>NW_020664419.1:71727619-71805270 GCF_002925995.2 Terrapene triunguis
ATTTAGTTATTTAGTAAGCAGGTTATTTAGTTATTTTCATTTCATTTAGTTATTTAGTAAGCAGGTTATTTAGTTATTTTCATACTTCAAAGACTCCAGACAAATCTAAAAGCATCTCTTGTACTTTTCTTTGTTGGGGGTTTTAAACCAGATCAAATTGGGATAATCTGCTAAACCCAGGGTTGTGAGTTCAATCCTTGAGGGGGCCATTTAGGGATCTGGGGCAAAATTAGTCCTGCTAGTGAAGGCAGGGGGCTGGACTCGATGATCTTTTGGGGTCCCTTCCAGCTCTATGAGATAGCTATATCTCCATATATTAATATTAAACACTTGCATAGAAACAATGCAATCCATGACTGCACCCTAACTCCGCATTTATTACAAACTCTGGAGTCTGCTTACAAAGTGTTTACTTTGAATTGGTACTTGTGCTATAATTGTGCTGTATATAGACTTGAATTAGTTCAGTCTGTTGTTCATGTGGACGCAATTGCTGTGCACCACTTTTTGCATGGGTCCAATGGCTATCCTACAGTGCTTTGCAGATGAGCCATTATGACCTGTCCGTTCACCTGTGTGACCTCCCTTTTCCTTGTGTCAAGTTCCCAGGCCAACCCTGCCCCCTTTGAAAGCTGGCACAGAACCAGGTTTTGTCCATTTGCTCCTGGATTTTTGTGATGTAATCACAATACCACTCCAGAAGCCCCACAGCATGTCTTACACAGCTGTTTTGAGCCATGCTGAGACCTTGGATCTCATCATCACCTGGTGAGAAGTGTCAGTTCAGGAACTGCTCATGGCCAGCCACTGGAATATATTCCTTTTTGTGGACACGGCAAAGCAGATGTCTGCACGGAGCCATGACCAGGATGCTGAGAGATGCTAGATAAAGATCTAATAGCTCAGGAAAAAAGTACATTGAATCAGGGGACAATAGGTGACAATTCAGCAGGGGACATGTGCCCTGTCCATTTTTTGATGACCTGGAAAATTATAATACAACTTGTCCCAGACACCAAGTGGTATCTGCTGCCTGTGCTCTCCCCACCACCCAGGACAACTGGCCAGACCCATTGGAGGATGAGCAGGAAGATGCTGCAGAGGAGCCATCCCCTGAACTCCAGGATATTTGGGGACTCAGGACCCTGACACTGGCCTGCTGGAAAACCAGCCCCCATTCTGCCCTGCTGTAATGGACCACAAATCCTGCTGTGCATTTCCTGAGTCCAGGTCCCAACCAGAAACCCAGGCTAGGGCTGAAGAAGCAGATCCCCTGGAAGGAGCTCTGGGATGAAAGCACTTATCTTTGCAATTTATTATTTATTGTTATTGTGCCATACTGCCATTCTTGGTACCCCATAGCCACTGTCATTGTAAGCAGATGTGAGCTAGTAGCCCTTCAGAATATCAAAACTCTTCTCCCTTCCATCCCTTGGCCCATGCTATCTGTTCAGACCCCACCCCCCTCCTGTATACATTTCCAAAATGGCGGCTGCTCCACCCAGGCAATTGGTCTCTGTGACATGCTAAATTCACGACTGTTGGCTGTTTTCAGGACCACAGCATGAAGGGCATTTCTCTATCTGCCTATTTTCCTTTCCCTTTCCCTCATCAGTTCTGACCAGCACACCATCCCTCCTTTTGCTGTCTCAAATGGCTGCCACCAATTTCTACACTGCCCCCGGCCCCGTGGAAAAGATGAATAAAGAAAACATTCACTTATGCAAAATTCAACAGTTTTTTGTGATAGTGTTTACAGGAAAATAAGTTTGGTGGGCGTTCATAGTTTACATGGGATTTAAATGTATACCGTGTGATCAGTAATGGTACATACAATACTGCTACCAGCTGAGGTACAAACTCCTTGTGTGGTGGAGTTTCTACCCCACACTAACCCTGCAGGGGTTAATTAAGGCATCATGGACCTGCCACACCCTGTCCCAGAAAGGAATAGTGGATGTGACACCTACAAGCAACCTAGGGAGGCTGCGCAGGAAGCAGCCAATTGGAAGGGCTCAGGGCTGTTCTTATTTGATTTAGTCCTATTTGCCCATTTGTACGCAAATTTATAATCACTTTCCTTTTAATGGCTCATAAAATTAAGTCCATTAAGCAGGCCATTCGGCTCAGATAATAAGGCACATAACTTTCTCTGATCAATCTATCCAGTGGAATGAATGGAAACCTCACTCATTCAGTTCTGTGGGGATTATGTCAGATTCTGATCAGCCAGAAAGCTTTGGTCTCGAGGAGTGGACTGTTTTGCAAGAGAAAGAAAATTAACAAAGGATTAATAAATTACCCCTGTCATTTAATTTATAAAATGTGCAGTTCCCAGAAATAAATAAAAAAAAACACAGAGGAGATATTAAATAGCAAATACAGCACTTTTTTTGCCTTATGAACTCACAAAGCAACAGCGGTCTTTCTTAGCACTAATTGTCAGTTTGGCTACGAAAGTTTGCAGGACTAGGGCCCCGAGCCACAAAGGTATTTAAGAACCTAACTCCCATGGATTTTAATGGGAATTAGGTGCTTTGAGGATCTGGACCCAGGAACCTAAAGGGTCAAGAGTGTATTTGACAGTAAACTCAGAAGTTTCAAATGTCAGTCCACTACTGGGTGGAAAGGGAGGGTATCATTGTAAAGGTGGTGGCATTTGCCACTGGGTTTATTCTTATTACCAAAGCGAAATCAGTTATCTATATATGTATATAACAGGACAGAGTTGCAAAGTGGAGATGCCCATTTAGATCTGAATCTGAACATCTCTGAAGTTTAGAGGACAGGGCAGATCCAGTTTGATGGTTTGGGCTGTAGTTGTAGTTCTGTGTCCTACCCAGAGTCTTGCAAAATGTATTAAAATAAATATTTCATTTATACAGCCCTGAACCATAATATCATTATTAAGTTAATATATTATGTAAGTAGCTAGCTATGCTGTGAGCACTGGATAGAATTAATTGTATGCACTATATACATTCATATTTTTAAAAAAATCCAAAATGTCAGGTATTTCATACCAATATCTAAACAGCGTGAATAATGTGCCACCATTCAGTACACTTCAATGGGTGTTCTGCTGCCAAAGTAACACAGCATAATATAGTTTGAAGGAGAAGGATGTCTACCGAGCATAGCATGCTGATTTATCTCTGTTTTGAACTGTAAATGATGTTTTACTGAACGAGAGGCAATTCATGCAAAAAGCTGAATCTGAGCTCCTGCCCCCCTCCCAGATATCTCTCTGTGGTGACATATTTTTAACAAATCACGAGAGTTGATGTTTTTAGTGTCCTATAAAAATTTCCCTCCCCCCAAAATAATATGTTTAAGGGATAATAGGACTAGCTCCCTGTTTTTCGAGGTAATGATCTAGTTCTGGAGAGCATAAACTACCAAGGTGACAGGTGAGTAGAATATTTCATCTTGACAAAAGAACTGGGTGATTGCCAAGAAAAAGGGAGCATCCAAATGAAAAACATTTTATTTTATTTTATTTTTTAAATCTAGTGATACAGAAATTGCTAGATTGGATCAGACCAGCTGTCCATCTAACATCTGGTAGCCAATATCAGATGCTTCAGAATAGCCCATAACTCAGAGGTTAAAGAACTCTTCTGAGAGGTGGGAGATCCCTGTTCAAATCCTTTCTCCCCCTTTGGCAGAGAAAAGGGAACTAAACCTGGGTCTCCCATATCATGGAATCATAGGACTGGAAGGGAGCTCAAGAGGTCATCTAGTCCAGTCACCTGCACTCATGGCAGGACTAAGTATTATCTAGACCATCCCTGAGACTATTTGTCTAACATGGTCTTAAAAATCTCCAATAATGGAGATTCCACAACCTCCCTAGGCAATTTATTCCAGTGCTTAACCACTCTTACAGTTAAGAAGTTTTTCCTAATGCCCAACCTAAACTGCCCGTTGTTTCTTGTCCTATCCTTAGATGTTAAGGAGAATATTTTTTCTCCTTTCTCCTTTTAACAAACTTTTATGTACTTGAAAAACTGTTATGTCCCCTCTCAGTCTTCTCTTCTCCATACTAAACAAACCCAATTTTTCCATTTTCCCTCACAAGTCATGTTGTCTAGCCTGAAATCACTTTTGTTGCTCTTCCCTGGACTTTCTCCCATTTGTCCTCATCTTTCCTGAAATGTGGAGTCCAGAATTGGACACAATACTCCAGTGGAGGCCTAATCAGCACAGAGTAGAATGGAAGAATTACTTCTCATGTCTTGCTTACAACACTCCTACTAATACATCCCAGAATTATGTTTGCTTTTTTTGCAACAGTGTTACACTGTTGACTCATATTTAGCTTGTGATCCACTATGAGCCCCAGATCCCTTTCCGCAGTACTCCTTCCAAGGCAGTCATTTCCCATTTGTAGGTGTGCAACTGATTGTTCCTTCCTAAGTGGAGTACTTTGCATTTGTCCTCATTGAATTTCATCCTATTTACTTCAGACCATTTCTCCAGTTTGTCCAGATCATTTTGAATTTCAATCCTATCCTCCAATGCACTTGCAACCCCTCCCAGCTTGGGAGATACTGAACAGAACTGGACCCAGAACTGATCCCTGCAGAACCCCACTTGATATGCTCTTCCAGCTTGACTGTGAACCACTGATAAATACTCTCTGGGAACATTTTCCAAACAATTAAGTTTTTCAACCTTATAGTAGCTCCATCTCGGTTGTACTTCCCTAGTTTGTTTATGAGAAGGTCACGCAAGACAGTATCAAAACCCATAATAAAGTCAAAATATACCACGTCTACCATTTCCCCCCTATCCACAAGGTTTGTTACCCTGTCAAAGAAATCTCTTAGGTTTGGTTCCACATGATTTGTTCTTGACAAATCCATGCTGACTGTTACTTATCACCTTATTATCTTCTAGGTGTTTGCAAATTGATTGCTTAATTATTTGCTCTATTATCTTTCCAGGTACTGAAGTTAACCTGGTGAGTGCTCTAACCACTAGGCCACCACCACCACCTCCTCTTCCATTTTGAATGGGACCCAATCTATTTGGGGTGCTCAAAGGCCACCTTCCAGATCAGGTCCTGCAGGTGAGTTAGGCGGCTGAACCCCTGCCTTCCCCTGGTTATTGGATTATTATGGGGCTCGGAGTGGAGATAGGGATTTGGAAACCTATCGGGAGACAGCAGTATGCATGCTCAGAGGAAGAAACATAGGTGTCAAGGGAAACTGTGCTCCGAAAAACTTATGAGTTTAGGTGCCTACAACATTCAGCAGGAGTTCTGTGGATTGCAGTGGAGCCAGACCTGGGAATTAGGTGCCTAAATACCTTCATGGATCCCACCCTAAGAATCTATTTGCCTGTAGTGGGCCAAATCCTCTGCTGAAATAGCTCAATATTTTTAATGTAGGCATGTCTTTTTAATAGTCAGTTTCAGCAGACTAAGGAAGGACACGTTTCTGTCTTTCTAGCCTGCAAACCTTGGTTACATTTCATTGTTAAACTCTGTGGGTCAAATCCTGACTCCACAGAAATCAATGATGAAACTCCCAATGACTTCAATAGAACCGGTGTCTCATGCAATGGATCAGATGATCAGTTGGTGCAGATCAGTGGAGTTTCATTGAGTTCAATGGAGCCTTGACAATTTACGATAGCTGATGATCTGGTCCATATATACATCTAATGGGCCTCTTTCTGGTCTCAGTTAAACCCTCAATGACCTACTCCTGATTTACACTGGTGTGAGAACAGAGTCAGACCTAGTAAGTATTACATTACCATTATTCTAGAAATAGTACTAGACCCCAAGATAATGCCTTTTATTTTCTACAACAAAACTAATAATTCTTCATAGACATAGAAATATTAATGTTACTACAGTTTTGCAAACAAAGCATCGGAGAGTGCACATACACAAGCAAAAGTGAGGATATCAATACATTGGTTCCATTTACCTCTAAGTAAATTGGGTTTATATATAACAATTTTAACTGAGAATTTGTCACAGAATATTTATGAACTACTCTTAGCCCATTAATATGCCTTAAAGAAAAATAGTTCCTGCCAAAAATATATATATTTTAACCCAGAAATCTGAGGGGCAAAATAAGGAAACTTCTGCTTCTCCAAGCTACACAGATTATTCAGAGATCAAGCGTAGATTTCAGCCACAAGATCCAAAGAACACTCTTTTTCTGCAAAGTTTACAGCTCCTGCATAAGATTTACTGGACTTCAGGCTCCAGTACAAGGGGGGGGAAAGCAGGTTTTTCAGGGAGGCGGCTGCAGAACAGAAGGTTTCTAGGCCAATGATTTGCAATGATATCAGCAAGTAAGAATTATTACATTGCTAGACTAATATAGCATCACTTTAACGTTTGATCATGCAACATGCTGAGCATTTAACTGTCATTAACTTCAGTAAAATTTGAGGTTGTTCTGCACCTCAGAGAAAGTGCTCAGCACTTTGCATAATCAGGCCTTTATTTTATATAACTTTAGAATGTAGTTTGCATGAAAGAAAGCGTCATATATTTGTCAACCTTCTGTTGCAAAAAAAAAAAAAAAAATCTCACTAGTATAGACACAGCTTGATTTCAATAGCTCTGCTCTACTATAGGGTAATGAGAAAAGGCTTTATCTAGCCATATGTTCCTTATCTGTAAAACAACTGGAAATGGGCTCAATTGCACCAGCTACACTGCTGCTGCTGCTGACATCGGTGATGTTATTGCTTCACCTACGTGTTGTGCACCCTTAATATTTAATGAAATTTTCATTTTTATGGGATATACTATACCAAATAGGAAAGAAAGATGCAGAGGATGAAATGGCCTACATCAATTTATTTATGAGACCCTCCTACACACACCATATTCTTCACATCCTGGCTATATGTTAGCCTCTGTAGCTATTGGTATGCAGTTTTCAGAGCTTCTAGAAACATGCTGATGTTGCTTTTCATGGCTCCAAAATCTATAGTTGAAATTCTGAACCTATTGAAGTCATTGGCAAAATTCCCATTCATGTAAATTGGGCCACGATTTAACACTATATTTATTCTACTTATACTCTTTTATCAATTTGCTCCACCTTAGACTAAGGATATTGGGGCCAATTCTGCTCCCATTCAAGTCAATGGCAAAACAACTATTGCCCTCTAAGGGCTCCATCCTGCTCCCATTGTTTTATAATCTTGGCTCTCTCAGCAAGACAGAGGTGACAGTGGCTATGTTTTCAAAGCACCACGTATGCCATGAAATTTGCAGTAAATAAGAAAGAGTAACTACTTTGAGCAGTTATACGACTGGAATCACTATCTGGACTGTGTATATGCAATATTCTCATATTGTGATAATGGTATTTATGAAGTTGCATTCAGAGGGAAATAAATTTGCCGTGTTTGATATTACTAGTGCATACATATTATGTAGGTTGTTTGTGTACATTTGATAAGAAAAAGGAGTACATACTATTGCTCAGGGCCGGCCCACAACATTTTGGCATTTGAGGCAGGGAGCTCAAATGGCTTGGGCCAAAACTTTGAAAGGTCTCAATTCTGCCTTCTTCCTGTTCTACTCCTCTCATGGTACTGCTCTGCTACCTACCCCAATAAAGGAGAACTAACAACTTAAAATGCCTAGTTCAAAAATTTTAAGTAACACTTAACTTTCAACCCCCTGAACAACAAATGTAACTTTTCTTGTCTGCATAGTAAACACTGGCATTTTTATCTGTTTGAATAATCAAAGTGGTGCTTTCCGTGCCTTCTTGGTTGCAAAGATTTAAACTGCTTCCTGCTGAAGGTCCACAGTCTGGGCCAGCTCATGCTCTATTGAGATGGTTGCAAGGCCGACCAGCCTCTCCTGTGTCATTGTGGTGCGTAGATGTGTTTTTATTAACTTCAGTTTGGAGAAGCTGCATTCTCCACTGGCAACAGAAGTGTTAGAAGAGCAACAAAAGCATTTGGAAAGAGGGTGGTCATCTTATTTGTGCACATATATTCCAGAAGAGCCTTTGGAGTTGATCCTGCTGAAATGTATCTTGAAAGGGCTTTCAGTTCATCACCTAAACCTGCATTGCTGGTGTAGCTCTTCTTCAGGTATAGTGAGGAGTATTGGAATATCATACAACATCCCAAATATACTCCATATATTATATGGAGGATAATGCTATGACAGGAACTGTTTGTGGGAAAATAGCTTCAGTGTGAAGTTCCTCTGCCAACTTCTGTGCACTCTTCAGAAGGTTTTGAAATCCTTCATCTGACCGGTAAGATTGTAGGTATGACTTTGCTTTGTCCAGTTGTTCCATTGCTCCAGATATATCAAGGTCAACACCTCGGAGTCTCTTGCTTACAACATTTATTTCAAACAGTATGTCATGCCACAACACTAAGCCACACAGAAATTTGAAGTTATGTATGCTTCTGGTGATTCCATTTCCCTCTGCCACTGTTCTCCCACAAACAGTTCCTGTCATAGCATTATCCTCCATAATGGCAACAAAAACAGTATGCAGCATTCTGGGTTTTTGAGTACATAAGCCATGGCCTCTCCACTTTGTCACCATTGCGGATTTCATGCCAGTAATGTGTTAGATGGAAACTTCTATTTTCATTGTCTTTGGAGAACATGAAGTTTTTCACTTGCTGTGGCCCATGAAGTACAAGGAAGTCCCTCAGGCTACTGCTCAAGTGGGTCCACAGTCCTAGATCATCTAGACTTAAGGGACTAAACTCAGCAGCAGCTGTTTCTTGTGCCTCCACCACACTATTCTCCAATCTACACTTTTCTTCAGGAATGTACCTGGTTACATCCATTTGAGATGGAGATATGGATGCAGCAGTAGCTGACAGGTCACCTGCACTCTGACTAACTGGAAGATCAGGCATCTCCTCACCACTCACATCCTCTCTGGGGCCGGAAGGCTCACTGTGAACATTTGTGTCTATGTATCTCAAGAGAGCTCCTTCCTGCTCAGATAGAAAAGCTTCCTTTGCTTTCTTTCTTTTTCTGAATGCTGCCCCAGAGGGGCGTTTTCTTCTTTCACTCATGACTCCTGTTCTGTGCCAGCTATAGTGGCTCTCAACACTCAAGTGAAGGGGACAGATAAGCAGGCTGGTAGCAGGGCCTGAGTGAGGGAAGATATCAGCGTCTTAAGGGTCTAACTGGCTCCTACTACTTCAGTTGATTGCCTATTCTCCTCAAGAGGGTTCAGGGAAGCAGCAGGAAACAGGAAGCTCCCTGAGAAGTTGGCGTTAATCAGTCCAGGCTCCTGGTGGTGCTAGAGAGGTACATAAGAAGCTCCTCCTCCTCTCTCTCCCTGCAGTTCCTGCTTTCTGTCATTCCCTCTCACCTTTCCTCCTACCTGCCTGTTATGTCTCTTGTGCCCTCCTTCCTCCAGCACAGCACTCCACCATCTCTGTGCATCTAGAGCAGAGAGAATACATATGCACCAGCAGCAGACACAATTTTCTACACTCTGGGTCCTAGTGGCACACCCCCCCCCCACACACACACACAGTCTGGCACTGAGGCGGCTGCCTCAGTTCACCTCATGGTAAGGCCAGCCCTGCTATTGCTGATTCAGTTTGTCTCACCTCCAAGATTTGCCGCTATTGTTGGCTTTTTTTCTTCTTTTAAAGCAGATCTATTTCTAATGTTTATTTCCATGTCTATTGTTTTCTGTGTAGCTCAGTCCTCACACAGTAGTGAGACGTAACTAAGGGAGGAGATGTAAGGAGTTGGCAGGCAGATGGCTTAGGAGGGCCAGAAGCACTGCTCATGTTGTATTCTTGAAAGTTGTTATACACCAACTCTGCTGAGCATATCTTGTTTATATGCAGGAATGTTCACAGTTTTTATATTTACTATACTTCTGTTCAAGAAGTAATAACCCCACAGTAACAAGGAGCTTTGGGCAATCTGTTTAATGTACATTTCTTTTACTATAGGAGGTTTAAATTAGAGATGGCTTTCAAATCCAAGGTTAGAAACTGAATCCAAATACAAGTTTCCCCACACTTTGGAAGAAAGGGGGTTTAAATCTGATGTTATGGTCCAAGATCATCACTGGTATATACAGGGTGATATTTGTTCTTCTTCCTTCCTTCCCTCTCTGATGTCCCAGTTCTGCTTCCCTTAATCATGTTTATTTATGCAATGTACAAGTACTAGAATTGGGCCCAAAGGAACAATTTTTTAAAGTTATGGTAGAATAAGTATTCAAATATTGGAGCGAAGGAAAATCATGTAAAAAGGTTTGGGGTTCTCCTGACTTGTACCAACTGTTTGATAATATATGCTAATTTGTGCACACTGGTTCATGTCATAGGCAAATAAATAAAGACATAAAATGCTCCCCTGAAATAGGCTTTTAGGGCCTATGTGAATTCTTATACTTCAATAGGCATTGGTTGAAGCCCTTTATGAGCACCATATACACTGAGTTTTCAAGGGCAAGAAAGGAAAGATATATATATATATATATATATATATATATATATATATATATAAATAAAATGTATATGTCATATTCATACTACACAGCACACACAAGCGTGCTTTAAAAAAAAAGAGGTACATTTTAACATCATGTATCAGCAGTATGCTTTTGACATGATAAACAATTTCAACATGTATTGGTGCCATGATTCTAGACCTTGTTTTTCTTCCCCTCCAAGAAAACGGAGTACTTTGTATGATTAGGTGATTCTAGTAAGGGACACACAAAATCTTGGTGTCCATGGTATAATGCAAGAGCAGTGAACAGCTCTTACTTGTCACGGCATATATCACATGAGGGATACTCCTATAATTTTTTCCCCAATCTACTGGTCATTGAGATATATCAACTTTGCATCTTTATTTATTTATTTTATACAGTTTTCTTTAAGCCAAAAATGCAGAAAACAGTAATAAATATTTTAGTGCCTGACTCAGACTGCCTGGAACAGAGTTTAATAAATTACATTTTATGCTGCAATCCAAGCATTAAACTGCCAGAGTTGTGATTAATAGAGTTGCATTCTAATGAAAGAATAAAGCAGCTCTAAGAGAAGAGAGTTGTGTTCTACATTGCTATGACAATGGTATGATGATGGTGCTCCATGTGGTACAAATATTGTTACAATACAATAACAGCAGGAAGAAATGCTTTTCTGAAAGTACAGGTAAACTTACACACCTTTCAGGTGATATAGTAACGATAATGATATTAATTATTGCAAATGTAATAAAAATTGAGGTGGGAACAAGTTTCATTAATACTATATTTATCTTCGAAAGAGCCCTCATTAAAGAGAAAGCTATATTAATACATATATATAAGTTAATGGATAGACCATAATATGACTATTACAAGTCATGGAACTTAAAATACCTGCAAGAACGGCTGTTGTAGGTTATATCACATTTAACGATATTGAGAAAACCTGCATATTTCCCTTTAGTGAATCTCTGCTTCATTGGGGCTGCAGTCAGCCTACAAGATCTTGCCCCATGTATGGGCATTGGTTCTGTTAATGTACCCAGTTCAGAGATTTGTCATTGTTTTAGTAATTGCTTGGTGACAACTAGTGTCATCTTCCATAAAGCACAACAATAATGATATAATATTTTCCTATGCTCCACTATAGTTCAGAACTCTAGACCAGAGGTGGCCAAACTGCGGCTCCGGAACCACATGCGGCTCTTCAAAAGGTAATATGCGGCTCCTTGTATTGGCAGCAACTCCAGGGCTGAAGCTACAGGCACCAACTTTCCAATGTGCCGGTGGGTGCTCACTGCTCAACCCCTGGCTCTGCCACAGGCCCTGCCCCCACTCCACCCCTTCTTCCCCCTCCCCTGAGCCTGCCATGCCCTCACTCCTTCCCCTCCTCCCCCAGAGCCTCCTGCACGCCACAAAACAGCTGATCGGGAGGTGCAGGGAAGGAAGGAGAGGTGCTGACTGGCAGGGCTGCCAGTGGACGGGAGGTGCTGGGACCAGAGGCAGCTGAGGTGGGGCTGCTGACATATTACTGTGGCTCTTTGGCAATGTACATTGGTAAATTCTGGCTGCTTCTCAGGCTCAGTTTGGCCACCCCTGGTCTAGACGAAACATAGGTAAGGATTCTTAGATGGAGTGATTGAAAAAATTCAGGATCCTGGCTACTGCTTAGATACTGTAGACAGTTGTGTAATTCTGCACAGACATAATAGCAAAAACCACAGAACTGTGAATTCTTGCTAAATCAAATCGAGTTAAAAGTAATGGGGGGTGGGGGGTGGAAGGACCTAAAATGACTAACCTCAGAAAACTCTTTGAAGTGTTTGTAATTTAATATTCATGACAGAAGCTTTTATGTCTTTTTTTATATCCTCAAACCATGCCTTCCCTTCACATGACTGTCCAAATAACATTTTTCCGTGTTTAATAGGATATGTATCAAAAAGAGCATGATATTGCAGTTTGTACCTTTCCCCAAGAGACTGGCCACATAACCTCCAAGATACTGTTTCATTAGCAAAGAGTGAAGCTGAATACAAGTTAAATTGAACAAGTGGAATTTTATTAAACCCTGTATATTGCTCTCTCCATGTGACTGAGTTGCTTCCACCCTAACTTCATTTGTTCCCTGGTGTCCAGTCAATAACAGACTCTCCAGGGAACATGGGCCCTCTGACTCCAGTTCCACTGAACATGATATAGATACAATCAAAAGTCTCCCATTGGGTGAACTTTAGATTTTAAATATATTTTCAAATCCAAGTCCTTGCTGAATATTAATCAAGTCATCATGCCACCTCTAGCTTTTCTTATTAGAAATATTTGACAGACATAATTAAAAACAAACCGGTAAAGGAAAATAATTATGCATTTCATCATAATTAACATACTTTGTTTAGTTAAAAATTACATTTTTGATTTGAAGGCTGTCTTCTCTCTATAATCTACTTTTTGCAAACACAGGTACATTAAGCTTTGCCAAGAAACAGATAGATTACTCACCATCTTTCCCACGCATGCTGCCAGAAAAATGAAAAATAAAGGAGCTAAAACATTTGACTTAGAAATATCGGTATTGACAACAATTAGCATTGAAACATAATGAGTTTTAATTAAAGCAATATGAATGACTTCCTGCATTTTGCATATTAAGCCCTACTCATTGTCTAGGCTTAGTGTCTTATACTTTCCTACAGATGAACATGTAAACTAAACAATAAAGCTCAGAAAATATATT
Organism: Terrapene triunguis; assembly: GCF_002925995.2. NCBI lineage: Eukaryota > Metazoa > Chordata > Testudines > Emydidae > Terrapene > Terrapene triunguis. The sequence continues at coordinate 71,740,832 of NW_020664419.1, forward strand.
GTCTATCCATAGTACATAGGATTATTTCCCCTGCATTGTCATTTTTTTCATTTAAAAAAATTAAGAGGCTATTGTCAAAATAACAAGAACAGTATTTTAAAACCAGCTATATGTATATACATTATATATTTTAAAATTACACATTGTACAATATATACATTGGCATTAGGAATAACCTCTCAAACACTTTTTTTTAATAATGACATTCCCCTACCAAAAATGTTAACGAATTTTCTACCAACATAGTCAAATATAAAGGAAATTACCAGTTAATCCAATGTTAACATACACACCAATTTCATCTCACATCTTTCCAAATAAACCACATAAACACCACCAATACACTCAAATACATCTCGGCACTATTTCACCAATGTGTCTGAGGAGTTCTCAGCACAAATCTGAGAGGGAAGGTGTAAAGGGTGGCCTTAAGTCCCCTTTATGTACCCGAATTCTGAGCTATAGAGGAAGCTGGCTCGTCCCTAGGACAGATTACAGTGCTCAGACTTGGACACGATTTCAAAAACGTATAAGGGGGCCCCAGCCATTCCCCTTTCCCCATGCCCAACCCCTACGCCAGCTGCCAGAGCGCACAGTGGAGTAAGAGTTGTCGTGACAGTTCTATGTCATTTAAGGATTCCTTATGCAGAGGTAATTGTTCATTGGCTAGATCCATTGACATTTAGGGATGCTTTGTACTGCTAGTGTGGTGCTAATTCCAGCATAACAGAAAATCAGAGCCAACAGCTCCACCAAAAAGCTCAGTTTCAGTTCTAATGTAAAACCACCCACAGTACACACATCCAGGGTATGATTCACCACTGCATTACTTCACTTTTACACCTGTGTAACTCCTAAACCAGGACCCCAGTTTCTCATACTCACACTTAAATGTACAACCTTAACTCTGATTTCAACCAGATTAAGATACATTCTCCATATAAGTCTGTAAAATGTTATTTGTACATAAGAGTGTGAGGCCAGAATTAAGGTTATGTGTTTTGGTGTGATTGTGATGAACTGGACAGATACACTGATTTGATAAACCTTACAATGTGTATAGGCAGCTCAAGCTACGACAACCAGGACCTGAGAGTAGGGCTGGTCAGTGGGACTCCCTGCTAACTCCCTGGTCTCTTTGGTCTGTCCACCACTCCAGCTCTGGTGCTTAGCCCAGTTCCCCTAGTTCCATTTGCTGCCTAGTTCCATTTCTATTTTTTGCATATCCCCTCCAAACCAATAAACATTAAAATTCGGTGGATAATGATGTAGAGATCATGGAAGCTATGCGAGTAGAGACTAGAGAACCAGGCTGGTTATTGCAACTGGAAACTGGGCAGGCAATGTGCCTGGGGAAGAGATGGTAGCTTGTAAATCCACTTCACAACCCCACCCCTTAGCTCCTTCACATGCTGTCTTCCTAATTCCCTAGCACTGATGTCTTCTCTACTTTCCTAACTATAGTCCTTGGGAGACCCTACATCCTAGATGCTCATATGCATCTCCAGTTGTGGAACATGGGAGCCCCAGTCTGACCAATTAAATAAGGTTAATTATATTGTAAAATCTACCAGACCACCGAAGGTAAACCAGATGGAGAAGCTGGCCCATAGTGGTAATGCAAACTCCACTTCTCGGACAACTTTGGCTGCAACTTTCTGCTTCCTCCAGAAAAATGAAGCAGAGAGGGGATACAATAGTGCTCTATAAATATACTGGTAGGGTAAACACCAGGGAGAAAGAAGAGCTATTTAAGATCAAGGATAATGTTGGCACAAGAACAAGTGGGTATCAACTAGCCATGAATAAGTTTAGACTAGAAATTAGAAGAAGGTTCCTAACCATCAGAGTAATACGTTTCTGGAACAGCTTTCTAATAGGAGTAATAGGGCAAACAACCTAACAAGTTTTCAAATGTAGTTTGATAATTTATTAATGGGATTATATAATGGAATTATATGTGATAGCAGGGACTGGATTTGATGATCCAGGAGATCCCTTCCAATCCTATGTTCTTGTTGGTAATAGATACATATCATAGAAGGGGGCAGGGAACCAGTGTTTCCTGAGAAATGGAGCTTGCTGTACATCTATGGACACATATTTTTCAACTTACGCTAGTAACATCAGTCCACAGGTAAGTAGTTTATGGGGAAAATACTTCCCTAGGAAAAAACAAGGGGAACAGAAGATGCTCAATACCCCTTATAGCTTTTCCTCTTATTTACTAATTTTAATGTTTATCTCTTCATCTTCCATTCCTCTCCTAATTTAGTTAGAGAGAGAGTGTGTATGTGTAGTGGTAAATGTTGATAGGATTTGTAACAAACTAACATGGTCATTGTGAGGCAATTTTCTTCTTTTGAAAGATATTTCTTTTATAACTGAGCTATAAAGTTTTGGGGCCTTTCCAAGCTTCGTTTGAGCAGTCTATTAAGGACGATGAGCCCCCAGACAAAAACTGCCATCTGTCCTTTATTTTATTTTTGAGTAGCCACTAGTTCCAGAAGGCTTTGACAGAGAGGAATATATTTGTGTAACATAAAACTTTTGCTTAACTGTTCAAAAATATTTTTACATCTCATTTGCAGCATCTGTCCTCAAGGAGAAGGTGGATTTTAGCCAAACTATACCTCCAAAGTAGTAAGTTTTCTTTAAAATTAGTTACCACATCACATTAATTAAATAATTTGAACACAACCCTTTGTTACACCCTATTCCAACAACAGAAATAGAATATAAGATGACAAATGAAACTGCCATTTTAAATTACTACTATTTTTATTCTACTGGGTGCCTGAAAGAAAAGGGTGTAGAAGTTTTTATTATTATTATTATTATTATTAAGAAGAAATGAAGTGGAAAATGACATTGGAATCTCTTTCGAATGGCAATTGTCGTCTTATTATTTTCAGTATGTGACACAGATAATCACATATCATGGAGCAGAAAATGAAGTCTTGCAGAATCTTGATAATTAGATCATTAGGACTCATTATGATCCTCCAGTGTGACCTCTAATACAATTGATAACAAGCTTTATTATTTCATAGCTGTGTAAGTCTACAACTAGCAGTCATACATTTCTTAAGCATTACTATGTTCTCTTTGATATGGCCATATTAATGTTCCTCAGTGTAAAAGGGGCCCAGATACAGAACATCAGAAACCCTTTTAAGGTTTAAGGAGAAGATCTTTTTGGAGAACAGCTGAATTAAATTTATTCTGAAGACCAACACAAATCAGAGGCCCTTGGTACCATTGCGCTGTTTACTTATACAGTTAAAAACACATTAGTAGGAGCAAAATCTATACACATTGTTTATATTTGTAGCATTTGTTTATCTACTTCTCACCTGCTCAGGAAACGGAAAGCAATTTGCTTCTAGAAGTAGCTATTGCCTTAAGAGACAATACCTTCTATATGTTCCTATATTGGTAATCAGGTACTACTGTTCAGCCTCCGCTCTCTAACGGATCAATACCTCCACATTTCTAGCAGAGGCTGGTATTTTTTTAATTAGAAAAAGTAGAAGGTGTGTGCATCATAAGTATGAGAGAACTCTCTGAGATCCTGAAGGTAGTGACCATCACACCCATAAAAGAAGCAAAATTCTAATCTTCTGGTGAGAAGTCCCCCACAGAGGTACACACTAGTACAAGTTAAATGGTCTGCATAAATCTGTGCTTCCAGACCACATTATAAAGGAGGAAAGTATCAATGGGCACTGCAGTTTTCTACACAAGCAAAGGCAACCTAAAAGAGACAAGATATGTAACAGGAATTTAATACCAAACTTTGGGTTCCATGCATAAAATCTGAATGGATATGAAGTATTCCAGACTAAATCTAACTTTTTTTATATATTTTCAAAAGTTTAAATAGGAATTATCAAATATTCCACTACATTGGCATGGCAGAAGCATATAACTTCAACAATGATTTATAAACTACCTCTCCACTACACCCCGACACATAAAGTTAAAAAATAAAGTGGGGTTCAAATCCATGACAAAAATCTCACTGAAATTCCCCCTCCAAGATCTTCAGTCAAAGAAGAGGTGTATTAAAAAGGATAAAAATGAAAAGGCATATAAAAACAGCAACATATGAATTTCTGTATTGGTTCAGACCCGAAGTCCATCTAATCCAGTATCCTGTCTTCATGCTTCGAATGATAATGTAAGAACTCCACAGGAGACAGATGTGGAAGAATCTTCCCCCCACAATAGGTCTTATCCTAATCTTCAATCGTTTGAGATTGGCATAAACCCTGCAGTATGATAGTTAATACCATTCCATTTTTATCATTAATGATATTCTTGTTAGCCACATAAATTCCCAATCCCTTTTTGAATCTTGCTAAACTCTTAGCCTCAACGGCTTCCTGTGGTAATGAATTCCACACTCTAAGTATGTGGGTGGTATGAAAAAGTATTTCCTTGTATCAATTTTGAATTTGCTACCTTTTAATTTCATTGAATGTCCTCTTGTTCTTATATTCAGAGACATGGAGAACAGATACTCCTGATCTATCTTCTCTACCATTCATTATTTTGTAAATAATTACTGTATATACTCGATCATAAGCAGGTTTGTTTATAAGCCGACCCCCCCCCCCAAGATGGATAAGTAAAAATGGAAAATTTTATAACCTGTTCATAAGCCGACCCTATAATTCAGGGGTCAGCAAACTTTGGCTCCCGGGCCATCAGGATAAGCTGCTGGTGGGTCGAGATGGTTTGTTTACCTCGAGCGTCCGCAGGCACGGAGGTAAACCTAAGTAAACAAAGTGTCCCGGCGCACCAGCTGCTTACCCTGACGGGCCGGGACAGCAACTGGTGGGGAAATTTTGGGGGGGAAGAAGCTGGGAGTCAGGGGATTAACCCCTGTGACCACCGCCCACATGACCCCACCCCTAGCCTGGGACACCCACACTCTCCCCATCCCATCCCTTCCCACCTTATCTGGGGAGGGCCAGAGGAGGATGTCTCTGGCCTGGCTGGAGCTGCTCTGGCAGGCTGGGCAGCGTGGCCACAGCCTGCTCCAGCGGGCCAGACCAGGTGGCGCAGCCGCAGCATGCTCCAGTGGGCTGGGTGCCGCGGACACAGCCTGCTCTGGGAAGCGGGGCCGAGCGGCATGGCTGCAGCCTGCCAGCCCCAGAGCTGCAGCTGCTTCAGAGGCTGGGGGGAGAGCAGCATGGCCAGAAGTGGACAGACTCTGGCCCTGCCTCTTCCCTTCAGGCTCTGCTGGCTGTGCTGGCTCTCCTTGATCCCTCTGTTGGGGGGGAGGGGCTGTGTCCCACCTCTCCCTCTCTATACCCATTCATAAGCCGACCCCCTTCTCTGGTGCTTCCCTTTTTTACTAAAAAATTTTGGCTTATGAACCTATATACAGTATGTCCCTCTTATTAGCCTTCTTCCTAAGATAAACAATTCCTCTCAATCTCTCTTCATATGAGAGTTTTTCCATGCCCTTGAGCATTCTCATCATCCTTTTCTGAACTCTCTCTAATTCTGAAATAACCTTTTTGATATGAGGTAACCTGTATGTCACTCAATATACCAGATGAGGGTGCAATATTGATTCATATGAAGAGGTTATAATATTTAGTATATTAATCTCAATTTTATTTCTTATGCCTCTTGACATCTTGTTTTGCTTTTTTGACCACAGCTGCACATTGAGCAGAGATCTTCATTAAGCTGTCCACGATGGCACCCAAGTCCCTTTCCTGAGTTGATACAGTTCATTTAGAACTCTACGTATATAGCAGGAGTTGAAATTTTTCACTCTAATGTGCATCAAAACGGAACTTCATTTGCCATCAGGTTGACCATTCACCTAGCTTGGTTAGGTCTCTCTGATGTTCCTCATGTGCCTTTCTCTCTTATCAAAACTTGTAACTAGTAGATAAAAAAGTCTCAGAAAAGATAAAAACTGTATATGCATAGGATAGTAAATAACCTTAAGAATATTAGGACATTAAATACAATCAGAAGCATTAAAGATGTCAGAATCATTGACTTCCCTCTTTCTGTCCTCTACAAAGAGAGATTCAAATGGCTCTCATCTGGGATGAAAGATCACCACAGGATAAAGATGGGGAGGAAAGGCGGGTGTTGTGCCCAGAACAGTAAGATAGTCTTTAACATGCTGTCTGCCACACACAAACAGCAAATATGAACAAGAGAATCATTGCCATTCTTTACCATGAAAGTAAGGGATTCAGTAGCCACCACAAAATGAAGATAGATCATAAAACAAGACTTAATAAAGCAACTATGATATTTTAAAAGGATTAAATTCACTAAAGAGAGTGAACAGAATTACCCGACTCTTAAGAGAAACATATAGTAAAGCATTTATCAGCAGGTAAACATTTTCAAATCATCCTGTTTCCTACCTCATTAAGTGCTCAGATTCCAGGTCAGGATCTGTCCAGGGTGGATTAAAATCTTAACTGCTGGTTAAAAATTTCAACAGAATTCAGCAAAATGTCTCTTTGAAAAACTAAAAGCTGGCTTTAATCTTGCAGGAAGTAGCATAGGAAATTTAATTCTTAAGTGACGGTTATTTGAATATAGACATGATTTATCCCATTTCCTTAGGGGAATTGGTTATTTAAATAAATTTCAATTCTAGAGCTCAGAAGCATAAAACTCACAGCTGCATATGTATGTTTTAGAGTCTGTTTTCTAAAGTTCAGGGACCCTCAAATAATTAGAATGGTTAATAAAATTGGGTTCCATTCTTTCTCCCCAACCATCAGAAATCTCTTCAGATTTCCATTTTCAGCATCAGCATGTGCAAATTCCCACTTCTCATTTAGTTATCAATTTCATTCACTTTACTTGGAAGTTATTTGTTTTGTTTTAATTAAGGTGGCAAACTTAGACAGAAATTCTTCAAGATCATTTGTTTTCTTTCTTTCTTTATTCTTTACTGTTTATTGTAGCACAGCTAACATAAACAGCAAAGACAACAAAGAGAAGAAAGGTAACTAACCTGGAGTAGAAAGCCAATATCAGATTTTACAGTAAGGTAGGTAAGACCAAACTTCTTAATTATTAATTTCTTCATTAAAAAAATAACCTAACAAAGGATATTTGACTTAAAAATATTTGCCTGTACAATTATATAATAATGATCATTTTGTTATTCGGCACCAGTTTGGGGTTCTTTGTAAAGTAAGATCATAAACTAATTTCTGGAATTATTCCCTTTCAGGTAAAGATATAATCTGCTTAAAATGGAACATTGATAGTAAAAAGAAGACCAGAGAACAGCTTGACAGGTAAGTAAAGAGAATAGGAGAGGAATGATAAGACAAAGAGGACAGGGAGAAAAGGAGAGAGGGAGAGAGGGAGGGGATGGGTTGAGGAGATTGGAGGGGGTCTAAGGTTTTGTGGGAGCATTGCACAAAAGGCTTCCTGATGAGGAATTTAACCAATTAGTTTGATGCTTCCAAAAACGGGGACCATATATCTAGAGCCCTGCATGGATACCCAATTTATATCCGCGGATGCATATATATAGTCCGCGAGTGTGCCAGACTGAGGACATCATCATCAGTGATCCCTCAAGGTCAAGGATGATCTCTTTCACAGGTTTTATTTTTCATGGGTCCTTTGGTGACTGAAGAGTGCGGCTCTTGAGCCACAGGCTCGTTCTCAAACATTGCAGGTTGTGTTAGAAGACAGGGTTGGGCCGCGATTGCTGCTTGACTGTTGTCTTTCCTTTCTTTTCTGGTATTTTTCTATGATCAGGGCAAGGCGATTTTCCTCAAAAGTGGACATTCCCTCTCTGACAAGTCTTCACCAGGTATCCCTGTCCTGGGCTACTGTCTCCAAGTGTGTGGTGTCGATGCCACAACTCTTGATGTTTATCTTGAGGGTGTCTTTAAAGCGTTACTTTTGGCCTCCCAATTTCCTTTCTCCTTTGGTGAGTTGGGCATACAGCAGTTGTTTTGGTAAGCGTACATCAGGTATGCGCACACAGTGCCTGCTCCACCTCAGCTGGTGCTGGATAATCGAGGCCTCAACACTGAAGATGTTGGCCTCTGTGAGGACACTGACATTAGTGTGATGATTCTCCCATTTTATGTTGAGGATCTTCCAAAGAAAGTGCTGGTGCTGGCGTTCCAGGTTTTTCAGGTGTTTTCTGTGGGTCACCCAAGTCTCAGCTGAAAAGGAGAGTTGGGATCAACACCGCTTTACAAACTAAAAGTCTAGTATGTGTTCTGATGTTGTGATTGTTGAACACCTGGCGAGACAGTCTGCCAAAGCAAATTCTGTGCTGAATTTCGACGTCTATGTCTGCCCCCTGTGAGAGATGGCTGCCAAGATAGACAAAGTATTCTACATTTTCCAGTTCTTCCTTGTCTATATAGATCTTCCTTGCTGGGTCAGATTATTGACTGGGGACTGGCTGTTGGAGAACTTTTGTTTTGCCGATGTTCAGAGTTAGCCCCAGGCTTTTGTAAGCTTCAGAGAAGCAATTAAGGGCTGTTTGAAGATCCTCCTTTGAGTGTGCAACTACAGAACAATCATCTGCATACTGGAGTTCAGTTATTGTTGCCAATATTACTTTAGTTCTGGCACAAAAACAAGAAAGGTTGAAGAGGTTGCCATCAATCCGATATTGGATGCCAATGCCCTGTGGTAGATGGTCTTTGGTTACTGTTTTCATACTTGCAAAGACAATGGAGAAAAGGGCTGGTGCCAGTACACAACCTTGTTTTACACCAGTTCAGATGACAAAGGGCTCAGAGGTAGAGCCACTGCACAGTATGGAGGCAGTCATCTGGTCATGGAGGAGTCTTACAATGGTGATAAATTTACTTGGGCAACCAAACTTTGACATGATTTTCCACAGAGCCTCATGGTTGACAGAGTCAAAGGCTTTGGTCAGATCAATAAAGGCCATATACAGCTCCTGGTGTTGTTCTTGACATTTTTCCTGGATCTGCCTGGCTACGAATATCATGTTGGTTGTGCCTCGTGATGGTGTGAAGCCACACTAGGACTCTGGAAGCACTTCCTCTGCAAGAGGGAGCAGGTGATCCAGTAAGAATGGAGATTCAGTAAGAATGGAGAGGAGAACAATGCCTCGATAGTTACCACAGTTGGCCCTGTTTCCCTTTTTGAAAATGGTTATGATGTTAGCATTACGTAAGTCATCAGGGATTTCTTTGGTATGCCAGATTTTGAGGAGCAGCAAGTGAAGCTTGTTAGTCAGTGTTTCTCCCCCAACGTTCAGTACTTCAGCTGGTATGCCATCAGGACCTGGTGCTTTATTGTTCTTCATTTGTTTAATTGTTGTGCAGACCTCCTCAGGTGTTGGTGGGTTGGCAAAAGTTTTCCAGATTGGGTGCTGAGGGATGGAGTCCGCATATCATGTCTATCAGTGAATGTTTGGATTTCTTTTGCTTTGTCCTCCCACCATTTGTTTTTGATTGCGTGGCTCCTCCTTTGAACTTCAGCTTTGAGCTGATGGAAAGAGCTCTGCTTCTGACTGGTTAGTGGTTGGTTTTGCCAGTTGCTGAAAGCTTTTCTCTTATGATCCAAAAGGGCTGTAATCTCAATGTTGTTGATACCAAATCAGTCCTGATGGCAGTGGTAAGCAAGGCCAATGGATTCCTCATAAACCTCATGGATGGTCTGTTTTAGAGCTTCCCAGTCTTCTTCGACACTTGTGACACACATCACGGCACCGATTTCATGGTCCGTGACGTGTTTTTCATGGCCATGAATTTGGTAGGGCCCTACATATGAGGATCATGATGAATGATTCAGGGTGCCCTAAAATCAGGGTGAAATGTAAGGAGGAAATAAGGTTAAATCATAGGATTTCCCAGTGTGCCCTAATCACCAGTGGTGCAGTCTCCTGTGTAACCAGGCCCAGTGCCAATGAAGACACAGATAATGTTTCTATCAGGTCCAGTGTAACCTTGGATTGTACTGGGAGACTGAGGACCCAGGCCGCAGAAATATCCATAAAATTGTCCCTGGCTTCCATCTCAATCAAGGCCCATTGTATGGGAAATGTCTGCTCGACCTGCGGGAGATGCAACTGCAGAGGAATCTGTAGAAGTGGAGATAAACGAGGAACCTCTGGATTAGAATAATGTCAGGGTTTCTCTCTGGTGGTACCCAGGCTCTGGCCTCTGACTGGGGGTGGGGTTAGTCTCTTCCATATCAACAGCTTAGCCGGGGTTTTGACAGGACACCTGGATACTACAAGCCCTGCTCCTCCACAATAGAGGCAGAGGTTCTCCCATCTTTTGCATTCTCGTTCATCTGGGGACAGGCGGGGCTGTCCTGTGTTAGCTGGTATGGACTTGATCGAGGCCAATCTTGTTTAGCCCGAGGGCTCAACCTTAGCTATGTGGGGGAGACAGACAGGATCCTTCTTCATTCCAGGTGCCATTCATGCCGTCTGGTGTCCAATCAGATGCACAGGTCCATGAAGGTCTCTAAACTGGCATGGGGCAGCACAGGGAGAGGTTCACATGTCCCAGCTCATTTTTTAGTTCTTCACAAAGGCTGAGCCAAATCTGATGGAGGAGTGCAGCATCATTCCAGGCACTATCTATGGCAAAACATCTGAACTAGGTGACTCAGGAAGGGGAGGAGCTTTCATAAGGCAATCTCTGCCATGCAGGCTTTTCAAGGGCCATTGAAAATACTGGCAAATGGTTGTAAAAATGAGTTGCAGTTGGTCAGTACCAACTGATTCTGTTCTAGAAAGGGAGAGGCCCATGCCAGAGACTCCCCAGTAAGCAAGCTCAACAGTAGCCCCACCTTAACTTGATCTGTAACATACTCCTGGGGCTGGAGCATAAACAGGAGTCTGCATTGGCTAAGGAACCCACAAAAGTTACTGAGGGTACCTTCATAACTCTGGCAAAGGAACGCTGGGGCTGGTCGCCCAAATTAGTGTCATAAGAGAAGCAGAGTAAGGTTACCCGCAGCGCCTCTGAGTGCTGTACCTTGCTCCTGAAAGGAATGATTTCCTGTCTGCAGCTGTTGTACTTGGTCTCATAGTTTCTGGTTTTCCACCTGGAGAGCAGCTATCTGCTCCTGAGGACTCATCGGGCCCTGTGGCAATGGTGGGGCAAGAGCCCTGGCAGTGTCCATACTCAGTTTGTGGGTTCAACAAAGAGTCCCAGAGAAGATCAAGATTGATCACCGTCAGGGCCTGTAATGTGGGTTGTTTGACCTAGTGGTTGGAGCCAGTAGTAGAATTGGGGTCATGGTCATGTCAAGGGTCAAGGCAGAGTCACCAACTGGAGTCAGGGCGAGGAAGCAGGAACCAGGAATAAAGCATGGTAACAGGAGCAGGGACAAGGCATGGTAGGTAGCAGGAACAGGGATGAGGTGTGATAGGCAGTAGGAATAAAAGCAGGGATCAGGCAAAGAGGCAGGGACTTGGTCTCGGAGGTGTGATCAGCAACAAGCCTAGCAACTAGTTCGGGGTAGGCAACCTATGGCATGCGAGCTGATTTTCAGTGGCACTCACACTGCCCGGGTCCTGGCCACCGGTCCGGGGGGGCTCTGCATTTTAATTTAATTTTAAATGAAGCTTCTTAAACATTTTAAAAACCTTATTTACTTTACATACAACAATAGTTTAGTTATGTATTATAGACTTATAGAAAGAGACCTTCTAAAAACGTTAAAATGTATTACTGGCACGCGAAACCTTAAATCAGAGTGAATAAATGAAGACTCGGCACACCACTTCTGAAAGGTTGCCGACCCTTGAACTAGTTTCTCAGACCAGGGATAGGAATAGGACATTTTATATCCAGTGGTGTCCAATCAGCAGTTTGCTGTTAGTCATCTGACCCTGCTGAGCCTGTGGGGGTAGCTTCTGGTGGTGAGATATTAGCCGCAGATCCGTCATCAACTTACCTGATGCATATAAACTACCCATCATTACTGTAGCATGAAATAAGAGACAGAAAGAATAAACTTTCTGCTTCCTTTTAGATTGTTGGCAATACTTTGCTTTTTTCATTTAATGGGCACCTTTTTGAACCTTTTTAAAATGTAGTTGAAAATCTAAAGGGCAAGATTTATATATTTTTTTTCCAAAAAGACTTTTCCAGCTAGTTATCAATAGATCTTCTGTAAAAAGTACATTGATTAATTCTTAGATCATTCTCCATATTTACCAGAAGAGATGTAAAGGTTACATCTAATAAATTCCTGCTTACAGCCAGGACAGAATTTAGTGTTGCTAACATTGGAGTAGATTTTTAAAAGACAAATAATTAGAATTAGTGATATTGAAAGCTAACTGCATGAGTCCTGTTTACTTGAAAGAATGTGTGTGTCACCACAGCATGGGCTGAAAGTGTAAATGGCAGACTGCCAAGGCAGGTTTCTGCATAGTGACAGTCAGCATCCCAATCTAGAAAAATGCCTCTATTATTTAAGCAAATTTGACAACTGCTAAATCAAGCTGTCCCTCAGTAAGAAATACATGTGCCATTACAGGGCCATAAACACATTCATGTTATTAGAAAAAATTTGCCTGGTTCATAATTTCAAAGAGAAGCATGAAATATTTATATGTTGTATACAATGCACATGCTGTATGGCAACAGTCAGTTCTTTTAAAGTTGTTGTGAAAGACAGACTACTTCAAATGCTTTCCAGATGTTTTTGTCCAAGATTAAGGTTTCCATATATTAATGATTTTGAGGAAAGGCTAGGATCTCTGCTGTCTAGAAAATATACTGGAGAGAATGATCTGTATAAGTGAGAGAAAGAAGTACAGATCTAAAGCCCCACTTATGAAATGAGCTTTGTTGGGGGAGAAAAGAATGGGACACATAAAATAGTGATAACATTTGTCTCTACTTATTTTTGATTCAACTAATGTGCCAGTTTTGTTATCATCATGTCTTCATTTACCCTATCTCCTAAAAGGCAGCCTGGGAAAATAGAAGATAATTAAAGTGTGACCTGAAGATGGTCTAGTGTGTCAATCATAGAATTATAGAAATGGGAGGAATCTAGTCAGTCTCCTGAGCTGAGGCAGGACAACATATACCTAGACAGATATTTGTCTAACCTGTTCTTAAAAGCCTCCAATGATGGTGATTTCACTGCCTCCCTTGGAAGCCTATTCCAGGGCTTAACCATCCTTACAGTTAGACAATTTCCCCTCATATCTAACTTAAATCTCCCTTGTTGAATATTAAGCCCATTACTTCTTGTCCTATCTTCACTGGACATGGACAACAACTCATCACCATCTTCTTTATAATAGCCCTGAACATATCTGTAGACTTATCTGGTCGCCCCTCAGTCCTCTTTCCTCAAGACTAAACATGCCCAGTTTAGTTTTATTTCTCTCTTGTTACTCCTAAAACCCTACTGTAATTTTCCATGTCCTCCCACCCCAACATCTGACATATGTTAAAGTCACATTTGTGGTTAACATTTTCTATACACCTGTAAGGTGAATCAGGTCCCCCCATACATTTCCATTCTGTATGCAATACGAAGATCATTTGTGACAATTTTCCATTATTTCTAAGCAAAGCTTCATATTTACTATCTAATTCAATTTCACCAGTTATGCTTGTCTATCTACTTATTCCTTTCTTGTGGTTTTGATTACACTTTCATAACATGTTATACAAGTAGCAGAAATAATCACATTTCTTATCAGCTAGTTGCTAGCACATATACAGTTAAGACTACCTTATGCAGTTGTAAAAATAGGTTATGAAAATGGGTTGTGCTTGACATACATTTCTATTTCTTGCAGGGCACTTCCTACCTACATAAGCTCAAAGCCAAATATACCTTTTAGTTCCCTTGGCATAACCGTGAGGAATGCTTGGGGTACTGGGCCTACATGGCAACACCCCAATCCAATGGGTTAGTGGAAAACAGAGTGAAAACAAAATGCCTATTGAAAAAGGTGTGGACTCAGACTCTGATCCATATTTAGCACTGCTACATTACAGAAAGACTCCAGTGAAGTATGGAATCTCACCTGCTGACATTTTGTTCAACGTAAAACTAAAAACAAGAATGTCTGCACTATTAAAAACTGGTGTCAAAGTCACTAGGAACTTGAAAATGTATGAAGTGCTGGATAAGACAAGACAAAACAAAACAAAAAAGAATCACTATGACTTGGGGTCCTGGGAGCTGCCACCACTTCATGAAAATAGTGCCATGTATCTCTATGATGGGAAACAATGGTCACAAACAGCCGTGGTCTCACAAGAGATAGCCAAACCAGATGGATACATACTAAAAAGGTGACCCCTTTGTCAGTTCCAAGAAGGACAGAAGATAATGGGCAATAAGTCTGCCATTTTGCCCAAGAGGGTCTCAGACAGGTAAAACCACAGCAGGATGAGACAATGGAGCCCCAATACCAGAGGCCACTCAATATCTGCCACCCTAGGCAACACTTCAGTGCACCCTCCGCCCCACATCATATATATTTGGCTTGGCCATTCTTCCATCATGAAAGAGGGGGCTGGGACAAATTTGAACAAGAGGTGTTGAGACTTGGCATGCGGGATTGCAACTCCACTCAAATTTGACCTGTCCAACTCTTTGTCATGATGGAGGGGTGGTTGGGCTAAATCTGCAGCCCTAGGCAGCTGCCCATAAATCTGCCACCCCAGGTAAGCTGCCTAGCTTGCCTATAACTAGAGCAACCTCTGCCAAGGAAATGGAACTAGAACAAGTGGACTTGCTGCTTCCTGATAGCAGTAAGACTGATGTTCTAAGAGAACCCCACAGATCCAAATGCCAGTGTAGGGCAGACTAATGCAACATTGTTAGTAAGCTTAATTATTAGATTGGTTATAAGTATTTGTAATTGTGAGCTATAACAATTTTTTAAGTTATTGTTAAGTTTTGTCTTGGAAGGAAAGTTATGATTTTGAAGACTGTGCCTTTAGGGCTGAGCTTACCAGATAGAGTCTGAGGGCTGGTCTATACTTACTGGGTAGTTCGACGGCTGGGGATCGAAGTTCCGGGTTCGATTTATCACGTCTGGTCTGGATGCGATAAATCGAACCAGGAAGTGCTCGCCGTCGACTGCGGTACTCCAGCTCAATGAGAGGAGTACCGCGGAGTCGACGGGGAGCCTGCCTGCCGCGTGTGGACCGCGTCTGAACCGCGGTAAGTTCGAAGTAAGGTATGTCGAATTCAGCTACGTTATTCACGTAGCTGAATTTGCGTACCTTACTTCAACTTGGGGGGTAAGTGTAGACCAAGCCTGAGTGGGACGCTGCGAAGTTCTTGTTGTTATGCGTAGCCAGCTGGAACTGGATGCAGAATAAAGCAGACATCTTGCAAGCACCTTAAGCACTAAGTGATCACTGACACTGTAACTATAATAAAAATGATTAAAAACAACTAATTCAGACTCAGACAAACACAGGCCCCCTTCTTTATATAACTATAGTGCAGACTGATTATCCTGCTTTGCCCCTACCCCAATGGACTTTCTACCACTAGGGGGCCTGTGTTCCACCAGTGAAAATGAATCTGGTCCAGAGAATGCCTTTTGCATATCCTGGTCCTAAACTTCATGCCAACTACATATAAAAATTTTTTTGTCCAATTTTTTGGAAAACATAACTATCTTGTTTTTCTGATGGTGACTTTCCAAGTTATACAAGTGCAGACCATCAGAACCCTGCAGCTTTCCTAACTGAAGGGTCATGGTAAACAGGGCACCAACTGCCAGTACTTGGGCACTCTAAAATTTGATCTTTGGCAGCAATGTATCACCAAATTACCATATCATCTTTAAGGACTTGGGAAACAAGAGGGGTTGGAATGTCTCTCTGAAGAACATGTAGAGAAAGGAACAGAGGGGTCCTGCTGTAAAAATACCAAGAATAGAAAAACTCAAGAGGAAGCTTACATTGATGTTTACTTTTTTATTGTATTTTAGTTTTTGTTATTTAAGTTCATGACAAAAACAAACCCCAGGAAGGGGATAAGTTTGGACCATATCCAGTGGCGTAAACACAGGAGTAGGGAACTCCACCTGCATACTATGACAGGAAGTACAGACCCCGCAGGTTTGGTCACAGAAGGCTCTGCCCAGCCACGCCTCCTGGGCATGCTCTCAGTGGAGGTGGAGCTTAAAAGGAGGCAGCAAAGCTCAGTAAGTGGGGTCAATGAAAGGGAGCCGACTTGCACTGGTAGCTCCTGCAGGAATTCAGTAGAAGCCCCACACCGCCCTGAAGCAGACCTCAACCCAGTGCTGGTAGCCACTGCAGAAAGAACAGCAGAGTCTCCCTTCTGAGGCGATGCATTGCAAGCCTGTCCTTTACAGTGCCTCAGGAGACGCTGGAACATGGTAGGAGATAACCCCAGAAAGCAGGGCGAGTGATACCCTGGCCCATGGCAAACACCAGATCTGCTTCCCCAGGACCCTGGGGTTGGAACCTGGAGAAGTGGAAGGGCCCAAGTTCCCCTACTGCCAACTAGGTGTTACCGCCCACCCTTGGACTTAAGCTACTAGGGTCTACTGCCAACCCCCAGACTTCATCCACTAGGTGCTGCCACCAAACCCTAGACTTGATCACTAGGTGGTATGTATAGCCAGTGCTCTGACCACTATGGGATGTGGTCTAGGGAAATAGTCTCCCATCTCTCTCTCTCTCTCTCTCTCACACACACACGCACACGCACACACCAATAGTAAGGGGGTTTATATTGCAAACTATGTAATACATGTGCATTGTTTCTCTTTACTATGTCTCATTCTAGTCAGAACTGCCTGCCTCAATTTCATGATTTTCACAGACACTAAAAAAGTTTATATTATAAACATTTCCTATATTCATTACATTAAAGTAACTAATTCAACAGAACAGAGCTCTCTATAGAAACCCATCAGCCAAAATACTTCTATCTACTTTATCTAAAATAGAAAATCAATGTGAGAAATGAGTGAACAAATAAAGCAGAGATGGGTTAAACTGATCGTTTGGCTTTAAAAGCTTTTCTTGCGAAACAGAATGGCAATTTCATAGACTCATAGGGTTAGAAGGGACTGCAAGGGTCATCTAGTCTAACCCCCTGTCAAGATGCAGGATTTGTTGTGTCTAAACCATCCAAGACAGATAGTTATCCAGCCTCCTTTTGAAAACCTTTGGTGAAGGCACTTCCACAATATCCCTTCCACAATTTCAGCCATTTCTGGGAAAATATCTCCTTTCTCTGCCAGACCTATTTTCACTGGGCCTTGAAAATCTTATAAAAACAGTCTTCAAAACAGATTTTTATTAAATGAAAAGAATTCTCACTTTGGCTACTATTTTACTTCCTCTCTTGCCTTCTACTTAGTAATCTACAGGAAATCCTCCGTTGCCCATACATTCCCTGAAGCCACACTACAGCACATACCTCCTTTAGATTTATTATGGGAGGTACAAGTTTCAGAGTTTTCAGTTTGGTGCCTTTGTGCTCATAGTTCATGAAGCATTAAGTACATTTTACAAATGACATTGCAGGCTTTTCCTTAATTTTATTACATATTTCAGTCATTGCATTATTTTATATGATTTACTGAAAAGGCTGCATATTTTACTAATCAGCCAGTATACTTTCTTGATTGAGTTTCCTATTTTAATACTGGAGGACATACACATTTTACTGATTGAGCTGCACACTTTGCTGATCCAACTGAATATTTTATTGATCCAGCTGCATATTGTAAAGAGCCAGGTAGACACTGTGCTGATTGGGTATGGGGCACATTCTGCTAGCAGACTCCGGCTTCTTGAGTATTGGTTTGCTCTTGACTAAAGATGCTCCAGAAACGATCCCTCCCTTTGTATTCAAGGGACCATCAATTTTTATTTATTAAACTTGTGACATTCTCCCTTTTAGAACTGGAAACTGGTTGCTCATCCTTCAGCTGGGCAATAGATTTTTCAAGCCAAAACCAATGCTGCTCTTTACAAATAGTCTGATTTGAAGCATTTGTGCAAATTGTTCTCATTCTCTGGGTTTCTACACGCCTTCCTCTCCCGTGGAGCCTAACAAGGTCCTTGATGTGATTTAGCCCCCATAAATTGTTTATCTTCTCAAAGAAAGAGATTGGGTTGGTGTGGAACAATCTACCTTTTGTAAAACTGTGTTGTATTTTACCCCAATTACCGATAACCTTTATGTCTATAACTGCTCTCTCTGGGTATGGCTACCCTTACCGGGATCAACGCTGTGGAGATCAATGCATCAGGGGTCGATTTAGTGGGTCTAGTGAAGACCCACTACATCGACCACAGATTGCTCTCCCGTCCACACCAGTACTCCACCGGAATGAGAAGCGTAAGGTAAGTCAACAGGAGAGTTTCTCCCATCGACCCAGCATGGTGTAGACTAGTGATCAGCAACTTTTGGCACGCGGCCCATCAGGGAAATCCTCTGGAGAGCCGAGACGGTTTGTTTACCTGAAGTGTCTGCAGGTTCGGCCGATCGCAGCTCCCACTTGTTGCGGTTCACCATTCCAGGCCAATGGGGGCTGCGGGAAGCAGCAGCCAGCACATTCCTTGGCCTGCACCGCTTCCCACAGCCCCCATTGGCCTGGAATGGCAAACCATGGCCAGTGGGAGCTGTGATTGGCCAAACCTGCAGACGCTGCAGGTAAACAAACCGTCCCGGCCATCCAGTGGATTTCCCTGATGGGCCGCGTGCCAAAAGTTGCCGATCCCTGGTGTAGACACTGCAGTAAGTTGACCTAAGCTATGTCGACTCCAGCTACGTTATTCATGTAGCTGGAGTTGTGTAACTTAGGTCGACTTAACCCCATAGTGTAGACCTGCCCTCTTTCAAAATTTATTCTAGAACCTTGCATACAATTGTTGGGTCAAATTAACATGGTTTGTAATTTCCCATATCACTTTTCTCCCCCTTTCTTAGATATAGGCACTATATTTGCAATTCTCCAGTAATAGGGTATGACCCTGAGTTTAGATTCATTAAAAATCCTTGCTGTTGGGCTTTCAATTTCATGTGCCAATTCCTTTAATATTTTGGATGGAGATTATCCAGGCCCCTTTTCCCGCAATTTGATCTCATTCAGCTGTTTGAGTTGAGCTTTGACCTTGGATGTGGTAATTTTTACTTTCATATCCTGGTTCCCATTAGCCACCCTGCCACTACTTCTAAGCTCTTCACTGCTCTTATTAAAGTGTAGGTGTTGAGCCATGCCTAGATTATCTTTAATCTGGCAGTTCTCACATTTTCTGACATCCAAGAGGTAGCTTTCCTTGCTAATCCATCCCTCCTTCTATTCCTTATAGGCATTCTGCTTTCTCTTAATAATCTGTCCAAGATGTTTGTTCAACCAGTTTGGTGTGCAACCCTTCCCTACACATTTTTCCTTTGCTTGGGATGCAGACTTCAGATACTTGAAGTCAAAGTTGCAGAAACTAATTCCAAACCTCTTCCACACTCAGATCCTTGAGTTCTTCAGTCCAGTCCACTTCCCAAACTAATTCCCTTCATTTTTTTAAAGTTTGCCTTTCAGAAATCAAGGACCCTGGTTGCAGTCCTACTTTTGTTTATTCTTCCATTCAGTTTAAACTGAATTAACTCATGATCACTCCAACCAAGGCTATCTTCTACAACCAGTTCTTCTATGAGGTCCTCACTACTTACCAATGCTAAATGTAAAATGGCATCACTTCTTCTTGGTTCAGTGACCATTTGGCGAAGAAATCTGTCAGCTATGACATCCAGGAATATCTACCACTATTAGTAGCTCTTGTCCTCCAATTTCTATCTGGGAAATAAAGACTCCCATAATCACACAATTCCCAGTAGTATTTATTTCATTAAAATATTTGCGGTCTCTATCCATGTCCAAATCAGATTCTGGGGGACTGTGGCAGACCCCAAGTGCTATCTTGGTGGTATCTCTGTTACCTTTCTTTCCCAAAGTCATTTTGACCTAAACAGATTCCATTTTATCCATTCCATAACTTCTAATTTCTTTACAGTCTACCTTGTCATTAATATACACTGCTACTCAACCACCTTTACTTTTATTTCTATCTTTCCTGAACAGCACATACCATTCAATACCTGTATTTCATTCATGACTAATATTTCATCATGTTTCCAATATCCCTACAATATCTGGTTTCACTTCCTCCACCAGTAGTTCTCCTTGCCTTCTGGGATTCCCTCTGAGACTTTTCCACTTGGCTTATGCAGAACACCTTGCCCAGTTCTGGCAGAATACT
This sequence comes from Terrapene triunguis, assembly GCF_002925995.2. Lineage (NCBI taxonomy): Eukaryota > Metazoa > Chordata > Testudines > Emydidae > Terrapene > Terrapene triunguis. Next base: position 71,761,090 of record NW_020664419.1, read on the forward strand.
TCATCCAGTTCTCTGGGATCCAAAAAACTCAATTTGACTCCAGACTTCATCACTCAGGTTCCTTTATTTGGCATACAGCAAAGCTACTCTGATTTGATGAGACTCAAACATAGGGGGTGGGTATAAGGCATACCACATATCCAAAGTTATACAGAAAACCTCTTCCTTCAAATATATATATATTTACACATTACATTGCATTTACTATACTTTACATCACACATTTTGGGATTGGCTTGGTTACTTTGGAGGAACCAATCCCTGTGCAGCATGCTCTATCCACTCACTGTTCCTGCAGAACCTGATCTTTACAATCCAGGTTTATCTTTTCCACTGTCCCTAGCACCAGGGTGTTCCTGCTTATCTTAGCTAGCACAGACTTCCAGCTTCCAACATACTGCTTGCTAAGCCTCTTTACAACTTAACCTTCCATTCACCTTCTCCATCATGCTCACTAAGAATTGAGGCAAGTTATTTATATCAAACCAGGCCTACACCTTTGTGTACAGACATCATAGTTCTTTCTGCTTGGCTTCACCTAGACTCCTTACCAGATTAGGTACAATAATTTTACTCCCATTATTGCCTACCTGACTGTTATTGTCAGTGGCATTCCTCTTGTTGTCCATTCTCCTACCTCTGTTGTTTCTTTCACCATTGCTGCATCCTCTTTTACTTGATTTTCCTCTGACTCAATATTAGACTCAGGCATGGAGATTACAGGAGCATCTCCCAACCATCACCCTCAAATTGCTAGTTTAAAATTCTTTTAAATTCAGCTGTGCCAACCTCCATCCCAGAAAACTATTTCTCTCCCAACTCAGGTGGAGTCAGTGCTTAATTTGTGCTAGGGCTTGCCAGTGCTGAGCTCTGGCATCTCTAGTCTTGGCAGCTCATAGCCCCGGCACCTCTGGGCTCTCCACGTCAGTTATGGAAGTAAAAAAAATTGCTTGAGCCCTGGCATTTAATTCCTTGAGCCCTGGGACCTCTTCCATCCCATAAGAACAGTAGTCAAACATCTCAAAGCCATCCACATAGCACCATGAGCCATCTGCTGATCATCAAAATCTTGTCTCACCTTCACTATCCTCTTCTAGGGACAGGTAGAATCCCACTGAAGATCACCTGAGCATCCAGTTCTTTAAGTGTCTTCCCCAGCCCAATGTAGTTTTCCTTGATGTGTCCCAGCAAGAATCTAGCAGTATCATTTGTTCCTATGTGAAAGACAATCAGTGGATTCTATTCTGCTCCCATCAAGATCCTCTTCAGCCTCAAGTCCACATGCCATATCTTAGCTCCCAGCAGACAGCACACCCTTCTGTTCTCCGGAACAGCTCTGCTGAGAGGCTTATTTGTTCTTCTTAGCAGGAGGTCCCCAATCAGATAGACCTGCCTCATCCTTGTGTTGGTGAGACTCTCCAGCCTTTACCCTTCTGTTCTTTCTGGCTGCAAGTATTCTTGTCTTCTGTTCTTATTTCCAATCTTCTGCATGTCATCCTCTATCATCCTGGGGATCAGAACTCTGGCCATCTCCATTGTCTCTTCCCCACTTCTCTTCTTTCTTGTTCTCCCCACTTTTGTTACTGCCTGACTCTCCCCTTCATTTTCCAACTCAGCGAACCCGTTCCTCAGCTCTATTTTTCCTTCACTAGTCGGTCTTTTCCTCTGCCTTGTTCTCATAGTCAAATTCTTCTACTGGCCACTTTCCTCATCCTCACAGTTCTCTGGTCCAGAATGCATCTGCAAGACTTGAAATTTGCTATTCATCTCCTCTCTCTCCTTCCTTCCGTCATCTGCTCAAATCCCCTTCTCAACTCAACTATCATTTCTAGCTGCATCTCTAAACCTTGAATCTTCTCCTCCATCAGATCTATTAGGTGGCACTTCAATCAGATACCAGAATAATGTACATCCTGCAGCTTCCACATCCAGTCATCTTAAAAATGTAAGAACGGCCATACTGGGGCAGAACAATGGTTCATCTATCCAGTATCCTGTCTTTCAAAAGTGGCCAGTGCCAGACATTTCAAAGGGAATGAATAGAACAGGGCAACTATTGGCCGTCAGAGTTTAGAGACACCCAGAGCATGGAGATACATCTCTATTGTCTTTTCCACTGCTTTTTTTTTTGTAGCTGTCATAGCCTTCCCTCCTAAGCTCCTATCAACAAGCAGGGGTTGGGGGACGGGAGCCACGCAAATACCACATCCACCCTCCCCAAACTTCCCCTACAAACTCCCACTCAGACTCCCTTGTTTTCAGCTGTTTGCTGGCTCCTGTGCCACTATTCAAATATTTTTATTGACGCAATCCAAAATAAATTTTGCATTATCTGTTTGTGAAAATTTTTCAGATTTTGACTCTTCATCCCATTTCAGAACAATTTTTTTTTTAATTCAAAATCTCAAACACTTGTGGGACAATAAAATATTTGCTGTCCAGCTCTAATTAACTGAATTTCCTGTGTTTCTAGCATTTTATTTCTTTTGTAACTAAAATGCTCTATCGCTTAATCTTAAAGCACAATATAGTCTCATCCTCATCTCAAACTTAATTTTTTGTCTAGGAATCACATATATAGGAATCACTTAACCCATCACTGAAATACAGCCACTTGTGGGCTGAATTGTAGCATAAACAAGACACATTTCATAAATATTAAGAATAACTTTTTCCTTTGTAACTACAAATGAAAATTTAAGTAGACAGAATAAATACAGAATAAGTAACACAGGAAGAATGTGGATGGCCACTAGTGTTTTTAACTAACATGCCCTCTGATCTGCCTTGACAAAGCTTAGACAACAGGGTGGACGAAATGCCTGCAATTGATCTACATTACCACTCGCTCCAGAGCTGCCACTGTTTTGGCTGTGTCCATGTTGGCAAGAATGGGAAATTTTAAGAAAAAAAGGTCTAGGTTAGACATAACCATAGAGGGCAGGGGAAAAAATTACTGCAGAAAATCTTTTCAACAATAAAAATAATTTTATTTAAAAGGACACATTTGAAAAGAAGATTAATTCTCATCCCATAATTTGCACTGCATTTTAGTTTTATAGTTCTTGCATTCTGATCGCACAAAATGCCTCTGGTATTTATTTACCTTGTTTTAGGAACTGTCCAGAAATGACCATCACATTGTTTTTATTACTGGACTGCTGGAGCATGACATATGCTATTTCTGGGTACTATATACACATTACAATTTTACTTAGATCGCTTGTCATTCTTTTTGAACCTCAGACAGTTCCTCAGGGATCTTCTTTTCTTTTCTAATACAAATTTCACCTCAGATTTTGTGTGTGAACAAGTGTATATATTTTTTTATTTTCACATTGTCTCAGTTATGAGTCCAATAAAGTATTACCAGTGGCTGAATAATGAAGCAGCCTGCTGTGTTTTCCTTTTTTCACTTTTATATTCTTGTTGTTATGCTGTGTGTCAACGTCTCTTATCTCTGTTCTTTATATAGAGCTGGACAAGGGCATGAATAAAAAAATAAGTGAATTCTGTAGTTTTGGAAGAATGGCCAGTTGATTATTAAAATAGAATCTAGCTAAAATGAGAAGTTGTTTTTGCTACTTAATCAGATAGGATTTGATTTTTTAGAGGTACTCTACAACCCCAACTTCAGTTGAAGTCAGTGAGGACAGCTGGTCCTCTACATCGCTATATAGTGAGCTCATCATGGTACAGTGGAGTGTTATGTGACTAACAACATGACATTATGTTATATGACTAACATCTGTTCCATACTGTTTGATCACTTATATTCCTCCCCTGGGGGAGGATGTGCAGCAGAGTGTCTTGTTTTGAGAGGATTTGTTTTGTTTTTGTTTTTAATATATAACATGCAGAGTATTTAAGCTAGAGAAGGCCAGGCTAAAGAAATGTGCCTTGCATTTGGAGCAGAAGGTGATGAGGTTTGTGTTGGTTATTAGTTCCTGTGGAATTCATGACAGTCTTGGACTGGCCCTGAAGAAAGTTTTATCTCCCACAGAGACGAGTTTTACCCTTTATTGTGGTGACTTCCTCTACCGCAGTGATCATCCTGGAACTGGTGGTATAATATCCTGGGCCCAGGCCATGAAGCACCTTGAAGATAAGGACCAGGACCTTGAACTTGATTCAGTATTCTATGGGAAGCCAATGTAGAACGTGCAGGACAGGTTTGATGTGCTTGTGTTGCTGAGGAGACATGCTGCAGCATTATATACAAGTTGGAGTTTCTTAAGTGCTGAAGGCTTCTTGCCCAGCCATATCACATTGTATATGATATTTGTGGTTAAAGGAACCTATAAGAAGCAGCTTCATTCCAATTTATTTTCCCCAAACCATCTAAAGATTCTTCAGTTAATAGCTTGCAATAGAATATGTTGTCATTTTAAACTTAATATATGAGTCCGTGAAGCAACGTCAATTCACACTAGCTGAGGATCTATCCTCCAGTTCCTAATGAATAGGCGCACACATCTGACCATTAATGTGCTCTCAAGGTACAGCATATGCATTCCCATTGTAATACAAGCCAACAACATCCCACAAGAGAACTCATCCAGGAGTTGGAGGCACTAAGGACAAGTGGGTAGTTTCATCTCCACATCAGTTCAATCTTTGGCTTCTCTGCTGAGACTGTGGCCAGCAACGTCAGTAACAGGTATCTGATGGTGTTTTGTTGTGATGTGGACATCTTCCAATTAGGAACTGGATAATTTGTTTGCCTAATTCTTCAGAAAATAATTTAAAGGCCAGTTTAAATAATTTAAAGTCCTTCCTTCTCACAGTACTGAAACCAAAAGGACTACAATGCTAAGCAAGTTACAGCTCCACCTGAGTAAAATATCAGAATCCAGCCTTAAGGGAAAGCTAACTGAGTTTAACAGCTTAAATGTAACACTGATGTATTTCTTTGTACACAGTGTTTGAAGGAATAGATTTAGGGTCAGGACTTTTTCAAGGACTGCCTCCCTTGGAGTTAAGGAAAAATTAGCATGCACCATAAAAGAATGACCATTTATTATAGGCACAAATCCTATTACTGAGCTATGTACCAATTTGCACCTGCAACAAAAGTTTTAAAAGGAAAATAAATGGAATCTGGGTAAATCTGGCCTTAATTTATAAAAATATTAACAATAATCAGATAATATTTTTACAACTAGATAATTTCGATATAGCTTAATTTTCAGTCTTACCTTTGACCGTATCCTCAATGAGGACAAGAGCCTATGACATATGGGAAGCAAATTTGTTAAGAAATAAAATTAAATGCTTAAAATTCTGTGCTGTGCATAGGATGAAAGTTTCCTTCCTTTCTATGAATAACAGTATGCCATACTTTTCAAAGTCATGACAGTAAGATGGTGTGGTCATCCTGTCATCAGACAGGAACAAAGACAGACTCCAATCCAACAAGCTCCACTGTATATGCAACCACTGTTCCCTCTAACCTGTGCACGTGTGTGTGCGCGCACAGATCCTAAACCCCGCGCACATGGCGAAACACTGCGCGCACAAAAAATGAAATACATCGGAGCCAGGCTGAAATATCATTTCTGGGAGACTTTTGACATTGTTCGCCAGCCATCTATCAACACAGCCAGATTCTACTAGCTGGCCAGGGGGAGGGGCGGGAGGGAAAGGAGGCAATGAATCATTCATACCTCTCCCCGCCAGCATTTCGAATGTGGAACGTTGATCACGTTGGGACGGTCGGGACCCACACATCTCCTTGTAGTCTGTTCATTTGGCTGTGTACAAACTCAAGTATGTGTGAATAAGTCAAAATGCCTGGCCATAGTTGCTAAGGAACTGCAAAGATTTCCCAGAAATGAACAAAGGTAAGTGTTGTTTTCGTGACTGAAATCTTTCAAAGGCATTGGACTTCATACATTTACTCGTGTTTTACCATTTTCCTGCTTTTTTCCCCATGTTTTTTTGCTATGCACAAACTTCAGGTATCCTGATCTGAATGATCTCCCGTTTGCCCTTTTGTCGAGTCATGCTGTTAAGTGCTTTGAAATAGTAGCCATATAATAAAAGTATTAATTTTAAATAAACCAATCTGGTAAAAAAATCAATCCCAAAATGTCAGTCTAGAGGTCTAAAGCGTAAAAGAACAGCTACTTCATTTAAATCTGGATGGCTGGATGAGACGATAGAGATGGTTACACTGAAGTCACATAGTGTAATGCTTGTTAAACTTCGTGAAATATTCACATTTCAGGCCACTCAATGAAGTGCGCTGGTTATCTAGGCACTTTGCACTTGAGCAATTATTCGCAACTATAATCCTCTTCTGGAATATTTTGAGCAAGACAAAGATACTGATCCAGTTTCTAAATACTGCCACAAAAAGCTGAATACCATGGAATACCGAATAACATTAGAAGTTTTGAATGATGTTTTGTCGGAGCTGGCTTCACTATCCACCCTGTTCCAGAAACGGGGCCTTACACCTCTTGAAGCATTTCACCTTGCCCAAGGTGAACTGAACAAGCTCAGAAAAGAGTACCTTGGAGATTTCGTCTTATTGAGTGACAAAGTTAAGGCTCTCTTAGATATGAGCTCTCAAGAAAATAATGAAATTGATACCAGTTCTATAATAACTTTCATAAACATCTTGTGTGCACATTTGGCAGACAGGTTTCCAGAGGATGAAGTCCAGGAGTGGTCCGCTTTTGATTGTGCAGCAATAGTTAAGTGTGACTTCAATTTTAGAATTCATCAGGTCAAATCCCTATGTTCAAAATACAAAGACTTTCTTGCTGAAGAGATTGTTATAGTCAGTCAGTACAATGACTTCAAGTTTGCAGTAGCCGAAAGAATCAAAAACCAATTGGTTTTAAGTTTCCCGGATATGGTGACATTTGTTCACCTGAACGAACAGTTTCAGGATCTTGCAAAGTTGATGGATATTGGAGGAACATTCTTAGCATCAAGTGCACACTGTGAGCATGGCTTTAGCTTAATGAACACTCTAAAAAACAAACTACGGAATCGTTTACAAGTAGATCATTTGGACATGCTGATGTGCATTAAGAGTTACCAGCTGGGTGGAGGATTAATAAATCTGGACAGAGTTTATATTGAATGGGCAAATGAAAAAGATCGCAGGGAAAAACAGTAAGGTTAGTTTAGCAGTCTTTGACATTTCGACCAATAAGGAAATTAAAATGCATTTGTAATTACACATCTTATTCTTGGCTGATAATCATTTATTGATGTTTTAAGGAAAATTTTAAATTTAAAACACAAACTTGTTTTTCTTTTTACTTATGATGTCTCTATCTGAAAACCCATATAAATAGACATAATGGCATACTTACTAAATTGTCTTTATTATATGTTTGTCAAAATCTTTTCAGACATGTGTATAGAATGAAAGGTGAAAGTGAACACCAACGGGCAGAAGCCTATGGACTGATAATGATAATGGTTAATATGTGCTTGATATATGCCCATGATTGTCTATAAAAAAGATCATAAAGCGTAGTGCTTAAAACTAACTTCTGCTTCATGAAGAATGGTTAAATTTCCTTTTTCTAAGTACAGTATTTAAAAATGACATTTATAAAATAACATGGTGTAAAACTATTATCATCACAAATTGCAAATTAAATTTTTTTAAGTGTATAAGCATTTTACTCACTTGGGCACATTTGCCTCATGGCGCACAAATTTGAACTCTGCTTCAAAAATTTGCACAGAAGAAATTTTTTGCACACACAGCCTGTCAAAAATTAGAGGGAACATTGTGTGCAACCACACTGAGGTCCATGGGGCTCTGTCTGCATGGAGCAGGTCTGAAATAGCTTACTGAAAAGTAGGACAATCTGTCTAAAAACAGGACTTCTGGTAACCCTAGGGTAGAAATCTTGACTCTATTGAAGTCAGTGGTAAAATTTCCATTGATTTAATTGGGCCTGGCTTTCACCCTAGGACCTTTGGCTACAAAAGATAGACCTCTATGAACTAAGCTAAAGGAGAAAAAAAAATCATGTTTAGTACTACTAGGAGTTTATCCTCTGCTGGCTGGCCACTAAATAGCACTAGTACATTTACAATCTAGTCACATTATGTGGTAAGAAGAAAAGCATTTACACTAAATTGTGCATGCCTAAATCATATATAGACGCCACCAAAGCAGAGCCAAAAAGTTCCAGGTAACATGAACGAGCTAGAAGCTGACATTTTCTTCTGTTGATTACACGCTAAAGCAATTTCAATTAAATAAAAGTCAATATAGAAAATTGAATATATTAAATGGAGGGTGAAAAATTAATTTAATATGTGAAGTTAGTTATTTCATTCTATTAATTTAGTTTTTAGATATTTAAATTAGTTCTGTGTTGTAAGATCACAAATACTAAACACAGGAAACAACATCTCTTTCAGCTGGAATATGCAAAAGAACCTCTCTTATTTATTACTTACTGAGGCACCTTCAAGTTACAAGTGTTGGGGATCCATTTTTTTTTTTTTTTTTTTTAGATTTGTACAGTTGCATTTTTATTCCCCTTTCAGACTAGTTGAATGACATTTTTCCAAATAAGTATAAATTATCTGAAATGGCTAGGGCTAAAATAACTAGGGATATAAACTAAAATTGAAAGTACCACATGAAAGCTCAATTAGGAGACATTTTAAAATTACCTTTGTATAAAGCATACATGTTTCACATTCACTATTTACTTTTCAATTATTTTCAGAGAAAGGAAGGGAATAACTGTAATTAAAGATCACACCAAAAAATGGCATTATCTCTGTCCCAGCAGGAGTTGCAAGTTTCTAAGCAAACCACGTGTATTTTTATGTGAATAATCTACTGATAGTTTTATTTTTACTGGTTGGATAGTACGTGATTTGTTTCTTAATAATCTTTTCCTTTAATATTGTTCTTTCTGAAAAACTCACTTTGGTTGCTTTATAAGCATCAAAAATTTGAAAATTACTGAAAAGGGACATGGAATTTTATATATTCTTCTCTAAAATAGAAGAAAAACATTGTCTTGTATTTATGAGACTATTTTAGTGAAGGAATATTGTGTATATACAACACAGGAAGGTAAAACATCCCTGCACTGTAACAGTCTGTAACAAAAGGAAACACCTAAAGTTCAGTGATTTTAATAATACCGCAGGGCTTTATTTAACCATTAAGACATTGACATGGAATGGAAACAGTGAGGAGATATTATTTCTGAAGTGGGCACAATGTCTCCTATGGCTACAGAAGGAAAGTCACTAGGGGAGTCCAGCTGCTGAACAAAGCTTGAAGGGAGTGAAAATGTTATCAAGACATACCTGATGAGGTTATTGGAAAGCTGTAGATTGTATACCAATAATCAGAGGGGTAGCTGTGTTAGTCTGGATCTGTAAAAGCAGTAAAGAGTCCTGTGGCACCTTATAGACTAACAGAGGTATTGGAGCATGAGCTTTCGTGCATCCGACGAAGTGGGTATTCACCCATGAAAGCTCATGCTCCAATACGTCTGTTAGTCTATAAGGTGCCACCGGACTCTTTGCTGCTTATACCAATAATGTAACTCTGATTTGCATATACACATTACCTTGTTTACATAAAACTTCCAACAATCATATCCTTCAATTACTTGCTCCTTCTTCTTCACAAATCAATATATTTTCTGTTAAATCCATCGTCCCCCCACCCTTGAATTTGTCCCCATTCCTCTCCAAGATTGCTTCTCAAATTTCCCCCACATCTTCCCCTCTATCTTTGGTTCCCCATTCCCCTCTTCATCTCTCTGCTTGCAACACTCACAATTTTCCCATCCCCCCATCTGTTTCGCTCTATGTTCTTTCCTCCCACAATCTTGAGTTCCCCACATCTCCCGCTTTGAGTTTCCCCTGTCCCTTCCTCATGAGCTTTTGTCCAACATGTTCTAGAGCAAAGCCACCAGCCTCCCGCAGCTGTAGTAACATGGCTTGAGCGACCCCTACATTACTCTGCCCAGTGTCTTTCTAGCCCAGTCTCCATAGCCACTACAGGTTGAGGGGTATAGTCTAGGCAAAAACTCTATGGCTAGAGTCATTCAGGACAGCATAGAAGGCTTCTCCTTATTGAATAATATTGCAGCTGCTTGGACGCGCAGGAGGGGATGCTAAAAATCAGTAGCTTTCCAGACAAATCAACAGTCTTAACAGGTCTGCCAAGGCCCTCTTAAAAATATTACTAATGACTCAAAGTGCAATACTCATGAACTGTGCTAATGATGCAAATATCAGCTGCTAATGCAACAATATTACCACTACATGTCACCATGAGTTAACTCTGGCATGGAGTTATGAAAAGTGGCTTGTGATAACAAGGCTTAATGTGAGATCTTGCAAAGGACATGCAGTAATCAGTCGTCTGTTATTCCCAAGATTTTAATACATTTTCTATATGATACTGGTTACCCAATTTAGTCTTCCTTCGTAAGTTTATTATAAACTTATTCTCTACTACTCAGATTCTTTTTAAAAAACAGGTACCAAGTAAAATGGATATATATAAGCATACACCTGGGCCAAAAAATTCCAAGTTAGGCATTCAAATCCATTTTTAGGCACCTAAAAAGTAGCCTGGTTTTTAGGAATGCTCAGAGCCCACAATTCTTATTGACAGTCACCTGGAATTGTAGGTACTCAATGCCTTTGAAAATCAGGCCAAAGGCTTTGGTATTTTTAAATGTAAGTATATTTTTTCTCTTGAACAGAATAAATCCCTTTAATACAAAACATACAGTACTGAAAACTTTGTTACATATCTATACAGTGAATCAGTGAAGATTACTGCTTTAATCTATCTGAAAGAGGAGGTGGACAAAACCTGGATTATACAATTTCTAGGCAGAGCCACTGCAGAGATCACAGTTAAATAGGTAAGTTGGGATGGGCAAATCAGGAAGGATAAAATAAGAATTGACCCAAAGCTCAGACCAAAACTAGAAATGAACCTTCAAAGACTGGAAAAGTCTAGTTACTCTTCCTCCTTCCCTCTCCCACTTTCCATCTCTCTCTGTACTTCCTGATTAAAATACTTCAACCATACCTTCCTGCATGACATCTCAAATCTGGCTGAAACTAAGCACCACCACATAGGACATCAATTAGAAGTCTGTTCTCCCCCCCCCAAAGAAGCCACTTTTATACATGCTTTGTATAATAGTCTGTTACTTCAGAGAAGATAAATCAGTAGGGTGACCATATGTCCTGTTTTGGCCGGGACAGACCCTTTTTTTAAGCCCTGTCCTGGCCGTCCCAATTTTCTTGGCAAAAGTGGGCATTTGTCCCATTGGCTCTTGCCAACTTGATCAGTTGAACGAGACACAGAAGATGTTTGATGGAAGAAGAGGGCATTTCAAAGAACTCACCATCACTAAATCATCTACCTCCATGAACACCTGCTCAAGTTGACCTGGGGTATCGAGATCCTTTTTTACTCTGTATTAGCCCTGGTTACTCAAATAAGTCACAGCTGTGAAAAATGTCCTCTTCCACTTGTTGCTGACTAGAAGATCCCAGCCTATCCTATCAGTATCAGACTTGACCTTGGTGATTCATGAACTTCTGACCTCCCGGATTGATTAATGCAACATGTTACATCTTTCTTTGAACAAAAATTCTGACGTTTAAAAAAAGTTCTGATCAGTTCAATATGAAGCATCCTGCTTATAAGGCAATTTAGAAAGCCTAGAGCAGTGTTTCTCAATGACCAGTCTGTGAACCAGCACTGGTCCCTGAGATCTTCATGGCACAGTTTAGGAAGGCAGCAAGCTGGTCCTTGGTATCAAAAAGATTGAGAAACACTGGCTTAGAGCACATTTTTCCAGTGTTCCATTCCTTTCAGTTGCACCTCAATAAAATTCACATTTTCATTCCTAATTTTCAAAGCCCTCAATGGGATAGTCCCAAGCTACTGCAGATAATGTTTCACTCTCCACGGTCATAACTTTCCGTGAGAGCTATGTTTCTCCAAAACAATGAAAATGTCAAACACCCATGAAAACATGAGACAGAGCCTTGCTGACATCTAGTCCACTGTAACAAACTGGATTTGACAAAATGAGTCTCTGGTATTGATACTTCTCACACTATTAAGTGCAAGTACAGGAGTCATCACTTAGCTTAAGTAATTGTGCTTTAGGACATAAAGGATTAAAATTCTAGTTCTGCCCTGGTTCCCAAGGGTATTGGGTGGCTTGTGGGACAATTTGTCTAGTAACTGTGTCTTGCTGTCAGCAGTAAATGATTTTATTACTCCAGATCTATAAAACTTACTCCCAAGAAGGGATCAGAATGACCACAAACCTCACTGCCTTCAAAAGAAAATATAAAGCTCACTTTATGACCTTGAGTTCATGTATAAAAGAGACTATTAAAAACAGTAATAAACCCACAAGTAAAGGCAAAGAGAGAGAAAAGGATCCAAGTGATTAAAGCTTATATGTTATAAAGTGTTCATAAAGCATGGTGAAGAAGGAGGTATAATTACCTAGACAGACAGACACCATGCTAAGTGTCTACCCTACCCCCACTCACCCTGATCCTCCCCCTATCTGTAGAGCCCCAACTCTTGATGTTTCTGTCCTTGTAGAAAGGTTTATTTGAGGGATCAGGAAAGGGGGTGGGTGTACTTAGACTGAAAGTTCTTTTGAACAGGATCCATCCTTTCATTCTCTGTTTGCACAGCACCCAGTATAATAGGATCCTGGCCAATAACTAGGGCCCCTAGTCACTATGGTAATACAATTAATGAAATAAAATAAATAATAAATGATAATAATTAATAAGTGTCACAGAGCAGCTGCTCTTTCCCTCCCATGACTTGTTTCCTAGTTCCAGTGTTTTTTCATTTCCTGTATTTGTGTGTGGAGCGGAGAATAAGGCTCTATGTTATAGAGCCACAGGTAAATAGTTCTCTCAATTCCGTGCAAATCTGCAAGCAAGGCAATAGTAAAGTCTTTTGTTTTTATGGCAGTTCAGTTTGGAGTGGTTCAAAAGCAGTTTCCACTCAGTTTCCTTGAAACATGAGGCTGTTTCAGCTACAAATAAGAAAGATGAGCATGTTACCCATAATTAGCCATGATCAGAGATACACTTCCTATATACGACAGCTGTCTGGCAGGTACGTGTACAATAATATTTTATAAATCTACTTCTTAAAATACCAATGTGTATCCAGAACCACCCTTGTGAGTTTTCAAAGTAAATTCTCTATCAATCTATTTTACACTTTCTGGGCAGCTACTGTACCAATAAATCCAACTTAAAATCACAGCCATGGATTCTTTAATCTTTAGGATCAGTTTTCACAGAGGGATATAAACCAAAATGGGTGAATCCAGCCTATCAGAAGGCATTATCCTCAGATAGAAACCCAATTACTCATCCCTTGAAAGAAAATACAACCTAGAGGAGAGAATATCATTTCAGACTCAATTTCCAGTTATCACCTTCAAAATTTTGAGCACTGATCCAAAATTCAGAGGCATTTAAAAAAAAAGTTTATGAAAGGTATATGAAAACTAAGGAATATATTTTAAGGATAAGGACCTGAGTCTTACCTGACATACTATTTTTAAATGAATCCCCCCAAACAAGTGTTGTTTGTTCAGATTAATAACAGATGGAGTATTACATGCTAATGCAATAACAATAATATTCTATGCTAAAGTTGCAGTTAAAAACCACACACACACACAAAAATTAAGGTTTCAACAGCAGTGTGTTAATTCTGCCATGTTGCATAACTTGATGTTTTATGATAGAAGTTTAAAATATAAACCATACCTGCCATTTTTCTCTGTCCATGATGTAAAGATATTTTGGAGAATTTCTCTCTCTCTCCCTATTTTGCAATTAGACAAAGCCTCAAGTCTCATGCAACTTGTCCTAGCAGCTGCCAGGCCAAGAAAACAGAATGCATATTGGTATTGTAAAACAGGTCAGGATTTTATTGAGGCCTCAAACCAGCAAATCACTTAAGCATGTGCTTAACGTTAAGGTTGTGAACACTCTCCCTGAAGTCAATGGACTAGTCACATGCTTAAAGATAAGCATGTGCTTTAAGTGCTTTGCTGTATCAGGGCCTTTAATGAGAAAAGCTTACAAGATTCTCATTGAGCATGCCCTTTGCCCACTTACAATGACCGCTATAAGCTCTTTTGAGCAAGGGTTGTCCAATATGGGGGTCTGCAGGTGCTACTATGACGTAATTATTAATAATATACTCACAAGTCTCAAAGCTCTCTAAAAGGAGAGTAAATATAATTCTGCCTATTTTACAGATTGGGAATCTGAGGCACAGAATACACAGCAGTTTAGTGGCATAAGTGGAAAGAGAACTGAGGTCTTCTGACCTTGCTCTACTGGACCATGTTGCATCCTCAAATAATTAGTCTGTATTAGAATGAAATGTGTTGAGGAATAATTGTGGAACAACAGAGATGCTGAGTGTGAGACTGAAATACCAGGGTTCAGAGTTTATGGAAGGAATAGTGTTGGAAATAATTTTCCTAATAAATTTACTAAGGTTTACCACAACTCAGTTTCCACAAAAGTATTCTTTTATTACTCCTAAGGCCACTTAGTGTTTACTGCATGCAAAATACAATACAAGCATAGGTACACTTATATTCTGCATCTTAGCCACAATACAGTTATAAGCATTGGCCAAATACAACAGAATCAGGTTCAGGAGATACCTTCCCATCACGGTGTGACTCCAGAGGGATAAGGAACACATATGCAAAAAAAAACGACCCTACAAACCTTGCCTTTTATACATTGTAATATACAAGTGATATCTTTGCTAGTTATTGCACCTTAGCTAAAGTCCTGAAGTTTAGGGCTGAACCTTGTCCTCTGGCCCGATTAAGACAAAACTAATGGCTGGGTCTCTCTCTTCAACACTTTTCTTCTTGTTTTATTTGCCATATTTCTTCCTACCTATTGGACAAAGCATTTCTTTATAGTAAATTAAACAAATGTATATAGCCAATTATTTACTGCATCGGGTACCCAGTTAACCATGTTTTCCATATTTTTATTAATCAGCCCAAACCTTAAATAAGATAATGCTGGTATTTCAAGGGTCACTACAAGTTTAACAGAAACAACCCTTCTTTCTCATTATTTCATTTGTTTTGGTCAGCTGCTTTGGGCCTATCACTCATTCGAACATCAAAAGTCAATTTAAAACCATTGTTCACCCAGGACCAATGCCGACCTATATTCTTATGAATAGGTAAAAAGAAAGAAGGAGGGTGGTAATATAGATGAACAAGAATACTATATGTATGGATGCATAAAAACTATTTTGGCTGAAGTAAAGGGAAAAATTATGCTTGCACATTGTGGATAGAATGAAAAAAGAATCAAGAAAATGTTTCTCAGCCATGAAGAAGGCCTATTAACTGACATGTATTTCTATGGAGAAACCAGTGCAGGCAGTATTAATGGAAACTGTAGAGTCATATTGTGCTATGAATTTTTAAGAATTACTGATTGATATGCCCTGAAGAAGGCGGCATTCTCAGGGCAGTAGCATAGGATGGCTTTCTTGTGTTCTTTGTTAAGCAACTCCAAGTTGGGAGGTTATCTGAGAACTAATGATTGAAAATGGACCACGTTTGAAAAAAAAAAGTGAGGTCAAAGTTAGAGAGGAGCTAGTATCTAGGGAGTGCAATATCACTTGATAAGAAATGCTGTTGAGTTTTTTTTAAGAAAGAGAATGTAACACAAATACATTTGGCTTCAGAAAAGCGTATCTTAAAGAAGTGTGAAATAAGTAAAGTTGATTGGGGCTCAATATTGCATGGAGAAACAGAACTATTAGTCATAGCAAAGAGCCATGAAGTTTACATGGATACCTGAATAGTTGCAAAACTGAAGTTTGGGTCTATATTTTAGAGACAGGTCCCAGCTGGGAAACAAATCAGAGAATGCAATGTTAAGTGGAACAGTCCTCCAACATACTGAAAAGAAAAGAACTCTAGCATTTACTATGGAAAAAAATAATTGAAACCAGAAACAGTGCACAGCTACTGTTAAGGGAAAGAAAACAAAATACTAGATTAGCAGAAGAATACAATGCAGAACAAGAGGAATAATTTATTATCACTCTATAAAATCCTTGCTGAACCCCCATCTAGTAGTATCTAATGGTAACAATGGGCTTAGTCCAACAAGGTGAATCAATGGGGGTTGAGGATACAAAAGCACCTTGCAGGATTTGGCTGTATAATACAGGAAACAGATGGAGTAGGCAATTAAAAACATACCATCATCCCAATTTGCTGAAATGAGACAAAAGACAGATACCAATTCAAGATTCTTGTGACTGAAGCCAATAAATATATTTTATCACCCATGACTGCAAAAACAAATATCAGCAATAGAAATGTGATAGACCAGAATATAGAGAAATGGAACAACTGGCTGTTTGTATTAGATTAGCCACTGAATTATGAGGAAAGATGGACCAAATCAACACTGTTATATTTAATTTTTAAAAAAGTAACTAAAAACTCACTCTATTATGTGAGAATAGTAATGCAGCAGAATCCATTAGCTAAAATAAAATACATTTTAATCAACTCTTATTGAAAGGTTTATAAACCTAGCTACATATGAGTTAAGATCAGATTTTGCTGATACATTACATAGCTGACCCCTTCCTTTTGAAAGGCCTCTGCAGTTAAATGTGGTATCTGGCACACCTTCTCTTTGCATTTGCTAGGCAATTCATAAACCTCTGAAATTCTCCAAACCATCACAAACTTACTTCAATAACATTCCATAATTCCCCTGCTCCAAGCACACACATTCTTAAAAGAGATAATAATGATAACTCTCTATAAAAAGCTATATATAACTATAACTATAAATAATGTCCCAGAAGCTTGTCCCAGAGTTTATTTAGCTATTCTGCCATACAACAGATCTAGTGTTATCTACTGGGGCGCTTATTACAATTAACAGAGGAAAGGGTTATTTTCTTTAAGGTGCAGTTGAGATTTAAAGTAGAGTCCTATGGAATTTTCAGACTCTTGAGGACAATTCCATGCTCTACAAGATGAATTCCATTGAGTACCTACCCAAAAACAGTCTTTCTGAAGCACATATATTTAATACAGGAACTAAATATTATTAAATGGAATTCTGTTGTGAGGTCATCATTTCACTACCTCTCCAGCTATCAAAGAATCTACCAGGCTCAATTTCTAATGTACATATTAAGAAAAAAAACCACTCTAAAAATAATACACCTTCTATATGCATCATAAAAAAGCAAAAAGGGCATTTAAAATTCTAACTATTGAAACAAGAGTAAAAAATGTCCAGTGGTGCTAGGGGGTAGATTGTTATACCTCTTCAGATTCTTCTGACACTAGTATTATAAACAGTTATAGAACTAGATTAACACTAATTATAGAGCTTAGAAATAGAATGGACCTAGTAGATCACCTGCTCCAAGAGCAGGATTGTTCTTTGCTATAGTTTTTGATTGCTGAATGAAGTCTAGTTCTAAATGTCTGTATAGTGACATTTTTTCACTGAATCAGTTCTTGTTATGCCTGAATTTATACAAATCACTGTATCATGAGTCAAGCTAAAAGTGAATACATTAAAGAACTTTAGTGTTATTTTGTTAATAACTGATTACACTGCTCTACAGCCAAAATGCTTCTGAAATAAATGTAGTCAAACTTTACTAATTCTGGGTCACTGAGAACGAAAATGATGCTTAAAATTGTTGATTGGCTCTAGTTTTCAAGATATGCTATTGGGTCAGTATATACGACCCTTGACTTGGGAATGGCGGAGGATAAGTGAGTTATAAAGGGAAGGGATCTCAATTTAAACCAGAAATGATTAAAATACATCTTTGACTGGATCTATGAATAAATCTATGACTGGGTTTGGACAGTACTTGCTTTTTAGGCAAAACAATGAATGATGCAATCTGAAACTGGTATTGCGTCATCCATGATATGAATTGCATCATGTTATTCCTAGAAGTCATGGATGATGCAATCATAACGAAGCTTACATCACTCTGTTGAACAAATTGCCCTATATCAGCTCTAGAAATCAGACAGTGTCGTGCTCTCTTATTTGTCAGTGTTTGATTTTGCAAAGGGACACATTTCTGTTTAGCCAAAGTGAGCAGAGATGCCTCGTACTTGTGTGAACAGTGCAGATAACTTCTGCTATGTTTGTGGTGAAGTGACTTTTGCATCACAAAAGCGCAGTATAACCACTATGGTTAAGAAAGTCTATCACCTTTATTTTGGCTGCAAAATTGGAGATCAGGACAAGAGGTGGGCCCCACACATATGCTGCAACACTTGTGCAACAAATCTTCGCCAGTGGTTGAACAGGAAAAGGAAATCTATGCCTTTTGCAGTGCCAATGATTTGGAGAGAGCCAACAGATCATACCAGCAATTGTTATTTCTGCATGGTGCCTCCAGTTGGGAAAGGTGTGTCAAAGAAGAAAAAGTGGACTGTGCATTATCCAAACATTCCATCAGCTATACACCCAGTACCCCACGGAGAAGGACTGCCGGTTCCTGATGCACCAGAATCATTCTCACTTGAGTCAGACGAGGAAGAGGATGAAACTTCTGGTCCTGAACCATTAATGTCACAGGACCTACATTTTCTCCCATCCTCCTCCTCTGAACCACACCTCATAACACAAGGTGAACTGAATGACCTTGTCAGGGATTTGGAACTACCCAAGAGTAAGGCAGAGCTGTTGGGCTCCAGACTACAGCAGTGGAATCTCCTGGCAGATGATGTTAGGGTTTCCATGTGCCGTGACCGTCAAAAGGATCTTGTCCCATTCTTCTTCATGGAAGGTGATCTTGTAGCCTGCAACAACATCGATGGTGTGATGGCAGCCCTCAACATCGTTCACGATCCAGATGAGTGGAGACTGGTCATTGATTCATCGAAGATGAGTCTTAAAGCTGTTTTACTGCATAATGGCAATGTTTTGCCATCAATTCCAGTTGGTCATGCAGTCCATATGAAGGAAACCTATGACAACATGAAACAACTTTTGAGGGGCATAAACTATGACCAACATCAGTGGCAGCTTTGTGGCGATTTGAAGGTTGTTGCTCTCTTGCTTGGTCTGCAGACTGGAGACACAAAGTACTGCTGTTTTCTCTGCAAATGGGATAGTCGTGCAAGAGATTCCCACTACATCAAGAAAGATTGGATACTCCGACAGTCATTGGAGCCTGGGAGGAAAAGTGTTCAGCATCCACCACTTGTTGAATCAAGGAAGATTTTGTTACCACCCTTACACATCAAGCTGGGTCTGATGAAGAACTTTGTCAAGGCCATTGACAAAACACAAGCAGCTTTCAAGTACCTCCTTGGAAAATTTCCAAGGTTAAGTGAAGCTAAGATAAAGGAAGGTGTCTTTGTTGATCCTCAGATTCGTGAACTTCTTTGAGATGATGCATTTGACCATGCACTGCGTGGCAAGGAAAAGACGGCATGGAAAGCCTTCCAGTTAGTGGCAATAAATTTTCTTGGAAACAACAAGGCAGACAACTACAGGTTGTTGGTGGAAAACCTCCTCAAGGCATACAAAAGCCTTGGTTGCAACATGTCACTAAAGATACATTTTTTGCACTCTCATCTGGATTTTTTTTCCACCAAACTGCGGAGCAGTGAGCGACGAGCACGGCGAGCGATTTCACCAGGACATTGCAAAAATGGAGAAACGCTATCAGGGCAAATGGAGCCCATCGATGCTTGCAGACTATTGCTGGACAGTGACAAGAGATGCTCCATTTAATGAATACAAGAGACAAGCCAAGAAGCGCCGAGTAGACACTGAATAGGAATAAACTATGTACAGAATAGTTTTTTGCCTTTTGTTTCATAATAAATTTTATTTATATAACCCTTTTGCTGATTTTTAAAGTGTTACATAAACAGGACAGGTGAAATATTATCATGTAAAGCAACCATAAACACACGAAAAGACCTAGGTTTACAATTTATGATTAAAACTCTACTATCTACACAATATACATAGACATAAAATGTAAAAACTTAAATATCTTAGAAACAGTAGCCAATCAGTTGTTTTAATTGTCATATTTGAATTCAGCACATCAAAATACATAATAAATAGCACATTTTATCTCTGAAGCAGACGACTTCTCAAAAATTGTAGACCAGTGTTATGTGCTGATAACTGATATGAATAAAAATTATTCATAATATTATTATTAAAGAACTGTAATATAATCTAATTGAATTTTTCAGAATTATGAGAAGGATTTACCTCTGATCATGATAAATTGTTCACTGTTATGAAGTGTTGAAAAAGTTGGGGACATTCCTGAAAAAGGCAATTAGAAGTCAGGGATTAGTGGATAGGGATAGAAAAATCCATTCATGAAAGAATCACCTGTGGTCAATTATATGAGTTACCAATATACCAACAATTAGTGTTAAATAGAGCACCTAATCAGTTATTAACAAAATAACACTAAAGTTCTTTAATGTATTCACTTTTAATATGAACTCTGACCAAACTGAAGCTAGAGATCTCCAGGGGTTACCCCCTAGCTCCGCCCTGAAAGACACTTTGAATTGACACATCACCACAACTTTGTCACTTTTAGGATTTAGATGGTAACTCATTTGTGTGTGTACATTTGCTTGCTTTAATCTGTAAATTACTCCCTTATTCCTTTTTCTAGTTAATAAACCTTTTGATAGCTTATTACAGGATTGTCTTTGATGTAAGATCTAAGGTACCAATTGATCTAGAATAAGTGACTGTCTCTTGGGGCAGGAAGTAACCTGACCATGGTGTGATCTTTGTTGTAGCTAACCATTTATCACTAAGTTCAGTTTGTCTGGAGAGTCTAAGGGGATTGTCTGTGACTCCATGGTAAGACTGTTAAAGTTCACATTAGTTACTGGCTTGGTGAAATCTAATTATAGAACAAACCACCAGTTTGGGGTGTCTGCCCCTGTTTTTGACAGTCTGCCCTGAGGTAGGCACTCATGGTCATGAGCATCTCCAGACAGTGTGACAGCGTCACATTTACCATGCTGTAGCAAATCCCAGTTCACTTTGTGGTATTCACTCCCACCCCCCAGCCCTGTCCTATCTACAAAAGTGAAAAGTAATTAAATAGTTAATGTTAACATTTAAAAGTGCCATCATTGGGCTTCAAGTCACCCACCAATGAGAAGAATAGAAGGTATCACACTACTCAGAGCCAGTCTTTTTGGCTGTCTGTGAACTTCAGAAGATGTCAGTGTTCTTTTACATTTGGAAGGTTATTTTTCATGACCCTAAGAATTCAAAGTGAAACCTTAGATTGTACAGAATCTACATATAACATGTAGACCACATAAATACATTGACAAGGACAGATATGGACCATGGGATGGGTATTTGACACCACAGATCTAGAGGGCTAGAGCAAAACACTTGGTAGAGTCAAATCAAAATAAACATGAGAAAATGTTATGAAAAATCATAGCCAAACATTTCTCTCTCTTCTGAATACTCAAAATTGTCCATTTGTACAGTTCCCCTGGGCACTGCCCCTTCTGGTCCACTGGTTACTACTCCATGTGGATGAAAAAGGCAGAATTTTCAGTCAATCACAGCTTGAGAAGAAGAGGGGATATTTCCAACTGAACAGGCATGCCAATACTACAGTGATGAGTACTATAAAAATGCCTAAAATCAAAAGAAACCTTGACCAGGTCCAGTGAGGGGAGCAAGGGAACAACTAGCAGTATCCAGAGTGTAAGTTGTATTTATGGAAAAGTACTTAAGCATTTAGCCCATATAGCTGTAGAGAAATTATTCTAACGTATGGAATTTAATAGGGAATGAGATTTTCTACAGATATGGTGTTTTTGTTTTGTTTTTGCTTGTTTCCTTTTCCCAATCCTGTAAAATTCTATTGCCAGGACAAATTATCTGTTAAATTGTAAGGGATGGTTTTAAGAACCCACGGAAAAATTAACATTTCCTGTAAAAATATATAAAGTTTTCTGTAAACGTGCTCCAGCAGAACAATCGTTGGGCTGCAAATGACCTTGACACTAAATAGCAAAAGATGAAAAGAAAGCAAGACTTCTGTGTTTTGAATCAAACACACTTTTCTTGTATTTGTGGTTTCTCTAAGATCAGGTTCCTGCAATGGGAATCAGACAGGCCAACCTTTATGCCTATGTGGAGTCCATTGCAAGATCAGTGAAAAAAGATCTGAACATACTTTCAGAGATGTTTGAAACCTAAACTCACATCTAGCTAAAAAACTTGCCAAATATTTTTCTAGATCAAATGCATGAGGGTGAAAGAATTAAATAACTTGATCTCCCCTTGGAGATGTTGGCTGATATATTTTAGTTCTCATTTTTCCCTTTCTGCTCATGCTGTAGAAATTAGAAACAATTTCATGGCTGTTATTTTCTTTTCTTTAGTGTGGGAAAAATGTCAGTCACATGGATTCTTTCAGGGTAAATGTCAAGATGTCATTGCTCAGCTGTATTGATTTTGTAGTTTTGCTTATTACTAATGACTTCTCTTACAGTCTGATTCAAAGCCTACTGAAGTCAATGAAAGGATACACAGTGACTTTCTTGAGCTCTGGTTTTGGCCCCTATTCACCATCATCATTATGTCTGTGTCGGTGCATAGAAGCAGAATGATCTAGGGGCTAGGAAAAAACAGGTAGTTTACATCCTTATTTTTACTCAGTAGTTGATAGCATAGTGAAAATGACATTTGAAAAACATGAACTAAAAATGTTATGTAGCTTTTGGATTGTGAATGTTTTACATGTCAAATTGTCAAGCAGTGAGAAAAGAAACAGAAATAAATGAAAGGGGGAGACAACAATTGTTATAGTCCTGTATTGTAACTGTTGTTCTTTGAGATGTGATGCAAACGTGTGTTCCACAAAGGTGTGGATGCACCAAGAACACAGCAGCTGGAAAATTTTGCCTAGCAAAATTCGTGGCCATAGCCCCGTCCCCACCCCACCCCGGATAGATGGGGCTGTGCCACCTCAAACCCTCCTCAGTTCCTTCGCACACACATCAGGAGCATAGAATCTGATGCAAGGGCAGCGGGTGAAGCTTCCCCATGGAGAGGCTAGCTCCCTGCCCTGCCTCTTCCACCCGCGGCCCCACCCACACTCCACCCCACTCCACTCCGTCCTAGGCCCTGACCCCTTCGCACGCACCCCCCCAGCTGCCACTTGACCCCTCCACTTGCCACTCGCCAAGTCTCTCATCACTCCCCTCGCTCGCCCACCACTCACCTCCTCACTCCCCCACCAGAATCCCCCGCCTGCTGCTTGCTTCCTCACCCTGCCTCCTGCCACCACAAGACTGAGACCCACCCTGTCTGCCTCCTCACCCCACCAGCCACTTGCCTCCTCACCCTGCCATGCACCACAAGACCGAGACTCCTCCACCTGCCTCCTCACCCCGCCCACCGCAAGACTGAGACCCCCTTCCTGCCTGCCCTCCCGCTACTTGCCTCCTCACCCCACTGCCCACACACCATGATACTGAGACCCCCACACCTGCCACTCACCTCCTGACCCCAGCGCCCACCAGCTGGGAGACCTAGACCCCCCGCCCGCTGCCAGCCTTGTCACCCCGCCGCCCACATGCTGTGAGACCAAAACCCACCCAACCGCCTCCTCACTCCCCCGCCCGCCTCCTCATTCCCCCACCAGACCCCCCACCTGATGCTGCCTCGCCATGTCCCTCCTGAGCCCTCCGGCACCACGGGGAGGAGGAGGAGGAGGAGGGACATGGTGAGCAGCAGGGATTTCTGCTCACCACGTCCGTCCTCCTCCAGGCCTCGGGAAAGGGGTGGAGCAGGGAAGGGGCGGTGCCACCATGTGTTGGGAAGTGGCTCCACAGAAGCTGTGCAGGGGAGGCTTAGCCTCCCTTGGCCTATTATATCTGCTGCTCATGTGAAATACATGTCTGCATCACATCTCAAAGAACAACAGTTACAATACAGGCAAGTAACTGTTTTTCCTTCAAGCAGATGCAGCTATGTACTCTATGTAGGTGACCACAAACAGTACTTGCATGAGGTGGGGCTCAGAATC
Source organism: Terrapene triunguis (assembly GCF_002925995.2). Classification (NCBI taxonomy): domain Eukaryota; kingdom Metazoa; phylum Chordata; order Testudines; family Emydidae; genus Terrapene; species Terrapene triunguis. Next base: position 71,785,235 of record NW_020664419.1, read on the forward strand.
TATTTAAACGAGTATTGCAGGACTTCCTTCCTAAAGTTTGCATCTGCTCTGGATGTCAGGGTAATGGCATAACAGTTCAGAAACATATGTACAGATGACCAAGTGGCAGACATGCAGATGTCCAATATTGAATCATCACTTAAAAATGCTATCAGTATAGAATGAGATCACACCCTGGGAGGAGGCATAGTCAGAGTTACTTTTTATGCTGTCTTGATACAGGAAGTTATCCACCTAGAGATCATCTGTGAAGAGACTATTTGTCCTTCATTCAGTCTGCATATGACACAAGCAGATGAGGCAAAACACAAAAACACCTGTCCAGGTAAAAGGCTAAACATCATCTGACATCCCATGTGTGAAGACACTGCTCCTCTGGGGTTGAATACAGCTTAGGAAATAACACAGGTAATTAATTACACCACCTGATTCAAATGAAGTTGATAAGACACTTTAGAAAAAAAAACTTGGGGTGCGGCCTTGAGGTCACTTTGAAGAATTGCATGTAAGGAGGCTCAACCATCAAAGGCTGCAACTCATACTCTCCTCGCAGATGTTATTGCCACCAGGAAGGTGGGTTTTTTTTACATAAAGGAGAAAAAAAAGATGCCAGAGGATTGAATGGAGGTCCCAGCAGAGACGCTAAAACTGTATTAAGGTCCCACGAAGAAACTGGTTCTCCCACTAGTGGGTGGAGATGAAGGATTCCTTTCAAGGACCTTACTACCATGGTATTTGAAAATACCTACCTCCCATGCATCAGAATAGCATCATGCCACCTTGGCCAATGATAGGAAGGAACGTAGACACCAACTTGCCCTGGCACGTCTCCGGAACCCTACATGTGGAAACTGATTTCCGCTTGTGGTCAGACTCAAATACAAGTGACAATCATTACCTCCAATGGATTGGTGGATGAAATGCCAAAATCACCCACCAGGTACACCCTCAATGAGCTGAATGCACCCTTGAAGATGTCACAAGTACTCCACAGTGTCAGCTTTGATTGAACTCTGTGAGCCAACGACCATATTGAGAAATGCTTCTAAGTAGCCAAATAGGCCATTCTGGTAGAGGGCTTCCTACCATTAAGTACAACCTGTTGAACAGCCTCCGAATTTTGCTCTGCCTCATCATTTAACCAAGGAGCAGTCATGCAAAGACCTGAGTGTAGAATGCAAAATGTAACTATGATGCTGAGTCAAGAGGTTGGGATAAAGAGGAAGGAGTATGGGAGGCTAAATTGATAACATGAGAAGGTCGGAGAATCAACATTGCCTTGACCATGCCACAGCAATGAATATGACCTTGGCATGGTCCAATTTCATTTTGAGGATGATCTGCAGGATGAATGGAATTGGAGGAAAAGCATACAAGAGTGCCAGTTCCCAACTCAGGTGACAGACATCGGTCAGGGAGCACAGATGGAAATCCTCTCAAGAGCAAAATGGACAGTATTTCTTGTTGTATCTCATGGAGACCAGGTTGATTGTCAGGATCCACCAAACTTCAAAGGTGGACCGCAGGACACTGGGTTTCAGAGACCACTTCTGACTTAGGGGAAAATTCCTGCTGGTGTGAACCACAAGTTGATTCTGGACTGTAGGTAAGTGATAGGGCACCAGAGTAATGCTCTTCACAATGCAAAGTTGTCAGAGCCTGATCACCTCCTGACATAGAACCCTTGAGGGGCTCTCCCTTTTCTGTTCATATAATACATCACAGTGGTATTGCTGCTAAGTATATAAACCACTAAGCCCCTGATGTGATCTTGGAAACTGTGACAGGCATTGTAGATGGCCCAAAATTCCAGGATGTTCATATTCAGTGACGCTTCCTGTTCCAACCACAGGTCCTGAATTTTCAGCAACCTGAGATGTGCTACCCAGCCTATCAAGGAGATGTCAGTCACAATAGTCCTGGTTGGTGGGGACCAAGTGAAGGGAACACCCTGGCATACATTATCCTGAACCGTCCACCACTGTAAGGAGTCTAGGATCAGCAGGGCAGTCAGACCAGTCTGTCCAAGGGATAACAGTTTGGATGATAGATCAACTTCAGCCACATTTGGAGAGTGTGAATATGTAATCTAGCAAACCGGACAACCTGCTTTCATGTAGCCAAGTGATCCAGCAACCTCAGGCCAATTCAAGCTGTAGTAGAGGTTTGAGACTGCAGTTCCAAACAGAGGCAGTAAATCATCTGAAAACAGCCAATTGGCAAAACATAAGAACGGCCATACTGGATCAAGCCAAAGGTTCATCTAGCCTAGTGTCCTGTCTTCCGACAGTGCCAGGTGCCCGGTCGGGAATGAACGGAAGAGGTAATGATCAAGTGATCCATCACCTGTTGCCCATTCCCAGCTTCTCGCAAACAAAAAAGCTCTCAAAAGAAAAAGGCTCTCAAACTTGTAGAATCTGTTAGGGCCCCTATTAATGCAATTTTTGAGTGGGGTCCAACATTGATTTTCCATTGTTGAGGATGAGTCCCAGGCGCATGAGTAAGAGTAGTATGACATATACATGGGAGAGGACTTCTTGCCTCTCAGTAACCAATCATACAGGTATGGGAAGATATGGGATCCCTTCTTCCTGAGGTATGCCATCAATAAATCCATACATTTGATAATGACCCAGAGAGCAGAGAATAGACCAAAAGGGAGTATGGTGTATTCATAATGTCGGTTCGCCTGGACAAACCAGAGGACTCTCCTGTGGCTTAGGCGAATTGGTGTGTGGAAATAAGCATCCTAAAGGTACAGGGCAGCAAACCAATCGTGATTTAACATGGGGAGGATAGTTGTTAGGGTGTCCATTCAGAACCTCACATACCTGATATATTTGTTGAGGATGTGGAGGTCAAGAATAGATCTCGGCCCTCCTTTGGATTTGGGAACCAGAAAGTACCAGGAATAAAACCTCCGACCCTTTTGCTGCAGTTGAAACTCCTCCACAGTTCCCAAAGCGAGTAAAGACTGAATCTGCTCAAGGAGCAGTGTCTCATGGGAGGGATCCCTGAAGAGGGTTGGGGAAGGTGAGTGGGGAGAGGGGTGGAAAGGAACTGGATGGCACAACCCAATCTGATAATGCTTAGGACCTAATTGTCCATGGTAATTGAGCCCCAAACATCGTAAAAGCAATCAATCCTGTCCCCAAGCATGGAGGATGGGAATGTACATATCCTGACTGGATTGCTGCCGCAGACACATAAGTTGAAATGGGCACTCAGTAGTCTCCAGGGTGGGGGGATGAGTTGACTGACTGAAACCAGAACCAGAAAGCCTTTGCCTCTGGGATCTATGAACGCTTCCTGTGGTAGTCTTTCTGCCTTGTGGGAAAGAAGGACTGCCCACTGAAGTACTGTGAGTGATACTGTTGCTGCCACTACTGACTGCCATAACGGCATCTCTGTGACACCAGAGTACACCCCCCTAAAAAAAATTCAGAATGGATTGAAAACCTTTAAGAGAGTGCTGCAAATTCTCGTCATTGTTGTCCAAGATTAGAACCCAACCATCAAAGGGCATATCTTCGATAATCTCTTGAATATCAAGAACAATGCCTGAATTTTGCCGTCATGACACCCTCCTCACTGTCATAGTTGAGGCCATAATTCTGGCCAATGTATCTGCTGAATCCATCATTGACTGCAGAGAAGTCTTACCTACCAAAAGCCTTTAGCCACAAAAGCATAAAACTCTTCTGTAGAGGCTTCCAACAACTTGTTCACAAATTTAGACACGACTGTCCAATTAACAAAGTCATATTTGGATAGCAATTCCTGCTGGTTTGCTATACAAATTTGCATGGAATTGGAGATATAAATCTTTTTTCCCCATCAAGTTCATCTTCTTGGACGCCTTTCCTTGGGAGTAGATTTATATCTACCCTGCTGATCCCTATAATTTGCCACAGTCACAAGAGGATTAGGGACTGGATGAGAACAGAAACTCTCAAAATGCTTCATGGGGATGAACTAGTGCTTCTCTGAATGCTTTACCATGGGTGGCATCAAAGCTGGAGTGTTCCAGAGGTCTTTGCAGATTCCAGGACAGCATCATTAATAGGATTGTTACTCGCCCTAGAGCAGATAGTTGGAGAATGTCAAGCAACTTGTTCATATTCACCTGTAAAAATTCTGCCTGAATGCTGGTGTGGAGACAGACGGTGCTGGTGCTGATGTTGTTGGTACCAGACTCAACAGACACCCCAACGCTGGAACCGGAGACAAAGGTACAGGCTCCTGGTTGTCTCGGTGTGATACCAGTGAGTGGTTTGACAGACCTGATCCATCCTGCATGCCAGAAGTGGTACGGTGCTGGTCCATATCCTTTTTAGAGGAGGAGAAAGAGTCCGCATGAGCCCTGGAATGGTCCCGGTCAGTTTTATTGGACACCCCCAATGAGGGTGAACAGTTCCTCTGTTTCTTGGGGAATATGGCAGTACTAGAAAATGGACTGGCCTTATTCACCAAGTCCAAAGGCAACCACTGATCAGACATAGGCCTCAGTATCAAAACAGGCCTCATGGACTGCTCAAGAAGCTGCTGCTGCAAGCGTAAGTCTCTGGCCACCTGTGCTCTTTTGGTGAACAGCTTACAGATAGAGCACTGCTCCTTAGCATGCCCCTCGCCTAAACAGAGCCGGCACATCACGTGGGGATCACTATTAGGAATCACACCACGCACACAATGGGCAGCACTTGAAACCTGGGGAAGGTATCACACAGGGCAATAAGTATCCTAACTAATCCTAACACTATATAGGATACTACTAAAAACTATATACATGAAAGGAAATTCTCAGAAAACTGCGTGAGGGAACATGAGGTGATAACCACAGAGTTCCAACTACCGCCACAGGTAGTGAGAAGGAACTGAGGGAGCAGGGCGGGGTGACACCGCCTCATATAGCCAGGAGAGAGGCTATGGCCATGGCCACAGGGCATGAGCGCCACCCCTGCGAGTACGGCAAAGCAAAATTATCCTGCTCTGGTGCACTGGACATGCACGCACCTAAGTGGAATACATGTCTGCATCTACTTAATGAAGAAATAGATACAGGCTTATGGATCTGACATGCGGAAAGAGTAAGAATGGGGAGGGAGAAAAAAAGATATCAGACAAACTAGTTAGGGAAGATATTTTTAATTATATCTTATATATCTTAATATATATATTCAGGGCTGGATTAAGGCACATATACAATATACCCATGTCTAGGGCCCTGGCTCCCAGACTTGTGTGACGATAAATTTCAGCTCTGATTTCTCGCTCTTGCTGCTGGGAAAAAAATGCTTCAAAACATGAATGGAGTGTAACTGATGCAGTGATGTCTGCCTCAGTCTGCAGAAAGCCTCCAGCAGAGGGAAGAGCAACAACCACTTGAGCCATGGAGGAAGCTGCCTGGTCACCTACCTACTACCAGAGTAGATTCAGTCCTCTGTTCTGAGGGTGTTACCCTGTGGCTCCTTGACATCAAGGGGGCACCAGTACCTGTTCACTTTGTGCTGAAGTTGTGGTGCAGTAGGGGGAATGGATGAGGGTGTGCTATAGACCCCAGATTACTTTAATCCAGATAGATAGATAGATAAACATTTGTTCATAAATTGTTCACCTTGTTGAGGTGCTACTAGTTTTAACAGACCACTTGAGATTTGCTTCTATAGTTTATAACATATCAGTACAACCCCTCAATGAAATGAGCACACTTTGTTCTTTTTTACATTAATATCTAGTCTTCTACTGTTTTGCTCTTTCTTTGTTTTTCTCTGTACATGAAATGTCCTGTCATTATTCAAAAAGAAACCACCTCCGTGAGAATATTCTCAAGTTATGTGTGATGGTGGACTCTGTGCATTCCCTCTATATACTGGATCTCCAAAGAGTTAGGTAGCTTCCCACCACCTGCTCATTCCACTAGTCGCTAAAACCCAACATGTGTCTCTAAACTAGTTAGAATTCCAGATTTTATATGTTTAATTTATTTGTATGGTGAAACTAAGCAACTCTGACCATATCAAGTAATTACTATGGCGTATTATTAATAATACTTACCTATTATATAGCACTTTACATTTGTTGATCTCAAGCCACTTTACAGTTCGGGGAAACTGAGGTACAGAAGGGTGGCATAACTTACTATAGTCTCAGAAGATGGGTAGAGGAGCCTGACTTCCAGTCCAGTGCCCTATCCACAAGATGCTGCTTCCTCCATATTAAGATCATTCACTTTTATGCCTCTGCTCTCCCTCCTTTCTTATTCCATTACTTTGAAATCAATGAAAGATCAAAAAACAGCAGGTACACTCAGCAGCACAGCAGGTGCATGTTTATGAAGCATAACTGATATAGTCAGCAGCAGTCAGCTGATTAATGTCACTCTCAGAATGCCTGTCACTAAGGATGGCTGAACAGTTTTTAATCAAATCTAACTACTGTAGACCCACTCTTCAGCCTTCTCCATGAACTTTTTAAATATTTCAGATTGCTTTTGAGACATTATACCACTTTTCCCCCCAACAGGATATCTCTCATTCTCTCTAGCAACTTCTGCAACTTCCCAGCAGTCCCTCTGTCTGCCAACAGATCACATAACCTTTCCTATTCCTATTCCTCTCCCTCCAACAGATCCTCTCCTTTCCCATCCTCTGGTGATCTATGACGCGTTTCACTGGATCTCTGATATTTGCGAGGCTTAAGCCTCGGGTGAAGTCTCGAATGCACTGCTTTTTCTATCAGAGGCAAACAATACACTCTGAGATGGGAAAGCCCCAGAGTTGACAAAATCAGAACAGAGAAACTGATGGTAGCAGAGAGTCTGTATTGTTTCTGAACTTCATAGTGACTGGTCATGGCTATGACAAGTTGAGGTTCTCAGGAGAGCAGTGTTTGTGAGCAGGAGCTGAAGGCCAGAGGAGACTTTTGAGATACAGGAAAAGGACTGAGGGCTTGTTGGGGTGAGTTGCTTGCAAGAAAAGAAGGGGTGATAGCTTGCAAGGTTGCCAAAGTCAAATCAGGGAGAGGGAGTGTTAGAAACCACATTTTGAATGTTTATCCAGGCCAAACCTGTTGACAGTTCACCCCTCACTGCCTGGACCCATGCCATTTTAGGACTGGGAGGTAGGAGTCCTGGTTATGGAGAACATGGTCTCTAGGGTAGCTAGGATCAGTTCCACACAGGGTTTTGGAAATCAGGACAGTAACTTTGAACTGGACTCTTCAGATACCACAGGTATTTTTTTTTTTTAATATTTAGAATAAGTAAATGAGGTAAATACTGCCAGATTTTATACAGAGACCATTGTATGAATCAGATGTGATTTAAATGTCAAGTCCTTACCACTCGTCATTAAAGATTCCTTGGTGGTTTTGTTTGTTTTGGCCAGAGTAAGAGTATTTAGTCCCACTGTCTTGGCTGAACTCCAGTTTGGACAATTAGTTACATTTTGCCCATCTAAATACTCTCAAAAGTTTCATCTGGAAGTTTCTCTTCTCATCCTTTCCTAAACCATAACGTACAGTTGCTTTCTACTGTTCAACACTTGGGACTAGGATAACAAAAAGTGTTTTAGGTGCCTAAAATTTAGTGCCTCAAAAATGCCACATAAACCTGGAGGCTTCTAAAGTCCTACATGCACCTGCATTTCTGGCAGTGAGCATGCACAAAGCTACCTAAGTCCCGACACTTGAGCTGCTCAGTGCCTATCTCCCCTGCTGAATTCTCATACTAGGTATTCCCTTGCCTATTTCATCTGCAGAGCTTGATCTAGTAGGGATGCCCAGGTGCAATCTCACAGGTCGAGCCCGGCACAAAATGATGCCCCCACCTTATAACCAATAGGCCAGCACTTACAACACTCATCCAGGACATGGGAGACTAGGGTGCAAACCCCTACACTGCCTGAGGTGAAGAAGGGAGTCAAATACAGGCCTCCCACTTATCTGGTGAGTGCTCTAATCAGAGGACTACAGGATAATCTGAAGCATGGTGCTTTCAATCTTTCCTATTGAAGCTGTTCCATTTTGTATGAAATACTTAAACATTCATTCTGCCAGAAAGCAACTATATTCCCTGCGCTGAACCAGGGAGAGTGGGGATTTAAACTTGGTTGTCCCACCTCTGGAGTGAGTGTTCTAACCACTGGGCTATTGGGTATAGCAGCAGCAACACCTCCACCAAGACAGTTTTTTGTGAGAAAGGCGCCTAACCCTGATCAGCCCTAACTCCAGGGAAGGGTTCAAAGCTGACTCCAAGGTTGATATAAGTGCCTCACTTCAGCCCAGAGTTAGGTGCCTAAACGTCTTTGAGAGACCATGCTTAGGCCACACCCCTTTTCTCAGCATCTCTCATTAGCTAGCGTGGGTGGCTCCCTACTCAGTTTGCTGGCTTCCATGAATTCCATTCTTTGGCACCTAACTTTCCCCGTGCAGTGGATAGGAAGCCTGGGCACCTAGCTCAGGGCTGTGGATTCCACCAAACAGCAGGGAACCTAATCTCGGCTCCATTTATGGATCTAGCCCTTGCGGTATTTTACTGCAGAGAGGGGCACATTTTGGGAGTGAACTAAGTGATTTCTATATAAAACCACTTTGCAAATGCTTTGGGATTTTTCTTGATGAAAAATGCTCCACTAGAGTAGCATAGGTTAAGGATGGTATCAGCATTAACTTTCCTGAGTGTGCTTGTTTGTGCCAACAGTATTGCTTTTAGCTTCTGTTATTTAATGGAGAGAAATCTCTGGTCAGTCACTAATCTGCTGGGGATCAAAAGGTTGGTGAAGAAAATTGAATTCAACATCAAAACAGATCTTCTGTGAAATTTAATTTTCCCCTCTAGGGGTTCCTTTGAAGCTCCACAAATCTCCCTCCTCCCCTTTCTTTCTCTTATTCTAAGTCCCACACTGTGATGTGTGACCTTCTGGACGTGCAAGACTGGATGTCCAGAGCTCAACATTGAAAGACAAATGAGTCCTTTCTGTTCAACTACAAAAATACTTCCCAAGGCTGCAGAATTTAAAACATGTTTTTTGCTGAACTTGGAGCTTTATTTTTTTGCTGCTGAAATAGGTGAAGGACTGGTATCACTAAGCCAGAACCAGACAAAGTTGCGGCACTCAGGGATATAGCTGCGGCTCTGAAGAACGCTATCCGTAGAGTATTATTAATCATGAAAATTATTGAAAAGCTGAATCCAAAAAAAAAAAAAAAAAAAAAAAAAAAAAAAAAACACCCCAACAACAACAACATTTGAGCACCTGATCCTGCAGCTGTTTCACACAGTATTCTCAGTGAGAATTCAGTACACATGTTGGCTTAAGATTCAGGCCTTGAAATTATCTGTCACAGCAAGGCAAGTGATCTAGTTAATCTTTATAGATACTACTTTGTGTAAACCAGAGCTTTGTTTCCTTTGGAAAAAAATGGTCTGCATTAAAATACTGAACAAGAGCCATACAAGAACCAGTGTGCTCAGATAAACATTGTATATAGTAAAAGTAACTCTTAAACTACATGTATTGCTTACCCAAGAGACTACATAACCTTATTGTCTTCATCCTTTTCTCTCCTAACTCCCTTTCTCCCAACACACTCCATGTCTGTTTTTTCTCTGTGGGACTACTTACAGTAGTAAGCACTGGTGGTAAGTGTCTGCAAGATCCAACTCTCAGCTCTGATGAGAACAGAAGAAAATGACAAATACAGGGAGGGACTGAAGGTGAAGAAGGAGAGGACAGACAATAAGCGCACAGACACTCTCAGAAGAATAATGCATTGGTTACAAATAAGATGTATAATGCTTAATGGATCGATCATCTCTTAATTATAGTTTTGCCATACTATTTTAATTATATGTCATTTTTTTTCAAAGGAAGTAGAGCTCTCCACTGTCAGATCATTCAGCTTGTTACATCATGAAGCAATTTCAGGACCTAATGCTTCAGTTTTTGTAGTGAAGCCAGTTGGACTACTCATGATAGTAAATGTCAAACCTACTAGTATTTATAGGATCAGCTTGTTAGGCTATAGGGATTGAAGTCAATGGGACTATTCGCTTACTTAAAGTTAAGTATATGCATAAATGCTTGCCAGACGAGGGCATGGGACTGTAAACTCTTAGGGCTTTATAGTCAACTATATAGCATTGTAAAGTGACAAAGGTGCACCTGGGGTAAATAATCATAACTATTTTTTCTGTTCCTCTTCCCTACTTGTTTCCCCTCTTTTTTTCTTTTTCTGCTAACATTCTCTCAAATTTTGCTGATGAAAATGTTCCTTTCATGTAATTTAGAAATGTCTCTTTTCTAAAAATGTATGCTGACACAAATATACTATCAGTATATGTTTCCATACAATCTACATCTATAAGATTTCCTAAATATCTCTGCCAGATCACCAATACTCACTCCTTTTCCTGAGGTGAACTTGCCAATTGTTCTGAACTCTGTCAAACACTGAAATAATTGAAATAATAATAAAATAGTAATAATTATAATCTGATACAGACCCCCACTGACTTACTATTTATCAGTAGAATTCTTCCTTTGGTTACATTCACATTAATATTTAACAATTTGAAAACACTAGGGACAGTCCTTTATAAGTCAGAGAGAGAACATATGCTCACTCATACACATACTGTCTTGTTCTCTCCACTTACACTGTTCTTCCCCTCCCCTCTTCACTGTTCAGGAAGGGATAAATCAACTCTTTTATAACAAAATGGTTTCTGATTATTGAATTTATTTTATGTTCTAAAACATTTGTTAGATAAAAAGACTTGAACTGGCAATTGTTTCTTTGAATTTTAGCATTTTATTTTTAAATGGTGGATGGCTCTCTTTGATAATCCTAAATGCTTTTTAGACATGGACTTTAATTGGCTTTTGGCACTTCATGGGTTCAGTAACCTAAGTAAAATGCATGATAAAGTAACATGATGATTTCCAGTTCACTTTGTCTCACCTTCTATGCAAGATGTAGAAGGACTTATTATAAATCTTACTAGTGACTGTATTCTTATGTTTACAATTCCATGTTTTCTTATTTATATATGTCCCAATTCCACCCAGATAAACTCTTACCATTCAGTTTCATCCTAATAGTTTCTTTTCCCATTCCTGTCCCACTCTACCACATCTCATTACTTCTTTTTTCCAGATGCAAAGAGCTTTAAGTGATCAGCAATAAGCAAAAGCCTGCACAGTAACACACATTCCATTAAAAAATGACATTATTGCAAGAGAATTAAAACATGTCAAAATGAAGTTTGCATGTGAAACCTTTATTCTGTCCCTGTGTACATATATTACTATATAGTTTTTAATTACATTATCACATTCTATTTCTAAAATAATAAATATAATATAGAATTTCTTATACATTTTTAGATATTTGTGTAGCATCTTGTAATACTACGTGCACACAATCTGTAGACATATTGTAGATAATGTCTGTGTCTGTATGTTGATGGCTACTTTGCTCATCTAGTCATGGTTTTTACCTTTAAATTATAAAGGATTCTCTCTTTTCTGTGATCATATGGTGCCTGCTACAATGGAGTCTTAATCCTCATCTATTACATCCTTCCAAATCAACTCACATGGCACTCTGTCAACCAATCTTATCCAGCCACCTGCCATGAACTGAGTTGCTCTAGCCAATCTCCTCTAGTCATCTGACATCCAGTGCATTAATTTGATCTTTCCCTTATATCTGCCTTTTGCTCATGCTGTTTCTCCAAAGCTCTGGGTGGATGAGCCTGTATCTCACTTTCACATGGCCTCTCTGTTTCACTCACAGAGATAGGAGCTGAATCAGCCACAGTTGTGCTGATTCATACGTATAATGCAAAGCAGAGTCCACAAGGGAAGGTCCTGAAGGCTGAGATCCCACTGCTCACTGAACTAATTGAAAAGATGAAGGATGAGTTCAGAGAAGGATAAAATGCAGCAGATTAATCCAAGCTTGAAGTAGCACCAAATGGCTTTGGATCAACCTGAACAGAACAGAGCATTGAAGCTGCTAGGAATGAAATGAGGTGCTGAGGTTAACGGGCTAAAGTTTACATGATTAAAGGCTTTCTGCCGGACACAAAATCAAAATGAAAAGTCTTTTTTTACAGTACATCCTAGGAGTTAAACTGGACTAGGCATAAAACAAGACAGACTTCTAAGTTCCACCTCCTCATGTCCAATATATTATGGAGGACTATTATGCTCAAAGAATTATGGAGATCAGTCAGAAAGCCTTGCTCAGCATTTTGGACACAGAAGGTGTTCTCAGCATGATGCAAATGAAGGATGATCAAAAACACACCTAGTCAATAACACACAAAAGCTATCTACCTCATGAATATACTGGGTTCATAAAATGTGCGGAAAATATATGCAGTTAAGCCAATATTTTCAAACTAGGAGGCTAAAGCTGGCACCCCGATTAGAGCATCCTACAAAACATCGAGGTTTTAAAATTTTTCCCATTCCGCATTGGGATACAACAGAGACATTTCAAACTTTTTCACAAAAAACAAGAGAGAGAGAAAGATGGTGCAAACACATACAGTAACCTTAATGCTGGCTTTTCCTAACTTTTGAGTGCTTGATTTTGCAACCTTAATAATGTTCTCAATTACCATGTCAATTAATGGTTCTACTCTATCTCACAACAGTAACAAGTCACACAAGTGTTAATTCTCAGTAAAGTTGAAGGAAATTTTTAAAGAAAAGGAAAACTGTTGTGTAGCTTTTAAAAATGCTGGAATACAATTATCATATTAATAAGCTCTGCATATAAGTATATATCAAATACTGTATAAGTATTAAACAATCATTTATATATCAGATTCTAGAAGCATAAATGTATAATCTGAAATATCAGTTTAAGGTCCCTCCTATCATACATCAATCAGTAGCTTTAAGTGAAATGTCTTGTACATATGAGAAAAAATTCAAAAAAAAACAAGTTAAGTCTCTGTAAGACATTCCTTAATTAGTTATAACAATTTTAGACATACAAATACTTGTCTAGTTTTTCCCCCATTAACCAATGTTTTCAACATTTAACTATGTGTAAAATCATTATTTTCTTCCCTTTCATAAATTAGTATGAAAGATTTAGATACAATTTGAACCCTAGAAAATCAATTTTGTTACCAAATTCTGCTGTCATTTATTTGTGAGAGCAGAAATTCGGCCCTATAACTTCAGAGCATCATTGGGTTGGATCTGCACCATGTATGGTCTACTCCCTCAATGCCATCAAGAAAAGCAGAGTGGTTTCACACTGACAAGTATATGTATAATGAACTACAGTGGGAGTTTCCCTGACTAAGGACAGAGTAAAATGTGAATGAGACCTTAAATAAGGTGCACAGATAGACTGTACAAATCTCTTTTTTATAGTTAAATAATGTTTGTTGCAGCTGTATTACTGAAAATATTTTTTCTTCATGTGTGTAGTTTTGCATGGCATTACCACAACTTGCATCCCTGGAATCTAGTCTGAAATATAGCGCTGTGTGTGTCCAACTACATTGCTCTTTTCACACAAGTCACTCCCTTTGATCAATTATTCAGGCCAAAGACCTACCCTCTATCACACAAACCACCTTTATTCAGTTATTCATTACAATCATCTCCAAGGTGCATATCTCTGGTAAGTCAGAGAAAAAGTCGCCACAGTGCTCACACCCATACATGGGGGGGGGGGAGAAATGCATTCTTCTACTTTTTCATGCTATGGATTTTGGTGTAATAGCAATTCCTCTAATGCTTCTACCATAGTCACAATAAATGACTTCTGAGACTAAATGGCTCCATTTCACTTTGCTATCTGATGAATCTCAACAGCCACTTATTGCAAGTACAGTAGAAAATAACAGAGTTTCTCTCTTAAATCAGGAGTGATCACATTTTGAAGCATAGCATAACAAGTTGTGAAAAGTCAGTGAGACACACCTCACTTATTTAAATGTTTGCGCTGAAAATACACACTGTCAGAGCAAACAGGATGGCCAGAATGAGCAGACAGAACATGATGAGTTAGCAGTTAAAAAGGAGCTGCAAGGACTGAACTCAATGCAACTTGAGTACATGCTTAATGCTAGTCCCATCTAAGCATCTAAATCAGAGAGCAAGTAATGAGCCACATTTCTGAACACCACAGGCTTCTAATTAGCCATCCCTGCACAAATAATTGCAGAAGGTAAAAGTCCATATTTCATACCACAAAAGTCCTTGCCCAAACCCCCAAAATTGATTATTCAGCGTTTACATAGCCTCTGAAAGAAAACACTGAGTATATACTCAATCCCAGCCAAACATAAATTTCCCCCCTATTTAAAGTTGATCTACAAGACCAACAAGAGGTTTTCTTTAAAATTATCATAAAAACACAGCATTGTTTCACATATTAACAAAAATAATAAAATTAAGTAATAACATTTCATAGAGACAAGTATCAAATACCACTTCTTTAACCTACAATTGCCAAATGTAAGAGACATTGATATTTTAAAAAAAACTTTCATGAGAGTTGCAGATTCCATCATTCTGTAATCTTCTTGGAGCAGAGGCCATCTTTCTTGAGTGTTTTGAAAGTGCCTAGTTAGTACATAGTGGGCACTACTGCAAATAAATAGGAATAACAATTCTTGCCTTGATGCACTGAGCTGCAGTGTTACAGTCATGGATTTGGCATTCCAGTGAATGCACACCCTGTCTGGCACAAAGGTACCTACCCTAACAAAAAACCCTACCTTGCGATGACTATGCTAAGACCAAACTTGCATTCCTGTTCACCCCAGAATTCCCAACCAAACAGGACTGAGCCCACTATTCCATTGGAACTGTAAATATTTCAAGCATTAACAAGGAATACTTTGTCCAGAAGATTCCATACAGGTTTGTGTGGTGGTGTGTGGTGGGGGTTGTGTTGTTTTTGCTTGGATTTTGGGGGGGGGGCACAGTGGGAAGGGCTTGGGTATATTATATCTTGTGCTCACTGTGGGCCTGGATGTATGAGATGAGAGATCAAAGTGCTCACCTCTTCATACAGGGCACTTTTGCATAATTCAAAATTAGATCCAGAATCAGGACAGAGGTAGAATTTTAGCTTTTTTATCCATGTAGTATTTAACTAAAAAAAAAAAAAAAATGTTTGAACTTTGGATTTGTTTAGGCTCTAATTCAGCAAAGTACTTAAACATATGATTAGTCGCATGGGTCTATGGACTACACATGTTTAAAGTATGTGCTTAAGTGCTTTGCTGGATCAGGGCCTTAATTAACAAACAGATTTTTAACTATACTTTTATTCAAGTATTTCCCAGTCACCATGACAACTGTGTAACTACAGCAGAACCTCCGGGTTACAAACACCTCTGGAATGGAGGTTGTTTGTTACTCTGAAATGTTATGCTGAACATTACTGTTGTTCTTTCAAAAGTTTACACCTGAACATTGACATAATATAGCTTTGAAACTTTACTATGCAGAAGAAAAATGCTGCTTTTAACTATCTTATTTTAAATGAAACAAGCACAAGAAACAGCTTTCTTACCTTGTCAAATCTTTTTTTTTAAACTTTCCTTTTATTGTTTTAGTAGTTTACGTTTAACACAGTACTCTACTGTATTCTCTTTTTGGGGGCGGGGGGCTGGTCTCTGCTGCTGCCTGATTGCAAATTAAGTGTGTGGTTGACCGGTCAATTCGTAACTCTGGTGTTCATAACTGTGAGGTGCTACCTGTATACAAGTAGGAAAAAAAAAGTACTCTGAATTTTCCAAACTCTTTCCCTAATGCCCCCAAATAAAAGAGATTTTTAGCTGCCATCTGCATGTAGGTTTGCTTTGGTCAGACATATGACATTTTTGAGGGAGATTAGCAAGTTCTCCTAGTTTTTGTCTTTCCATTTTTGTTGTATAAATATGTCATTCACTACAAAAAAAAATTTTAAAGAGAAAAATACAATAAAAAAACAGTCTGCCTATACAAAACAAAAATACAAATGAAATAGCTTGGCAATGTCTTAGTAAATATTTGGATGCTACACTTTAATAATGTAGCTATAAATGTGTCAGCTCAAGTACAAGTGCACTGTAGAACTGTATATTGTAAGGACAATGAAACAGAATCCATCTTCATTTTCATCATACCAAATGTGCAATTAAACCCTGCTTATGTAGTAAGTATAACAGCTGCTTTGTTGCTTCAACGTGAGGTTGATTATTACATGGCAATAGCTTAGAGTTTAAATGAGAAATCAAATTGATTAGCATATAATTAGAGATAAACAAGCAGGCTCATATAAAATCTAACCTCACGCTAGCATTGTCTGTTCAGATAAGTAGGGCTCAAACTGAGCTTCCCATTTATAAACATAAATTGGACTTAGAAAGCTGAAAATTGCTCTATCTCCTGGCTTTCAGTGATATGATTCAACATATTTGATACTCTGTCATTGTGTAGTGACATTTAGAGCACTGAATACCAATATGTACTATGACAAAGCTATTTTTGGACTGTTCTTTCAATATGAGATATGATCAGTCTGCTGAACTTTACATTTGTGACTCAAGCTAAAGCCTTTCACCTACTATTATAATAAGAAAAAGCTTGATGGCTTAATGGATAAAGTGCTGACCTTTCTCAGTCCACATTCTAAGCACTATGCCCCAGGGAATGGAAGTCCACATTGCAAAAGCAGAAAAAACAATTCCATACTATCAGCAATTACTATTCTGTGGAGACTGAAAACTAACCTGGCATTGAATATGCATATTATACATTCATAAGACTACTTTATTGCAATAAGACTGCTGATTTTTGTCACATGGTTTTATATAACACAACATTGTTGCCTTTACTTTAATAACCCAGACCATCACTTTGAATTTTGTCTTATTTTAATGTAGAATTTTCATTTTGATTTGAAGAGAAACTTGCAATTAGTCTGTGCAGCTAGCTGTGGGCTCAGTCTTGCAAGGTATTGCGCATGCTGGCCCTGATGCAGCAAAGTATTATTTGACTATAAGCACATTAATAGTCCTATTGGTTCCAACGAGACTACTCATTTGCTTAAAGTTAAATATGGGCTTAAATGCGTTGCTTGATCAGGACCAGACTGCTCAGCAAGTTGCAGAATCAAGCCCTATTTATACATGAGCGGAGATATTTTTGTTTGTTGTGTACGCGCTGCATAAAACAGAGAAAAAGTGAAAATTGCAGCTTTCCCAAAACAGCAACAAAAAAAGCCAGACCTTTCCTAATGGACTCTGTCTGTAGTTATTCTGCAATTAGTGTATGCTGAATACATAGCATGGTAATCAAGGTAGGTACTGATAAAAGAAAAGTCAAGGATTCTCTTTTTGGGGTCAAGTTGGTATGCTCAATGAAATGAAAATGTGTAGTTGGTGCCACTATTGAGTGGAGGATGTTTGAGTTCAGCTCAAAACCTATGCACCAATTAAGTCCTACTTACGTCTATTTTAAATGGGCGGTAAGTGGTATAGGCTTTGGGCTGGCTTGCTGCAGAAGAGCAAAATTCATCCTTTACCCATCCTGTTTTAATATATTTTCTGAGACAAATGCTTTCAAAATGAACTGCATAGCTTTCGGTCGGGGGGCATGGACACTACTTCTTATTGGGAAAGGTATCACCTTAGACTTCTATAAAGACTGGCTTCATCGTCAATTACTGCTGATGGCAAAACAGAATTTCTATCAAGGGGCAACCAGAGTTGGCTCCAACTGACCAGCATTAGATTATAGATCTCAAGTGTGTTATTTCTTTCCACAAAGCAAGTTAGTGAAGCAAGGAGAACCTGGCAGACTTAGGAGTTTAAATGGAATCCATTTTGTATCCATATATTTGCAGAAACTGGACTTGACCAAGGAAGTTTAAACCAATTTAAGAGACATTTGATCAGATAATATTAGAAATACAATTGAAGGTATTCCCACAGACAGTGTGCCTATTATCTGCTTATTTGGTTTAAATACATTTAGTTTTGTCCTTGTAACTCAGTGAGAAAAAGAAAACACTTGTTGAAGATATCTTGAATTTTGTTTATAGTATCAAACCACTTATAAAGTGTGTGCATACAAAATAATTAATATATTTTAAAATCCTAGTTTCATTCACCCACCTGCTCCCTCCTAGGGTTTGTAAACCCATTTATGGGGGGCTCTAAACCAAGGGGGGGGGAAATGGGCCCTAATTTCACTTTGTTTAACTGGAACAATTGAATAGTTAAAATTAGCCTAACCTTTTTGTTAAATGTTAGCGATAGCTGGTGGGAAATTTCCGGGCCCACTATTATGAAGTTAACAGTTTTGTTTTTGAGGGCAGGTATCATATTGATGCTCGAGATGCCATCTTTTGTTATTAATAATCTCACCAATTATCACCCAAGCTTTAACCTATCATCTTTTGAAGAAGGTTATTGGGAAAGAATTATTGGAGCCATTCTGCTTGCAGCTTGATCATAGAGGCAGTTTGGGCCAGTGGTAGGGCACAGGACTGGGATTCAGAATACCTGGGTTGTGTCACCTTAGACAAGTCATTCTTCATCTCTGTGCCTGTTTACTCTCCTTCCCCTTTTCTGTTTTATCTATTCCATTTGTAAGCTCCTCAGGTCATAGACCATCTTTTGCTATGGGTATGTCTTACACTGAAACTGGAGATGTAATTTTGAGCTTGGACAGATGTGCTTGTGCCAGCTTTGATCAAACTAGTGCACTAAAAACAGACATATTACCGTGGTGGCATGAGCTGTGAGACAGGCTAGCTGCCTGAGTACCTACGGTCCCAGGCAGCATTATACTCGGAGTGGCTAGCCCATCCTGCCACCTGCACCACTGGGGCTACACTTCAATTTTTAATGCACTAACTCAAAGATAGCATGTGTACATCTATCTCAACTGGAAATTATCTATCCTGTTTGAGTGTACATGTAACCTACATATCTGTGCATTGGTAGAGGCCTCTAAGTGGGACTGTAATACAAATAATGATTTTGATCACTTTATTAATTTTATTGTAGATATGGATTAGTTGGTAGATTTGGTAGAGTTTTGGAGAAGGTGTCTGTGGGTGATGATTATCTGTGATTAATAATCTTCTAACACTGAACACTACTAAAGTGTTCATGTGATTTTGCTATGTCTATCAGTATGCTTCAATACCTTACGCCATAAGTCTGTGTGGATTCACCGGTGTAGTTTTGTAACAATGGACTGGCTTGTATTTCAATCCAAGAAATCCAAACGTGAGTTAACTGCTGCTCTCTCTCCCTCTCCCAGAATACTCATTTGGGGTTGTAGAGAATTATATCTTGTCACTCTCTCATCATTTTGTATGTACAGTAACTCCTCACTTAATGTCCTCCCGCTTAACATTGTTTCAAAGTTACATCCCTGCTCAATTAGGGAACATGCTCATTTAAAGTTGTGCAATGCTCCCTTATAACGTCGCTTGGCTGCCTGCTCTGTCCACTGCTTGTAAGATTCTGTGGAAGAGCAGTGACTTTACAAGAGAGCATTGCACAAGTTCCTCTTCTCTGCCTCCTCCCCCTCCCTCCCAGTGCTTCCCCCACTGCCAAACAGTTGTTTGGCGGCGCCTAGGACTTTCTGGGAGGGAGGAGGAGGAGTGGGGAAGTGCTGTGTCTCCGCTCTTCCCCCTCCCTCCCAGAAAGTCCTAAGCACCGCCAAACAGCTGTTCAGCAGTGCTTAGGACTTTGGGGGTGGGGGGAAGGAGCAGGGATGCGGCTGCTCCGGAGAGGAGGTGGAATGGGGGTGGGAAGAGGTGGGCCTGGAGTGGAGCGGGGACAGGAAGAGGCGGGTCTGGAGCATCCCCCGGCAAAGTCCGTGCCTGTTCTTCTCCGCGGAAGCTGCCGCTGCTGCTGCAAAGGTGCTTCCTAGCGTCCTTGCTTGCAGCGGGCTGTGCCAGGGGCACTTCCCAACCACAGTACAGTACAGTACTGTACAGTATATAATGCCTTTTGTTTGCCCCCTAAAAAATTTCCTTGGAACCTAACC
>NW_020664419.1:71805370-71846124 GCF_002925995.2 Terrapene triunguis
CCCCCCCCCCCCCCCCGCATTTACATTAAATCTTATGGGAAAATTGGATTCATTTAACATCGTTTCACTTACAGCTGCATTTTTCAGGAACATAACTACAATGTTAAGTGAGGAGTTACTGTACGTTCACTGGGGCAGGTTTAAGTGCTACATTTTGATCTACAGCATCGTCCATTTGAAAATGGCATTCACGTGTCTCATTTAGATCTATATCTCATTTTGTCACATCAGATACTGCCGTTTCTTCTAGAACTTTACAGAGGTTGAGATTTGGATGGGAATTAACTACTCATGTTCATTCAAGAGATGGTGGGAACAATGGTGATGGTAAAGGAAAGGATTTAGATGAATGGGAGTGGATCATCAGTGCACCTTCAACTGAAGAAGTTATGCACAGCCTTTACCAATCCAATATGCTGTCTTGAGATCATTCTGAATGCATCACTTCTCCTAGATTAGCTCATAAAGGCTATGGCACAAAATGCCTTTTCAATCTGTTTTACCTTTGACTGTTTCTCTCGAATGCAGAACTTGCTATGGTGATCATACAAAGATAGATTACTGAAATGAGATTTACTTGGGGCCACCCTTGTAAAGGATTCAGAAGTGCAACTAGTACAGCATACAGTGGCTCATCTTTTAGGTGTGTGAACGGCTATGAGCATGGCAGAAATGCTTCATGCTCTGCACTTGCTACCTGCTTACTTCAAGGTGCAGCTCATAGCTATGGTAATGATCCCTCCATAAAGCAAGAACCGGACTCTCAGCTAGGCAATCTCAGAGACTGATCATCTCTCTCTCAAATCATGCTGGAAATATGATTTGTTTGGGCATTCTCATTGTCAATTCTTGGATTAATCTCTCCCAGGTCAATGACCAAACAGTCTCAGTGGAGGGCTTAGAACTTTGACTCCTGTTTCCTTAGCAGTCCTCCAGATCTTAAGATTGGGAGCTAATAACTTCTGCATTTTCTGAGCCAAATCTTGCAATCCAAACTTAAGTTCTCCCTTAATCCTTATTCAAGCAAAACTCTCAGTGAAGCAAGTGGATATGTGAAGACTTCAGGACATAGACCTCTGAATACCCAACAAAAAGTGAAATATTTTCATTAGCTGTATGGAAGAATAGTTTTAGATACATATAACTAGATATGGAAAATAATGTTGATGCATTTTATTCCGAGAGGAGAAAATAGTACCCAAAGAATTAATTTTTTTTTAATTTTCGCTTGGAAATTAATAACTTTGAAAAATGGATTATGTGTGTTTTCTTTTCACAGGATTAATTTTGGGATACTATTATCCAGTCACCTGCATGCTCGTATCCAGTCAGGTCAGTGTAAACTGGTCTTTCTCTAGGGTTCAAAAAAGAACTAGATAAGTTCATGGAGGATAGGTCCATCAATGGCTATTAGCCAGGATGGGCAGGGATAGTGTTCCTAGCTTCTGTTTGCCAGAAGCTGGGAATGGATGACAGGGGATGGATCACTTGATGATTACCTGTTCTGTTCATTCCGTCTGGGGCACCTGGCATTGGCCACTATCGGAAGACAGGATACTGGGCTAGATTGACCATTGGCCTGACCCAGTATGGCCATTCTTATGTTCCTATAGTGTAGATTAAAAATAAAATCTCAGAATTGTCTGTCATAATAATAGTTGACCTTTTGGAAACCCACAGAATTTGCATTTGAAAGTGATGAAGCAAAATATCTGTACATTCAACAGTGATTGATCCATTTAGATTGTTTGAGTTATGAGAGTCATACAGCACAGACACAGGTCACTCCAAGTTGTGCATCCCTTTTTAATTCAGAGCACTGACCTGCCAGTTTTGATCTGTCAATGGACTAAAAGACCCTAAAGTGAGGGGGAGTGGCCTCCCTCAGAGACTGACGGGGAGGAACCCCCACCCATTCCTTGGTGGGTGGAGCCAGAACAACCATGCCCGCCCTGCTGGAAGCAGAGGGTCAGGACTGGAAATATAAAAGGCGGGCCCTGCAGCTCAGTTGGGCTGGAGCCACCGAAGAAGACAAATATTTCCCACCACTGCTGAAGCAGGAGCCTGAAGAGGACCTCTGCAGCACTGAGGACTCACCAGAACTGCCAGATGACCAGGATGCTGAGGAGCTACTGGGAATGCTGCTTGGTGGTGTGCCCCAGAGAGATGGAGGATGACCCCGAGATACAGGTACACAGCGAAGGGAGTGTAGGAAGTAGCCCAGGGACATCCTACTATACCCCAGTTCTGTTGTTGTCTGAATATCGGTCAGTGTATTTTTGGTGGATCCCCACTGACCTGGTGGAGTAGGGTGGGTCCGGGTCCCTCTATCCCCTGCTGCCAACCCCACCTCCAGGGGGGGCAGCCTCCCCACCTTAGGCCAGGAGGCCTGTGTTTGTCTGCCATCTGCCAGACCCAGAGCGTGAGACTGTTTGGTTCTCTGCCCTGCCTGAGGGCCCAAGCTTGTTAGACTGCTTGTTTCTCTGTCCTGCCTGAGGCCAGAGCCCTGAGCCCTGGACTATTTGCTGCCTGGCTCTTCTTAAAGGGCTAATTCCCCAGTAACCCTTGTCATACCAAGGCCCCGAGAATGAGAGTGTGTGGTCTCCCTCCGAGACTGATGGGAAGGACAGCCACACACACCTACAGACCTAAGGTCCAATGTCTGGTGTTGAAAACTCAATGATCTACTGTATTTATGATAGCTGAGTTTTACTGCTACAATCCCTTTAATAAAGCATTAATAATATTCTGATATCTTAAGAAAACTTCCTCTGTTTCTGAAATTCCTTGCCATTCTTAGTGAAGACAGTAGATAGCTGCATGAAATCCACTAATTTATTATTTTCTAGTTTTACAAAGCTTCCTGTTAGGCCTTTGATATCACTTCCTCACAAAGCAAACACAGAATGAAAAGAGAAACATTGACAACTCCCTACACCAACTAGTGAAGATGCAAAGAGTTTCCATTCAATAATTTATTTATATTCTTTTATATAACCTAACACTGCACATAAACTCTTTTGCAGGTTTAGAAATAGCTGTGCTTTTATACAATACACTTAGGCCCTGGGCTTAATTATCTGAGTGTATCATTGAGATGTGAGTGTGCAAACCATATCACATTTTCACTTTCCTTTCAGGGGCCAAGATGATAGGAGGGGATGGCAGGTTCATTTTATGAAGTCAAAATATATGACAAGAAGCATTGCCTTTCTCCCCAAAAGGACTGCTCTCTCCTTTTCTGTTCCTGGATTTGAGAAGTGATAGCCCAGGAAAAGAGCTTGCATTTTCCCCTTTTGCAAATGCTCTAGTATTATACGAAGGGAGTAGTTATACTGAAAGCACTGTAGGCACTTTCCTCAGATCCCACTGAGGAATATACTAAGAAACTGCACCATCTACTCAGGACACTCCCTACACTAACACAAGAACAAATCAACATATCCTTAGAGCCCCGACCGGGGTTATTCTATCTACTACCCGAAATCCACAAACCTGGAAATCCTGGACGCCCCATCATCTCTGGAATTGGTACTCTCACTGAAGGACTGTCCTGATATGTGGACTCTCTACTCAGACCCTATGCCACCAGCACTCCCAGCTATCTCCGTGACACCACTGATTTCCTGAGAAAACTACAATGCATTGGTGATCTTCCAGAAAACACCATCCTAGCCACCATGGATGTGGAGGCTCTCTACACAAACATCCCACACACAGATGGAATACAAGCTGTCAGAAACAGTATCCCTGATGATGCCACAGCACAACTGGTTGCTGAGCTCTGTGACTTTATCCTCACGCACAATTATTTCAAATTTGGTGACAATATATACCTCCAGACCAGTGGCACTGCTATGGGCACCCACATGGCCCCACAATATGCCAACATTGTTATGGCTGACCTGGAACAACGCTTCCTCAGCTCTCGTCCACTCACGCCCCTTCTCTACCTACGCTACATTGATGACATCTTCATCATCTGGAGCCATGGGAAGGAGACTCTGGAAGAATTCCACCATGATTTCAACAGCCTGGACCAATCTACACAGGAGGTCCACTTCCTAGACACCATGGTACAAATAAGTGATGGTCACGTTAACCACCACCCTATACCGAAAACCCACCGACCACTATGCCTACCTTCATGCCTCCAGCTTCCATCCTGGACACACCACACGATCCATCATCTACAACCAAGTGCTGAGGTACAACCGCATTTGCTCCAACCCCTCAGACAGAGACCAACACCTACAAGATCTTCACCAAGCATTCTCAAAACTACGATACCCACACGAGGAAACAAATCAACAGAGCCAGATGTGTACCCAGAAGCCTCCTGCTGCAAGACAAGCCCAAGAAAGAAACCAACAGAACTCCACTGGCCATCACCTACAGTCCTCAGCTAAAACCTCTCCAACGCATCATCAGTGATCTACAACCCATCCTGGACAACGATCCCTCGCTTTCACAGGCCTTGGGAGACAGGCCAGTCCTCGCCCACAGACAACCCGCCAACCTTAAGCATATTCTCACTAGCAATCACACTCCACACCATAGTAACTCTAATTCAGGAACCAATCCATGCAACAAACCTCGATGCCAACTCTGCCCACATATTTACACCAGCGACACCATCACAGGACCTAACCAGATCAGCCACAACATCACCGGTTCATTCACCTGCACATCCACCAATGTAATATACGCCATCATGTGCCAGCAATACCCCTCTGCTATGTACATCGGCCAAACTGGACAATCCCTACGTAAAAGGATAAATGGACACAAGTCAGATATTAGGAATGGCAATATACAAAATTCTGTAGGAGATCACTTCAACCTCCCTGAACACACAACAACAGATTTAAAGGTAGCCATCCTGCAGCAAAAAAACTTCAGGACCAGACTTCAAAGAGAAACTGCTGAACTTCAGTTCATTTGCAAATTTGACACCATTAGCTCAGGATTAAACAAAGACTGTGAATGGCTAGCCAACTACAAAAGCAGTTTCTCTTCCTTTGGTATTCACACCTCAACTGCTAGAAGAGGGCCTCATCCTCCCTGATTGAACTAACCTCGTTATCTCTAGACTGATTCTTGCCTGCATATTTATACCTGCCTCTGGAAATTTTCACTACATGCGTCTGATGAAGTGGGTATTCACCCACGAAAGCCTATGCTCCAATACGTCTGTTAGTCTATAAGGTGCCACAGGACTTTTTGTCGCTTTTTACAGATCCAGACTAACACAGCTACCCCTCTGATACTTGTAGGCAGGTAGGAATTCCATCCCTCAAATGTAAAGGGAGAAAATTGCTGGGCTGAAACAATGGAACGCGTGTAGTATTGTGTCACTACATGGAACAAAATAGGGTTTGCTCTCCTACATAGTACTAAAAGCTCCTTGCCTTTCAACCACAACTAGCTGTACGTTTTTGAGGATGCCACTATGTCCCATGCACTTTCCTGCTGTTAAAAGTTATACCAAAATGCTATACCATAGTACAGCTATGTCCCTCTTTCCTTAGTTGTTTGCAGTGTTACTGGAACCATGTTTGTCCCAGGATATGAGAGAGAGACACAGGGGTGAGGTAATATCTTTTATTGGACCAACTTTTGTCTCTTTCACCAACAGAAATTGGTCCAATAAAATATTACCTCACGCACCTTGTCCCTCTTTCCTTATTAGTTTTGCCTTAGTTCAGTAGTTGTGTTCATCAAGTTCACTGCAATGACTAGCTGAACTATTGAACACAGTGTTTCAGGTGACCCCATACAATTTCTATGGGGCTGATATCTCTCATCAGTACATACAGGAAAAAATAGCTAATGCACAGGCCAATACGGAATTGGACACAATATAATTTTGGAGACGATTTAGGTTTTATATTCATGTGCTATGGGTAACAAAACTCACTTAAGATGATTGTACTTAATATTGCAAATATATTACATCATGATATTATCAATGCATTGCCTTTCTCCTTACACCTGCAATTCTCAACACGCAGTCTTCATAATAGAAAAATCTGTTAGACTCTCACAATGTAACTAGGCGTATTGTCCAGTTAAGACCAGCCTTGGGAGATTTGGGGGCCAGACTAGCTTGCACTAGAAATTCTGCTGCAGACAAAGACCCAAGGAAGGACAGTGTCGGCCACATAGATAGCAAGTAGTCCCAGGGTTCCAGGAGTCTGGAAAAACTCCAGGCTGTTGTTCCATTTAAGCTTAAATCAGGAGCCTTGTAAAGTAGAGGAGGACAGGGCTCCCCTTGCTCAGCCAACCAGATCAGATTCTAGGCATGAGTAGAGCACATAACCTGCCTGATCCCTCATTATGGGAGAGGAAATACTGTATTCTGGTAGGAAGGCAAATGTTTATGAGCCTGTCCCACAGCCAAAATCAAAATCAAACCCCTTCTTCAAAATCAGTCCTCTAAGCATTTGGATAGTGGCTGCAGGTGCCAATAGCAGAACATTACTGTGCTACAATTATTATATGCACCTTAGTCTCATCCATGTAGAACTTCTCTGTCTAAATTAATGCTTGTTCTGATCCATCCTTTTCCCTTTAGTCATGCCCCCAATTAAAATGCAGTGCATATTAGTCAAAAGGCAGAAAAATAGCTTGTACGTAACATAGTTGTGCTACCACACAAAATCATGGTAGGGGTTATGCTGGGAGCTAGGCAGAGACACTTTTCACTTATTTCTAATGCCAACTTTGAAAAAAAAATCAGAATTAAAGGAGTTTTGTGAGAACATTTTTCTGTACAAATTGGCCACCACAGACTCCTTTTCTGTCAAAGTATAATAAAGGTATTTGCTTGCGTGAACATCTACCTGCATTGTATTCATACTTTCAATAGAGTTAGCTTTAGACTTGTACCTTTTGGCTTGGAGAAAGGAGTTCAGACAACAGCACAAATACTAACTGAAGTGACTTATGTGGTAGGCTCACACTGCTGATGGAACTTATGGACGGAGATGCATTCAGCACTTCTTCTGACCCTGCCTATATATATGCTTACTGTCCTCAATCCTAAACTGAGATTCACTATCACATCCCATTAGAGTCCCAACTATATCAGGGATCCATGCTAGCAATTCCCATTGCATGGTTGTGGTCTAATTGGATCAGCTCTAATAGTGCTACATAAAAATAAGCTTTACCAATATTTTAGTAAACTGGTTAACATTAATTGAGAATAGGTCACAGACAATATATATTTTGTTAACTCTTGGCAGAATGTTATACACACAGAGAGAGACTTCAATGTAAGAATAAATCCTGGGAAAATTTCTCTCTCTCACTTAGCCATTCTGATGTAAATGATTTAGAGACTTCTGTAAAGATGCCAAGACATGAAATAAAAGTAGTTTAAACCTGAGAATTTAGATTGACTGGAATGTTAAGGGAAATAGAATTCCAAATGCCAGTGCTTTCAAATCCGTGTTCTGTTTTAAGGAAAACAGCACTATAATATAAGAAACATGATAATAACTACATCACTTATGAAACTTTCATCTTGATTGGAGACACACAACACAGTTTACCAGTGGAAAATATGGTAAAGGTATGGATTTTCAAAACTGTCATACAGTAAATTCTATATTCATTTTAATTTAGTTAATTTAAGAATGGTTATCCAAAATTATTCAACTTCTAAAAATAAAACAGTCTACATTTTGAAACTTAGTTATTTTGAATGCCAAATTTGAGACACCTTAAAGACAGCTAATTTTCAGAAAGTTTGTGCTCAACACTTTCTGAAAAATCAGTCATCACTTGTGAAAACTTAGGCCAGCAACTATGAAGTTCTTTGCATTTCCTATATTTTCAACCAGAGAACTGCATCTCTGCACCTAAGCACCATTTCATAGGTACGGATGCCTAGAGCAGATTCAGTAAAAGAGTTTCAAGACTCTTTTTCTACTTACTTCACACAATCAAATGGCTGAACATGTTTTGTTGAAACTAAACACACGTGTATAAGCACCCCAGGAAAGGCTTAGCCCAGGATCACTGTTTTGCACCTAAAAATACTTTGGCAATTCCGATTTGTCCCCTCTCACCACAAAAAAATGAATTAAATTCAAGACTAGGAGTTCTAATCCCTTTCTTTTGGAGGGGGCAGAAAAGGAGGACGTTGTAGATACAAAACAAAATTGGAATTTCTTAGGGATTTTCATCCATCAAGAGAGAAAACATGATTGTATGGTGTGATGTGGTCTAATACAAAGATTTTATTGGTATGCATTTGGAATTTCTAGATAAAATGTTCATATCATACTATGCTATCTTGTATTCTCTACATGCCAGATATTAAACACTTTACAAGATCAAAGGCCCTAATTATAAACTGTTTGGGGAAGGGACCACATAACTATTATGACTTGTACAGCACTCAAGCATATTGTTGGGACTTAAAATAATAAATCAAATAGATCCATATTTTATCAAAGATTTGAGATTCTAAACATTGGGGCAGAGTCTAATCCAATGTAATTCTGCATAGCTCCATTTACTTCAGTGGAGTTTCGCTAATTTACATAATTTGAGGGCGCGGGCCAGTGTTTTTCTTCTTTGAGTAAAGAAACAGGTTTATTAAGTTTTTTTTTAATGGACAAGATTTCTTAGATGTGCTTAATTGTTTACACAGGTAAGTCAATTACATTCTCATGAAATAGGGGCAGTGTAAGGCAGACGTACTTCAGTGAGCTGTGAAAGCTTCTCAGCACTGCTCTGTCAATGCACTCAAGTCATAAATCATAATACCCTGAGTCCATTAGTGCCAAATCTTATTACAAAATATTCAATATCACTGCAGGGAGAAGAAGAGAGAAAAAATTCTTGAGGCAGTGTTGTCTAGTGGATAGATCAATGGACTGGGACTCAGGAGACATGAACTCTATTCCCATTGGCTTCGGGCCTGCTGGGTGATTATGGCATGTCACTTCACCGCTGTGGCTCTGTTTCCTCAACTTTAAAACGGGGATGATACTGACCTCCTTTGTAAACTATACCTACCTCACTTGATATCCACTAATGAAAAGCACTAGACAACACCTAGTTATTATTAGCATATTTATTGTTATTCAAAATTAGAATATAACCCTGTTTGTTAGACTGGGATAGAATTTTGGGTTTGACTTTTGATATTTTTATATATTTGCTAATATGTGTGAACAAAGAACAAAGATACTGAACGTTGCATTTCCGACAACCAGATGGGGCTTATAGTACAATGAGAAAAGATAAGGGATAGAGATAAAACCATTGCTGAGCAAAGTGGGAGTTTAATATACCAGCATGCACTCTCCTCTCAAGCCAAGGTCAAACAACCAGTTAGGAGGGGCAAGGGAGCATGGGGGGGAAGGTATAAGAAACACTAAAAGTCAAACAAAGGACTGGCTTTGCCAAAACTCAACCTCACTCCTTACCCCTCCCATGGGATACAAAAGAGCTGGTACCGAAACCCCAGACTGACGACCCTCCAAAACGGAACTTGACCATAGATTGTAAGGGGTGGGACCAGGAGTGTGCACTGCAGGTAGATCAGGGCCTGCTAAGAAGGAGGAGGTGGGAATACAGAACGGGAACACTGGGAAAAGGCTCTGTGGCGTCACAGCTATGCATATGCTTGCTTGAAATTAACCTCAATAAATATTGCATTGCCTGCACTTTGGACTTTTGGTCTTCTGCTTTCTGTCTGCATGACAAGAACCAGGGGAGGGGGATGAAGGGAAAGCCCCTAACATTCAACTAGGCCATTGAGTGGCAACTAGTCTGTTTCACAGCTGCTATTCTAAAATTGGTGGGAGGCACCACTTTAGCATTAAGTAATTTTTAGTAATACTGCAAGAACTTCAGAATGCCATCACTACTGCATAAATTGCAAGCATTTTATATTTCCCTAATTTAATGCTTGAAAGTTATGGAAAATTCAAATAATGTCTTGTATTATATTAGCTGTTTTGTGGTCTGACACCCATGAGACGTGATTGACTTTAATGGAGTTACTCCTGATTTGCATGGTGCAAGAAAAAATAGAATATGGCCCTTTATCTTAGAAGGGGGAGACATGCTATGAGCTAACCACCTCATCTATAGACTAGGATTCAACAGCATTAAGTGATCTCTTTTGCCAAAGGAAGTTCTGTAATGTTGCCTTTCTTCTTAAATGTAATTGAATATATCTGATCTAGTGCTTGTGTAGTACAGAAAACGACATAGTAGAAGTGTGTCTCTCCTTGAATGCAATGTTTACACATTTTCAAGCATTATTAAAATCTCATGCTTAGTCCCTGACATACTTCATAAAAATGAAATATATGAATATTGTTTTATTTTAAATCAGAATATTACTTTTTTAAAAGGCCCTGTAATGCTAATGAATATGATGTGGAATTATTTGGTATTTTTAAACAAAAAATTAATATAAAAGCTAAATTACAATTAAACCCAGATCATTATAAAATGCAGAAGAAAAGGAGATACATAAAAGTAACCATTTTATGGGTATTACCAGAAAAGGCCAAGAAAATTAAATATGAAGCATCATCCATGCAGTTGTGTATTTTTTCAATATTTTCAGCACCATGACATTCAAGAACAAGATGATATTTCTTTGTTCAGTAACATGTATAGTAAAGAAATGGTAACTATGCAAAAATGAGACTATTATATTGTGGTTACCAGCCCTAAAGACTTTTTGATTGAAGTGAAAAATAACTGATCAGTTTGCTATGGTAATTTAGAACGATAAGATTAGCATAGTGAATATAATTCAATCTATAACAGCTGGATCAGCCTGAAATGCATTAAGAGCCAACCCAATCAACTGGTTTTACTTCAAAAAGAAATCAGTATGCAATCAGGATAGTCAAAAAAAAGTATCAGAGGTTTAAATTTAGCCAGGTTTCTTCTAAAGGACAATAGGGAGAGCTCCTAACTCCAATGCTGAAATTGAGTAGCATAGTTAAGGTATACAAGAGAGGTTCTTTGCTTCAGAAGGACATTCTTAATTGTAATCAACATGTTAGCATTTTAAATTGAAGATTTTTTTGTAGAATTCAATGTATGAGACCCAACTCATCCCCTATAATTTTAACCTTCAGTAATAACTGCATTAACTATTTTACTGTCATTAAGTAGAAATGAAAAAAGCCTAATAAACTCTTGAGTTTTCGTAAATATAAGAAATATTTTTGGTTTGCAATGTTAGCACAAGTTTACAAACCTTCTTGATGTTTAATTTAAACTTTTTAATTTTTTTTAATGATTGAATCGGTTTTAAAAGTGTTTCTAACTAGAGGGAAATCTGGGTTATATATTAGGGATAGGAAAAACTGTCTGTGGCCATATAATTAAAAAGACTTTCATCATGTGCACAAGGAGGTCAAATTAAGGTTGCACAGGCAACTTTAATTTGGCATTTCTTAACTTGAATGTTTGACTTTGCAACCTTAACATTCTTTTAATACAGAGTGGGGCTTTTTGTTTGTGTGTTTTTATGTAATACACTATATTTACTGTGTCATATATCCTCAACTTCTGTAAATAGGCATTACTCCATTGCAGTCAATGAAGCTATGCCAATTAATGTCATCTGGGGATAGGGCCCACTTTACAGAGTACACAACATAGGAAAAGCTGGTATAAGTGCGTGACTCTGTCTTCTTTGGAATTTCTCTCTCCTCCCCACTCCTGACTCCCATGGTCTCTTCAACATAGAATGAAAGCCCAACTTGGAAAGTGGAAACCTTTACATAATCACCACTGTATATGTACCATTTCTGTCTACAACACTCAGTTATTATTTATATTATAGCAGTGTTTGGACACAACAATTAAGATTGGACCTGACTGTGCTAAGTGCCATACAAACACATATTAAGAGTCCATACACAGGAAGTTTAGAATTTAAATGGAAAACAGTCAAAGCAAGCATCATTGCCATTTGATACATGGGTAACTGAGCAACAGCGAGATTAAGTGACTTGTCCCAAAATCACATATGAAGACAGGGGAAGACCTGAGAATTGAACCCAGATTTCCTGCTCCCTAGTCGAGTGCCTTAACTTCAAGATCAAACAACCCTCTCACGATATAAAAAGTGTCTAGGTTCTGGCAGATCACCAGTATTTCACCAGACTGTCCTTCTCCCTTCTGGGAGGGACAAATGTAACTTTAGAAGGGGCCAGTGGTTGATCAGAAGAATGGCCATCATCTAGTGTCTTGGTCTGATGGAGGGCACACATACACTTTCCTCTGCTCATCCCCAGAATATGCCTGGAGATCAAACATGGGTAGGGACAGGGGAGTGGAGTGTGTGCCTCACTCCAGTCACCTACTGGCTAATTTAGAGGAGTGAGGAAACTCATTGACTCCAATAATCACCACACCTCCATTTGTTTAATCATTCCTGGACCTGCAGCAGTCATTTTCCCTGCTAAAATTCCTATGCCCTAGAGTTGCTCTGTTTAAGGTGACCAGATGAGAGGAAGAAAATATCAGGACACATGGGCGGGAGGGCGTGTCCGCCAACAGAGCAAAAAAAAAAAAAAAAAACAGTGCTGCCGGTGGAGCGAAATATTGGGACAAATTGCGTCCCGACCAAACATCGGTTGGGACATGGGACAAACACCTAAATATCGGGACGGTCCTGATTTTATCGGGACGTCTGGTCACCCTAGCTGTTTCTCAGTGCTGGGTGTTTCCAGACTTGCTGTGGGTCTAACCAGTTCATCTCTGGAATCAGGAACAAATGTTTCCCTCTGGAAAAGACTGGCAAGATGTCCAGTGGGTCCCCTACACACACCTTCCTTCCAGGATCCTGGAAGCCTCGTAGGTGAGGATAATAAGGATAAAGGATTTCTTTAAAAATAAATAGAAGGCAGCAGGAAATAAAAGACAGTAAATATAGAGTCACTGAGAGTTATCAATGTAAGAGGCCTAAAGGAGCCAGGTCCCCGGGGTAAACCCAAGCATGGAGGGACTAAACCCTGTTAAGACTGTGGGGTGAAGAGAGAACATAAGAATGGCCATACTGGGTCAGACCAAAGGTCCATCCAGCCCAGTATCCTGTCTACCGACAGTGACCAATGCCAGGTGTCACAGAGGGAGTGAACCTAACAGGTAATGATCAAGTGATCTCTCTCCTGCCATCCATCTCCACCCTCTGACAAACAGAGGCTAGGGACACCATTCCTTACCCATCCTGGCTAATAGCCATTAATGGACTTTTATAATTTTATAATTTTATATATTCTATCATATCCCCCCTTAGTCTCCTCTTTTCCAAACTGAAAAGTCCTAGCCTCTTTAATCTCTCCTCATATGGGACCCATTCCAAACTCCTAATCATTTTAGTTGCCCGTCTCTGAACCTTTTCTAATGCCAGTATATCTTTTTTGAGATGAGGAGACCACATCTGTACGCAGTATTCAAGATGTGGGCATACTATGGATTTATATAAGGGCAATAAGATATTCTCCATCTTATTCTCTATCCCTTTTTTAATGATTCCTAACATCCTGTTTGCTTTTTTGACTGCCGCTGCACACTGCGTGGATGTCTTCAGAGAACTATCCACGATGACTCCAAGATCTCTTTCCTGATTAGTTGTAGCTAAATTAGCCCCCATCATATTGTATGTATAGCTGGGGTTGTTTTTTCCAATGTGCATTACTTTACATTTATCCAGTTTACATTTCATTTGCCATTTTGTTGCCCAATCACTTAGTTTTGTGAGATCTTTTTGAAGTTCTTCACAGTCTGCTTTGGTCTTAACTATCTTGAGCAGTTTAGTATCATCTGAAAACTTTGCCACCTCACAGTTTACCCCTTTCTCCAGATCATTTATGAATAAGTTGAATAGTATTTGTCCTAGGACTGACCCTTGGGGAACACCTCTCCATTCTGAACATTTACCATTTATTCCTACCCTTTATTCCCTGTCTTTTAACCAGTTCTCAATCCATGAAAGGATCTTCCCTCTTATCCCATGACAACTTAATTTACGTAAGAGCCTTTGGTGAGGGACCTTGTCAAAGGCTTTCTGGAAATCTAAGTACACTATGTCCACTGGATCCCCCTTGTCCACATGTTTGTTGACCCCTTCAAAGAACTCTAGCAGATTAGTAAAACATGATTTCCCTTTACAGAAACCATGTTGACTTTTGCCCAACAATTTATGTTCTTCTACGTGTCTGCCAATTTTATTCTTTACTATTGTTTCAACTAATTTGCCTGGTACTGATGTTAGACTTACCAGTCTGTAATTGCCGGGATCACCTCTAGAGCCCTTTTTAAATATTGGCATTACATTAGCTATCTTCCAGTTACTGGGTACAGAAGCTGATTTAAAGGACAGGTTACAAACCATAGTTAATAGTTCTGCAATTTCACATTTGAGCTCTTTCGGAACTCTTGGGTGAATGCCATCTGGTCCCGGTGACTTGTTACTGTTAAGTTTATCAATTAATTCCAAAACCTCCTCTAGTGACACTTCAGTCTGTGACAATTCCTCAGATTTGTCACCTGCAAAGGACGTCTCAGGCTTGGGAATCTCCCTAACATCCTCAGCCATGAACACTGAAGCAAAGAATTCATTTAGTTTCTCCACAATGACTTTATCGTCTTTAAGTGCTCCTTTTGTATCTCGATCGCCCAGGGGCCCCACTGGTTGTTTAGCAGGCTTCCTGCTTCTGATGTACTTTAAAAACATTTTGTTATTAACTTTTGAGTTTTTGGCTAGTTGTTCTTCAAACTCCTTTTTGGCTTTTCTTATTACATTTTTACACTTAATTTGGCAGTGTTTATGCTCCTTTTTATTTACCTCACTAGGATTTGACTTTCACTTTTTAAAAGATGCCTTTTTATCTCTCACTGCTTCTTTTACATGGTTGTTAAGCCATGGTGGCTCTTTTTTAGTTCTTTTACTGTGATTTTTTAATTTGGGGTATACATTTAAGTTGGGCCTCTATTATGGTGTCTTTGAGGGTGTCCGTGCAGCTTGCAGGGATTTCACTCTAGTCACTGTACCTTTTAATTTTTGTTTAACTAACCACCTCATTTTTGCATAGTTCCCCTTTCTAAACTTAAATGCCACAGCGTTGGGCTGTTGAGGTGTTCTTCCCACCACAAGAATGTTAAATGTTATTATATTATGGTCACTATTTCCAAGGGGTCCTGTTATAGTTATCTCTTGGACCAGATCCTGCGCTCCACTCAGAACTAAATCGAGAACTGCCTCTCCCCTTGTGGGTTCCTGTACCAGCTGCTCCAAGAAGCAGTCATTTAAAGTATCGAGAAATTTTGTCTGTGCATTTCATCCTGAGGTGACATGTACCCAGTCAATATGGGGATAATTGAAATCCCCCACTATTATTGAGTTCTTTATTTTGATAGCCTCTCTAATCTCCCTTAGCATTTCATCGTCACTATCGCTGTCCTGGTCAGGTGGTCGATAATAGATCCCTACTGTTACACTCTTATTAGAGCATGACATTTCTATCCATAGAGATTCTATGGAACACGTGGATTCATTTAAGATTTTTAATTCATTTGATTCTACATTTTCTTTCACATATAGTGCCACTTCCCCTCCCCTCCCCCGCACAACCTGTTCTGTTCTTCCGATATATTTTGTACCCCGGAATAATTGCATCCCATTGATTGTCCCCACTCCACCAGGTTTCCGTGATGCCTATTATATCAATATCCTCCTTTATCAGAGGCACTCTAGTTCACCCATCTTATTATTTAGACTTCTAGCATTTGTGTACAAGCACTTTAAAAACTTGTCACTGTTTATTTGTCTGCCCTTTTCTAATGTGTCAGATTCTTTTTTGTGTGAATGTTTCTCATCTGATCTGGCCCATACTTTATCCTCTTCCATCCTCTCCTCCTGACTAAAACCTAGAGAATCTCTATCAATAGACTCTCCTCTAAGAGAAGTCTCTGTCCGATCCACGTGCGCCTCTGCAGCAATCGGCTTTCCGCCATCTCCTAGTTTAAAAACTGCTCTGCAACCTTTTTAATCTTTGTTTTAGGTGGAGCCCATCCTTCCCCCATCCCAAAAGTTTCCCCAGTTCCTAATAAATCTAAACCCCTCCTCTATACACCATCCTCACATCCACACATTGAGACTCTGAAGCTCTGCCTGCCTACCTGGCCCTGCGCGTGAAACTGGAAGAATTTCTGAGAATGCTACCATAGAGGTCCTGGATTTCAGTCTTTTCCTAGCAGCCTAAATTTGGCCTCCAGGATGTCTCTCCAACCCTTCCCTATGTCATTGGTACCTACATGTACCATGACCACTGGCTCCTCCCCCAGCACTACACATAAGTCTGTCTAGATGCCTCGAGAGATCCACAACCTTTGCACCAGGCAGACAAGTCACCATACGGTTCTCCCAGTCATCACAAACCCAGCTATCTATGTTTCTAATGATCGAATCTCCCATTACTAACACCTGCCTTTTCCTAATGACTGGAGTTCCCTTCCCTGGAGAGGTAACTTCAGTGTGAGAGGATACCCCAACATCATCTGGAAGGAGCGTCCCAACTATGAGAAGGTTTCCCCTCTGCTCCCCTTCCCTGAGCCTTTCATCCTCCTTAACAGTGCAGGGGCTGTCTGACCAGAGTTGGGACAAATCTACAGTGTCCCGGAAAGCCTCATCAACATACCTCTCTGCCTCCCTTAGCTCCTCCAGTTCTGCCACCCTGGCCTCCAAAGCCTTACGTCTGCACAGTCTGAGCTCCCCTCATCTGTATTCTCACTCCTCCTAACAGGGAGAGAGTGGTGGAATGTAGCAGTGGGCTAAATCATAAATCAGAAGTGGTGGTTTGGTTAAGGGGACCAACCCTCATTCCTTAGTCGGATCCCATGTGGCCATTTAACCCTTCACTGGACCCAGTTAAAGCCTGGAAGTTCAGGAAGAGGTCAACCAGCAGCCCTTAAAATTAAAGTTAGTAAAGTTGTGATTCTACTGCTTTAAAGGTCTTCATTCTCCTGAGTGTCATCTTCCATTCCCTTCCCCCATGCTGTCTGAGTGGTAGTAAAGTTAACATGTAAACTTTGCTACTTTTCTATGGAGTCTTAATAAATCTTGAGGACAGTTAATGACTGACAAATGTTAGGATATGTACGAAGTAACAAGATGTTTCTTATTTGGTGGAAATCAGGGTAAATACTTTATCAGGAGTCATGGGCATTGTGGGCTTGTATTCAAGCACTCTCTGGTATTATGCTGGCCATAATCACATATTGAAATTATTCCAGATGGTTTCAATATCAAATAGATTAGCAGTAGCATCTTTCCTCTGTTCGCGTCTTTGTTGCTGACATTCAGGTTAAAACAAAGTAAAGCAGCTTAGATATTGCTTTGCCAGTTTCCAAGTGTCATTCAGCATTTCTTTGAATCATTTACTATGTTTAGATAAGAAAGGAAAACACCAGTCCTTGAAACATCCTATCTTCATTTTAATTAGTACAGTCATCAAATTGAATGGCAAAGAAGCTACGGTCTTACCTGTTGTGTATACAGAACAAAATATGAAATCAGATACTATTCCATTTGTAAATCTATACTGTAGTTTATAGACAATTAAATGTAGTACACTGTCATAAGTAAAACTTCCAAATGATTTACCTTTACATCATACTAATACTGAGATGTCAACATAGAAGGCTTTGGAACAAATTGATCAATTAAACATAATAAGTCACCAGGACCAGATGGTATTCACCCAAGAGTTCTGAAGGAACTGAAATGTGAAATGAAGAACTAACAACTGCCTAAATCAGCTTCTTTACCAGATGACTGGAAGATAGCTAATGTAACAAAGATTTTTGAAAAAAGGCTCCAGAGGTGAACCTGGAAATTACAGGTTGCTAAGCCTAACTTCAGTACCAGGCAAATTGGTTGAAACTATATTAAAGAACAGAATGATCAGACACATTGATGAACACAATACCACTATAAAAATCCAAGGTATGCCCACACTTTGAATATTGTGTGCAGTTCTGGTTGCCCTATCTCCGAAAAGATATATTATAATTGGAAAAATTACAGAGAAGGACAACAAAAATGATTAGGGGTATAGATTAGGGGGGAGGGATAGCTCAGTGGTTTGAGCATTGGCCTGCTAAACCCAGAGTTGTGAGTTCAATCCTTGAGGGGGCCACTTAGGGATCTGGGGCAAATCAGTACTTGGTCCTGCTAGTGAAGGCAGGGGGCTGGACTCGATGACCTTTCAAGGTCCCTTCCAGTTCTAGGAGATAGGATATCTCCATTATAAAAAAAAAAAAAAAAAAAAAAAAAAAAGAACATCTTCCATATGAGAAGAGATTAAAAAGACTGGGACTATTCAGCTTGGAAAGGAGATCACTAAGGGGAGATATGACAGAGGTCTATAAAATCATAAACGGTGCAGAGAAAGTGAACAAGGAAGTGTTATTTACCCCTTCACATAACACAAGAACCAGAGGTTACCCAATGAAATTATTAGGCAGCAGGTTTAAAACAAACAAAAAGAAATACTTCTTCACACAACACACAGTCTACCTATGGAACTCATTGCCAGGGGATGTTCGGAAAGTCGGAAGTATAAGTGGGTTCAAAAAAGAAGTTCATAGATGATAGATCCATCAATGATGATTAGCCAAGATGGTCAGGGATGCAACCCCATGCTTCTGTATCTCTATGTGTCTGACTTCTGGAAGCTGGGAACTGGATGATAGGAGATAAATCACTCGAAATTGCCCTGTTCTGTTCATTCCCTCTGAAGCATCTGGCACTGGCCACTGTCAGAAGACAGGATTACTGGGCTAGATGGACTATCAGTCTGACTAAGTATTGAGTTTCTTATGTTCTTATATAAATCTTTCCTCCACCTTTGCTAAATTTATTCTTACTAGACATTATATTCAGTTCCACCAAGCTATGAAGGACAGACTCAAAGAGTAGTTATCAATGGTTTGCTGTGAAACTGGGAGGATGTATTTAGTGAGGGTCTCGCAGCGTCCAGTATAAAATCTAGTGATGACACCAAGCTGAAAAGGGTTGCAAGCACTTTGGAAGACAAGAAGAGAATTCAAAATGACCTTGATACATTGGTGAATTGGTCTGAAATCAACAGGTGAAATTCAATAAACACAAGCACAAGAAGTAATTGGCTTAATCTGCAGCAAGGGAGATTTAGGTTGGATATTAGGAAAAACTTTCTAACTATAAGGATAGTTGAGTACTAGAGTAGTTTACCAAGAGAGTTTGTGGAATCCCCCTGTGATGGGGTGTGCTCCCCACACTGGTCCTGCAAGAGCTGAATTAGGCTGCAAAGGGAGGACATTTAGGCTGGAGGCAGATATTCAAAAAGAAGCTCACTTGTGAGGGACAGGTGAGGCTTCTAGAAAAGACAGGATATTGGAAGCAGAAGGGGCTGCAGGGAAGGAATCTGCAGTCACTCCTGCGGGGAGGGGAGATGTGTTGGAGGGAGGGGGGCAAAAGTTGCCTAATGTTACTCTCTGAAAAGAGGGAATGAAGAGACTGGCAAACCCAGAGGAGAGGGGAGGGGCAGGAGGTATAGAAGCAACTCAGGGAAAGGCAGCAAGGTGCAGGGGATGGACCTTGGCTGTTGTGTAGAGAGTCCTTGAGCTGGAACCTGGAGTAGAGGGTGGGCCTGGGTTCCCCTGCCAGTCACTGTGGGAGTGGCTCTGTGAGGCAGTAAAGTGGAAGACTGTCTGAGATTGCTGAAGAGCAGGAACCTTGATGCACTTCCCTTCCCCTCTCCCCTTCCCCAGGAAGGGGAAACCACAATAGTGACCTGGCAAGAGGGTTGAGTCACAAAGAGGACAGCTGCTGCTCCTGAGAGTGAGAGAGAGGCTGCAGAGTGAAACTGAACAGGTGTAACCAATGGAAGGGGTGTAGATGTGACCAAGCTAATCCCCAGAATCTCCAGGAGGTGGCACTGTCCAGCAGTGAGTAGAGCAACTGGTCATACCCCTCACTGGAAGTCTTTAAGAACAGGTAGACAAACACCTCTCAGGGATGGTCTAGATATACTTGGTCCTGCCTCAGCACAGAGG
Organism: Terrapene triunguis; assembly: GCF_002925995.2. Taxonomy (NCBI): domain Eukaryota; kingdom Metazoa; phylum Chordata; order Testudines; family Emydidae; genus Terrapene; species Terrapene triunguis. Next base: position 71,825,468 of record NW_020664419.1, read on the forward strand.
GGTGGACTAGATGACATCCCAAGTTCCCTTCCATGCCTATATTTCTAGGATTCTATTATTGCTACTGAGAGGAGAGTTGCCAATATGCCATTAAGTTAGTAATTCTTTGAAACAAAAGAATTGTCAATTGCCAGAACAACCTACAATAAAAAGGAATATGGATATCATACTTTGGATGATTCCAATATATCAAAAGGTTCTGTAGACATATGGAGCCTTCAGAAAAACAATGGTTTGGATAAGCAGACTGTGATGCATGGTCCATTACTATTGGAACACATGGCTTATTTTATTAACTAAGATGTAGTTAATCAGAGTTCAGATAAATTTAATATTGAAGCACCTTTAATATTATACTTAGGTATCCACAAAATGCTTTATAAAGAATGAGATTGGTTTCACGGTAGTACAATCACAGCTTGAACAAAAATGGCAACGCCTACATGCTCAACTGTGGACACTTGTCTGTTTCATTGATGGGAGAAATATACATCTGGCACCAGGGGAATGGAATGGCCTCAGTTTTTCCAAAAGTGTCTCAACCATTTAAGTTTCACCTTGCCAACTACTGTACATCACCACAGAGGGACAAAATGGTTTATTTTAAAATCTCATCTAAGAGCATAAGAATGACCCTACTGGGTCAGACCAAAGGCCCATCTAGCCCAGTATCCTGTCTTCTGACAGTGGCCAGTGCCAGGTGCCCCAGAGGGAATGAACAGAACAGGTAATCATCAAGTGATCCATCCCCTGCTGCTCATTCCCAGCTTCTGGCAAACATATTGCTCAATCATTGCAGTATCTCTTCCCCCTTTCCCATATAGTTTGCTTAACTTTATTTCAATGTGTATCAATAAGGCAAATTTTCATATAGGAATCTAAAGATGAGTGCTACAAAGTGAGTCTCACATACACCTGTAACATGAACAAATCAATTTTTTCTGGAAATCACCACAACATATTTAATGATTGGAACAGAACACATTATGCATAAAGTTTCAAAAATGTGTGTCCTCATTCTGACGTGTAGCAAGCTTTAATTACTATGGTCAGAAAAATAACCATGAAAATTAACAGCTCTGTACAACAAAATCTGGCTAACCTACATTTAATTTCAAAGGCAGCCATTAATTTAGATGTACTGCAGCAGGTTTAAAAGAAATGTAACTGCGTCAAGTGTCTAATGCCAGTGGTGTGTCACTTGCCTGTGACAACTTTCACAGCAATGCTTAAATTAGAAATATAGCCCTGAGTTAACTCTCATACACTTTAATATAAACATAAGAGCAAAAGGAGACTGTGGCCAAGTTTAATATATTTGAATAAAAATGTTACACACACAGCACATGGTGCAGAATCACAAATTTAATGGGTCATTTTCATACACGGCTGTGGGATATACATAATTAGACTTACCTTTCAGAATTCCTTTGTTTCCTTTATTTTTCTTAGAGATCTTTCAATAGTTGGGGAAATTTGATTAGTTATGTCTAAACTAAGACCAACTCTTTGGCTTCCTTTTCCACTTGTTGTTGTTGACAGACTTCAGGTCATATAGAGGTATATACCAACAAGGACAGTCACAGATGGGCTTCCAGAATTAGAGAAGAGAACGCTGGAGAGCATATTATGAAAGGAATGGAAGGAATAAAACAGGAAAAAGGTGAAATCTTTTGTATTTGAATCAAATACAGAGTAATATATTGCTGACAAACTGAAAGAGAGAGTTTAACAAAAATGCATAGACTGCAAAGTTATTTTCTGGGTATAATTGCTTTTCCCCTTTGAAGCTCCCTTTTATCAACTCTCTTTTGTCCATGAATAAAATCCTTCCATGCATAAATTTTGAACAACACTGAAGGGATGACAGAAACCAGTTAACTATTCACTTTGCCTTTATGCTGTTTGGGAATTCAAGCCCACTGGTAGTTTTGAGAGCAGTGCAATAGAAATCATGTAGTCAAGATTCCCTCTCATCCCAAAGAACAGTCCTCTAGAATTAAAAGATCCCACAATTGGAGTTGTGCTAAGAATGGCTTAAGCTCTTAGCATAATCAGCTGTGCTTGACAGAGTGATTTTAAAGAGAGAATTTTGTACATGGAATGGAGTTAGGTTACTCACGGTGCAAATCTATTGGAGTTTGGCATATTATTTTTTTGGAACAGGTAGTGGGAAAACATTTTTCCATAACTGTAATATATTTGTTATATACACTCTACAGATAGGACAATAGCATGGTCTAATGCAGCGTTTCTCAAATGCGGCCACCAGGGCCTTTTTGTGCGGCCACAGACATTCTGGGTGGTGAATAGGGGGAGCAAAGCATCGCTCCCTCCTCCTCCCTCCCTGTTGCTCCTGGATGCGCCACCCCGCACCACCTCTGGAGACGGTGGGGCACAAGCTGCAGGAGCAAGGGGAGTTCTCGACCTACGCGGGGGCGGCCCTCAGGCTTCAGCCCTGGAGTGGTTGGGCAGCAGGCTCAGGCGGAGGGACTTAGGGAGCCTAGCTGCATGGACCAGGGCTTCAGCCATGGGGAGCCGGCTCAAGCTGCATTGTTTTGGGCACTGATCCCCTAGCTCTGGCCATGTGGCCCCATCCTTCAGCCATGCAGCTTCAGGCTCCAACCCCTGGTCACGTGGCGGTGAACTCCAATCCCTGGCTCTGGGCACACGGTGCCAACTCTTGGTGGTGGCCACTGACCCCCAGCTGTGCACTCCGACCCCCAGCCCTGGCTGCTGACCCCAGGTGCTAGCCCTGGATGTTGACCCCCACCCCAGGCCATGCGACAGTGGGCACCGACCCTGGGCTCTGGTGGCTGCTGGCCCTGGGCACTGATCTCTGACCGCATGGCAGCAGGTGCTGGCCCTGGGCACCGAACCCTAGTGCCGGCAGGGTGGCAGCGGGCACCGATCCCCAGCCACCGACCTCCAGGCCCAGCTGCCTGTGGTGGGTGCTGATCCCCAACCCTGGCTGCTGAATATGGCCACCGACCCCTGGTCCTGGCCATTTGGCAGGCGCCGGACCCGGGTGCAGATCCCTGATGCTGGCGACGCAGCAGAGGGTGCAGATCCCTGCCAGCGGGCTCCAACCCCTGGCTCTGGATGCCAACCCTGGACACTGGCCAGGCAGCAGCAACCGCTGACCCCAGGCACTGATCCTCACCCCTGGCCACGGCCGCTGACTCCTGGCCCCAGCCATTTGGCATCAGGTGCCAAACCCAGGTGCAGATCCCTGGTCCCAGCCGCGCAGCAGCGGGTGCAGATCCCTGGCGGCAGGTGCCGAACCCCAGCCGTGTGGCGACGGGCTCTGACCCCTGGACGCTGACCCCGGGCGCTGGCCCTGGATGCCGACCCTGGGCGCTAGCCATCCGGCAGCAGCCACTGGCCCCAGGTGCTGATCCCCAGTCCTGGCCACGCAGCAGCAGGCACCCACCCTGGGCTCTGGTGAGTGCTGGCCCCAGGCACTGACTCCTGGCCCTGGCTGCATAGCAGCAAGTGCCAGCTCTGGCTGCACAGTGACAGACACTGGTCCTGGGCTCTGGCTGTGCGGCAGCAGGCTCTCACCCTGCGTGCCTACCCCGGCTCCGGCCGTAGCCCCATCGCCCCTGGTCCCTGCTGCCTCCCCCAGCCTGTATCCATCCCACCATCACCCCTGGCCCCCCGCTGACTCTCCCTCTAACCCCCCATCCAGGACTTAATTTGTCCTGGGGCTTGCTGAGAAAAAAGTGATATTAAGAAACATGCATGTATCACTTTTCAGAACAGACTTACTAGCTAGCTGGGAGGCTGTAAAAAGTGATACTTGTATTTTGTTAATATCACTTATCACTCTCAGGTTGCTATTAAATGTCCTGTGAAAAATGATATTAACAAACATACAAATATCACTTTGTACAGTATTTTTATTATTGAGTCTGCATGAATAAATTACACTGATCTGAACATGGATATATGCATATTTATTTATTTTTCCTATAGTTAATACAAACGCTCCCTGATTTACACAAGCGTTCCGTTCCAGAACGCCTTGCGTAACTCGAATTTTGCGTAAGTCAGAAACATATATCTGACCATTATGCAAAAAAACAATAAAAAAAAAACCCCTCCTAGCTTATAGAACTTTTTCCGTAAGTGTGGATTTGCGTAAGTCGGGTTTGCGTAACCCAGGGGGGGGGGCGTCTGTAAAGTATTTTAGGGAAAAGTGCCAGTGTGGCCACCAGCAAGAGTTGGTGGCTGCACTCTGAGGCCACCAAAAAATTTGTGGTGAGAACCCCTGGTCAGATATAAGAGACATATTGTGATTGTATGTATGACTCGTATTATGGTATGATTCATTAAATTATTGGTGGTTTCATATTTTTAGATATATAAAGATGAAACAACAAATACACTAGCTGTTTCACTGGTCAGTGTTACATCTTTGATACTAACCTATACAATTATACAAAAATAAATTCTGCACCTACTACATTGTTTTACATTCTGAAAGGATACACTGAAAGTGGTGCGTAAATCAAGTCTAGCTTAGTAAGTCTGATCAACTTTACTCTCATTTAGAAATTTGCTGCAGTAACTGAATTCTAGATCTCAGGCAGGGATTGTGTACTATATAACACAAGAATTAACGCCAGGAGTTTTAGTGATCATGATGGGAAGTTGTCATATTCCCAACCAACACCATCTGAATGGAATGGAGGTTCTGGGCCTATTCTGTTTTCAGTCTGTATGCTATACATACAAATTAATTATTTACAATATGGCAACTCAGAAGGAAAAATTGGATAATGACTTAACTGTACAAATCTTACCAGGCAAATTTACTATAGTAGTGAGTAGCGATGGACAAACCTCACAAGACCTAGTGACTGAATTTGATTGTCTTCAAGCTTAAAAGGTTCAGGTGCATTGTTTTTCATCCTTCCCTCTCCCATATTTTTCCAAATTGATCACCAAGCCTATGTCCTTCCCTCCTAAGCATAATTAGTATTCAGGCAAATTTCCTATCTTCTGCCCACCCTGGACCAAGGGATCCTTGTTCTTAGTTTACTCCTCTGTACTCATCTCTGACTTAACTGATGTTCTGTTCCTCTCCAAATAGCACTACAACTACATTCCCCATCCGTGAGAGACCAAAAGGAAGCAAAACCATGGAAATATTGTAGGAAAGCAGGTTGGAAGGCCACCTGGAGGGAAAGTTGGCTGTGTAGTGACCTTGATCCCATTCCCCATCTCAGATCAATGAGAGAGTGAACTTGTGGAAAATGATACATTGCAGTGGAGTGTAGGCAACCACAGAGCAAGACATTTTCCCCATTTCATTACTTTTGCACAATGGGAGAATATGAGTCTGTGTTGAAATTCTTTGAAACATCTACAGGAGTCTAATTATACCTGGCTATTTGGTGGAATTTCTGCCATCTTCAAATCATAGTTGAGATGATCTTTTCCCTGCGAGAACTTCATTGTGCAAAGCAGACCACAGATTCTGTATAACATCAGCAAAGACAGGGTATCTTCCAAGCACTCTCCACAACAGTTTGGGGCTGAGGTTATAAAAGATGATTTGGGACCATCTTAATATGTGCAAACCAGTCATATAGAGTTATCTGGATTGCTTGGTTGCTGGGTCCATTCAAATAAAATGCATTTTAATATAGCAAAATGCAAAGCTATACATCTAGGAACAATGATTGCAGGAAATACCTACAGAATGGAGAACTATATCCTGGAAAGCAGCGACTCTGGAAAGGTTTATGCTAACAACTCAACACGAGCATGTTGCTGTGCTACGAAGGGCTAATGCGATCTTTGGAAGTATGAACAAGGGAGTAGGGATGTGATTTCACCTCTATATACATTATTGATTAGACCAATTGTAGAACACTGTGTATAGTTCTGGTATCCACATTTTTAAAAGGATGTTGAAAAGTTGGAGAGGATGCAGAAAAGAGCCACAAAAATGCTTCAAGAAAAGGCCTTAAAGCAACAAATTTAGAGCTCAATCTGTTTAGTTTATCCAAAAGAAGATCAAGAGATATCTTGATTATGGTTTCTAAGTATCTTCATGGGGATAAAATACTGGGTATTAAAGGGCTCTTTAAGCTAGAAGAGAGAGGCTTAAGAACCCATGGCTGCAAGCTGAAGCCAGACAAATTCCAAGTAGAAACAAGGACTTTTAAAAAATGTAAACAGTGAGATTGATTAGCCATTGGAACAAACTACCAAGGGAAGTGGTGGATTTTCTGTCTCTTGATGTCTTCAAATCAAGTCTGAATGCCTTTCCGGAAGATACGTTTAGTCAAATACAAATTATTGCTCTCAGTACAGGAGTCAGTGGGTGAAATAGAGTATTATGCATGGAGCCAGGAAACAGGAGAGTTTTGCAAGGGAGATCTCCAGGTGAAGGAGGCGTGACTACGTGACCATTGGAGTGAGTTTGTTGTCTGTCAGTTTGTTGTGTGCTTGCTTGCTTGAAGTTTATAGGGTGGTCTGTGCAGGGGCTCTGTGCTGAGCCTTGTAGCCTGCTAGGGCAAGGCTGAGAGCTTCCTACTGAGGCTCGAACCAGCCATCCTTCGATCCCTAATCCCTTTAGGATCCCTTGGCAAGGGGGCGGGGCTAACTGAGGGAGAAAATTGGCATGTAAAATTAAAAAAGATCATAGAGGAGTTTTTAAACTAAGAGCTGGGGGTAAAGCTGACAGGTGCAGAGGAGCACACAGTTCAGACAGAGACATCTCTTAGGGAAGGATTTATTAAAAGGGATACTCTATATCTTAGTAAAAAGGAGAGGATGGAAGTTGTTGTACAGGCAAGAACTGAAGGGACACAGTCAAATGACAAAGCGTTCCATCCAATTACATCACATGAAGGCAGACAACTAAATTTAACAAAATGTATAAATGCGTGTATATACAAATACCAGAAGTCTAAATATTAAGATGAATGAACTTGAGTGCCTGGTATTAAATGAGGATATTGATATAATAGGCCTCTCAGAAACTTGGAACAATGATCATTTATGGGACACAGAACTACCAGGGTACAAAATGTACAGGAATGACAGAGTAGGTTGTACTGGTGGGGGAGTGCACTATAGGTGAAACAAACCATTGAGTCAAATAAAGTAAAAATCTTAAATGAATCAAACCATACAAAACTATTCAAGATAGTTAAGTCCAAAGCAGACTGTGAAGAGCTACAAAGGGATCTCACAAAACTGGGTGCCTGTGCAACAAAATGGCAGCTGAAATTCAATGTTGATAAATGCAAACTAATGCACATTGTAAAACATAATCCCAATTATATATACAAAATGATGGGGTCTACATTAGATGTTACTACTCAAGAAAGAACTTGGAGTCATTGTGAATAGTTCTCTGCAAACATCTGCTCAATGTGCAGCAGCAGTCAGAAAAGCTAACAATGTTACAAACCACTAGGAAAGGGAAAGGTAATAAAAGAAAATATAATGCCACTATATAAATCCATGGTACACCCACACCTTGAATACTGCATGCAGTTCTGGTTGCCCCACCTCAAAAGAGATATATTAGAATTGGGGAAAGTGCAGAGAAAGGCAATAAAAATTATTAGGGATATGGAATAGCTTCTATATGAGGAGAGATTAAACAGACTGGGACTGTTCACCTTAGAAAAGAGACCGCTAATGGAGGATATGATAGACACCTATGAAATCATGAATGGTGTAGATAAAGTAAATAGGGAAGTATTATTTATCCCTTCATATAACACAAGAACCAGGTTCACCCAATTAAAATAATAGGTAGTAGGTTTAAAGCAAACACAAGGAAGTACTTCTTTAGACAGCACATAGTCAATCTGTGGAACTTGTTGCCAGGGGATGTTGTGAAGGCTACAAGTATAACTGGGTTGAGATTATCTAATTCTTTTTTCATGGAGGACAGAACCACCGTTGGCTATTAGGCAAGAGGATCAAGGAAAAACCCATGCTCTTGGTGTCTCTAAATCTCTGACTTCCAGAAGCTTGGACTGGATGACAGGGGATGGATCACTCAATACATTTCCCTATTCCCAGAATAGGGAAGCATCTGGTACTAGTCACCATTGGAAAATAGGGTACTGGGCTAGATGGAACATTGGTCTGACCCAGTATGCCCATTCTTATCTTCTTATGAAATATAATGGCCTATGATATACAGGAGGTCAGATTAGATAATCTAATGATCCCTTCTGGTCTTAAACTCTATGAACGCATTGTAACATGAGAGTTATTAATGTCTTGCTAAAATGAAGCCATTGTTTCTACAGGAAAGAATAGCAACCAAGAAGTTTATTCTTTATACATTCATGTATACACATTTCTCTAAAATCACATAACAATTGAGAAGACAAACTAGTATGTCACCACTTCAGTTTCAGTGGATATTTTTATTTTAGGCACCTACTTTTTACTTTATACTAAGCGACCTTAAAATAATCACTTTTATCCTTTCACTGGCCATTCCATAAGATTTCATTTGTCTTAAGCCAAATCTTTTGTCTTCAACTAATTTTGTTCTTACTGGGGAAAAAAATTCCATACAAGCCTCCTACTATTTGTAACTGTGAATGCCACCCAATTCAACTATGGCTGACCATTTGGCTATGCATAGCACCTTCTAAAATGGTGTGTTCCTTTCAGGGTAAATGATTTCAACAGGAGTGATGTTTCCGTATATGCATTATTATTACCTCATCATTGTTCATTTTATACACACACCTGTCAGGGATGGTCTAAGTTTGCTTAGTCCTGCCTCAGCACAGGGGGCTGGACTCAATGACTTGTTGAGGTCCCTTCCAGCCTCACATGTCTATGATTTTTATGCTTCCCAAAAATACCCCAAACCCCAACCAAAGTCAGAGTTTCTAAAGAATACCTAACAACCAAAATTGATTTGTCCGCATAAATCCTAAAAACAGATAAATGGTATTCAGCCAATGGGACTGCCTCATGTTGGGTGTGATATCATCTGCTAGAAAAGAATTGAAATTTGGGATGCAAATCACTCAGTGTGGACTCCTAACTGTGGACAGATGAATACAGATTAGGTAGATGGAGTCCATTGAGTTTTTAAGACTGAACTCCCATTTCTAGTCACAAAATTAGCCAGCTATGGCTCCGGGAAGCTTCATGAAGTATTTACATTCAAATTCTGGTGTAATGAGGGCAGAATTTAGCCAATATTTTTAACCTAATTCACAACTAATTTTGAATAGCCTAGGGACACAGAATAAATTCCTGAACAGAGTAATTCTGTCTTATCTGCCTCTTGACCCTCGTTTAAAAAGTGTATTCTAAATCTTGTGATTGACCAATAAGAAATAATGGACTTTTGTATGTTCTCTGGGCAAGTGCACAACTTATGACAAGTACTCTGTGCTTCAGTTTGTCCTTTATTTTTCCACCATGCATTTTAGCACTCCAAATGCTAAATCATTTTTCGCACATTGTTTTCAACAGGTGCCATCTACTGAAAAGAGGCCTGTGGTGAAAGTGCATCAGTGGTGGCACAAAGAAAGTGCCACCACTGGTGTGGTGTTCACACCTCAACTGCTAGCAGAGCACCTCACCCTCCCTGATTGAACTAACCTCGTTATCTCCATACTGATTTATACCTGCCTCTGGAAATTTCCATTACTTGCGTCTGATGAAGTGGGCATTCACTCACGAAAGCTTATGCTCCAATACTTCTGTTAGTCTTAAAGGTGCCACAGGACCTTCTGTTGCTTGGCACAAAGAAAGGAATTGCTGAAGAAAAGATGTCCCTTTTATAATTTTGTTCACTGCTCATTTACAGCAAACCTACTATCTGGCACCTATGCCTTTGAGCAAAGGTCTGACCAGCCTATTAATTGGCACTGTGCTATCCTAACAGATGACATGAATGTAGGCAGTCTATTGACGAAATATGTGCCTCAACCTGGCTTATTGAGGGCAAGATTCCCAGTTCAGAATGTCAATATGGCTGTACATTCTGAAAATTAAACACAGTTAAGACATATTATTATGAGTTGGATTGCATATTAAAGAAGAAATACCTTTGGAAATTTTGGGGGGAATTATCAGAGGATGTGATATTCAGAAAATTCGGAGTAGAACATGAATAATTATTTTTGCTATGGAAATTTATTAAATGAAACCACAAATGTTTACTCTTTACTCTAAAATTTTGTACTACCAAAAAAATTTCTCCATTGACCAAATGCAAACTATTTGAATAAAACACATAATAGAAAGAAGACTGCTGGTATAACTGAGAACAGAATTGGGCCAAAAGAGAACTATAGAATATAATTTAAAATGTATATACTGTGGGGGATGACTGCTTTAGAAAAACCTGAGACTTAATTCCTTTTCTTTAAATGTCACTGTTGCCAAAAAAGATTAGTTGAACTAAGGATGTGAAAAAATAGGAAAGATCTAACAAAATATATTATTTCAAGAATTATAGTTGACGTAAATCCCTGATTCAATGACTGTGTGGTGGCCAATACTTAAAAAATATACAATGATTTAATTGTTAAGCTAATTCCTTTATTGAATTCAATTTTAAATTGTATGTGGAAAACAAGGAAGAAAACAGTAATGATCACTAAATAGGAATGTAAGCAAAGAAGAAATATTTGGTAGATGATTTTAATATACTCAAACTTGACAAATACTGACAGTTTTCCATACTCTAGATATTGTCTTAGAGCTGTTTTGATGAGACATTTTACTAAACATTATAGCCTCATATTTAATCGAAGTATTTTTTCAAGAGTATAAATTTCTAATGTATCATTATGGAGGACACCATTGTTGATATATTATGTGTATGGCAGGTTGCTCATTTTTAAATCATTGTCATAATTACAGTGGTTCCAATCTATGGTTATTTAAAATAACCCCTCTACGGAGGTCAATGTAACAATCCACAGCCAAATGCATACACATCATAGGCATTTCCCAGTCTCATACAAGTGACACCAGGATTAGAATTCAATATTCCAAATATAAAGATCTGATTGATGGTCTAAATCAGCATCTCCAGCAGATCAGTCTTTAGAAGGAATAGGAAAACCTTGACCATGTCCCACTAGAGCTGCGTGAAATTTAGCAGTTTCTTTTAGCAGATGTTATTTGTATGCACTAGTGTCCAAAATGTGCAAGGCACTGAAAAAATGTGTAGGAAGATACAATCCCTGACTCAAAGAGCTGCTTATAGGAGGGCTGGCTGCATCATCTATTAAGGTTGCCTGACGCTTCCCATTATAAGACCCTGTTTTCAGTGCTTATATCTTTGCCAAACTTTAATGGTTAGGACTGAAGTTTTCCATACTGGCCATCACATCAGGCAGGATTTTGAAAATTTCAGCCAAAAGGATTCAGGTTGTTATATCTTGGCCCAGCAGAAAAGGAGATATAGACACAGAGAAGCACATTAAAGCACATGCATTGACTGCACATGCATTCTCCCCACAGAGCAACTAAACATGTTCCACCTTGGACTACAAGGGCTCAGAAAGACTTTCCTCTAATGCCCGCTCCAGGCTGAGGTAGCATGAAGCATTGGAACTGAGAGCAGGGAGACTCTCTCATGTGATCTCAATCACACACACACACACACACACACACACACACACACAGAGTTTGGTACCCAGGCAGCGTGGAATAGGAAGCAGTCTGATTTGAATGTAGAGGGTACAAAAGATGGACTGGGGAAAGGGAGAGAAATAGATTGGGACAAGGAGTCTGGTGAGACTGGGACAAGCTGGATAATAACATAGGCAGTGGGAGCTAGTTGTCTGGGGGATGGGGGTGGGGGTGGAGAAAACAGTGCGATTTGCTGAGGAGTTGAGCAGAGGAGGAATGGAGATAAGGACTGTTGGGACAAAAGACTGGAACAAGTAGCCAGGAAGGGAGTTGAGGGTGGGCTGAGATTGGATGAGGAGCCCATCGAGGGAGATTAGGATTGAGATCCCGTCGCGGGGGAGGAGACAAAGAAGGGGAAAGTGGTAATGGCTGGACAAAGAAACTAGGTCCGGGATGAGAAGCCTGAGAAGTAGAGACTGGGATTGAGTACGGAAGGAGAATGAGACTGGAACAAGGACAAGGAGTCAGTGTTGAGGAACAAACAGGACTGAGACGTACATGTTGGAGGGGTCAAACTTGGGGGGGAAATGTACAGAACAGTCTGTGGCCACTAGATAACCAGTCCTCACCAGCACCTGTAATGGAATCCAAGATTCCTGAGTTTCACCATTCCTCTGTTGTCAACAGATATTTATGAAACGAACTTGCATAGTTTCTGCTTCATTGCCCCTTAGTGCTGGTCCACATGGAGTGTGACAACCTCCTACTACTACTGCCATCAGTTACTCCATTAGCTCAAGTGATAGAGGTCTGACAATACAATGTCAGATGATGGAATTTCTATTTTTTCAGTTTGCTTTTATAAAAACCTAGAGCATGATGCACAAATAAACTATGTTAAAATGATATGATTAAGGTTGCAAAAAGCACTCAAAAATTAAGAAATGCCAGCATTACGGGTGTCTGTGCACTGTCCCCTGAGCAGGTCCATCCTGTGCACTGACTGAAGCAGGGATCCTGCAGGCAAAGTATTATGTGAACACATACTTAAGGACTGTATAATAATGCATACACACACAGGGAGCAAATAACAGTCGCATATGCAATGGTAATTACCACTCACTAACTTTTTAGTGCTTGACTTTGCAACATTAATAATGTCCTCTTAATTTAGGGTTTTGTGAGTAATCCATATTTCCATCATTGTAATCCACGTAATTGTAATGATGTAATCTATAATCTTTTTTATTTGTTTTTGTGGGGGTAGAGCTGGTAAAAGAGTTTTACATTAAAAAAAACTTGTTGAAACTTCAGCTTTAAAAAACACCAGCTTTAGGTGGTATTTGGATCCTTCAATTTCAGAGATAAACAAATTCAAAATGTCAAAGTGAAACAAATTCAAAATGTCAAAGTGAAACAAATTCAATGTCCCAGTTTCAGCTGGCACCATGTTCAGACAATGTGAAATTACTTTTTGCTTAATTTCAATTTTAGTAGTTTCATTTCAGACATTTTTTTCATAAATCTGCTCTGAGTTTTGAAACTATAACAATACCCCAAACCAAAGAGGCTTCACATAGTTTGAGGTTCCTCTGCGAGTACCCACAGCCTAAAGACAACTTCCCCTAATGCCTCCCAGGAAACTCATGTAAACTCACATTTTTAAAAATAAATAATTAAATAAACCCTTTTTGCCAATCGAGATTTTTCATTTTATACTCCTTCAAGCAGAATTAGAACCAATGGATTTTCTATTAACATTGTTCTTCAATCCCTGTTTGCTAGTGACCGCAAGTCATTTCTTTTTCTCTAACAAACAGTGCAGAATGAACTATCCCTTGTTTAACTTCTCTTGAACTCACTGAGGTTACATCTTTAACAAATCAAGCTGCAATTACTATCACTCTGTGAAGTTGCTAAAGAGTATTATAAGCCAATGTTAGTGAAGGAAGTTTCTCTTACACACACCCTCCACATAAAGCTATTTCCAGAGAGACCCATCTACCAACCAAGAGATTGCAGGATCTCCTAAAACACAGTCACAGAAGCTAGAGATGAAGTATTAGGTGATATAGTTCTCCACTGTTCCCCTACAATATTTTCTCCCGTGTTTTGTTCAATAAACTAGGGGTCTCCTAACCCACCCTTCAGTGTTCCCTATCTTTTCTCCATATTTCCCCCAAGTTATTCCTTCCTTTAAAATAAGAGTATTTATATCTGATATCATTTTACAACTGGTTAGACTTTGTCACTGAAAAATTAATACAGCTTGATGCATACAAAAAAGTATTTGAATAAATGTTGAAGATTTCACAATTATGCCTTTGTAACATGCTGACATGATTCAGAGGCAAGACAGTTGAGTTGTTTGCCTGCCCTGAAACAGTATTTCAGCTGCTTGGCTCATCCAAGTAGGTCTCTCTACTTTGACTGGCAACATTCTCCTATTGCAAACTGTTCACATCCTACCCATAATATGCTATGTAAATAGCCAACACCCACCATTTGTCCCCACATTATTTCTACTAGTGTAGAGCTTTGGGTTCTTTTTAAAGTGAAGACAGACTATGTAATTTATCTGAGCACTTCCCTTCCACTATGAAGGAGCTGAAGGACAGTGAAAGTGTTGTTAACCTTCCTGAACTATGTATGGACAGCCTCACTTTTGACAGACTCTAGACTTCTAGGGAAAATGCAAGATGGCATAGTCTGCTGATGTAGTTTTGCAGTAATCATTTACTAGTATGTAAATCACTATCATCTCTGTCAAACAGCTGTGACTAGTTCCCCAGGTCTGAAATGTTAATCCTGACACATCTATAATCCATAGGATTAAAGGGGGAAAAACGTTGATTTCCTGACAAGTTTACTCACTGGTTTATCCCTAGCAAGTATTTTCTTTTTTACTACCCGCATACAAATCTGGGATTAATTTCTTTCAGTGACACTAAGTCAAACCAAGACATTGGTTGCTGTAGTTTTTTCACACCAATTAATGCGTAGGATAATGTTCTTATCACCTCTTTCCAAAAAGAAATTGCATCTGCCAAATCCATCTTTGGGACTTGCATTGACTTTATGACAATTCACTGCTGTCAGAACATCCTATCATATAACCATACGCTCTTCTAATGGATTGGTAATTTGCAGGGGAGTAGCCTACATGGTATTGGCTGCTTTTCAGTGAGCTGTGGCTATAAAGTTGCTTTTAGTGGAGAAATATTTTGTAATTTAAGGGTAAGTTTCTTTTCCTCCCCGTCCCCCCACCCCCATTCACACATTACATCAATAGGTCCCAATTTACCCACAAGAGACTACTTCTGGAATTTCTGAGTCAGGGGACTAGCAGCAGCACAAACAGGACAAAGCACCCTTCACAGATTACCTCACATGTACAACAGATTAGGGATTCACCGTTTTTTAGTACGTTGGTGATCCACTCTATGTTACCTGCTATACAGGATTTTAGGGATAAGGGGGGGATTTATATACTGGTACTTACAAGATTCCAAAACCAAACAATTTCATGCACAAAGTTGCTAAGCGTACATGTACCTACCTATCACACACTGTTTACAAAACTCAAGCACTTAAAAACAGAACAATATAATCAGTCTCTTTAAATCAAATTGACCGAGAATGGAACAGGTTGAAAAAAAGGTATACGCCAAGCAATCTCAATTTTCTGAAGTATGGACTATGCATGATACAAGGTGGGTGGAGAGGAGTTTATATATGTTTTTATCCACTTCCTTCACATTTTTCTTGGTAAATGTCACTGCCCTTCCCAGAAGCAATATCAACAGCTATGATCATATAATCTCTGGTGGGAATGCATACAATTTCCTTCAAGATAGCAATGTCATTGCATACCCAGCTACCTGGAGATGTATCCAATTTGGCACCTGTAACTTCCTCCCCACTCACTTCCACAAACACAATACATCAGACAGCCTGAACAGCTGAGATCCATGAACACTCCTGAACCTTTAAGTCTTTCATTGCAGCACAAATCCACTGGGGCAGCATCAGACTGACCCAGAACATTAACAACACACTTTTCTGAAGACTAAGCCATGATGAGAAACGATATCTGCTGTTATTTTTCCCTCCATTCACTAGTTCTATGTTGCTGAGTGATCAGAGGAAAAAAAACTTATCATATTATATTTTTCTTCTGAGCATCTTTTCAAGACTGCCCTTTATTCTACCCTATAATCCTCCCAGATAAATCAAGTGTTAGCAGGGGGGGGGGGGTCTGTTGTTTTGGGTTTTTTTCTTAATGTTTAGGTAACTTACAGAAAGATTCGGCAAAAAAGAATAAATGAAACTTTAAGTGGTTAACAGATGTGAGCATATGAAACTATCTATACTTTACATAGGTTTCCATGTAACGGAGCACCAAGCACAGCATTATAATTTTAGGAAAACATGTGGTCTCAAAGGCAAAACTCTTCCATTTCCTCAGAGATTCAGTTGCTTCAGCAGCAGCACACTGCCCATTACATTCAATGCACTCACTTAATAATACTTTGCCTTGGTCAGTCACTCAGTTATGAGGACTGTTTTTTTGTCTCTACATATTTTTATTTGGATCTTCCTAATCTACAGGATACTGCTGTCTACAATTTAAAAAGTTGTTTCTGCCTCTCCCTCCCCTCCCCACACCCCCGAGAAGATTAACTAAGGGAAGGGGATCAGTGTGATGCACAGGCCATATTTTAGACTCTATGCAGGTATAATTAGGTCAATTAGAAAAGTACAATTAATCTCATTCAGTGCACACATTTATTAGTTGTCCAAACTAATCCAAACTATGCTAGTATTTTGCCTATCCCTTCTGATAATCTGTTTGTTGCATTAGGAATTTGGGATCTCTTTTATTTCCAGGCCACACTACGTAAAGCAGAGGTTCCCAAACTGACCCATGGAGCAGTGGTCTATGGAACACTTACTCATAGTCTGTAGAGCAGTGGAAGATCACATAGTGTTTGAGCTCCTTGCTTCTAGCTGCTTATAGGAGTGAGGAGGTTCTTCATTCCAAAGATGTTGGCCTGTAAAAGCAGACAAACAAGCAGGAGGAGTCAGCTTAAATGTCCCCACCAAAGGAGCACAGCTATATTAGGGGAGGAAAAGGAGAAATCATCCTCAGGAACTGAAGCAGCCAAATGCTGTTGGGAGAGGAATTTCTCAGAGACAAGAAGAGAAAGGAAGACGATCCGGAGGACATTTGTCTTCAGGGGCGACTCGTGATTCAGGAAAAAATGCCTGCGGAGATGGTCAGAGAGATGATTCTGTACCCCAGGCAAGTGGACGGTTATCGGAGTAATGTTCTCCTCAATGCAAAAGTGCCACAGATTGATCTTCTCTAGGTAGAGCACCCTGGAGCGTTCTCCCCCTTGTTTGTTCTTGTTCACATAGTACATCATGGCGGTATTATTGTCAGTAAGTATGTGAATCATTGAGTATCTAATATTGTCCAAAAGGCACAACATGCATTTTAGATGGCCCAAAGCTCCAGTACATTAACATGCAGTGAGGCCTTCTGCGCTTACCACAGTCCCTGTTCGTTCAGCGACCCCAGGTGCACCCCCCCAATCCAAAAGTGAGGGTCAGTAACAACTTACTCATCAACTTGGTTGGTGAGGGCTGGGCAAAGGGAACGCACTGGCAAATTTTCTGTGGACACATCCACCACTGCAAGAAGTCTATGGGTACATCTACACTTACCGGAGGGTCCGGCGGCAGGCAATCGATTTTCTGGGATCGACTTATCGCGTCTAGTGAAGACGCGATAAAATCGATCCCTGATCGCTCTGCCGTCGACTCCGGAAATCCACCGCGGCAAGAGGTGGCAGCGGAGTCGACGGCAGCGCGGCAGTGGTCGACTTTCCCCCGTCCTCATAGCCAGGTAAGTCGACCTAAAATACGCAACTTCGGCTACGGTATTCACGTAGCTGAAGTTGCGTATCTTAGGTCTGACCCCCGCTGTAGTGTAGACCTAGCCTATGACCATTGGAGGGAGACAAACCAGAGGATTAAGGGTAGGATAGACCATCCTGAGCCACATTTGAAGGGGGAAAAGGTGCAACCTTGCAAACTGGGCTACCCATGTAAAAGTTTCAGAGTGTAGCCGTGTTAGTCTGTATTAGCAAAAACAATTAGGAGAACTTGTGGCACCTTAGAGACTAACACATTTATTTGGGCATAAAAGTGTAAAAGTGGAAATGCAGCCCAAACAGTCTCAAACACATTTGAAGTATCATGGAATACTGAGATTGCAGACTGAGGTAAAGTTGTCAAATTGTCTGAAAATGGTCAGACAGCAGGAATGCTCTGAATGTTGTGGAATCTAACAGGGCCTCAATAAACTTGATTTTTTGAGTGGGAGCCAAGATTGTATGAGACCCAGACAGTTGAGCAAGTGCAATGTGGTGACATGAGTGAGAACTTACTCTTTCATTCTGCCCCTCAGTAACCAGTGGTCAATGTATGGGAAGATGTGGAGTCCCTTTTTTGGGAGATATGCTATAATCACGACCATGCATTTGGTGCAAATTGGGGGCAGGGCGGAAGATCAGAGGCTGAATGGGAGAATTGTGTATAGAAAGTGGCATTCTCCCATGATGAAACGAAGGAACTTTCTGTGGCTCAGTACAATCATCACATGAACGTAGGTGTACTGAAAGTCCAGAGCAGCAAACCACTCGTTCTGAGACAATGTGGGAAGTATAGTCAATAGAGTGACCATTTGGAACTCATATACTTCATATATTTGTTGAGGACATTAAGGTTGAGGATTGGTCTCATCCCTCCCTTGGTTTTGGGTATCAGGAAGTACTGGGAGTAAAAACTATGCCCCCGGTGTCCCGGTGGAACCTCTTCCACCACTCCCAGAGCCAACAGAGAGCTGACCTGCTCGAGGAGCAGTATCTCATGAGAGGGGTACCTAAAGAGGGACAGGGAGGGAGGGTGGAAAGGAAGTGTGGAGAAGAACTAGATGGCATAACCCCATCTGACAGTGTCTAGGACCTAGTTGTCAGAAGTGATCAAGCTCCAAGCATTGTGAAACTGGGCCAGCCTGTCCTCAAAAGGGCGGGGGGATGAGGAGGGAGGAGCAACAATTGGAACAGTGCTCTGGTCCACAGAGTCAAAATGGGCACTTAGACAGCCCTGGGAGAGGGTACGTGAACTGTCCAATCTGTGAGCCCAACTGCTTTCTCATGCAGGATCTATCCCTCTTTCTGGGGTAGTCCCATTGCCTCAGAGGAGGGAAAGGCTGAGAAAATGTGCTGGAGGCGACATTGCTGCTAATGTTGTATGGCAGTGTATCTGCGGCGCCAGTGTGTACATCCCCCATTCCCCAAGGGTAGTCCTGGAGTCCTTGAAAGAGGGTAGTGTCTCATCGGTTTTATCTAAAGTCACTGCCAGTCTGACCTGGGGAAAAATTCAATCCCACCCCCTCACGTGGTGATCAGTTAGACCCTGAACATGTGAGCAAGATCCAACTAGTCAACAACTTGAGAGAGAGAGAATGCTTCATGCCACCTCAGAGCCCTAGCCTGGCCCTCCCCAACCTGTGTCCCCTCCCTGACACTTCGGAGGAAGGAGATTTAAAAAAAAAAATGAATATATTGGGGTGGAGGAATCCCTTCCTGACTCCTGCAGGTGATTGGATGAAACCTGAAGTATGAGCTTTTAGGAATATATAACAAACTGCAAGTGAGCCCTAGGGCTATTGAGCTCTGCCCTCCCCCATCAGAAGTAACCCCATCATACAATCCCACTCATAAATTTGTCCAGCTCTCTCTTAAAATTAATTGTTTGCCTCCAAAAACCCTCACCCCATGATGGTTAGAAACCTTGTAATTTTCAGCCTGAATTTGTTCAATACCTGTATTCCAGCCAGGAGTTTTATTCAACCATGTTTCTGTAATGTTTTATTTTACTTCCTGCACCAGCCCCTCCAGTTCCTCCATTTTATTGCCCAAACTCCTTGCACTTGTGTACAAGCATGTCAGTTGCTGCCCTTAGACCTCACCCAGTTTTCTAGCTTCTTGTGTTCTGTTAATTCTTACTGTATCTTCATTTAGCAGATTTTCCTCCTCCAGTGAAATCTCCATGCCTGGCTTCAATACACAAGTCTCTCCCAACTTTCTACCCTTATTTCCTAGTTTAATGCCCTTCTTATCAATCATGCCAGCCTTGATCTCAGAATATTAATACCCCAGGTACACAAGTAGAGTCCATCAGCCAAGAAGAGTCTTCTTTCTGTGTCCCATTGGTTGATCGTCCCAAAATTTTTCCTCATAGTACCAATCCTTGAGCCATCTGTTAATCTTGATTATCTTGCCATGCCTTCTCCCTTCTTCTCAAGGGACTGGAAGTATTCTGCTGAAAATCACCTGAGCTTCCATTTCTTTAAGCATCTGACCTCGCTGAATGTAACCACCCTTGATCCATTCCAGGGGCAATCCAACAGTGTCATTCATCCCAACATGCGGCACAATCAGTGGATTCTTCCCCAATCCCATCAGGATCATTTTCAGCTTCACATCCACATCTCATATTCTTACTCCTGGCAGACAACATATTTTTGAGTATGGGGTTCCCGGTCACATAGACCTGTCTCATCTAGATGTTGGTATGAATCAGTTTTGGGCCCTGGTGCAGTGCCCTGTACATCATCCTCATTTTTCCTTAAGCTTCTGTGCCTGGCTATCTACATCATTTTCTCCTCTCTTCTGCAGGGCCTGGCTTTCCTTCTTTTCCTCCTCTCCATCCCATTTTCTGCCTCTTTCTCCTCCTCATTCTCCAGTGCAGCTAGCCTGTTACTCAACTCAATTTCAACACTGCTAGCTGGTCTCTTACTCTGCCTTGTCTTCATGATCACATACTTTCAAGGATCGCACTCCTCTTCTGGCAGCCCACCTTCTAGGTCCTTTTGTTAAGCAGGTGTCCACACATCTTGAGTTGTCTGTACTACCACCTCTCCTGCATTATACCTTCAAATCCCTGTCTGAATTCAATCGCCGTCTCCAGCTGCATTGCGAATCCTTGAA
>NW_020664419.1:71846524-71859328 GCF_002925995.2 Terrapene triunguis
GCTCGGGGGCAGCGCTTTTTTTTGCTGCTTGGGGCAGCAAAAAAGCTAGAGCCGGCCCTGACATTGACAAAATAATTGTAAGTTTGTTGGTTTTGATGTTTTTTTAATATGAGCAAAAAATATTTTTCCTTAACCTTGTTCTAAGAAATGGCTGGACCATTTTTGCTGGGGGGAAAAATAAAGTAAAAAGACTGAGGCAGACACCCAGCATGTAAAATCTCAGCCCAAATGGTTAAAGTTCAGCAAAGTTATAAGCAACTAAAAAACAAGGTCTTATAACAGAATGTGTTTGGGTACTATAGATGTCACTATCTGAGCTGTCTATAATAAGCTTTCTTCCTCACAGCTCCTAAGTCAACACTATTTTAATATTACCAATGATAATGGTGGATCCTTTGAATGAAAGTGCCTGAAAAGCAAGCAAAGCCGTTTTGAGATACTGCTGCACTCCATAGGCCTGCCTTTTAAAATTAATTTGTCAGGACTGAAGTTATTGCTGTGAGATGATAGAGAGACAGAATCCATACATTATTAGTTTGCTTTCCTTTGTAATGCTTTCTAAGGGTAACATTCCATTTATCTTTATGGGTAAAAAGCTGATGTAACAAATAGTAACTACGTGCCTATAATGAGCTCAGGAAAGACCTGAAATGTATTTTCAAGCTATACATCAACTTATTGCTTCAAAAAGGGACACTTGCTATTGATTTTTCAAGGTAATTTTGTTCAGATATACATTGAGCTATAGTATCAAGCTATGTAACAGTCCATGCTGCAAAACTACAAAATTAAATATCTCCAAGAGTGAATTTATCACAAACCTTCAATTTTACTTCAAGCAGAACTGTTTGCATGTAAAAAGTATTAATTTTAAATTTAAATGTCATTTGGATTACTAAAATCATTACCTGTATTTGACTTCTTCAGCACATTGTGCAGACAGCTACATAGCTAGAATCCACCTGGGATTGGAGGGTTTAAAAATATAATCTAAACCAGTTGCTTGTGGCCCTAATAACTATAAAGTAGGAGCAAGTGCCCAAATGATAAGTGTAGGTTTCAACAAAAAACAACTATGGAGAAATCCCATACACCATTTTTTAATACCTCACCTCCATTTAGCATTCACCCCAAACAGATTTTAATGACGATATACTGTGTGAGAAAATACTATGCAATGGATATGTAAGGATGAGTGAGGGGAACAACAGGCCCATCCACCCCTTCTCCCTCACTGAAAAGCCAGACTGAGTTCCCACTCATCTAACTAGTTTGGGGCATCAGAGCTCCACCATGGCTCCCCTTCCTCCTTAGCTGCTGTGGCAAGAGTTCCCGCTCCTGTTCCAACATACTTTAACTACTGACTGTACCAGACACACAAAAATCCCATACTAAGGCCCATATCCTTGACACTGGCTCAGCTCTGTTTGGTGCAGGACTTGGCATGGTGGGTAGGTGCAGATTCCTTGCCAGAGAGTTCATGCGAGTTATGGCAGCTTAAAGCCACTGTGACATCAGACAGATGTACAGTCACCTTCAGTCCACTGACTGTGAGCAGTACTCAGGTCAGAATCACTATTTCTTACATTAAGAGCTTGGTACTGCTTGCAGGCAAGGATAAGGGTCTAATTCTGATATTCACAGAATCATAGAAGTGTAGGTCTGGAAGGAACCTTGAGAGATCTTCTAGTCCAGTCCCCTGCACTCAAGGCAGGACTAAGTATTATCTAGATCATCCCTGACAGATGTTTGTCTAACCTGCTCTTAAAAATCTCCACAACCTCCCTAGGCAATTTATTCCAGTGCATAACTACCCTGAAAATTAGGAAGTTTTTCCTAATTTCCAACCTAAACCACCTTTGCTGCAACATAAGCCCACTGCTTCTTGTCCTATCTTCGGAAGTTAATGAGAACAATTTACCTCCCTCCTCCTTGTAACAACCTTTTATGTACTTGAAAACTGTTATGTCCCCTTTCAGTCTTCTCCTCTCCCAACTAAACAAACCACATTTTTTCAATCTTCCGTCATAGGTCACGTTTTCTAGACATTTAATAATTTTTGTTGCTTTTCTCTGGACTTTTTCCAATTAATCCATATCTTTCCTGAAATGTGGTGCCCAGAACTGGACACAATTCCCTAGTTGAGGCCTAATCAGTGCAGAGTAGAGCAGAAGAATAACTTCTCATGCCTTGCTAACACTCCTGCTAATATATCCCAGAATGATGTTTGCTTTTTTTGCAACAGTGTTATACTGTTGACTCATATTTAGCTTGTGATCCACTATGACCCCTGGATTTCTTTCTGCAGTACTCCTTCCTAGGCAGTTATTCCCCATTTCGTATGTGTGCAACTGATTGTTCCTTCCTAAGTGGAGTACTTTGCATTTGTCCTCATTGAATTTCATCCTATTTACCTCAGACCATTTCTCCAGTTTGTCCAGATCATTTTGAATTTTAATCCTATTCTCCAAAGCACTTGCAACCCCTCCAAGCTAAGTATCATCCACAACTATTATAAGTGTATCTCTATGCCATTATCTAAATCATTGATGGAGTTATTGAACAGAACCAGACCCAGGACTGATCCCTGCAGGCCCCACTTGCTATGACCTTCCAGCATGACTGTCAACCACTGATAACTACTCTCTGGAAATGGTTTTCAAACCAGTTATGCACCCACCTTATAGTAGCTCCCTCTAGGTTATATTTCCCTGGTTTGTTTATGAGAAGGTCATGCGAGACAGTATCAAAAGCCTTACTAAAGTCAAGCTTGGTTCAAGTCCCTGATCTGCCCCATTGAGAGCAGGGACCTGAATCCAGGCACTCCCACATCCCAGATGATTGCCCTGATGACTGGGCTACTCTAGAATGGCTCTCCCTCAGTCCATCCATTGGAGCTGTTCCACTTCATGGTGTCATTGAGAAAGACTGACTATAGCCCAGTGAGTAGGGCACTGGGGAGACTCAGGCTCAAATCCCTGCTCCAATGATATTTCTTTATAAATAACTCCAACAGGAGAGATAGGGAGGCACCTGCCACAAAAAAGCCAATAACCAAATTGTCAGGGCACTCAGCTGGACTGTAAGAGACCCAGGTTCAAGTCCCTGGTCTGAATCGGGCAGAGTGGAGACTTAAACCTGCATCTCCCACAACCCAGGCAGGTGCCCAAAACACCAGGCTACCAGATATCCTGGGATAGCAGGAGCATGCATACGCACCTGTGCTTTGTTTCTCTCTCTCCTTCCTCCCCCCTGCAGCGAAAAACATCAAAATGCCTTGATTTCATCCCAGTGCAAAATGAGAAAGTTTTCAAAAATCTCAAAACGTTTCACAGAACAGGAAATCATTTCCCTGCCCAGTTCTACTAACAGCATACGCATCCTGGAATTTTAGTTCTATGAGATCAAGTGATATGTATCCAAACTTTCTCAGAGTTGAGGCATTTGAATATAGGGTTTTGGCTTGGCCCATTAGTGAGATATAGGCCAGCTGTAAAGTTTAAACCTTCATTTGAACTGCACTATAGGGTAGAATGTTTGGTTCTAGAGCACTGGTTCAGGTAATCACTACTACAAAATTGAACACAATATTGTGTTTTTGAAAGGGCAGAATACTGAACTTCACACTTTCTTCAGCAGTCAAGAAATCAGATTCATAAGCTAACTTCTAATACAACATTGTGCCTAGAAGGTTTTTTAAATTAGTCTGCATGCTCATGCCGTAAAATGCAACATAGTTTGAGACAGGATTACAGAATGGATTTGATTTATCGGCTGGTTTGACTGCCATCATAACTCTAATCCCATTACTGAGGGGATTTTCAGGGACAGAATAATGAGCCTTTGCTTGCCGTGTTGCTAGTTAATGAAATGCGTTATGTCACCAGAGTCAGTTACTGCCTATTATAATCTCAGAGATGGCTGATCATTTTGACTGTCTTTAATTTAATAACATGCTGTTTGTCAGTTTGATGGGACCCTCAATTAGCATCTAACAGGTCCACTCAATTCCACTCTTCCTGAACAAAATGATGGTATCTTAATTAAAAAAGAACTTAATCATTTATTAGCGTCAAAGCAATGTAAAAGCCTGGCACATTTTGGTTCTCAGGATGTAAAGAAAACACCAAATCAATTTAGCTTCAGGGACATGTAAAGCCATTTCTCCCCCCCCCCACACACCCCACCCCACCCCACCCCAGAAGTGGCTTCAGTGGCTTCTAGATTGGTTTCCCTTTTCAAATTTGTCTAGCTTAGGGAAGATGAAACCCACGGTACAGATCCCAAACTTAAATTCAGTTATATGCAATGTTTTATTGGACTCAGTGGCTTGAGCCTCTTCTATTGTGGAGGAGGAAACAACACTGTGCTAGAAGGGAAGAACTCAAAATTCGATTTAAAACATTGATGTTCTCCACCAGTCCTAGACTAGCTGCTTTGCAAATCTTGTCTCCCATATAACAAAGCAGCTCCAGTGCTGCTCTAAATTACACCAGCTGTCAATAGTCCCAAGGAATTTCTATGGCAGTCAGGGACCACTAGCGTACAGGGAAGCACCCGCAGTGCCTCATTTTCCCCAACCACATCCTACACTGGGTGTTTTAGGCCACTGCAGAATTGCTTTAGGGTCATTTTGCATTAGTTGAGTGGCGCAAAGCAACCCTAATGCAGCTAAGAATTGGGACCAAAATCTTTTTCATCGCATTCTTATCTAGATGGTTAACTTTCATAATATCATCTCGAGATACATCTGCTATCTCCCAATGCACACCTACAGTATATGGTGTGAAAATGAAATGATCTTTATTGCAACTTTAAGCATTTAGCACACAGTTGGTACTATACAAGTATTAATGAAATTGAAATGTTAAACATATAAAAGTCATTTATATGTCTTTAGATAAATAGGCTATAGCATTTGATAGTAATTGTATGTTATGTGAGAATTAATAAGACCATGCAGTAATGTAACTTGTATGTATATGGCAAGAGGGCAGAGCTACAGGTTTTTTAGAAACCTTAACTCCCCATTTCCTGACATCAAGTAAAGGACCGTTTCTGGGCTCAATATTGCTATATAGCCCAGCCCTGCATTGCGAACTGTGCAGTGCTATGCCACCCTAAGAAAGAGATTAGAGGAATTCTGACCCTGAGTTCCCTAGGATGCATACATCTCCCTCTGCATATTCTCTGTAGAAATAATGGGGATAGGACTATAGCCCCCCCCACCCTTCTTGGCTCTCCTCCTCCACTTTGGGTCTCTTGTGTCCCTGGTTGCACATGGAAAGAGTAGGGTATATGTTCCATGGAATACAGGGACTTCAATTAAGTCCCACTGTTGCACAAGGCTGGTATGAAGAACGAGGTTTTGGAATTCTCTAGCTGCCCCGTTCTTACCTCTCCCTACTCTGTGCACCTGCAGAGGAACAGGACACAATCTGGCCCATTGTGAGAAATGTATTCCAGCAAGCATTTGAATTTGGGACCTGTGTATCTTATAGAATAACAAGTTGTGCACAGGGGGAGTTTTTGCTTGTAAATTTAATTGTTTATATGTACAAGTGAGCATGTGCAAAAACTACACATGCATAGGGGTTTGCATACCCAAATCACTATTGACCTAAAGTAGTATTTGGCTTAAATTTACATAGGACAGATATATGCACAGTAGCAGAGATCTGCGTGTGGATTGATCACATTCATTTTCAAGAACAAACTGGAAGGGTTGAAAATGTTCCTTACTCAAGTATGGTGCCTTCCAGAAAACACTGGCACAGATATTATAACGGGGCACAAAAGCAAGTGCATTAAACTTGGGCAGCTGTGGGTTATATGCACAAGATCTTAACTTCTGATTTTCATCTGCTAGCAGCACTATTTTTTACTGGCAAATTAAGAAAACATGTAACTTGATCATAAGTATACAATCATAGAAATGGACAGCTTGAAGGGACCTCAAGAGGTCATCTAGTTCATCTCCTCATGCTGCGGCAGAACCAAATATACCTAGACCATCCCTGACAGGTGTTTGTTCAACCTGTTCTTAAAAACCTCCAGTGACAGGGATGCCACAACTCCCTTGGAAGTCTATTCCAGAGCTTAACTACCCTTATAGTTAGAAAGTTTTTCCTAATATCTAACCTAAATCTCCCTTGCTGCAGATTGAGCCCCTTACTTCTTGCCCTATCTTCAGTGGACATGGGGAACAATTGATCACCATCCTCTTTAAAACAGCCCTTACCATATTTGAAGACTGTTATCAGGTCTTCCTTCAGTCTTCTTTTTTCAAGACTAAACATGCCCATTTTTTAACCTTTCCTCATAGGTCAGCTTCGCTAAACCTTTTATCATTTTTGTTGCTCTCCTCTGGACTCTCTCCAATTTGTTCACATCTTTCCTAACATGTAGAACAAATTGGGCATAGTACTCCAGTTGAGGCCTCACCAGTGTTGAGTAGAGTGGCACAATGACCTCCCACGTCTTGCATATGACACTCCTGTTAATACACCCCAGAATTATATTAGCCTTTTTCACAACTGCACCACACTGTTGGCTCACATTCAATTTGTGATCCACTATAACCCTAGATCATTTTCAGCAGAACTACTGCTTACCCGATTATTCCTCATTTTGTATTTGTGCGATTTATTTTCCCTTCCTAAGTATAATATTAATTTGTTCTGACCTGCACCTGAGTTGTGACTAGGAGCACACATCAAACCACAAGCCCACCAGCAATATTATGTGTAGGAGGTATTTACAAAGCTAAAAAAAATTACTGTACTACTGTAAGAAACAGTTCTGTCTTCATTTGCAGCAATATAACTACCCTCACTTGCACCCTGGTTTCCCACTCCTTTGAAAATGCCCAGCAGGCATAGATTTTGTTGTACTTTTGTATGTATGCATAAAATCCCAATTGTACTTCAACTCTTTGACAATGTATTCCTTTGTCTGAACATTGCAAGATATAGTCGAGTACACAATACAGACACATGTTTTACAGATCCCTTTTTCCCTTGGAAGTTCTCTCCCATCCAAATACTGACCAAGTCCAGTCTAGTTTTTCTTTTATAATCAAGAAGGATCAGGCATATCAGGGCCAGTACACCCTCGCTTTTTCATACATGCAACTGCTGCCTCTTAAAATGCAAGATGTGTGGCTCCAGTAGACTCCAGGTACCGTCATGTATTTCCTATATCATTATTTGAGTTTGATATCACATTAAACTTTAACATTTTATAAGCCACTGCACAATTTAAAAATGTAAATGAAGATTATTGTTTCATGTAAAAGATATTGAGCTGTACTCATCGTTTAAAAGAGGTACATATATTTGCTTAGTGATACAGAGAAGGAATGCCAGTTCTAAATCACCCTCATCTGCTCTGCCAATGGCACCTGATGCGTCAGTTAGGATCACTGCCATCCACTACTAGAAGACCACAAAAAAAAAAAAAAAAAAACACCACCACCCACCACAGACACCAGAAGCTTGTGCTGAAATTGCTTTTTGAAAGGCTAATTTTTCAAAACATGCTTCTCTGTACACATGCAATCTTTTGTGTTTATATACACAAAGAGGTAGAATTCAGAGATACATGAACTGAGTATATATTTTTATGCATATAAATATTATAATTTGTGCACACAAGTAATAACATGCTCAATGTTGTGTATACAAATAGAGACCAAGTTGAGGCCATAAGCCATATTACCTGTGAACATCTGTATCATGGTTTTATAGTGCCTGCTGGTCAGTCATGATATGATAACGCCATTGCAGTAATATGCAAAGCAAGGTGAGTATGCAAGGTCCTTTCTCTTTTGCGTGCACTGTGGTAGGGCTTCTCTCAGTTGCAGTCCTTGTGCTTCAGAAGTGCAGGGACTGCTTGCTCAGTGGACCACAATATACAAAGAGGGCTTGTAAAGAAAGAAAACAGGCTGCATCATTATAAAGAAAGATGCAACTTGCTCAGCTCCCACTGAACTCCAGGAGGGATTGTACCTCTGCTATGCACAATCTCGCCTTAAATTCCCCATGAGGTGATGCAACTTTGCTTTGCATTTTGCTCAGGCAAGTGGCAAACTGACACAGTCTGGCCCCAGAATCATTAAGGCCCCTGAAGATGATACTATGTGCCTAAAACGATACAGGTATATTGCAGGCAATTATATAGATCTAAAACCAGGGAAGCATATTTCATATGGCTTTACACAAAATCCTCCTCTTTTCTCCTTGTCATTTCTCTTTAGTCCTTGGTGATATACTGCACACAGCAAAATCAAAACAAAACCCCATAATGTATTCTCGGCTTGTTTCAAAGTGTTCAAAATCTTCGTCAGCCAGCAGTGAAGTCGAAGCATTAGGTATATTCATTTACTTCTCTAATGCTCTTCAGCACAGTACAGAGACCATTCCACTCTGTAGGGGAATACAACTAACTAATATAAGTCCCTACTGCAGGGTTACCGTGAAACCAAACTATTCCTTCAAAAAATAAAAAAACCCTCAGAGATACTCAGATTCCCTTGATCTCACCCATAAATTTGCCGCCGCCACTGTGCTGCAATTTCCCATACATCTGTCAAAATACTGGCAATATACATGCAGCAGGGCAATACGCTTTGAAAAGATTCTCAGTGGAGCCATCAGTCTAGCTCAGTGGCACTCCAGCCTCACAAAGGACATGACAAAGTAATGCAGAATGGCTGTACCTTCATTTTATAACCTGTGGGTTTGTGTAATAATTCTAACAGCAGGTTCTGGAAGCTGTTTGCTTACTTGCAGAGGGACAGACAGTTAATTGTCACTTGTTCTTCCCCAATTCTCTTCAGTTATCTCAGTTGATTTCCCGCAGATAGCCACTGAAAATCTACAATATCTGGCCAAAAACCTCTAGTCCTTACTCAGAAAGAACTCCCATTAACTTCAAAAGCATGAATTTGCTCTCCATTATACAATAAAATTCTCCTCATAATTGGTTTCAATGGGACTACCTATGGAGCAAGGTACTGCTCTTCCAGCTGGTTGGTGGCAGAATCAGATGATGTACTTAAGACTTCATATACCATTCTTAGCTTGATTGTCAGTATGCAGTATCTTACCTTTGCTAAACCGACAAACCAGCAAATGCTCTGTACAATATCAGTAGTTGTCTTAAGGATAAAACTGGTGATGTGTACTTCCCACTAATTTGTGACCCTTCTTAGCTCTCCTCTGTATTTAAAACAAAACAACAACAAATCCTTTGTTCATTCAATGTTAAGTTAGGTATTAAAAAGCTACCCATACAAGGCTTATGCCAGTTAATTTTAAGAATTCTAAAGCAAAGGACCTCTCCTGTTTTTTGAAAAATCCATGCATTCCTTTGTCAAATGCATCCCATGCTCACATGAAAAATCTCAACATTTGGTGGCTCCCTAGAAAGTTCTCACAAACCACTTGAGGACTGCAGTTTCCAATCTAAGAACCTCTGCTCTAGGTCACCAGATCCCATTGTTCCTCAATGCTTCTACTGCTAATTCCCACAATTGGAATTTGAATTATGTTTCTCCTCCTTCCTATTGCAACTCCAGACCTCACATCCTCTGTTCTCATTCTCCAGGGTAAATTTCTTGATCCCACTTCAAGACAGGCTCTCTAAACCTCTATTATTACACTGAAAATTCCTTCAACTATCTAAAACTTTGGCTAACCCTATGCTTGGGAAATGCAGTAAATTAAGGTGATTTTCTAGCTATGGAAACAGTTCTTTTTGTGATTTTATCAAATTTCAGATTATTAAATTAGGAAGTGTGGCAAGTTTTCTCCTGATGCTCCGTTAGTTGCTGGCAACTTCAAGGAACTGGAGAATAAAATTGAGAAAAAATATTTTCTCTCTCTCTTAAATATAATGAATGCTGTGTATGAATAAGGATTCAGAAACATGGGGACTTTTTTAAAAAAAATTAAGTTTACTTTTTAAGGGGTCTCTTAAACAAGTGACACTGGGAGGAGAGGAGATAGAACCAGAATGGAACCAGATTGCTGGCACTTAAAATTAAAAAGGTCGTAGAGCAGTTTTTAAACTAAGGGCTGAGGGAAAGACAACAAGTGCTGAGGAGCACATAGTTTGGGCAGAGACATCCCTTAGGGGAGCATCTATTAGTGGAAATTTTCTATGTTCTAGTAAGGAGGAGAGGATGGAAGATGATAAAATACAGGTAGGATCTGATGAGAAACAGTCAAATGAAAAAAAGAGTACCATTCAATTACATCATGTAATGGCAGACAGCTAACAAGTGACAAGTTCTTAAAGTGCTTATATGCAAATGCTAGAAGTCTAAATGATAAGATGGGTGAACTAGAGTGCCTCATATTAAATGAGGATATTGATATAATAGGCATCAAAGAAACTTGGTGGAATGAGGATAGTCAAGGGGACTCAGTAATACCAGGATACAAAATATATTGGAAGGACAGAAAAGGTCATGTTGGTGGGGGAGTGTCACTATATGTGAAAGAAAGCATAGAATCAAATGAAGTAAAAATCTTAAATAAACCAAACTGTACCACAGAATCTCTATGGATAGTAATTCCATGCTCGAATAATAAGAATATAGCAGTAGGGATATACTACTGACAACTTTACCAGGATGGCGATAGTGACTGCGAAATGCTCAGGGACTTTAGAGAGGCTATAAAATAAAAAACTCAATAATAATGGGGGATTTCAACTATCCTCATATTGACTGGGTACATATCACCTCAGGACGGGATGCAGAGATAAAGTTTATTGACACCTTAAATGACTGCTTCTTGGAGCAGCTAGTCCTGGAACCCACCAGAGGAGAGGCAATTCTTGATTTAGTCCTAAGTGGAGCACAGGATCTGGTCCAAGAGGTGAATATGGCTGGACCGCTTGGTAATAGTGACCATAATATAATTAAATTTAACATCCCTGTGGCGGGGTAAACACCACAGCAGCCCAACATGGCAGCATTTAATTTCAGAAAGGGGAACTACACAAAAATGAGGAAGTTAGTTGAACAGAAATTAAAAGGTACAGTGCCAAAAGTGAAATCCTGCAAACTGCATGAAAGAGTCAACATAGTTTTTGTAAAGGGAAATCATGCCTCACCAATCTATTAGAATTCTTTGAGGGGGTCAACAAACATGTGGACAAGGGGGATCCAGTGGATATAGTGTACTTAGATTTTCAGAAAGCTTTTGACAAGGTCCCTCACCAAAGGCTCTTAAGCAAAGTATGTTGTCATGGGATAAGAGGGAAGGTCCTCTCATGGACTGGTAACTGGTTAAAAGATAGGGAACAAAGGATAGGAATAAATGGTCAGTTTTCAGAATGGAGAGAGGTAAATAGTGGAGTCCCCCAGGGGTCTGTACTGGGACCAGTACTGTTCAATATATTCATAAATGATCTGGAAAAAGGGATAAACAGTGAGGTGGCAAAATTTGTAGATAATATAAAACTATTCAAGATAGTTGAGTTCAAAGCAGACTGTGAAGAGCTATAAAGGAATCTCACAAAAATGGCAGATGAAATTCAATGTTGATAAATACAAAGTAATGCACATCGGAAAACATAAACCCAACTATACATATAAAACAACTAATTTAGCTGTTACCATTCAAGAGAGAGATCTTGGAGTCATAGTGGATAGTTCTCTGAAAACATCTATTCAATGTGCAGTGGCAGACAAAAAAGCTAACAGAGTTTTGGGAATCATTAAGAAAGGGATAGATAATAAGACAGAAGATATCATATTGCCTCTGTATAAATCCATGGTACGCCCACATCTTGAATACTGCACGCAGATGTAGTTGCGCCATCTCAAAAAAGATATTGGAATTAGAAAAGGTTCAGAAAAGGGCAACAAAAATTATTAGAGGTATGGAACAGCTTCCATATGAGGAGAGATTAGTAAGACTGGGACTTTTCAGCTTGGAAAAAAGAGATGACTAAAGGGGGATATGATAGTGGTCTATAAAATAATGACTGGTGTGGAGAAAGTACATAAGGAAGTGTTATTTACTCCTTCTCATAACACAAGAACTAGAGGTCACCAAATGAAATTAATAGACAGCAAGTTTAAAACAAACAAGGAAATATTTCTTTACACAACGCACAGTCAACCTTTGGAACTCTTTGCCAGAGGATGTTGTGAAGGCCAAGACAATAACAGGGTTCCAAAAAAAAACTAGATAATTTCATGGAGGATAGTCCATCGATGGCTATTATCCAGGATGGGCAGGAATGGTGTCCCTAGCCTCTATTTGCCAGAAGCTGGGACTGGGCGACAGGGGATGGATCATTTGATGATTACCTGTTCTGTTCATTCCCTCTGGGGCACCGGGCATTGGCCACTGTCAGAAGACTGGATACCGGGCTACATGGACCTTTCATCTGACCCAGTATGGCTATTCTTATGTTCTTATGATGCAGATCCAATTGAGGGAGTTAGAAGTTTGCCAGTGTGACAAAGGAGCTTGTTCGCAACAGACAAAGCAAAAATTTTATATATACCATAGTAGATTCATAGATTCTAGGACTGGAAGGGACCTTGAGAGGTCATCGAGTCCAGTCCCCTGCCCTCAATGGCAGGACCAAATACTGTCTAGACCATTCCTGATAGACATTTATCTAACCTACTCTTAAATATCTCCAGAGATGGAGATTCCACAACCTCCCTAGGCAGTTTATTCCAGTGTTTAACCACCCTGACAGTTCGGAACTTTTTCCTAATGTCCAACCTAAACCTCCCTTGCTGCAGTTTAAGCCCATTGCTTCTTGTTCTATCCT
>NW_020664419.1:71874328-71922575 GCF_002925995.2 Terrapene triunguis
GCTCCAATACATCTGTTAGTCTTAAAGGTGCCACAGGACTCTCTGTTCCTCCCCTGTAGACATTTTGTCTCCTGAATCTCAGCTGGAAATGTTTTCTAAGAGGGAGACTATAGTTAGGCGGATTGGCCACACACAGACCCGGAGGGGGAGGGGCCACTCCCCCCCAACACACTACAGAGACAGACACTATAAATATGAGGGACAAACACCACAAGGTGTCCCTCCTCCCCCTCTCTCAGTTTCTGTCCATTGATTGACTGCACCAGAAGAAACAAAGGAAGCAGCAATTACAAAGAAGAAGGGGTCCTGGCATATAAATTTGGCTAATAAGACTATTGAGAGCATGTTCTGAGAGAAACTTTGCTTTGGCTTTAACATAGTTTCTTTAAGTTAGCATTAGTTCTGCTTTATCTTTATTTCTCTTCTAACCATTTCTGACTTTTATGCCTCAATATTTGTATTCACTTAAAATGTCTGTCTTTGTAGTTAAAAACTTATTATTTTATCTAAATCAGTGTTTGAACTGAAGTGTTTGGGAAACTCCATTTCAGATATCAGCATTTGTGCATATCAGTTCTATTAATGAAATGACAGACTTCATATGAAGAGCTTGTATTGTCCAAGAGAGGGTTAGGCAGTACAAGACATACATTTCTGGGGGAAATCTGGGACTGGGAGTGTGCTGGGGGGGGGGCACCCTGCAATTATAGGTGCTGGAACTAGAGGTGCTGTGGGTGTGGCAACTCCTCCTGGCTTGAAATGGTTTCCATTATATACGGGGTTTACAGATTGGTTCAATGGCTCTCAGCACCCCTGCTATACAAATTGTTCCAGCACCCCTGCTGCAGTGTAATTCAGGCTAGTGAAAACCTGAGTGTGACTGGCAGGTTGCAGTGCACACAGGCATAGCTGGGAATGATTTACATGCTACAACCTGTTTGTGAGCAGCCCCTGAGTAGAGGCAAAAACAGCAAAGCAGTGTAAAGAACATCCCAGATTTGAGGGAAGGGGTGACACAGCTACTCATTAGTCTAGATTGTACCTTGGGTATGTCACAACCCCTGCAGCTCCTTTTATCTGAGCCTGCTGGGCACTGACTGGCTGCTTCCATGAGGCCTCTTGAGAGAGGCATGGAGGACCCACCTTTGCTTCTCCTTTCCTGTCACTTTGCTGCTTCCAGGGTCAGGGTGCAGTAGGACCGTAGGGCCTCCTGCAGGGCGTCACAAAGGCCAGCTACAACCGGTAATGGAAATCTTATGAAATGGTCCTCACTCCTACAGATTTTCCCTCAGAGAGGCACAACCACTCTCAGTCCATACCCAGGCAAAACCTCTATTGAAGCATCAGGCCTTATAAGTCTACTTTTTATAAAATTAAAAACATGTTACACAGGCATCTATCTGTATATCTCTTTCAAAGTCCTGTAATATTTTTATGAAATGGAATCATCTTGTTCTTTGGGCTTTTGTAACCTGAGGCTCTAGTCTACCATCCTGCGCATTTAAATATAAGGAATTAATAAAGATATTAGCATAAGAAACACTAAGCTATTTATTGTTCACACACAAACTATTTTGCACAGCAGATGAGCAATCCATTTTTTGCCACTAAATGGAAAGCATACATCTTCCTGGGCAACAGCTGAATTTTGTGCAGTACATAAATTTCTTAACCTGGATTTGTGTGTTTTTCCCTCACACAAAATGTTATAGGAAGTTAAGCCTTGGTTTTGCCTTAAAAAGGGCGCGGGGGGGGGAGGCAGGACGAGGACTCCATCTCCCACATTTGTAATTTGAATTGTTCAGCTAGCTACCCATTACTTTTTCAAGCATACATGTAGTTCTGATACTGTTTTGGCTGTGACATAATTGGCTTTAATAGCCCATATATTCACATTGCCATTAGTACAATCTGCATTAATAAATTAACATAGCAACTCCGGCACCCAGCCAATAAGAAGTCTTTAGCAAGTCATGAATCTGCAGACTCAGCAGAAAGGAGCCCCCTCCTAGTAAATCCATCACTATAGTCCAATGTTTGGTGCTAGAAATTTCTGTATTTGTTACAATCTCTGTCAATCTCTATATCTCTCTATGAGTATGTCTACACTGGAGCTGGAAGATGTGATTTCCAGCTTAAACAGACATACCCATGCTGGCTCTGATTGAGCTAACACACTAACAAATAGAAATGTAGCTTCAGTAGCAGTGGAAGGGGCTAGCCATCCAAGTTCATACCTTTGGTCTCAGACGAGATTGGACAGGACGCTCATGGCACCATGGCTACACTTCTATTTTTAGCTCCCTAGCTTGATAAGAGCTAGTGCAGGTACGTCTGCTCAAGAAATTACACCTTCCTGCTCCAGCATAGACATCCCCTCTATCTAGACATTATAAGAACTATTAAGTGAAGAAAATGGTTAATTTTAAATATGAAATAAGATGTGTTCCAACTGAAAAACAATGCATAACTATATTGAGGGTGTACATTTCTTATGAAGAATTTGGAGGTAGTTGAGCAAAAACGAGACTAGAATAACAGTCCTTAGTTCTGAATGTTTGCTATTCTTGCTGCTATTCACACTGTGTAAAAGGGGCATCAAGCATGGATGTTCAAAAGTCAATAGAAAATTTTATTGTATATTGTACTACATACACCAAGATGAAAAAATAAGTGTTCATTTTGGTTTTTACTTATGCAGACAAACTATTATAAATTTAATCATAACTTGACGTTGCCACTTGAGTACATATTATACCAAAACTTTGCTTCTGAAAAGAGAACTTGTGGTTTCATGATAAGAGCAGGAAATTGCAAACCAGGATTCCTGTGTTCTCTTTCCAACGCTGCCACTGACCCAGTGTGTTATCTTTGTATCTCAGTTTATGGACTATAATATTAGCTACCTCACAGTGTAGGTTATGTGCCTTTGATTAGTAAATATTGATCAAATGTTGATATATAAAAGGTGCTACTTAAATACAAAGTATAGCATTCCTTTGCTTTTATGAAGATCATTCCAATCAAAATATGATTCCACTATCGTAAGCTTGCATACCTAATTTCTTAACTACTAATTGTATTCCATTATATCTGGAATTCATAAATGTAACATCACTAAAACATAACATTTTTTTTCTCTAGCATACAAAAAAAACATTTTTACACCAATTTTGACTGTACTCAAAGGTTAGAAAAAGCACAAACTGGACCATCTCCCTTTTGTCATTTACCACACACCAGAATGAACAAAACCGACATGCCAAGGCACAGGGAATTCAGAAGTGAAAATAAATGAGTTTCAAATAAGCTGCTGTGCAGAATAATAATGTGTCTTCAAAACGATCCTAATCTTTAAAACCAAAGTAGTAATTAAATAAAAAGTAATGACATCTCAACAAAAGCTGCACTCATTTCAAATAACAGCACTAGAACCCCCTTGGAGTAATAGCTACAAAATGTCCATCATGTTTATGTATGTGAAGTTTATGCCTCACTAAGTGCATCTTAATATTGTTTATATGGTGTTTTGTTTACAAGCTTATAAAAACTGATAGGCTCTTAGGTGTTAAAAATATTAACTGGAAGTGTATGGTATATCACTCTTTGGATTCCCAGATTACGCCTTTTATTTGGATCTAAAAAATGTAGTGGCTTTTTAATGCGAGTTTGTGAGTGGCAACCTACTGAGAGGAAAAACAAATCAAAAGCAATTGGTTAATAAAAATTTTAAAATAAATCTGCTATGAGGATATTTTCTTCCCTACATTCTTCTCACCAGAATGGAACCTTGAGTTAACCTCCTCCAACAGAAGAATTCAATGAAGTCTGCTTTCCATGTGCTTTCTATTAGGCCTTCACCTAAGGATTTTTTTCCTTACAACTTTTTTTAAAAAGGATTAATGGTCATGTTTTACCATTTTATTTATGAAGAGTAAGTTTCTTCTTCAGTATGGGTTGATGAATAATGTTCTATAGATATTTCCACAAAGAATTCCTTTTTCCAAAAAGGCCTCTGCCACCAATTTTTCACAATAGCACTAAAGACAAACAATTTTCCATCAAGAGATGGTGGCTTCTGATAGCATTAGAGGCCAATATATTCCCTGAGGATAGTTTGGCTTTCTTTTCATTTAGAACAATAGGAGATGAAAGTCATCTAAAAAAGGGGGGAGCTATTTATGGAATTATCTGTAGAAGAACATTACTCACCAGCTCCCACTGAAGAAGAAACTTTCAGTTATGAAGAGTAATAGCAAAAACGTCTTTAGTCCTAAAGAATTTCAAAACAACCAATTGCACCACATCTACTCAACAGAGAGGGCAGGAAGGAGAGGCTGCAGGGGCGTATGGTCTAGTTGCTTTCCTCTTCTCTAGAGTGAGGTAAAGCAGCCAAAGCATACTGGTGATGCTGGGTCTAAAAGTTAAAATAAGAAAAAAAATGAAGATTTAAGGTTAATACTGTATACCTTCCTATCATTATAAATATTCATAGTAACATTCCCTTTCATTTCTTATTTACTGTTCATGAATGACATTTTTAATAATTAAAAAAGCAAGAAAATTCCCAGATAAAAGTTATGTTAAAATGGAATTTGAGAGTAAAATGAGATGTTGCAATTATCCCCAAAACAAACATTATGAACCTACTAGGTTCAGAGTTAAGGTTAACATTACGAGAAACCCAAATATATTAATGCATGGATATGCAGAGCTAATGAGCTGAAATAACCTCAGCTCCACCCTATAGTGAAACTGAGGGGAAAATATGAAAAACAATCTAATGCATTTTTAAAATACAATTTCTTCTAATCACAGTGTCACTATAGGAAGGAATTAAATTTGTTTGAGTGCACTAACTCTGCATTTCCATACGTAAAAATTTTTGGATTTCTTTTAAGGTTAAACTGAATTTTCTGCATTTATAATTAGAGCTTTTGATTTTTAAACATGGACAAAAACAGGGACATTTATTTTTATCCAATAAACACCAGAAAAACACCTGAAATGGTTACTTGTATCTAAGGGCTTGTCTACATGGGAACAGTAATGCAGACTACAGGGGGTGTGATTTCTAAAGCGCACTAACATGTTATGCATTGATTGGGCCATGTAGACCCTACTAGTATGCACTAAAGGTTCCCTAGAGTGCTTTAATGAGTGGTGTTTGAAACAGTACAATATTAAATTGCACTAGGGAATATTACAAAGATTACTTGTTACAATATATACTACCGTAATGAGTGTGTGTATAATGTACATTACTCATCAGAGTATATACAAAAAGAAAGCCCCGGAAACCCTGTTTTTGGGACTTCTACATAAAATCCAAAGATTGTTAAAAATAAACTCTGAAAATTTAAATTAATATACCTCCCAAAACAGAAACCCTATTATAATATTTGGCTTGAGGACAATCAAACAACCCTATAAGGTATTTTACCCTAAATTATTGATACATACAGTCAGCCTTAACATAGCTGATAATACATAAAGATGGGATAAAACTATTTCGCAAACATCTTCCCCTCCCATTTGAAGCTCCAGTTGAAATCCAAGAGAGAGATCCTCAGCTGGTGTAAAATGTCATAGCTCTATTGACTTCTGTTAAACTGTTTTTTTGTAGCAGAGGGGATGATTTAAACTTCTGAAAGACTTGGTACTGTAGCAATGTACCGGCTTGATCAGAAATAGAGAATAATAGAACTGTCATGAAAAGGCTGACCTCACAGAATTTACAAATACATTTTGCAGGCTCAGTGTGTTTGTAAATGATTCAGATAAGCACTCAAACTTTTTGGTTTCTTAGCTGAGTTGAAACTTCAATCATCCAAGGTTTATTCATCACTATTCATCATTCCTACTTAAGGATATATTCCTCTTTGAACAGGGGGAGGAGGAGGAGGATGAGTTAGCGTAGGATTAAGACTGGTCTAGAACCACCCCCTCTAAGAAAATGATCAAAAGCAAATCTATGTGACAAGAATGTCACCAAGATGTCTTCCCTTTCAGCCCCCCTGCTGCAGGTCCAATTTTAAATAGTCCTATTTAGGGCAAAAGTGGTCCTCTTATAAAAAAAAAATCAGAACTTCTTTT
This sequence comes from Terrapene triunguis, assembly GCF_002925995.2. Classification (NCBI taxonomy): domain Eukaryota; kingdom Metazoa; phylum Chordata; order Testudines; family Emydidae; genus Terrapene; species Terrapene triunguis. Next base: position 71,880,425 of record NW_020664419.1, read on the forward strand.
GGATGAAAAATCAAATGATGGATCTGCTAAACAGAGCACTACAACTTCCATCATCCCCTTCCCACTGCACATCCACTTCCTCCCTGCCAGGTTCAGGAGCGACCCTTCCCCTTCCCCTGCATGGCTATCCAGGAGCTACAGAGAAGCTGAAGCAGCATCTGCATGGCAAGCAGGGAGCTGGAGAGAAGCTGAATTCAGAGCTCATTCCCCAGGAATCAGATGCAGAGCTGTATGTGGAACAGGCTATGAGTGCTGGATACTACAGTTGGGTGCTGGTCTGTGTTGGACTCACAGGGGAGGTGCTGGGGGGGGGGGGGGCAGGGAGCCAGTGCAGATGGGCCCCCAATGAGAGGCACTAGCTGAGCCTAGCTTGTAAACCTGCAAACGCTTATTTGCCTGGAATAGAGACTGGACTGGAGAAGGTACCCGAGGCACTTGCCCTGAAGAGCCTTGACTTACTATTGGACTGTCCTAGGGTTGCCAACTTGGTAATATTTAAAAAACAGATACTCCAGCAGGAGTGCTGGAACCTCTTCTGCCCCACCTCTCCCCCTGCGGCCCCGCCTCTGACCCGCCTATTACCCCCAAAGCCCTGCCCCTGTATCACCTCTTCCCCCGAGCCCCCGTCCTGCCCCACCTTTTCCCCTGAGGCCCTGCCCCATCCATTCCTCTTCTCCCCTCCCCGCTCTCATCACTGCTTGTCCCTTCCCACCCCCGACCACTCGGGTCAGGGGGGACTTGCCTGCAATGCAGGTAGGAAGTGGCTCTGGCTGAGTAGGGGCTGGAACCGGTGATGAGCTGGTGCCTCCCTGCCTCCCCCGCTTGCAGTAACTGGACTTTGGGTATCCAGTCAGTAGATCTGACCAGACACTGTCAGGTCCCCTTTTCGACTGGACTTTCTGGTCAAAAACCAGACACCTGGCCACCCTACCAAGGACCCAAGAAAGAATTACTATTGCTCCTTTTGAACTGTACCTGTTTCAGTCTTTGTACCTAGGGTATTTGCAACCCTTCCCTTTCCTGCCAGCCCTAGTAAAATACCCTTTCCCTTAGCTATGGGTCTAAGTGGTTATTGGGTCCCACCATAGCTACTCCTACAAGGCCTAGCTTGTGAAGCTCCTAAAGTGCTTGCTGCCAAGCTGCATGCTACTGGCACCCTAGTGGTTTGGTGTACTGAACAGTCTCAATCAGTACGATCATTTCATATTTTCAAAGATGCCAGCATTTCAAATCTCTCATGTTTTTTCTATGAAATGTTCTGCTGGAAAAACAATGAAACTTATAGATCATGAAGTGGACCAGTAAAAAATATTGGAAATTTACATTTTTATCTGTTTCACAAAGCCTGTGCACCCACTTGAGCACTGTTCCAAATGTGTACAATATGTTTTATGATACACAGAAAAGGACTGGTACCATTCCTATTGAAGTCAGCAGCGACATCCTACTGGTTTAAATGGGAACAGAATTGGAACCAAAGCTAGTCATATTAGATAGTCATATTCCTAATTATTCATTTTCCCTGTGCAATGAGGCATCCATCTGTCTACTCATTTAGTTATACAAAAATAACAGAGCTTTCCATGGGGACTGCAGCCTTTTATCTACTTTAGGTTGCATTGTGAAGGTACTTTGCCTGATACTGCAGAACTTGTTATATTCTGAAACCAGATTTTGAGATATTCCATTTCCCAGAAGGCTAGTTGGAAGACAGACAGGAGGCCTAGAAAGCCAGGCTCAGCTCTGTCTTGCAGTTTCTGAAGGCAAATTCAAGTACAAAATTTAAAAAACAGGGAATGCAGATGTTGTTCTGCTGGTGATAAAATGGAACCTGATAGAGGAGAACATGCTTAAAGCAAAAGACTCATGGACAAAATAAGAAGGTTAACATGAAGAATCAGCCTGGGGTTTGGGATGATGCAGAATCATAATTAGAGCCTTATTTATCACATTTTCTTCACTTTCATTCTGTTTAAAGAGAATAAGTGATGATACATAATATATACTGAATTTATGTTTATGCCACTAGCTTATAGCTCCAGGAGGAATTGACTAGTGATGACAGAACTGCCTGCAGAGCTGGCAGTTCCCAATTTACTATTTCCTTAGTGTTTCACTTTCTATCTATATTTCAAGGTGCAAGTTTTCAAGGAATTACTGTTCATCATATGCATATTTTAAAAGACTCAGTTTTACATTCATATTGTATATAACTTTTCAACAGGTTTCCCTAAAGGAAATTAAATAAAATCTAAAAATATAGAACATGAGTATGTGGAAACAAGCATTAGCATGCTAGAGGAATTAAGGACTCAAAAATGCATTTGGTAGAACAAAGACACACAGTTCATAGATTATAAGACCAGAAGGGATTGCTGTTTTACAGGAGGTCAGACTAGATAATCAAACAGGCCATATTTATAAACTATGATCAAGCACCCTTTAACTTTCTCTTAGATAAGATAAACTCAAGGAGTTCAACCTATCACTATAAGGAAAATTTTCCAACCTTTTAATCATCCTGGTGGCTCTTCTCTAAACCCTCTCCAATTTATCAACTTCTTTCTTGAATTATGGACACCAGAACCAGATGTAGTATTCCTGTAGTGCTCCAGAGCAGTGGTGGGCAACCTGTGGCCCATCAGGGTAACCTGCTGGCAGGTCTCCAGACAGTTTGTTTAAATTTGCACAGCTGCCTGCAGCTCCCAGTGGCCGCGGTTCACTGTTCCTGGCCAATGGGAGCTGCAGGAAGCAGCGTGGGCCGCAGGGACGTACTCGCCACCACTTCTCACAGCTCCCATTGGCCGGGAACGATGAACCGCTGTCTGGAGACCCGCCAGCAGATTACCCTGATGGGCCGCAGGTTGCCCACCACTGCTTCAGAGCCAAACACAGATGCAATATAACCTTCCTACTCTACACAATATTCCCCAGTTTATACATCCTAAAATCACATTAGCCCCTTTGGCCATAGTATCACACTGGGAGTTCGCATTCAGTGAACACATTCACATTCACTTGCATCTGAAGAAGTGAGGTTCTTACCCACGAAAGCTTATGCTCCCAATACTTCTGTTAGTCTTAAAGGTGCCACAGGACCCTCTGTTGCTTTTTACACATTCAGTTAATCATCCATCATGATCCCTAACTACTTCCCAGGATAGAGTTCCTCATTGTGTAAGTATGACCTTCGTTCATTGACGTATAACTTTACATTTAAACAAAAAAGCCTGTTAGTATGGTACCTGAGCCTCCTACACTATAATCACCTGAATTGCCAATAATTTACAACTATATACACCTCATAACATATCTCAATGGAGCTTGAAGTCAAGTATATGCACTGCAATATAAGATTAAAAAAAATTTCATCTGCCACCATAAAAAGGAGAGAGATAGAGAGATAAAACACTAGTATTTTCAGTATATAACCCTTCTGCCAGGTGAAGCCAGCAGCAACAAGGGCCGGGTTCAGTATCTTGGGGTTCCTTTTCAACAATACAACACAAAACCGTCTCGAGCCCCCACCCAGTGACATGGGACAATTACACACCACCCCCTGGGTGCCTCTAAGACACAATACTTCCCCTCTCGTAAGCACAGAGTCTGAGTGTAGCAAAAAAAAATTAATAAAAGGAGGGAAATAACTCGGCATTAATTTGTGGAAACACCACAAACAGGGCTCATAAACATAAACCATGATCGAAAGACCCACCCGCAAGTAAGTTGGGCAGTGTCCTTTTCCCCTCAGGTTCTTAAGTCCAGCAACCCAAAAGTCCCTATAAGCTGCCCGTCCCTTCTCTGCACCCCACTCATAGTTGTTGTCCTTTGACAGTGAAGACCCAGAGTTCAGAGGTGCATCTGCAGTGTTCACCTCCCACGCTGGGTGGAGGGGGGGGGTGGGAAGAAGGCACCTTTCTCGCTCCGCTGCTCAGGCAATCACTCACCACCCCTTTCTGTGTGGTTCTGCTCCTCTCTGCCAACCACCCTGCTGGCTGCTTACTGCGCCACTCCACTGGCCATGCCTCTCTACCATCCGCCCTGCTGGCCACTCATCCAGCTGTCTTCAGGGTCCACCGCTTAACAAAGCTCTCCATGATTTCAGCTGTTAATGGGGGAGCCTCACTTCTGGTGCACACTGGGTAGTCTCTTGCATCAGAGATACGATCCCAAAGCAGGTCTAATACTTAGACCTTAGTATCAATGATTTCAGCTCTACAGAATGTAACAAGACTCTCAACTGAGTCTAAATTAGCTCTGTTATTACACAGTGAAGAGAGGAAGGATCAGATGGTGACTGGAGCCCTTAGGCAGGGCCCACACCACCAGGTACAAGTACCTGGCCCCACCCTCTCTCAACTCACTGGGCTTTGGAATCCATGTCCCCTGCCTAACGAGTGCCATTTAGCTGAGGGTGAGTACCTCAATTGGGAAATGCCAAGTACAGTTCTGCTGCCCTGGATTCTCACAGTAAGGATAACAACCCCAATAACAAGGAGACTGGGAATCCAACACCAGCCAAAAGTGACCATTTGGGCAAGCAATCCCATCATGCTGAGCACCTAGGCAGGTTGGGTGTGCCCATGCAAACGAGATCAGCTCCTGAAGTCCTCTTCCACAGCTCATCACTAGATGTCAGGAGAGAGCTCAATCAGACTCTGCTTACAAGTAGAACATTAATATTGCCAGGAAATACCCCCTAACCATCCCCAAACATGTATATAAAGCCAGACCCTGCTAACCTTACTCATAGTAAAAATCAAATCGCTACATATACTAAACCAAAAAATGGCAAAATGTTTTGGCTCCATATTATATATTTCTTAACAACACAGAACCACTGCACATTTTGCACAGTTGTCTTGCATTATGGGTGAGATTTTTCAGAAGCCCTTAACGTTCACCTAACAGCTCTCATTGAAGTCAGTAGGAGCAGAATTAGGCCAACACTGAGTCTTTTGAATATCCTATTGTACCATTCATGACTAGATATGATCAGATATAGGGATAGGTGGTATGTTTTAAAATTAAATCTCTCCGAGCTTTTGCTGAGAGCACTTTAGTCCTACCTTGCTTTTGAAAAACTCAAACTGGATTGCTTTTCCCTGAAAAACCTGATGTCCTGGCCAAGGTACTTGAACCGTGCTCCTAAAATTATGTTAATTGTTTTCAAACTAAATAAATGTCTCTGCACCCCAATTGTTGGGGCATTTTGGTTTGTTGCATTCATTTGGAAGGAATAAAGAGGTCTAAAGAGTCAAAGGTGTTAACATAACCCAGTCAATGTCCAACATTAAACAGTTTTAAACACGATTCAGGGTTTGGTATACAGACACCTCAGCCTGCTTAGTACTATGGCAAACACCATCAAAAAATCCTTTTAACCTTTTATTAAACATACAAAAAAAAGAAGGAACAATAGTTAAAACATTTGAACTGTAAAGTATTAAGTAAGGCTTTCATTTTAACTAAATCACTTTTTTCTTTTTCCCTTTAGCTTGAAGGAGTTTATAGAACAATCCCTCGATTGTCTGACAGTCTTTTAGATGGTATTAAAGATGGTAATAACTATCCTTTCTGGGGAAAGAGAGGAAGTTAGTTGAGATGGTCAGGAGCTCTTGTTATTGCTGCTGTTATTAAAGTCCAATCCCATTTCCTAGAACACAAAACAACACACACACACACACACACACACACAAAATCAGGAAGAGAAAATAAGAGCAAAGATAAAAAATGCAGCTTGTGTCTCTATAGGCTTCTGGCCTATTTCTAGCAGCCAGAAGAGAGAAGCCTGCATTGTTACAAGTAAAATTAATATTTTGTTTAAAGTTATTTCATAGACTGTTGTAGTAATACATACAAATACTGGGCCAGATCCTCAGCTAGTTTAAATTGGCATAGTTCCATTAAAGTCATAGTTCCGATAAAGTCCGTGCTAAGACAATTTACACCAGATGAGGCCAGGCCTACTTTTTTAAGTTTTAATTTCTTCCTACACTTATTATTCAAATTTTGTTTTAATTTGGGGGTATCATGTTTTTCTTTCTTTTAAACTCATCACACAGAAAATTTATTCTCTCCTTGAGAGCAAAACAGACCCATTCTATCTGTAAAATCATAAGAAAAAGACCTGTCTGTCTCATGTTAGCATGACAGTTAATTTTTTGGCTAGCACAATCAGTTTATACTAGCAACAAAGATAGTGGGCCTGCATCAGCTAGATAAAGCTTGGCTGTTTATTAAGCATCCTTGTCAGCGCCTCAGGCTTTTAACTATCTCCAGGTGGTTTTTATCTAAATGATACGGGATCATGACATCAGTTCTTGCTTAAATATTAATATTTCCGTTATTTCTTCTGAGGTCTGAAAAAGTTGTAATACAGTTTATGAAGTTTTAAATTAAGTGGTTTCCGCATCACCACTTGGACCATAAGTAAAAAGTAAGAATTTCTACATCACAACAGACCAGCGGTCTTGTAGTCCAGTACAATGTTTCTGACACTGGACAGAATGAAAGCAAGGGAAAGAAATCCCATAATAGGGCTGATCAAAAAACAGAATTTCCATTCTGCAGGGAAGTTCTGGTATTTTGACTTTTTGTTTTTGTCTGGCATAAGAATGAAAAGTCAAAACTTTTCACAAAACGAAAAGTTTAAAAAAAAAATTATTTAGAAGCATCCAAATGTTTAATTTCAATGTTTTCAATCAAAATGAAACATTTTGACATACCCAAATAGAACTTTTTTGTTTCAGGTTCATATTAATCTTTCCATCCACCTGAGCCACCACAATGCCTCATGGGAGATGTAGTTCCATGTCCCTTCTCCCCTCCATTTTCCCCTTTAAAACCTGTTTTCCCGATTTCCTCTATCTCCTGTGATACATCATGGTCGTTCCTGATGGCTGAGCGGCCATGGTTCCTCATGGGACGAAATATTACAACTCCCATGATGCACTGCTGTACCTTAGATGGATAAATAGATGATTTGAAACAAAACTTTTTGTTTGAAAATTCCACCAAAAATATTTTTTTCCTGTGGAAAATGTTTATTTTAATGAAACCCCATTTTGCAAAGGGAAAATGTCTCATTCAACATTTTTTTGATCAGCCCTACCCCATAGCAAACTATTCAGAGATCATTTACCTACAATGGAAGTTTCTTTCCAGACTCTAAGTTTGGAGGTTGGCTGATGCCATGAAACATGATTGTGCCTTCTAATGTTTCTCAGTCTTGCTCTATGTTATCTCAACTAGGTTTCTGTAATCGTACTTTAAGGCACAATCTCTAGTAGCAATGAGTTCTACAGATTAACTATGCACTGCATAAAAAATGTTACTTTTATTTGTTGCTGCCCTTCCATTTTTGCTATGTTCCTTTATTTTATGCTAGGAAAAAGAGTAAATAGCAGTGCACAATTTACCTTTTCTATTCCATTCACCATTTTGAATATTTCTATTATTTCCGTTCTTATTCATCTCCTTTCTCAATGAAATAGTTTCCATCTTTTCAGTCTCTCTTCATAAGGACATCTTTGCATGCCTGTAATAATTTTTGTCACTCATCTCTCAATCTCCTGACTGTCTGCTATAGATAACAGTCTGATTCCACTTTGAGTAAGTTAGAGCCCATGCTTTGAGTATAGACTCTTCCTTACACAAGTGCCTAATAAATGTAAACCCCTACTCTTTAAACCATCTTTTCATCCACATATTGAGATTCAGATGCATACTTTTATCTAGTTTCCTGTACTTTGGGAGTAGCATCACTTCAGAGCAAGCAACCCCAGAGATTCTGGACCTAAGCTTCTTTCATAATCACCTACATTTATCTTCCAGGACCTCTTTCCTATTCCTTTCTACCAACACAACCTCCTTCCCAGTACTTTTCTACTGTCTCATTTCAAATGCCACATTTGCATTTGTTAGGAAAGTCAATGAACTTTTCTTATGGTCAACACAGCTATTGATATATTGAATAATCAAATCCTGCATCACCACAATCTGTCTGCATCTCACAACTCTAACCCCCTCTTGTGAAGTAGGCTCTTTGATGCATGGAGGAATGATCAAACTCCTCTACCATGACTGGAAGATGAGTTCCAATTATATGAGTTTGTCCTTCCATTCCACCATGATTCCCTCCTATCACAGGGATGGTTTCCTCAACTGGAAGATCAAAAGTAACCAGCTTTGAGCAGGGACCTCTTTTCAGTATCCTAAAATGTTTTCCCTATAAATAATTCTCTCTCTCTCTCTGCTTCATTAGTTCAACACCTATGGCCTCAAGATGCTTTTCTTGGACTCCAAGTGAGTTGATATCACTGAATGCATATGTATGCCACTTGGCCATATGGCAAATAGTTGTGACTTCTACACTTTTTGCAGTCAAATCAGTCTGGCCCTTACCATGGATATTCATTAAATCTTTTGCTCTATACTTGTTGTTCTTTGCATTATAGTAGCAACTAAATGCCCCAACCAAAATTGGATTCCCATTGTGTTAGGCAGGAGAGACATGCAGTAAAAGACCACACCTGCCCCAAAGGACTTCTAATCTAAACAGACAAGACTATGGGTATGTCTCCACTTTGAGCTGGGGGCATGATTCCCAGATCAAGAACACATACTTGCGCTAGCGGTCATCAAGCTAGCACACTGAAAATAGAGTGTAGCCATGGCAGGGCAAGCAGCAGGAAGTGCTAGCCACCTCGACTACATGGCCATCAGGGATGCTAGGTATGTACTCAGCGCAGGTAGCTCTTCCTACTGCTTGTGCTTCCCTGGCTTCCTTCTATTTTTAGCATTCCAGCTCAATGACAGTTGCACAATTATGTCTCCTCAAGCTAGTAATCAGACCCTCAGCTGTAAGTGTAGATACACCCAAAAAGGGAGGGAAGGTAAATAGGGGTGCAGCAACTTGCCCAATGTTACACGCTGGGTCAGTGGCAGAACAAGGCCTAGAACCTATGAAGTTCCACTCCAGTGCTCTATCCACTGGCCCACACTGCTTCATCAATGTACATTGTAAATTGGCACCATTAACTGGGAGCCTAGATTGCATTAAGTGTTGTCTTTATGTTCAAGCTGAAATTAAGTTTTTAGTGCTTTACATAGTTTAACAGATCTTTATTTATTCCACTCAACTAATTAAAGCTCCCTACTCCTTCAGTGCTGAACTCCTACTTAGTCCAGACTCCCTTGTGTCTAGTCTATCAGAGCCTATCACTCTGTCGGGGGCTTCTGCTTCTCAGCTCAAGAACTGCAATCCCCAGTCGTACTTCTATTCTATATGCACATCAGTGCCCCAGTTAAAATTCCTAGTATCATGAAATTAGTAATTATTTTCAACATTACAATTCATTTTTTTAAAACTAAAGCATATGTGTAAGTGAGGTGGGTTTAGTAGTTTATTTGAAAAGTAAGCATTAATAAGGCAAGATTATCTAGTTCAAAAATGGTTTTGTTTTAAAAAACTCAGTGAATAAAACAGCATCAACCATATTTTTTAAAAAAATTATCCAGAAGGGCAAATTAAATTGACTTAAGGGGCTATTTGAGTAAAAGCATACTTTACTTTGAATATTTTATAATATAATACATAAATCATTGCAGAAAAACCTGTATTGCAAGTTAACTCAGGGGATAGGAGAAAGGTTAAAGCTTAGATAAGTAATGTATGAGAAAGAAAATCTCCTTTACCTTGAGGAAAGGAACCATGGTATGATGATACAGATTTTTCAGAGAACAGATTTATTAGTGCCTTCAAGCAAAAATTTGCTAAGGATCCTGTTCATTAAAGAAAATAAAATGGACTCCTGTTGTTGGTTCAAGCTGTTTCTACAATTTGCATCCCAATGTGTTTGTCCTAGTTAGGGGCTATCCCAGCTGTCCAAAGACAAGAGGGATTCCTTAATATACTTTGCCTTACTGAAAAAACAGACTGAGGTGCTCTGAGGTTTCCACCAATGTTGAAAAAGGAAAACAAAATTATTCTGCTCTGCTAACATTTTTCTAGGGTTTGTCATTGACCAAAGGCAATTTTTGTAAATAAACAAACTTACATGAAACAGCTAGACATTTTCCAATGATGATGAACACGTAAAATCTGAAGAAACTGCAGTCTGTTCACACATCAAAAATGTTTATTAAAATTGCAAGATTGGACAATTTTTAAGTTTCACTGAAAAAAAATTGTGTAGGAAACCTCAGGAACTTTTCCAAACTCTAACCCTAATTACATGTGCTGTCAGTTTTCTTTAAACATTATTTTTAAAATAGTCACATAAAGAGATTTGTAGGGCTCAATCGTGCTCTAATTTACATGGGATTGTACACTGTATATCACTGCAAAGTTTAGCATATCCCACAAACAGAATACTCCTTTAGATTCCATTTGGTTCTGTCTCTAAAATACAATTCAGACTGGAATATGGTGGAGGACTGGGGGCAGACAAATGAAGAAGCAATTAATTCCATAAGTATGCAGTAAATAGTCCTAATGCCCTGCTATGATATAACATAAAACTGACAGTAAGAACTGTTGTGATAACTGGGCCTACAAATTTACCCTAACTGTAAGCTTAATTGTAAAAGTATATTAAAGTTCATAAGATATTTTAATAACCTATTATAGGAAAAGAGGGTCAAGCTGTTTTCAACAATGAATGTTATAAACAGGTGCAATAGAACCAGACAGAGAGGTTAAATTACTCCAAACAAAAAAAGGCCATGTTGATATGATACAAGGACTATGTTGAAATCATCCTTGGTAAAAACACAAGACATGGAACCAGAAATTAATGAACCAAAATTGGTGTGTCAGATATTAGGCCAAATTGGTGGACAAAATCATGAGGGGATTGGCTATTCCATCCATCACTCCCTTTTTTTTGGAATCCTTAAAGAAACACTTTGAGGGGAGAATATGAAAGAACAGATGGAGGCTACTGGAGTGAGTTTCACCATCATGGCTGCTACCCCCATCTTTTCCTGGGACCCCAGGGCTTCAACGCCCTGATCCTGAAAGATGTCCTGACCAGACCAAGTAAAAGAGAGAGGGGCCCAGTTAACATCACGACCCCTACCAGCTCCAGCTGAATCCCAACCACCACCTCAGATTGAGCAGGATTGGACTTTTGCAGCAGCAGAATCAATAGCTACAGCTCATCTCAACTAACTTCTCTTTTACCAAAAAGGACAGTTATTAGCATCTAACAGACTGACAAGGTGGGTGAGATAATATGTCTTAGTGGACCAACTTCTGTTGGTGAGAGAGAGAAGCTTTCGAGCCACACAGAGCTCTTCTTCTTCTTCAAGAAGGGAACAAGAAATGTTAAAATGATGGCCTTACTTAACCCTGTACATTTCAGGTGTTTTAACTGTTTTTCTTTCTTTTCTGTATCTTTATTAAAAGGTTAAAAAGGATTTTTAATAGTGCGATATTCTAAGCAGGCTGAGGTCTCTGCATACCAAATCCTGAACCTTATTTAACACTGTTTAATGTTAGACCGTGACTAGGTTATGTTAACATCTTTAGTATATTTATTCCATTTAAATTAATAGAACAGAACCTAAATAGAGTCTGGAACTCTGGAAGCTTGAAAGGTCCTTTTGACTTATAAACTGAGCAAGTTTGCTAGGGAATTCACTGAAAGTGAATATACATGGAATACCGCGAGTCTTTACAGCATTACTTTTCTGACTATAGCCACACTTTAAGAGGAATTCTTGTTTGCTATTGTTCATATCGGAGACAAGGGTGACTGGAGAACAGTAGTAACCAGATTGCTGAATAGGCCTGACAAGTTCGTAGAAAAGGAATGTACAGTGCTTACCTTTTATTGACTGTTAAACAAAATATTAGAGAATAGAGAAATAGGCATGTCATATCTGAATCACTGGCAGCAGAATAACCAGTTTCTAGCATAACGCTGTGTATAAAACAACAAAGCAAACAAATATCAAGCCTCTTCTCACAAGGCTGACATGAATTATTTGCATATTGTAAGTCACTTTGCTTTGCTGGAGTTTTTTTCAGTGCCCAATATGTTACAGAAATCCACAACTTGGTAACAAGAGAGAAAGAGGTGAAACAAAATAACCTCTGTCAACAATGTCTGATTTAAAGGCATAATTATCTTTCTGAAATGTAAAAAGCAAGTGTGGTCAAATGATCTTCCCACATGCTTCACGATAGAGTCCACACAGCCTGTGGAGGCTCAAAACTCACTCCCTTCCTGGGGCTTTAATATATTATGTAAATGAACGACAAAACAAGTCTTCTCCCCAAACTTGGGTCCTCCTAGATTAGCTTCTTCTGAATCTGCTCTGAATCGCCTGTAAAAGGAGAAGCCATCCTAGCATCTTGTCTCTGATTTAATACGAATAAAGTTCTTTGGCCTAGCCACATACTCTAAAACTATAGAGTCTGACTTTGATCTTATGTTGATTTTACAAAGTATAACATCATTAACCTCCATTGAATTACCTCCAATGTACACTGCTAAAAGTGAAATACGAAACAGGTCAAGAGGTGTTTTTCTTAAGTTTAGCAAGCTGGAGAAAATCCCAAACCATGGTACAGTATTTTCAATGTTGTTAATAACTAACACATATTTGTCCTCTGTAAAAGGATAAGGTGTAATCTAAATGCAACTTTGATCAGCATTATTAATAGCTCCAACATCTAATTTTTTTATATATAAAGAGTGTCTCTCTGGCTGGTAAAACAGCTCTAGAAGAAACGCCAACAAGATTCTTGCAGACATTCCTCTGTTTAGCAACACAGACTAAGAATAGTGATGAGCCACACCAAATCCATAATTTATTGAAAAGATCCAGAGTCCCCAGAATATTTTTTCCTTTCACCTTAGAAAAGGAACATTAATTTTGTCATTCCTGTAGTGGAGAAACCATTTTTCTAGTTTACCAAAGATCTCTTCATTATCAACCTCTAATGCATTATTAATCCAGTCTCACTCACAAGATTCAAATGATTGCATTTTACTAACAATAATTCTCTCTTTGAAATTAGTGGCAGAGACAGATTCTAAAACATATTCAGCCTCTTATTGGATTCAAATCCTAGAGGAGCAATACCACCCCTTTACCTGCTATGCCAAAAGTAGCCACTGAATTTTTTTTCTTTTTTATACAGTCAAGGCTTACATTTTAAAAAAGGGCTGGGTAATATACCCAGCTTTTTATAGTCACTGCCCAGAGACTGACCAAAAACCTTTATTTTCTAAATAAAGGAAAGCATTTTCTGAAATGAAGCGAGAGCAACAAGCGTGATGTCATGGTGGGCGTGTGCTATAGACCACCGGATCAGGAGGATGAGGTAGATGAGGTTTTCTTCGGACAATTAACTGAAGTTTCCAGAACACAGGCCCTGGTTCTAATGGGGGACTTCAATCACCCTGACGTGCTGGGAGAGCAATACAGTAGTGCACAGACAATCCAGGAAGTTTTTGGAGAGTGCTGGGGACAACTTCCTGGTGCAAAACTGGAGGAACCAACCAGGAGCCATTCTCCTCTTGACCTGCTGCTTACAAACAGGGAAGAATTGGTAGGGGAAGTAGATGTGGGTGACAACCTGGGCAGCAGTGACCATGAGATGGTTGAGTTCAGGATCCTCACAAAAGGAAGAAAGGAGAGTAGCAAAATACGGACCCTGGACTTCAGAAAAGCAGACTTTGACTCCTTTAGGGAACTGATGGGCAGGATCTCCTGGGCAGCTAATATGAGGAGAAAAGGAGTCCAGGAAGTATTTTAAAGAAGCCTTATTGAGGATGCAGGAACCGATGTGCAGAAAGAATAGCAAATATGGCAGGCGACCAGAGTAGCTTAACAGTGAAATCTTTGGTGAGCTTAAACACAAAAAGGAAGCTTACAAGAAGCAGAAACTTGGTCAGATAACTACAGAAGAGTATAAAAATATTGCTCAAGCATGCAGGGGTGTAATCAGGAAGGCCAAAACCCAAGAGTTTCAGCTAGCAAGGGATGTGAAGGGTAACAAGAAGGTTTTCTACAGGTATGTTAGCAACAAGAAAAAGGGCAGGGAAAGTATGGGACCCTTAGTGAATGAGGGAGGCAATCGGGGGGAGGGATAGCTCAGTGGTTTGAGCATTGGCCTGCTAAACCCAGGGTTGTGAGTTCAATCCTTGAGGGGGCCATTTAGGGATCTGGGGCAAAAATCTGTCTGGGGCTTGGTCCTGCTTTGAGCAGGGGGTTGGACTAGATGACCTCCTGAGGTCCCTTCCAACCCTAATAGTCTATGATTCTATGATGTGGAAAAAGCTAATGTACTCAATGCTTTTTTTGTCTCGGTCTTCACAGACAAGGTCAGCTCCCACACTGCTGTCCTGGACAACACAGTATGGAGAGGAGGTGAGCAGCCCTGAGTGGTGAAAGAACAGTTTAAGGATTATTTAGGAAAGCTGCACATGCACAAGTCCATGGGTCCAGATCTAATGAATCTGAGGGTGCTGAGGGAATTGACTGATGTGACTGCAGAGCCACTGGCCATTATCTTTGAAAACTTGTGGCAATCGGGGGAGGTCTGAGACGATTGGAAAAAGGCAAATATAGTGCCCATCTTTAAAAAAGGGAAGAAAGAGAACCCAGAGGACTACAGACCGGTCAGCCTCACCTCAGTCCCTAGAAAAGTCATGGAGCAGGTCCTCAAGGAATCAATTCTGAAGCACTTAGAGGAGAGGAAAGTGAGGAGGAACAGTCAGAATGGATTTACCAAGGGCAAGTCATGCCTGACCAACCTGATTGCCTTCTATGATGAGATAACTGGCTCTCTGGATATGGGGAAAGCGGTGGATGTGATAGAGCTTGACTTTAGCAAAGCTTTTGATATGGTCTCCCACAGTATTCTTGCCGGCAAGTTAAAAAAATATGGATTGGATGAATGGACTATAAGGTGGATAGAAAGCTGGCTAAATTTTCGGGCTCAATGGGTAGTGATCAATGGCTCCATGTCTAGTTGGCAGCCAGTATCAAGCGGAGTGCCCCAGGGGTCGGTCCTGGGGCCGGCTTTGTTCAATATCTTTATTAATGAGCTGAACGATGGGCTAGATTGTACCCTCAGCAAGTTCACGGATGACACTAAGCTGGGTGGAGAGGTAGATATGCTGGAGGGTAGGGATAGGGTCCAGAGTGACCTAGACAAATTGGAGGATTGGGCCAAAAGAAATCTGATGAGGTTCAACAAGGACAAGTGCAGAATCCTGCACTTAGGAC
Organism: Terrapene triunguis; assembly: GCF_002925995.2. Taxonomy (NCBI): domain Eukaryota; kingdom Metazoa; phylum Chordata; order Testudines; family Emydidae; genus Terrapene; species Terrapene triunguis. The sequence continues at coordinate 71,895,674 of NW_020664419.1, forward strand.
TGAAGAATCCCATGCACTACTACCGACTGGCTAAGCAGCAGTTCTGCAGGAAAGAACCTGGGGATTACAGTGGATGAGAAGCTGAATATGAGTCAGCAGTGTGCCCTTGTTGCCAAGAAGGCTAACGGCTTATTGGGCTGCATAAGGGGTCAGGAGTTCAGCAACCTAAACTCATGGATCCTCAGTGATCTGCGAAAGGTCCCTAGCCTTTGCTTTGCAATCCTTTTTTCACCCTCCAGTTTTCTGTGGCCTACTCTGAGCACCTCAAACTATAGTGATTGGAACTACATTTACACCTAAGATAGATACACCAAAGCTCCTACAAGAAAAAGCCCTACTCCCCACACCATCTAAGAATTTAGGACAATGCATCTGTGCATTTGGTCTGTAGTAACTTGCACGCCTTTGCTTAGCAGTTTTAGTAAGAGGGAAGGGAAAGGTTAATAGAAAGAAGCCAGGTCCCAGCCCCACCAATCCCAGGGATCTGGATCCCAATGGAGCTTCAATAGGATGTAGAGGTGCCAAGGATACAGCACTTCCACCACCCCTTCACCTTCTTCTGTCATATCTACCAAAGATGCTCCTCTCCCCTTGTGGAAGAGAAGGTGGCATGGGATAATGCAGCTTGCTCTACTTAGATGAGTAAGGAAAGCAAGATTTGGCCCTAACTTTGTTTAATGATAACTATTACATCTTTTTCCTCTATTGCATTTCTCATTTCATATTTATATTCCAGGAAAATATACTATTAAATAATGTGCTTGCTTTGTTGAGAATGAATATAAAGGAATACGAGAAACAAGGTGGGTGAGGTTATATCTTTTGTTGGACCAACTTCTGTTAGTGAGAGACACAAGCTTTCAAGATTACATTGAGCTCTTCTTCAACAACACTGAATCTAAATGAATGCATCAGATAAGCATGAGGAAGCTTTCAAAGATAACTGAACTGGATTTCAAAGTAAAAATGGTATAGTAATTCATTTATGAAGAATCCATCCTATGAAGAGTAGCAGTAGTTACATTTTATGTCCATCTAATGGTCTGGGATATGAAAAAAATAGTCTTCATTATAATTCATCTAGGCAATCAAAAATATAAAAGTGATGTCTTGCTACACATTTTAAATTGAAGCCTTTGCAAATTCAGCCTTTTTTCACAAGGTGTTTGTATTCAACAGTGCAGACATGCCAAAGTGTCAGACTAGTATACACATTTGCTAATCTTGTGTGCTAATGTCAGTGTTATTTAGGTTATCAAAGCCATTAGCTGCACAAAACTGGAATTGCAAAAACATATTTATCAATTGTTTAACCACAATTATTTTTCTTGGTGTCTAACATGAATTTTTAGTTCCATTTTCAATGATTAAAAAGAAGGCGTTTCATGTCTCTTTACTTAAAATTTAGCATATTCCATGTAATGTGATGCATTAAATTGCTTACCCACTGTAATTTTCTTTTTATAATGCAAACTCTGCCCTTAAGCCCTTGGAGCTATTATATCAGCAGTTCCTGACAAAAACATAAACCTGTGAATGTGTTGAAACTATTCAGTGTGGCTGCTGCCACTCTGGGCTCATGAACACACTGCGAGGCAAGCAGAAAAGATTTATAAAATAAACTCTTAACTTTTAAAAGAAAATAAAAGCATACATCATCTTTTTTATTGTCTATACACTGCATTTTAACAAGGCATATTTACAAGATAAAGCTGAGAGATCTGTTAAAAGATAATAGCAACTCTAAAAAGAAACTTTAAGAGATGCTGAAAATTTCTCAAATATTAAGACCGACTGTATTTATCACTTTAAAAAAAGCATTAAGGAACAAATTGCCAAGTTCTACTAAAAATCACTAGCAACTATGGAAACAGCAGAAGGCTGGAAAGCCAATAGGCATAAAAAAAAATCTATAAGATGATTCACTGAACTAACACAAAAATAACATAAAATAGAAAGGCAAGTAAAGATAGATAAGCAATTTGAGAAATGGAAATTTCTTGAAATTTGATTTGCTATAACAAAATTGTATGTAAAAATTTTAGAGCATCATCAAAAGAGAGAAAATAGAACATGAATCTAATAACAGTGAATGTAATGTGATATTCCAGTAAACTTGTCAACAAGTCAAGAGATATCTAGAGCATCAAATCTAGAAGATAAACTGTTATAAGGCAATCCATTAGAGTAGCTTTGAATGCTTTTTTAGATAGATGCTTTAGCTGTAGGTAATAAATAAAACCCCAACAAATAGAAATAAAAATAACCACTTCCTTATAACAAAATGAATAATAATATATCTACTGTGTAGCTCAAAGCACTGAAGCTCCTTCACAGCCCATTCATATAACATTTATTCAAGTTAGTATGCCTTTTGCAAATAGTTCTATTTACTTCAGTAGGACTACTTGCATAAGGATTATTCACAAGAGCACAGCCTAGGGGATGAGGACCTTTATTTCTCATTCCTCCATTATAGTGCATGGGGGCTTGGTCGTAAAAGTTGCAAGTGCCTCTTGTGAAGTATTGGGGCACATCCAACTCTCTCTAATCTCAAGGGGAAGTGAAGTGCTCTGCACCTCAGAGGAGGAGCTCAGCGGCTGAAAGGTTAATTGTTACATATCCAGTTGTTTACAGTTTCTTTCTCCCTGGTAATGTCTTAATATAATTTAGAGTATAAAAGTGCTTTTTAAGATTGATTTAATGAACCAGTGTTATCTCATTTACACCTGTGTAAATATAGAGTAGCTCTATTTTCTGCAGTAAAGATAGTTATAATTATATAAATATGGATGGTCAAAAGCACCCACTCTAGACACCGGGCTCCTCAGCCATCATCTATCAAGGGAAGAACCCATGTCTTTCTCCCTCCTGACCGGGTTTTTTTGAGGCTGCACAGTTCTCTGCCTACACTGTGATATCCCCAGTAAGCCAGACTGCCTAAACAGTCAGTGTCTACATTTTGCTTTCTTTCTGAAGCTATAATTACCAGCAGTTACCACATCTATTTTTAAGCAAGCACATTTATTCTTAAGTTGAAAGCATTACAGAGAAAACAGGTTAAAACAATTAAAAAAAAAATACATGAGCTAAAAAGCTTACCAGAGGTCACCGCAACTCCAACCTCAGGCTCTAGTAGGTGTCAGTCCTTCAAAACCCACAAGCAGGTTTTCCTTGAAATTACAAGTTCATAACTGTTTCAGAATCAGAACCATAACAGCCAGTTGGGCAGTTCATCTGTTTCTGTATACAGCTCTGGCTTTTGATGTCTAGTCTCAGGGAACAGGTAAATAGCAGACAAAAACCCTCTTCTTATGGCATAGTTTCAAAAGATTGGGTTTTTGCATAACCATAGGTAGGAAAATTGCATTAACCTCTCCAAGAAATTCATTTCACATGTATTGTGCCAAAAGTCCGTTCTTGTCTGGCACATTTTTCAATATAGTCTTTTGAACTCCCAGGCCTCACATCATATCTACCCCCTAGAGAAGCTGCATACAGTCTCAGCCCGTAATAATACAAAAATGATTCATTTTATACAATGGGCCCCAAAGATACTTAAAGGTCTCCCAAGGATATTGCAAAATATTGCTATATCTGTCACATTGAGACCAACATCTGGGCCTATGACAATTACGCTTTTGAAATACAGTTACAAAATTTTAGAACTACTTATTATATTTTCAGCTAGATTCATAGATTCCCAGGCCAGAAGGGACCATTGTGATAATATAGTCTGACCTCCAGCATAACACAGGCCACAAAACTTCCCCAAAATAATTAGAGCATATCTTTTACAAATATATAGAGCATATTTTTAGAAACACATCCAATCTTGATTTAAAAATGCTCTGTGATGGAGAATCCACCATGATCCGTACATTGTTCCAGTGATGAATTACTCTTTCACCATTAAAATTTTACACCTTATTTCCACTCTAAAGTCAGAATCTGCTGGATCCAGGGAATTTAAATGTGGCTAGATGCACTCGGAGTTCTAGAGTCTTCTAGATCCAGGGTTGTGGCCAAATTGCATACATCCCAGTGATATGAACTCAGGGCTCCAGGCAGGCAGAGCTAACCCTTGCATCCACAGCTTCATGGATATTGTTATTCAAGCTAGCTTTGATCTAGATAGATCAAACCTAACTTGGGTCTGGCTACATACACTGCATTCACAGTTCCCGCTTACAATGTAGCCATACCCCAAGCTTGCCATTGCATTCCCCTGATACTGCTCTGTGCAGGGCTGATCAAACTTGTGCCATGTTAAAGCAGCTTGAGTGCTTCTCTGAGTTATGCCAGAATTCAGTGACCATAGTGGGTCAAAATACAGGCAAGAATCAGAATGGCCACTCCTCCTTCATCAGCTGTATTCTATGTCAGCATCATTCTTTCACGGAGCTGACTCCCCTTTAGCCAGTTAGGGGATGAGATTGAACCAATGACGTAGTGCAAATTGAACATATCACCCCAGAGAATCTTACCCTGTGACCATTAATAAGTGCTCAGTATTTAATGACAGATTCTTACTATGACCTATCACACACATGAAAATTATTTCTAAATATGAACGTATATTAAAGTGAAGAAACAAAAAGACAGAAAAGGAAAAAGTGTTAATTAAAATCAGCCATATCAGAAATTATAGGGTATTAAAATCACTCAGTTTCTTTTGCATCGATACTAAAAGTAGGCAGAGATGTAATGGCATTTTCTATCAATGTTTCTCTCTTTTACTGTACCCTCTTAACAGCAATCAAACAATAGAAGTGTTCTATAACAAAAGGTTTATTTATCTACCTTTTATTTCTGTTTAAAAAGGGAATCTGAGATCACCTTTTGAGAAAAATTCCCTTTTATAGGCAAATCTTTCTCCCCTTCCTAATCCAAGTAGTTTGGTTCACTAAAAGCTTTGACCTAGAAAAAATAATATTACCACCTTCCATAAAAATGGAAGCAAAGGCATATGTAATAATATCCGATGGAAAAGAAATTAGGGGCTTACTATGAAAAACTGCAGTCAGAAGATGTCCACCCCATCAGGATCAATTCAGTGATTTCTTTAAATATATACAGACGTTTAAGATAGCAAGCATCTAAAAGTACATTTTAGAAAACTCAACTAAAATAGTCCTGAATGGAAGTGATCCTCTGTGCAGCGGGGAAATACCAGATCTGACACTTTCCACGCTGAATTTTATTAATATTTTAGTAAGTCCTTGGGGGCATTTATTGTAACATGTATAATGCAGCATTTGAAAAAGTTGCCTGTCTCTATTAGGAGTGCAATTATTTTTGTTGTTTTGAAACCTGGTAAGATACGGGAAACTACAGTAATTATAGGGCAATTTTCTGAATTAATGCAGTCTGCAAAATACTCACACAAGTAATAACAAAAATGATTAGAGTTGATCCTAAACAAAACCAATTCATGAGATTCAAACAGGATTCATAAGAATGCGGCACTCAAAAAAGAATCTGACTTGTTCTTGACCTCATTAGTATAATTCAGAATAAGAGTAATGAAATGATAGCTCTAATACCAGATGCAAAAAAGGGGCCGGATTTGCCACTGACTGGAGTAATGGAATGGCACCACTGTAAAACCAGAAAAATGCAGCAGAAAAATCAAACCCAGCCTGTTTGAAGAATATTTTCATAATTGGGCTAAGATGCTATTTAATGACATTAAGATATCTGTTACCCAAGAGGGTCTCCTGGTGTCCCCTTAACTTTCTGTAAATAAATGGAGCACAGCAGGGATTCTCATTGCCCTTGCTAGCTCTTCGTCATGCTTTATAACTTTTAACAAAAGAATACCAAAAATTAAAAAGAGATCAAAGATGCCAAATAAGTACCACATTCTGCCACAATTCATACTCCATGCAGCCCACTGAAATCAGTGGAGCAGTACAGAGAAAAAGGGCCTGATCCAAAGCCCAGTGAAGTCAATGGAAAGATTTTCATCAGCTACAATGGGCTTTGGATCAGGTTCAAAGTCTGCAGCTACATTGACACAATGTGTTTACACTCGGTGTACACAAATAATACTGGTATTTACAATGGCACCATATAATGCAATTCTTGAAATTTTAGATCTTATCAGTTGCTTCCGCACAATGTCTAGTTACAAATTAAATTGAGGGAAATCAAAATTAATATCTAGTAACTAGCAAGAAACAGTATTATAGATTCCCAAATGCAGTCTTTTCTTCTTTTTATGTTATTTGCTTAAGAAGCTGATAGTAACTTCTTTAGTTCTGCATTGACAGAGAATATATTTAATTTGGAAAGAAATTAGGCTGCTGTTTCTGGAAACAAACTTACTCTAAACTCTTCAGACTGTTTCAGCACTCCTCCAAATGAGCTCCAAGGCCACCAGGGTGATGATTAATCTGCTGAATTTTAATTTTTAAAATGTCTTTTTAAAATTCAACAACTGTAACAGGAACTTCTTCCTGACACTTTAGGCTCTCATGGAAACTTTAAAAATTAATTGAGATAATCTCCTTCTCATAACTATTAATTAGTAGCATATCTATTTCTTTACTAATTCAGTTATGCTTTTCTATAACCACATTGTATTACTGTTATATTTAGTTTGTTCTAATAAATGTATCACATACACACGGGCCTGATTCTGCCCTCATTTAAACTAGTGTAAATCAGCAATAACTCCATTGAATTCAACGAAGCTACACTGGTATAAATGTAATGTAAATGAGGTCAGAGTCATGTGAAGCTGAGTCAATTACAGTTTGTCCCAAACAAGTGAAATAAAACCAACATTACAGACTATATGCCACATATTTTAGAGATGTTTTAGAACTTTTTTTAAAGTGTATCCATTCTTGTTTTTTTTAATCTAGCCTCCTACTGGTAAAACATGTACCTTCACTACCAGGAGTTAACACAGGGCTCAGAGAGAATCAGAAAAACCTTTAAATATGCAATCTGAAATACATTTTCTATGTGTAATTCTTCAGTTGTACATTCATTCTAGGACTAAAGCAACTTTTAAATCCCATAAATTGGAAATCTCCCTTTCCAGTAGTGAAAAGCTCCCATTACTAATCCTGTAGGATCTGAAGACACCAGATTTTTGTGTGGCTCTTCATAAAAATGGTGGCTGTTTGAAGAAGCTGGGAATTTTGCAATGTTCTAAGAAGCCTCAGGGGTAGATAGATTAATGGGCAGCATGGAGGTAAAATAGTCAGAGATGAGTGTTAAATATAATTTGGCACATGGATATTACCTCTAGAGGTTTGTTCTCTCCCTTTCTCACACAGAGTGATGACCTTAATTTGTAAATTTTAGCTAAGACAAAGTTACCTCAGTATCTGGAGTACTCCCAAAGGGAAAACTTTCATTACTGTGAGCCTTTCCCTGCTGCCGAAGCCTTTCAGTACAACAGGGGAAGGGCTCCAGTAGCGGGGAGGAAATGGGACACTACATTGCTATATTTAGCAGTGTAGACAGGGAAGCACAGCTTGGTAACTAGAGAGCATGCAGGACATGTACTTGCATACATACTCATATCCTCCAGCTGTGTCTTTACTCTTCTTGCCTAAGCAGTGCCTTGCTGGCTACACTGCTATATGCCACCCGCCTATCTCAATAGGTGGGGGAACTTGATAGGGCTGGCAGTGAAGGGGGACAGTCCCAGCAGCAAGGGAGGGGACACTTACTGAGGGTCACCAGGTAGCTCCTCCCCACCCCCGGGAGTCTCTGGCACCCATTGGTCAGCTGGGGGGAGATGAGAAAGGCTAATTGGCCAGAATTCCCCAGTTCCCAGGATTGAACCTGGACTGGGGGCCATATGGAGCCTCTTTAAGCTCTGATCCAGCAGCCCCCAACGTACTCACCACAAACTAGGAATGGGAACCTGGCCTGACCGATGTTGTGGGTCTAGCTGATTGCCTGTTTGGAGAGTCAGGAAGGAATTCTCTTTCCTATGGGCCAATTGGCAGAGGACTTGGGATTTTTTGGCCTTGCTTGCAGCATGTGCAAGCCACAGTAGGTTATGTAGGAACACACTTAGCACCTTAGGTACTTGGGTTGAGCTGTTTATTCATCACAACTTGTGACTGGTTTCCAGTGTGGTTAAAAGGATAACATGAACAGTTCCCAGAGGTAAAAGACCTGAGACTTGGTGATCTGGCTTGGGCTCATGGGATAGGATGAGACCTTGTGGCCATCAGGGGCTGAGGTCCCCACACTCTGTCCCCCTTATGGAGAGGAGAGTGCTAGGACTCAGAGACCTGAGTTCTGGGGGATAAGTTGAGTTACGGATTATAGGGTAAGGAGCCCTGTATCCCCTTCACTCAAACCAGTTAAATGCCTGTTATAGGAGAGTATGGGTGGGTAGCACCCCTTCATGTGCTAAAGTTGCAGCCTGCCGCTTAATTCCATGTATGCAGCTGTCCTCATTTTGCTACTGTGTCCACATCAATTATACCTGTCCTGGCAGGGATATGCGGGCATGTACTCTACACACCAGCCAAAGAAGCATGCAGTGTCCTTCTGGCTCTTGCTTTTCCCTGCTGTTTCCTCCCACCGGAGCCTTTCCTCACCACAGTGAAAGGCTCTGGCAGCTGCTGAAGCCTTTCCCGGCTGCCTCCCCTCGGCCAGAGCCTTTCACTGGCACGTGTAGCTACACGCTGCAGTGTGGACACAGCTCGCTTTTCACTGCAGCGTGTAGCTACACTACCATACCTGACGCCACCAGTGGTGTATAGCGTAGATTTAGCCTATGAGTCAGAGTGCATTTTTTTACATCTCGTTACAAACATAAGGCATTCCTTATTGTGTCTATACAAATGCTGGGACTCATTAACATGTTACTACATGTATTTCAACAGTAGTGGTGGTTGGATACTGCAATACCACATACAGTATGTAGAGTTAAATCAGGTTTGAGTTGTTTTATTTTGGGGTTTTTTTGGTTCCTCCCCTTCCTCCTTAGTGATATTTCCTATATTCCTTGTATCAGGAGTAAAATTATATAATGGGGGGGGGGGGAGATTTATCATTTTAGCTTGCTAATTATTAAACAACTAGTGTTGGTCAAAATACAGGGGGGAAATATACAAGCTTTCCCCTCATTCTTTGCCAAAATTTGATATAGACACAAATGTTGAGGTTTCCCATTTTAAAAAAATGTCAACCAGTTCTATTAATAAACATCTATATTACAGTAGGGTTTAGATAATTCAACCAGGATCAGGGCCTGGGCCCCATTATGCTAACCACTATACAGGCATGAAGATGCTGTCCCTGCGCCAAAGAGCTTACAAGATAAGTGACATACAAAATGGTTGGGTGAGAGGGCTACAATCAAACATTCAGTTTTATGCCTATCCTCCCATTTGTTCTACGATCAGCAAGAATAAATGATAGAAAGGCAACAGAATTTAGGATGGCAAGTACTGCAAGAACAGCAGCAGTCTCTTGGGACACTTCTCCTAAACTGTATTTACCAGACTGTGTACCCCACAATGAATGGTTCCAGCACTGGGTGAGATCCTGGTTACATTGAAGTGAATGGCAAAACTCCCATTAACTTCAATGGGGCCAAGATTTCACCCTTTGCATCTGCATACACTGCTTTAAGTGTGTTCAGTAAATGAGAGTTCAATCTGATGAGCTGGAGTTACACAGGAAGGTAAGCCCTCTTTTTAAATTAAAGGAAGAATATCTTATTTTAGATTAAGAACATCATAAATCAAACCTTGACTACTGCACATATACAGTACCATATACAGTGTTATATGGTATACCATATACAGTGTTATATTCTGGATGTTCTTTAAATGAAAAGGCCATGAAGCGAATGATACCCATTCTATCACAAAACAAATCCAGAGCTGACAAAAAAAGAAAAGCAGTCAGAAATGGACCCTGGACTGCCTGCTCCCTACATATTATAAGTGTGTTTCTTTTAGACGCAGATACTAACAAGGAAGATACTCACCAAGTCCAATGAGTGATGCTAAACAGAGTGTTGAACATTTTTTTAAGTTTAAAAGTTTATTTAAAAAATAATGATTCTAGTGTAGTAAAATGTTGCCTTTGAAACTTTCCAGGCTTGACAAATCATCTTGACAGCACATCATGCCCTGTTACATCGGCATATTAGGTAAGGCAGTGTGACAAAGTAACAGGGCATGACAGGCCAATCAGATTGACCTGAGAGCATTCTGCAGCCTTGAATACTATTCCGCTTATTACTGAATGTCAAAATGAATAAGAACCAAATTTCCAGGGCTACTTGTACCTATCCACAAAGGAGCTTGTAGTTCGTCTACAGGTTGGTGTCTGTTTTCACCTCAGTGCTTTGAGAATTAGAATACAACCATGGATGGCCTAGGTCCAGGGTGTGCTCAGACATTTTGGTTGCACTCACAAAAATGGGATTTTGAAGAGGGGCTTGTGTGTGCCCTTCAGTTAAATAGCTCACTTCTTTGCTCCTCTCCAGGCCCTTTGCATCGCCAAGTGGCACTGATTCAGTTTTACTTTGTAATTACTGTGAAACAAACTGGAATGATGAGAGCGTAGTCCACTACCTGGGTGTAGGTGGAAGAATCCAGAAACACTATAAGTAGATACACAGCAGCAGCAAAGCGTTAGAAGTACTGTACTTCAATGTGCTTGGGCAGAAAAGTGGGCAGAATGAATTATTCTTATTTTTTCATTAATTTGACCCTTGTTACTCTATCCATCTCTATCAGACAACAACTTACCTGATCCCAGCACAAGAAACCTCATCATAACATGGAAGATATGCTTTCTGTCCTTTTCAGTAAGACCTGATATGGTAGTTTTGGGCAGAGGAGGGGAAGGAGGAGATGAAATATAAGGGCAGAGATGGCTTTACACAGACTCTTTTACAGAGACTCTCACATTACTTGCAGACCCTATGGAGATGGGAAGGGAGACCTTATTCTGCCTCTCTCTCCCCCTTTCCTGCCCATTCTTCTTAATCCTCCTGTAAACAAGTAGGCTCCTCGCTCCTCAGCCTCTTAACCCTAGCCCCCTCTCATGTGTGGTTGTGTGGGCTAACCTCTAACTGCAGTGGATGGCCTGGGTTAATGGAAGGCCACCTCTACCACCAGTTACTGGCTTTTGCCTGCCTAAACCAAAACTGTGTGCCAGTCTTAGCCTGAACGGCACCAGCACTATTCTGAAAATATGATGAGTGCACTATCCAACGTCACAACCACAATACAGCTAGTTTTTGCACATCTTCTCCTTTGGTGCCCACACACTCTGCACAAGCCCATCAGCTCCCTTTGAAGCTTCCATGTGTTCCAATCTCCCTCTTACTTAGAAAATAAGTGCTTATATAGGAATCTTAAAGGATTTGACAGTTTGGCCTTAGTGGTATAAAATCTCAGGTACAATGGCTCCAATTCAGGAAAGCACTTACTATGTGTAACTTCCACTGAAGTCAAAGGGTATGTCTACACTGCATCTGGGAGGCAATCTCCCAGCCCGGGGCCACAGATTGTGCTAGCAGATCTCACACTTGTGCTCTAAAAATAGCTCTGTTGATGTTGAGGTTCAACCTGGAGCTCAGGGGGGTGAGATGGGTGTGGGGTTGAAAGCCAGAGCCACAACATCAAAACAACATCTATATAAGTTTGTAGACCTGGGCTGGGAGGCTCACTCCCAGAGGCAGTGCAGACATATCCAATGGGTCTTCAGCACATGCTTAAGTGCTTTCCTGAATTGGGGCTGCATGGTCAGGCAACAAGCTAATGCTGCCCTAAACACATGAATGAAATATGTACACATACAAACACTTCTTTTTAGAATTTTTTCAATGTGTGTTGCAACACGGATAGCTCAGCAATTTTAAGGCAGAACTATGGATTCTCTGCTGGTCTCTTTTTCTTAGTTTGCCCAATTTGCAGAAAAGGGAGGGATTTAACAGATGTACACTTAAGAAAAACTTATTATATAAGCAACTCATTTAGCTGCTTTAGAAACACATTTTTAAAGAACTCATTACAATGGGACTGATTTCAGGAAAGCAAAAGGGAATTTTGCCTGACTGGAGGACAACAGGACAGATAGGATTCCTTTTAGGATATTTTCATTAAGGTATATATTCACTTACTGTGATTTCAGAAACAAGAAGTATAAAAGAAATTGTAGGTAAATATTTTGAAGTCAATGGAACTCCTGGATGGTCAGCAGCTCTGAAAATCAGGCCAGTTATTTATATGCCTAAATATGTATCTATTTGCCAAGCTTTAATCACTCAAGTTTGAAAATTCTTGCCTGTACTTTAAGATGACTAAGTATATCCATTTTATCCCCAATACAGCGGTTTTTTTCCATATTAATACAAAATTCTGTCTTCAGAACACAGTCTTAAATTTCTAATCATCTGGTGATTATAAATGTTAAAGCCAAAACTTAAATCTGTTGGATATATTTTGCAAGGTATTTTCACAACTAGTACATTTTTAAAATGCAGAGGCCTACGTTTCCCCCTAGCTATCACAACAGCAAGAAAAAAAAATTACTGAGCCATGAAAGCTTCCTTTGTTAACATACAGATCACATTATTTATACAATCTGCATGTTTAATGAATGCATAAAAATTCAAATGTCAATGGAGATAAAGTGAAATTACATTATATCAAGGAAGAATTAGCTTTTCGACCGAGAGAGTTTTGATTCTGAGGTGAAAAAGTTTTAAGATTAAGCACAAGCAGTTAGAAAAATGCGGGGGAGGGGAGAGAAGAAAGAGAAATAAACCAAATAGAATAAACAAATGATTGTCTCAAATTAACCCTTTGAAGCAAAGGAAACAAGCTGTTGGGTCACTGTATAATTACTGTGTTTTCAGAATTTAAAAAACAAATAGAATTAAAAGCAGCAATCTCCATTTACCTGCCCAATTTGTATATCACAATGTGTGAATTAATGTGGGTATACTTCCAGAGTTTATACCAAAATATGAATATAAAGTTATCATGATGCGGTTGTGTGAGATACAATTTAGGGACTCATAAAATCTACCACATGTTCAGATTCATTTTTAGAAATGAAAAATTATTTCCATTTCTGACCTGAGATATTCTGAGATAAGTATGATGCAACAACGCACTCCAGGGACTGGCACCTTCAGAGCCTTACATCAGAGTTGCAGCGTGTATCATAGTAGATAGATGACTGAGTAGCTTTTCTGTATATCCAGGGCAGTTACAAGTTACAGAAAGTGTCTGAAAATTGCTAGGCCTCAATGAGTAAGGATGAAAGTTTGTATGTGGAGCTTAATGTATTTTAGATGAAAAACTTAATGCTGAGTTTTTTAGGTGAAAAACCTCAATTTTTTGTCTAGCAAAAAATAAGGAAAGATGTCTTTATTCTTGGTATGATACAAGAATGAACCTTAAAAGTGTCAATTCCTTTAAAAAAAAAAAAAGCAGGGAATTACACTAGCAGAAATAGATTTTGCATTAATTTGAGCCTACAGTACAGGATGTCAATTGCAATCACACTGAAAGTCATTAAATTGCACTAATCCACTTTGCAGGAAGTGTTTTTGTATTTTTCTTGCTAACTACAATCAAGTAGACATAGAGAACAAAGCCATTCAAAAAAAGTTTCTCCTTCACAGAGACCATGGCATCACAGTCAGATGTTTATTCACATCTCTTTGGCATATGCTGAATTTTGGTGATCCTTCATTATTGTCAACAGAAAGGCAAAATCATACAAGTCCCTTCCCACATTTGCCACTCAGAACAGTTTATTTATATGGGTTACAAAAACGCTTGCATTTGCCTTGTCTGAATGATTTTTTCCCAGGAACACTGCCTCTTTCTGGATGATGATTTTCTAGGAATACTCTTCATATAGGATCCAGTTCACTTAAGCACTTCAACATGTGTTTAGGGTTAAAAACATCCTTAAATACCATTAATGTAAATGGGATTTAGCATTAAGCACATGCTTAAGTGCATTGCTGAATTGGGAGTATAAGGTTTCATCCTGCAAGTTGCTGAGCATGTCCTACAAGCACTGAGCACCTTCACCTCCCAGTGACTGCTGAGACTACTGAAGGTGCTCAGCATCCTGCAAGCTCAGGCCCCCTATGGCTCACTTTGCACTCTACATACATTTTCATGTTCGGGACAGAGCTAACGTGATCAGTCCGAATTTTTCCCTTTTCTATTAACATATATCGATTAAAATGCATATTGGGCTTTCATTATTGCAATGACTTTTAAATGTTGAAAATGAGACATTGCCCTGGGTAGCTTTCCTGGCATATTTTTGGAACTGCTGCAATTTCCTTCTAGATTTGTAAACAAGATGAGCAAAAAACCGTCACTTCTTCAAAACAGCCCAAAGTGGGAAAATTGCCAGTGGTCTTCACTGCATCAGTAGAAGATGACCCAGCATTTAAAATGATGATTTACAATTTGACACCATAAATTAATAACTTTAGCATCTGTAACTCCACTAATTTGACAAGTTTGCAGCATATTGTCCATAAAAAGCTAGTAAACGCCTTACCATCCCAAAAATGTTCCGTAACATTTTCTGTTTCTCTAGCGATCATGTTGCTAGAAACCTTAGGGTCCAGTGCTCCTCTCTGCATTGTTACAAACAGGAGTCTGCGCTAACCAACATGGTAGTTCTGCTTGGCCCTTGATACATGCCCCCTGTATCAGAATTCCTTCCCTAGAGTTCCAGTTCTTTAGTTGGAATTGGGTGGGTGGTGGCACCTGTTTAAGCATGGGGCATGCTAAAGCCCCCCCCCCCCCATTTTCAGCCTAAGGGGAGGAGCCATTGGACCTGGGAATCCTATAAGTTCAGGGGACAACAAATGCAAAAACAGGGACAGGTGTGAGGGTCACCAGTATGAAGTGCCCCCTGTACCAGAATTCCTTCTCTAGAGTTCCAGTTCCCTAGGTGGAGTAGGTGGGTGGTGATAGTCGACCCAGCTAGGCTTCTCCAAAATTCTTTCCCCAACCAAATCCAATAGGGGACCCCAGCAGAATTTAACAACGTGTGCTTGTAGAAAAGCAGGCATCTCCCTGCTCTGGGCTGTAGAACTCCCCTATTTCTGCAGTAGAAGGGACATCTGCAGCAGCACAGGATGAGGCCATCTGCAGTATCCATCCACAGTAGTGGATCTTCTTTCTGTCATGAGAGTGGAAGGAGCCAAGCATGTAATGAAGGCAAGGGCCAGAATTTCTCCAGGGGTTCTGAGGCAGTGCATCCTGAAGCAATAAAGGGTAGGTAGCATAGGCTGCCATGCTGGGTTCATTGTGCTAGCTGATAGAGAAGAAGGTCAAGCTATAGAACTACATTGTGCCTCCCTGCCCCCTTTTTTGGGCACCTAGTAACACTGGTAAAGCTAGTTTAGTGCAGTACTTGTACTCCCACCACTAAGGTTGAGGCTAGCTCATACACAGTGTCATAAGTGGAGGAGAGAGAGACAACAACATCTTGGCCTAGGTCTGCAAAGTTATTTAAGCACTAGCTCCCATGCCTTCCCCACCATATTGCCACTCATGCAGGGCAGCCACAAAGTGGTCCACAAAGGTATAAAATGTGGACTAAAGGATGGATTACACTGGGGAGATGAGAATGTCAACACTTTGAAGGTTCAAATCCTGAGTGGTTTAAAGTATCTTCAGGGATAGGCTGTGGAGAACTATATCATTTGAGTGCTTAAGGCCTCCCGGCTAAATACTGACACCCTGTGTACTGCAAGTTCTTTCCTTGGCATTGGAACTACCTGAAGAGCTATGTATTGCTACTTGAGCATGCTGCAGTAACAGAGCAAACATTTTTTAAAAATGAATGTTTTATGTAACAAGACACTAGATATTACTACAGGCTCAGATTTGTTAATTAAAGACTAACAATACATTTTACTTTACTCTTCTATGTTAGGAGAACATATACTATGCAGATTTGACATAATATATGTTTTGCTATTCAAAGCTTCAAAAAGGAAGAAAAATAAACAATGACCTTAGTAGAAAAGTCAGCAACTTTCAAGCATTGAGTAACAAGTTAAGATGACTAATTTTCTCATTCTGCAATGACAACGCTCAGTAGTCATAGTCTTTCATAAAATGTGGACTTGGAATTAATCTTTCTAAAATGTTCTTTTAAATTAAATGTTCTTGAAGTTATAGCTGGAAGGACCAGAGAGAAAAGAAAAGGCTTTATAAAAGAAAAGGCTCCTCCAATCTGAGCCTCTGAAATAATCACAAATATTCCCAACACCATTCCCTACTTTGGGGCAAGCCAGGTACGAAGGTCTATTTAAGTACTCTGAACCTGGGGCTGGCAAAAGATCAGGCCACTCTTTGCATGCTAGAGAAGACTCAAGGCTGCACTAATTTATATCTTCCTGGCTATGGTCCCAAGGGGCTAATCTGGCAGCTGGTAATTCGGTAGGATATTTGGTAGAGCTCGGTGAAATAACAATCAAAACTTTTTTTTAAACAAAAAATGCAGATGTGAGTAGACCAAAACATTTTTTGTAAATATGTGTCAATTTTGGCAAATTGTTTAGTCAAAAAAATGTTTCAAAACCATTGGGGTAGTCACAAAATCAAGGCGGAGGAGGAGGTCCACTTATACACCACAGCCCAGTAGCTAGGGCACTCACTTGAGATGTGGGAGACTCTGGGACATCTCCCCCCTCTCAGGTTAATGCCCTAATCACCAAGATATTGGCTATTCCAGGTCTCAGTCTTTCCTATGGAAGCTGTTCCACTTTGCATAATTAATTAAATGTTCATTGGAGCAAGGACTGGAACCTGGGTGACCCCAGTCTGATGCAAGTGCCCTAACCAACAGGCTTTAGAGTCATTCTCACTCTTTCTGGCCCAATGAATATTTAAGTATTTGATATGAAGGGGAACAGCTTTTACATAAGAGATTAAGAGAGACCCACCCCAAAATACCCAATTGTCTGGTGATGGTTAGGACACTTAGCTGGGGGGGGGGAAGGGGAGGTCGTGGGTTCAAAATGTTTCTCCACAGTTGGGAATGGAACTCAGGTCTCCCCTCTTTCCATTAAGTGCCCTAACCCCTGGACTGTTGGGGAGCACCACCTCCTTCTCTATTGTGTGAAACCTTTGTTTCTACATATCATTTTGAAGGACATAAATCCACACCATAGGAGTTTATTACTCCGCCAGCGCTGAGTGTCACCTTGCTTATTAGGCTCAGAGACACTGTCAATCAATTGATTACAATAGAATATATAGATTTTCCATGGGCGGGGGAAAGTGACGGGGTAGGCAGTTCCACACCCCGGGATAGGTTTTGCAGCAAGACAAGATAGCACATTAGCCAATGGTTAAAAGGTTACATAATGTCTCCGCCCATGGTCTCAAGTTAGCAAGTTAACATTTAATTAATACTTTGATAAAATGTTATTACTATAAAGTATATATATTGAATTCTGATTTGGGGACCATAGGAATGGAGCAACTCCTTTGATTGTCCAACAGGTACATTCCTAGGGGTTAAAGCAAAGAAACAGTGAAAGTACATGACAATACAGATTGTCTTCTTTATGCCTTAAGGCAGGGCATTGGTCCCTTGGAAGGGAGGTGGAAGGATGCCATATTTTATACTGACGTGCCAATTTTCATAAACTCAAGGTTGGATCTGTGGGAAGAACGTTCCCTACAGAAGAGACTGACACAATAGGAACAGGGATCCTTTGTTCAATCTGCAACTCTGAATAAGACAATTATTTAGTTATTGCTTCAACATCTGGCTTTTCTACTGACCAAGCATATCTTAGCAAAGGCAATGTTATCTGTTTACCCCAGCTTTTCTCTTAGCTAATCACTATTGCTAGGCCTCTGGTCTCTCGACCAAACTCTGAACTTTGGGTCTGGAAAAGAGCTGGCACAATCCATATACCAGGTTGTTATAGAAAATGCACATGGATTTTAACCCTTCACATTTGCTTTTACCACAAAAAGGATAAAAATGCCCAAAATTGGAATGAAACATTTAGTTTCGGGATCTAATTTTTTCTGATTTTTATTTGCCAAAAATTCTGAAAAATGTTTGTTTTGGATTGACATGAAACTTTTTTTTAAAAAGACCTTCAGACCTGCCAGTGAATGGGAAAAAAATCAGTTATTTGCATAGCTCTAGTATTTGGATTTTGCAGATACCTCTCCCCCCTTTCTCCTAGTCACCCAGATATCCACGTAGGGTATTCAGAAGAGCCACAACAGAGGCCCTGTGTCATCTGATGATAGAGGAAGAGTTCTCAGGGGCCAGATCTGTCAGATTCATGGCTGCTTTGCCCCACCAATGCAGAATGAAGCAACGAGAACAGAGGGGCAGGCTGTGGTTCTTTATGACATTTTTGGTATTCTTGTGTTTTCTCTACTTTTTCAATGCCCTTTCTAAATAGAAAAGACTAGAACTGCATCTGTTATTCTAGATGTGGCTGTAAGTGCAGATTTTTGATAGCCTAGAGACCAGTAACATGTATAAACCCCACTACCAGCTGTTGGAATACCAGTTGTTATGCTTATTGCCTAAAGCAGCTAAAAGAAGGCCTTTCTGAAACCCTAGCACAACTAGCAGACCAGGAGGAGAGGGTGAAGTGAATGACCTCGAGAAGTGAACATGACCCTCTGCCCTCCTGACTTGAGCTGTTTTTTGAAGCATGTGGTTTTTGCAAGATGGAAAGTCTGACAATAGTTAACTATTGCTATACAGCTGGTTAACTGATGGAAAGTTCCCGTGCCTGACGGATGGAAAATTGCCCACCTGACGGGCTCAAAATCTCCACTCTTAACTTAGCTTCTGCTGAGCAGTTTTGTTAATGAACAAGCTATGTAATACTAACCAGTTGGATATAAAAAGAGGAAGAAATCTGAGCTCGATGGACGCTTGGACAACTCTCAAGTTCCCTGGAAGATGGCCGGCCGACTACTGGATGCTTGCAATTATCCACTTGAGACCTCCTCAAGAGCCTGAGTAAATATGCATTTGGCATTTTGGGGGTGTTTTACTAACCTGTTGCAGACGTGTGCAAGTGCTTGAGACTAAGTAAAGTATAACTTTAAGTGAGAGCACTCTTGTATTGTCCTGTTTGTGCCAGTCATCGATCAGTTGGACAGTCATGTCTCCATTGATTTATTTCCTGACACCACCTCGCATGGAGGAAAGTTACCCAGAACTTTGGGTTGAAAGAACCCCAGGTAACATGGGTGCACACTGGCTATACAAAGTGGTACTTTCTCTTCCCTAGGTTTGCATGGAATACATTATCTCTATAGCCAAGAACAGAGAAGGCAACCAGGAGCTGGGGTAATTCCTAGGAAGAGAGATCGCTGATGAAAAAAAATGAAGCCAACATTAGTGAAAAAATGATAAGATAGGTATGCTGAGAATGTCTCAAGTATTAAAAAAATTCTCCATGGGCCAAATGAACTAGACACAGAGAAAGAAAGAGCCTGAGAGTGCAATGAACAGAATTCATCGCAAACTCAATGGAGGAAGAAACTGATCTTAAGGAATAAAAGCTCATGATTTAATAATGAAAAATCCCCAGACCTACAGACAAGTTGTATGCATAATTTATATGATAGAGATAAAGTTTGGGAAGATTTAAAACATAGTAGGGTTGATCTGGAAGGCAGGACTCTCTTAAGACATTTATCATAGAAAATGGGTTATTAACCATTTGGTGGAATTGGTACAATAATGTTTCCTTTATCTTTATTTTCCTCAACTGCCTTATTTCTATATACCAGTAAGGGGGAAGATTAAATATTTAGATTTGTACAATAGGATTTTTTTTTAAATTTAAGTTTAATAGGATCTTTAAACCTATAGTTTGTGAATAATTCTAACAAAAATGGGGAAAATAAGACACAGAATGTGAACTTTGGATATTTTTTTTTCCATTATGGTTTGATGAAAAATAAGTTGATACTGAAAAAATATTAGGAATTCAAAAGTCACCACTTTTTCCCTCGATTGTTTCTGTTTTTTTCAGACCCCTTTTGCAAGAAATCTGAAATACTCTAGGCTCTCTACTTTGCTCCACGTGTTGCTTTCCATATGCTGATTACTAAAGTATTAGTTATACATAGTAGTATGTATGTCTAGAATTCTGAACATTTTAAAACAGCTAAAATATATTAATTATTCAGTACTGCAGTATTGTCTAGAAGCTTCAGTCATTAACTAAGATCCCATTTTGCAGTGACCGGAGCCGCCAGGGTCCCTTTTCGACCGGGCATTCCAGTCGAAAACCGGACACCTGGCAACGCTAGATATTAGTGGACCTTGGAGAGAGAATTTGCATGATAGCCAAGCATCCAATTATAAGTTTTGGAAGAAGGCTCTAAAAATCACTGATTCCCCTATAGGGAAATGGCAAGAAAGAACTAAAAGTCTGCATGACACAGGCTCCTTCAGGAATTCCTTTGATAAATTACATCATCATTGCTAAATATGGAGAGTTTGTTCTTACCATATTGTTTCAAAAAATTTAAGCAATGCTAAAATAGAATATAAACAAGGATCTTTCTGTGACATGCTGCAGCTTCACAGGCCCTTTCAGAAGGTCAACTTCAACAATGACTTCAGCAGCACAGTTTCTTCCTCTGTTTCCCCAGGTGCTATAGCCCTCCCTGGCCCTAAGGAGCTACCCACTGAAGTACAGCAGCTCTGGATATGAAACTAGGAAATTAACAGCAAAAAACCCCTCAGTTTAAGTGACAGTTAAGGTTGCAGCAGGACACCCTTCACCCCATCTGAAGCCTGAAAAGTATGGAGAAGTAGTTGTTTAAGGAAGTTTCCTGAATTCTTTGTCCTTTTTCATTGCCTACAATGCTCTTGATGCCACACAAGGTGATATCAGCAATGTTAAAGCAGATTAATTTCCCAAATGCATGCAATATGCAACAGTCAGATGTGCCAATTTGTTGCTACAAGAAGATCTGAGGTCATCATTAAGGTTTGGTGTTACACTGTAAGTTTGATGAAGCTGGAGTACGCCTTACTTTTTTGGTATCTGTTGGAGATGGAAGTGAAAGGCTTATGGCTTTGAAGTGTGTTATTGACAATGCTGTAGGCAATGTTAAGGTGGCAAAGAATGCAGGCGACTTACTCCTTAACTTCTTAATTCCATGTTTTAAGGTTTTCGGTGGATGTGGTGTGTCCTGCTGCAACTATAACTGTTAAAAGTTTGTATGTTACCATACAGAGTTTTACCTATTTTTCCTCTCTTCTCTATGACCCTACATGGAGTTAATTACTATGAATAGTGGGCTAGCAGGCATTCCATTACCTGAAGTTTGAAATGCAGCATTTATTTTCAGCATAGCTTGTTTGCCTGCAATTGCATAAGTTCCTTTTTAGAAGTTTGTAGAATTTAGTTGTAAATACAGCTCTAGTTTTCATACTTCGGTATCTCAAAACACTTTACTGCATTAACTGTGGGCCTAATCTTTGTCCCTCTGAAGTCTATAGGAGTTTGTCAGGCCTTACATAAGCAAGAAGAGGAATCATTATGCACCCATCTACAGTTCACTAATAGCCTTAAAGACAAAGTGATATCCCTAGTAGTGCTGGGCAAATAACAGATTCTTTAGCCCACTGGCAATTCCAAAAAATGGAAAAAAGTTCTTTTGGCTTGAACAAAACATTTTGTTCAATCCAAAGCTAAACGTTTTGTTTAGATTTTGAGCATTTTTAAGTTATTTTATTTAAAAAACTAAAAAAGAAAATTTCAAATCAAAAAGTCATTTTGAATTAAAAAAATCAAAATGAAATTATTTGATTTTTTCAGGCTTTTTTCTGACCGAATAAATTTGGCAAATTCAACATTTTGCAAAATGTTTTGCTGTGGCCAAATCTGCATTCTCATCAAAAAAGTTTTGGGGGTGAAAAATTTCACCCAGTTCTAATCCCCAGAGCAGTTTGAATAGCCGGGATGTATACCACTGAGAACTGGGGGGGAGGGGAGGAGACACAAAGGCAAAAAGAAATTCTCCCTCATCCCATGCTAATGGAGAAATAAACTCATTCCACTGAACTCCTAACCCTGCAAAGCCTGTAGCTAGTGACCTGCCACTTTCATGGTTTATAAGTAGATGCACTTCAATAGGACCCTTACGGGATCCTTCAAGTACTACAATGAAAGCTTTCAGTTTCCTTAGAAGAATTTTAATTCTTTCATCTCACCCAAGACATGAAATCACTATTTAATCTTTTAAGATTTTCTAGTAGAGGATTTAAAGCATTATATGAGCAAGTCAATTCTTTCTTTTGAACATCCTGCTGATAATACGGTCTTCCTTTTATGGTGCATGTGATCAGGTTTGAACTTGCAGTGAGAGGATTCATCCAATCCATCTCTGGGATTTCTTTCATATGGAACACTTATTCCAGAGATGTTCAATATTGTCATTATATGCAGTCAATTCTTAAACCATAGCTTTATAAAAAGTTTGCTGTGAGACTACTACAATAAGTTGCCCTTATTCTTTGTAAGGTTTACTGGTATTATACGATAATAAATAGCTAAAAGCCTTCAAGAATTGGAAACGCTTCTTTGTTTGTTTGTTTTTTAAACTTTGAACCTAGCCATTTCTGAGCTTGTAAATAACTTATTTTGCAGAGGAAATCCCTTCAATTTAACAAGATCAGTCATTAGCAACCAGTGACAGATACAGTTCTCTCTCAGAACGCTTCATGTTACAAATCTTCCATACCTCACAACAAAAAGTGCATATCTTTTTGCCATTATTGTCATGTTCCAGAAACATTTAAGGTCAGATCCTGCAAACCCTCTATGCACAGAACTCCCCTTGACTTCAGTGCAAGGAGGGAGGCTTTACTGACCTAGACAAGACATTTAGACCAGGGACCTTATATTAATCTGCCTATAAAGCATCATCTGTGAAGTTATATAAATATTAGTAAACAAAACAGCAATCCTGTGCTTTAACCACGCCACCATTCTTCCCTACATAATCAACATCAGGGATTGTGTGACTGTTTGAATTGTTTGCCTGACTAGAGTCTATACTTTATATAAAGTACAAATATATTTTGTATAAATAGACCCAGAGATTACTTATAGGATCATTTTATTGTTTTTTCTTATTGCAGTATACCCACTGAAGTAACTGAGGGAGAGACTTTGTCTGAGTCTTAATTGACCAGTGTGGAAGCAGAGGTTTTTCTCCCACACCAGCATCTGGCATAGTTATTCATACCAGTGCAGAATGAGTGCAAAGTGGGCATAAAGTACTACCATTTTGATTTGGTAGTGGTTAAGATGCACTTTGCACTAAACACTTATACAAGGTACAGGATAACAGAGAATAAGGCCCCTCGTTTTTATTTAAAGAAGAGCACACAACTTCTGGTATACTGACACATCCTTCACACTTCCATGAGGTTTGTTTAGGTACATCCAGTAAAATAATCCAAGGACTGTTTTTTCTTGGAGATGTCAATATTTCTAAGGCCTGGTCTACACTAGGCTTTTATGTCGAATTTAGTGCCGTTATATCGAATTAACCCTGCACCCGTCCACACCAGGAAGCCATTTAGTTCGACATAGAGCTCTCTTTAAATCGATTTCTGTAATCCTCCCCAACGAGAGGAGTAGCGCTAAATTCGAAATGGCCATATCGAATTAGGCTAGGTGTGGATGGAAATCGACGCTAATAGCTCCGGGAGCTATCCCACAGTGCACCACTCTGTTGACGCTCTGGACAGCAGTCCGAGCTCGGATGCTCTGACCAGCCACACCCCGGGAAAATTTGAATTCCTTTTCCTGTCTGGGCAGTTTGAAGCGCAGTTTCTGTTTGGACACCGTGGCGAGCTCAGCAGCAGTGGCAGCAGTGGCAACGATGCAGAGCTCTCCAGCAGAGATGGCCGTGCAATCCAATAGAAAGAGGGCCCCAGCATGGACGGATCGGGAAGTCTTGGATCTCATCGCTGTGTGGGGAGATGAGTCCGTGCTTTCCGAGCTGCGCTCCAAAAGACGGAATGCAAAGACCTATGAGAAGATCTCTAAAGCCATGGCAGAGAGAGGCTACAGCCGGGATGCAACGCAGTGCCGCGTGAAAATCAAGGAGCTGAGACAAGGCTACCAGAAGACCAAAGAGGCAAACGGACGCTCTGGATCCCAGCCCCACACATCCCGTTTCTACGAGGCACTGCATTCCATCCTAGGTGCGGCCGCCACCACTACCCCACCCCTGACCGTGGACTCTGAGGATGGGATATTGTCCGCGGCCGGTTCCTCCGACATGTTAGCGGACCGGGAAGATGAAGAAGGAGATGAGGAGGACGAGGCAGTCGACAGCGCTGGCACCGCTGATTTCCCCGACAGCCAGGAGCTCTTCATCACCCTGACAGAGATCCCCTACCAACCGTCCCCCGCCGTTACCCCAGACACAGATTCAGGGGAAGGATCAAGCAGTAAGTGTTTTAAATATCTAAACATTTATTTACAACATAACTGGCATATTTAAAATATTAACAGTAGCTAAAGTGCTTTAAAACATGTAAATATTTATTTACAACAAAACAGGAAGATTTAAAATATTAACAGTGGGTAAAGTGCTTCAAAACATGTAAACAGGAAAGTCAAACAAAAGGGGAATCTGTGCAAAGTGTATCATGATTAGTCTGTCTTTGGGCGCCTCAATATGTAGTCCGAACCATTTTCAAAAAATTTCACAATGTCCGCTTCATGATTATAGTGCCCAAAACCCTGCAGTCATTTGTCCCTCCAAGGGCACCTAAGCCAAGAACTGGTCAATGTAACCGGGGATAGAGGCGAGATCCTCCGGGGAGAACTCCTCATACGCCTCCTGCAGGTGTTTTTCCAGCCTCATGAGCAGGTTCCTGGGCAGGGAGAGCTTATTAGGCCCCCCGTGGTAGGACACGTTTCCCTGCCACAACGCCAGCAGGTACTCCGGGATCATGGCCTTGCAGAGCATTGCAGCAAATGGCCCCGGTTTCTGCAGGCTGTCCCAGAGCATCTTCTCCTTCTGGCTCTCCGAGACCTTCAGGAGGGTGATGTCTGGCATGACTCCCTGCTGTGAATTAGGTAGGGGAAAGTTAGTATTGGGACTGCTTGCCCGTCCCTTTACAGAATTGCAACCGCCGGTTTACAGCCACGCAGTTTACAGCCGCGAGGGGGTGGGACAGGGCCAGAGTTCATGCTTGCAGGATTGCTGCCAGCAGAGACTCGCATTGCTTTCTATGTGAAAGGAGGCCAGTGCCACTCTTAAAGTTTTAAGCGGCCACAAGTCTACGGCTTACCATGTTTGCCAGCTAGACAAAGTCCGGTGTCCAGCCCTGCTCCTCAGCTCGCCACAGCAAGACCGCAGGCACTGTAGGCGAGGGCCGAAAATTCGACCTTGTCCTCAGTGCGCGTGATAGGTGCTCTGCATGGTCTTGTTCACAGAGAAAGACTATGTTCTCTGTTCACAGATACATTGCTCTGTCTCAGGAATTCACTCCCTTTTTCCAATTCCCACAGCCACATCTGCCCAGAGGCTAGCGCACATTAGGAGGAGGAAGAAGAGGACACGGGAAGACATGTTTGCTGAACTAATGGCATGCTCCCGAGCACAGGCAGCACAGCAGACACAGTGGAGGGAGAACTTGTCCCAAATGCACCGGGCAAACATTGAACGGGAGGAGAGGTGGCGACAGGAGGACAGGCAGGCTACTCAAACGCTGCTTGGACTAATGAGGGAGCAAACGGACACGCTCCGCCGCCTTGTGGATGTTCTGCAGGACCGGAGGCAGGAGGAGAGAGCCCCGCTGCAGTCTCTCTGTAACTGCCCTGCCCCGCCACCAAGTCCCATACCCCCCTCACCCAAAGTCCAAACACGGAGGGGTGGAAGGGGCCGTGAAAAATTTCACTCCACCCCTGCGGACTGCTCTACCGCTAGAAGGCTCTCATTCCCCAAAATTTGAAAAGTCCTTTCCTACCCGCCTCACACAAGACCCCGTCCAAGTTTCACGCCCCCGTTCCATGTGCGGTTGTTAATAAAGAATACATTTCTGTTCATTTCTGTTTCCATCCTCTTCTTTTGGAGGGGAGTCTGTCTGAAGGGGGGGGAAGGGGCTTGGTCATTGGACAGGACAGTCACCTTTAGCAGGGGGCAGGTGCAGCAGCAGGGCACATATACAGTGCAGTGACTAGTTATCCTGGTCAGTCTGGGAGGTGGTTTTCATGTTTTGTGTGGTGGGGGGGGTGGTGTTGCTCTGTGACTTGGTGGCGGGGGAGGGCAGTTACAGATCTTATGCAGCGGTCCTTACCCTGGATCACAGAGCCGCGCAGCAGGGGATCTGTAACCCTCCTCCCCCTGCAAGACAGTCACATAGCCGACACATACACGCAGTCCCGGCCAGGAGGGCTGGCAGGCTCCGTTGAAACAACCAGTCCACCACCGCGGAGCCTGTCATTCCTGGAGTTTAGAAGCATCATTTGCATCACAACCCTAAACCCGCCCCCCGCCACAGTCTGCGTCCCAGGTTTAAAACATTCCCGCGAAAACAGTAAGAAAGACAACGGTGTCCATTAACAAAACAGAACAGATTTTATTTTTTGGGAAGGGGGTGAAGGGGGTATGTAATTGGAGAGGATAGTCGACGGCAACTGGGTAAAGAAACGGGGGCAAGTTCTGCTTCTGTGTCCACAAACTTAAAAGTCACTGGGTACCCTGCTCAGCCTTGAAACTGGCTTTCAAAGCCTCCCGGATGCACAGCGCGTCCCGCTGGGCTCTTCTAATCGCCCGGCTGTCTGGCTGGGCGTAATCAGCAGCCAGGCTATTTGCCTCAACCTCCCACCCCGCCATAAAGGTCTCCCCCTTGCTCTCACACAGATTGT
>NW_020664419.1:71932575-71958564 GCF_002925995.2 Terrapene triunguis
CAGAGCTCTTCTTCAGATATTACCTCACGCATCTGGTCTCTCTAAAACCAACATCAGACAGTTAAGCAGAGGGCACCTACATTTCTTGATGATATTGTGTGCTTTCTTTTTCTTCAATAAAATCTAAAATAAATGTGCTGCAACCATCTTGGGGCACATTCTGCTCTCAGTTATGCCACCAGTGCAACCTCATTCTCTTCAGGGGAATTGCACAAGTGTTAATGAAAGCATTAGGTTGCCTGTATTCTCTTTGGTAATCAATACAATGAATTTCCCAAAGTGGTATTTGCATGGATTATACAAGCACTGACAAAAATCAGTGTATTACTAAAACCCCAAAAGGAAAAACTATCCTCTTTATCACACAGTTGCTCTGAACCATTTGACAGAATTTAACAGGAATGTAGCTGCACAGATGTTGTTTCAGTGACAGGATCATTTAAATCCTGTATAAAACTAATAAGTCAGTAATATTCAGTGAACTTTTGATTTATGCAGGTGTATCCAACAGTAGAATAAGACACTAGGGAACCATTTCCAGCTATGAGGGAAAAGGCAAGATGGTACTTCTGTTGGAACTATAGGCCAACGTAGGGATTCCAAACAAATAGATGATTTTTTTGCCAGAAGCTGGGAATGAGCAACAGGGAAAGGATCACTTGAGGATTACCTGTTCTGTTCATTCCCTCTGGGGCACCTGGCATTGGCCACTGTCAGAATACAGGATACTGGGCTAGATGGACCTTTGGTTTGATCCAGTACGGCCATTCTTATGTTCTTATTTGGGTAAAGATTTGATAAAAGCTGAAAGACTGTAGGCCTTTTGGCTGGGATTTGCAAAGGAGCCCAGTGGAATTAGGCACCCGCATGGCACTGAAAGTCAATTGGATTTGGGCAATTAATTCCTTCTGGGTACATCTTGGGTACATCCGGTATGAAACTGCAGAAAAACCGGAGAGTCTCTGGATTAAGTTTAGAAGTGTGAGCAACAAGGGTGATGTCATGGTGGGAGTCTGCTATAGCCCACCAGACCAGGGGGATGAGGTGGACGAGGCTTTCTTCCAGCAACAGAAGTTACTAGATCGCAGGCCCTGGTTCTCATGGGAGACTTCAATCACCCTGATACCTTCTGGGAGAGCAATCCAGCGGTGCACAGACAATCCAGGAAGTTTTTGGAAAGTGTAGGGGACAATTTCCTGGTGCAAGTGCTGGAGGAACCAACTAGGGGCAGAGCTCTTCTTGACCTGCTGCTCACAAACAGGGAAGAATTAGTAGGGGAAGCAAAAGTGGATGAGAACCTGGGAGGCAGTGACCATGAGATGGTCGAGTTCAGGATCCTGACACAAGGAAGAAAGGAGAGCAGCAGAATACGGACCCTGGACTTCAGAAAAGCAGACTTTGACTCCCTCAGGTAACTGATAGGCAGGATCCCCTGGGAGAATAACATGAGGAGGAAAGGAGTCCAGGAGAGCTGGCTGTATTTTAAAGAATCCTTATTGAGGTTGCAGGAACAAACCATCCCGATGTGTAGAAAGAATAGTAAAAATGGCAGGTGACAGTGAAATCCTTGCTGATCTTAAACACAAAAAAGAAGCTTACAAGAAGTGGAAGCTTGGACAAATGACCAGGGAGGAGTATAAAAATATTGCTCAGGCATGCAGGAGTGAAATCAGGAAGGCCAAATCACACTTGCAGTTGCAGTGATCAAGAGATGTTAAAAGTAACAAGAAAGGTTTCTTCAGGTATGTTAGCAACAAGAAGGTGGTCAAGGAAAGTGTGGGCCCCTTACTGAATGAGGGAGGCAACCTAGTGACAGAGGATGTGGAAAAAGCTAATGTACTCAATGCTTTTTTTGCCTCTGTCTTCACGAATAAGGTCAGCTCCCAGACTGCTGCACTGGGCAGCACAGCATGGGGAGGAGGTGACCAGCCCTCTGTGGAGAAAGAAGTGGTTCAGGATTATTTAGAAAAACTGGACGAGCACAAGTCATGGAGCCGGTCCTCAAGGAATCAATTCTGAAGCACTTAAGGGAGAGGAAAGTGATGAGGAACAGTCAGCATGCCTGACTAACCTAATTGCCTTCTATGATGAGATAACTGGCTCTGTGGATGAAGGGAAAACAGTGGACGTGTTATTCCTTGACTTTAGCAAAGCTTTTGATACGGTCTCCCACAGTATTCGTGCCAGCAAGTTAAAGAAGTATGGGCTGGATGAATGGACTATAAGGTGGATAGAAACCTGGCTAGATCGTCGGGCTCAACGGGTAGTGATCAATGGCTCCAAGTCTAGTTGGCAGCCAGTATCAAGTGGAGTGCCCCAAGGGTCGGTCCTAGGGCTAGTTTTGTTCAGTATTTTCATCAGTGATCTGGAGGATGGCATGGACTGCACCCTCAGCAAGTTTGCAGATGACACTAAACTGGGAGGAGTGGTAGATATGCTGGAGGTAGGGATAGGATACAGAGGGACCTAGACAAATTAGAGGATTGGGCCAAAAGAAATCAGATGAGGTTCAACAAGGAGAAGTGCAGAGTCCTGCACTTAGGATGGAAGAATCCCATGCACTGCTACAGACTAGGGACCGAATGGCTAGGCAGCAGTTCTGCAGAAAAGGACCTACGGGTTACAGTGGACGAGAAGCTGGATATGAGTCGACAGTGTGCCCTTGTTGCCAAGAAGGCTAACGGCATTTTGGGCTGTATAAGTAGGGGCATTGCCAGCAGATCGAGGGACGTGCTCATTCCCCTCTATTCGACATTGGTGAGGCCTCATCTGGAGTACTGTGTCCAGTTTTGGGCCCCACACTACAAGGAGGATGTGGAAAAATTGGAAAGAGTCCAGCGGAGGGCAACAAAAATGATTAGGGGGCTGGAGCACATGACTTATGAGGAGAGGCTGAGGGAACTGGGTTTGTTTAGTCTGCAGAAGAGAAGAACGAGGGGGGGATTTGATAGCTGCTTTCAACTACCTGAAAGGGGGTTCCAAAGAGGATGGATCTAGGCTGTTCTCAGTGGTGGCAGATGACAGAACAAGGAGTAATGGTCTCAAGTTGCAGTGGGGGAGGTTTAGATTGGATATTAGGAAAAACTTTTTCACTAGGAGGGTGGTGAAGCACTGGAATGGGTTACCTAGGGAGATGGTGGAATCTCCTTTCTTAGAGGTTTTTAAGGTCCGGCTTGACAAAGCCCTGGCTGGGATGATTTAGTTGGGGATTTGTCCTGCTTTGAGCAGGGGGTTGAACTAGATGACCTCCTGAGGTCTCTTCCAGCCCTGATATTCTATGAATCTATGATTTTCACTGCAGAATTAACTTAGGTGTTCAGAACCCAAGTTAGTCTGTCTAATGCAGGTGTGGACAACCACACTGCAAAGTCATACCTGAGTTACTGTGTCCTTCCTGGTACTGAACTCTCCTGTGTGTGTCACTAGGACTTCTGGGGGCATATTCCAACGTTTAAAGCTGAGCCACTCTATGATTCCTTCCCAGTGTATTGTGGGATAACTTGACTGTCCTTCAGAGCACATGTGGGGGAATTGTGGGAACGCACTGAAGGACTGTCAGACCTCACGTGATTTCGCCTAAGTCCTCAATTCAAAGTGGACAGATTACCAGCCTGAGGGAAAGCAGAACCCAGGTATGGCTTACTGCCCCAGCCAGCCTGGGGTAAAAGCACCACTAAACTCAAGTCAGAGGTTTGTGTGTGTGGATGTGGGGCGGACAGCACCAAAGTTAGAGCCTGGGTTAACTTTGCAGTGAAGACATACTTTTAGGCTCCTTAAATTGACCCAATATTACTGGTGCTGAATAATTTATCATTACAGGTATGTGCTGAGGCTAATCACTCAAAAAGTTCCAAGTTTAGAAGGGCTGGGGAGCAAATCTCTATAGGAATACAAAGTTCAATTTGAACCTCTATAGACAAAAATTATGGATATTTAAAAAGTAATAGGCAATGAGAACTGATTGGTACTTAGCATTTTTAAAAAATCAGGCTACTTGTTTCAGTGCATGAACATAAGAACGGATATACTGGGTCAGACCAATGGTTCATTTAGCCCAATATCCTGTCTCCCGACAGTGGCCAATGCCAGGTGCTTCAGAGGGAATGAATAGAATAGACAATCATCGAGTGATCCATCCCCTGTCATCCACTCCCAGTTTCTGCCAAACAGAGGCTAGCGACACTCAGAGCATGCAGTTGCATCCTTGACCATCTTGGCTAATAGCCATCGATGGACCAATGCTCCATGAATCTAATAGTTTTTGAACCCTTTCATAGTTTTGGACTTCATAACGTCCCCTGGCAACAAGTTCTACTGGTCAGCTGTGCATTGTGTGAAGAAGAACTTCCTTTTATTTGTTTTAAACCTGCGGCCTATTAATTTAATTGGGTAAGCCCTGATACATGTATTATGTGAAGGGGTAAATAACACTTCCTTGTTCATTTTCTCCACACCATTCACGATTGTATAGACATCTATCATACAGAAGCTGTTCCATACCCCAATCATTTTTGTTGCCATTCTCTGTATCTTTTCCAATTCTAATATATCTTTTTTGAGGTGGGGTGACCAGAACTGCATGCAATATTCAAGGTGTGGGTATACCATAGATTTATGTAGCAGCATTATGACATTTTCTGTCCTATTATCTATCCCTTTTCTAATGTTTCCTAACATTCTGTTTGCTTTTTTGACTGCCGCAGCATATTGAGGAGATGTCTTCAGAGAACTATCCACAATGATTCCAAGATCTCTTTCTTGAGTGGCAAAAGCTAATTTAGACCCCATTATATTTTATGTACAGTTGGGATTATGTTTTCCAATGTGCCTCACTTTACATTTATCAAAATTGAATTTCATCTGCCATTTTGTTGTCCAGTCACCCAGCTGTGAGAACTCTTTGTAATTCTTCGCAGTCTGCTTTGGATTTAACTATATTGAGTAGTTTTGTATTGTCTTCAAATTTTGTCACCCCACTGTTTACCCTTTTTTCCAGAACATTTTATGAATATGTTGAACAGCACTGGTCCCAGTATAGACCCTTGGTAAACCACTGTTTACCTCTTTCCATTCTGAAAACTGACCATTTTTTCCTACTCTTTGTTTTCTGTCTTTTAACAAGTTACTGATCAATGAGAGAACCTTCCCTCTTATCCCGACTGCTTACTTTGCTTAAGAGCCTTTGGTGAGGGACCTTGTCAAAAGCTTTCTGAAATGTGACAAAGTTCCTCCTATATCTTGGTGGGTCCTGCGCTTATCGGCGGATTTTCTTGCCTCAGAGATTCACCATGTGGGTTGGGGAACAGCCCAGAGACCTTCCCCTCTGGAAGAACCCACAGTCCAGGTCAATTGGGAGGTTTGGGGGGAACCCGGGCCCACCCTCTACTCCGGGTTCCAGCCCAGGGCCCTGTGGACTGCAGCTGTCTATAGTGCCTCCTGTAACAGCTGCATGACAGCTACAACTCCCTGGGCTACTTCCCCGTGGCCTCCTCCAAACACCTTCCTTATTCTCACCACAGGACCTTCCTCCTGGTGTCTGATAACGCTTGTGCTCCTCAGTCCTCCAGCAGCACACCCTCTCCCTCTCAGCTCCTTGCGCCTCTTGCTCCCAGCCCCTCACACTCCCACCACAAACTGAAGTGAGCTCCTTTTTAAAATCCAGGTGCCCTGATTAGCCTGCCTTAATTGATTCTAGCAGGTTCCTGATTACTCTAGTGCAGCCCCTGCTCTGGTCACTCAGAGAACAGAAAACTACTCATCCAGTGACCAGTATATTTGCCCTCTACCAGACTCCTGTACCCCACTGGTCTGGCTCTGTCACAGAAAGTAGAAACACACTATATCCACTGGATCACCAAATAGATAAATATGGATTTAGGAACCTAACTTTAAGCATTCCTCTTTGAAAGATGTTGGTCCATGTGCTCTATGTTCATGTTCCTCCACTACCATGCACAAAGGAGAACCATTCACTCCACAACAGTTATGCACCAATATCTACTGGGATTCTTCTGAGCAATATATTTAAAGCTCAATTAATTTACCAGACATTGTTTAAGAAAATAAAATTTCAGGTCAGTACTTTAATGTATCATTATTAGTGGAGGTGATTTTATCATGCAGCTGATCCACAACCTAATGGTTCAGCAAGGTTTATGTCTGCTTAGAGTCCTTACACCATTAAGGTAATAATAACTCTCAAAAATCAGATCCTAAGTGTCTAAACTTGGCTATGATCAGATCACTCAAATACACACACAAATTTCATTTCTTATGTATGTTACATAAGAATTGAAGTATTTTAACAGTTCTTTTTTCTGTTACAAGACACTCACTTGGTGCAAATTGGCCTTGGTCCATTACCAATCAAAGAGATGAGGAGCTGACCCAGAGATTATAATCACATCCCTGTCGCAGGGCACGTCACTCACCACCGGACTGGTGCCTCCTTCTGGTACTCCGGGAAAAGCTTGAGGCCAACGCACCCGTCCACAGTTTGCACACCACCACTCCATCTCTACAGTCATCTGCAGCCCTTCTTGCAGCCTCAGTCCAGGACCCACAGCATGCTCTTTGTGACTTAACCTCCAGCCGTGTCTCTGAGTTCCCCGCTTCTGGGGGAGTTTAGCTCCTAGTGCAGCCACTTCCCCAGTGCCAACTGTAGTCAATTGTCCTGCCACTTCCCCAGTGGCAAGTGGGGGGGACCCAGGCCCACCCATTAGTATAGGTCCCAGCCCAGGGACCCTGTGGATTGCAGCCTCCTGCATCGCCCCTTTTCCTCTACTATCATTGCATTTCCCTGGGCCACTTCCCCGCAGCCACAGCACCCTCCTCAATCTCAGCAGCCCATTCAGAGCTCCTTCTCTTCTCCCTAGGTTCCTGCCTACACTGCTCTGTCCAAGATGCTACAGGTTTGCAGCCTGCTCGAGGCACAGTCTACCCTCCTCAGGCTCCAAACAGCTACTGACTCTGCTATGCCCTGTGGCTCTTTTTATATGGGCTAAGTTGCTGGATCCTGATGGACTGCGCCTCACAGCCCCCTCCCATTGGCTGCTTTTCCCACAGCCTCCCTAAAGATCTATTAACCTCTTCCTGGCCACTGGGGCAGATGCCCCTCAGAGTCCCCCTTAAAAAAGACTGCTAGAGAAATAAACTAAAACAGACTTCTTGTTCACAAATATGAATACATTTTCCTGCTCAAGGAATAGCTTCGTTGGGGAGAACTAAAGGATCTGAATGTGGAGAAGGCATAGAATTAATTGAAGTAAATGTTGCAGAACTATCTGAAGCCTGCATCCCAAGCAGGGAAAAATTGTATGGAAGAGATGCAGCCCAAATATCTCAAACAGGTTTGAATGGGCGACAAGGGATGGATCAGTTGATGATTACCTGTTCTGTTCATTCCCTCGGAAATACCTGGCATTGGCTGCTGTCAGAAGAAAAGATACTAGGCTAGATGGACCTTGGGTCTGACCGAGTATGGTAGTTCTTATGTAGATTATTAAGAGAAAGCCATTATTAAGGAATGGAAGATGGGATGGATCAAGGAAATCTACTTCTTGGAGGTCAGAAATTGTAGAGAAAGAGTGAGAATTGCAAAAATCCAAGTGGAGTTGGACCTTGCAAAGGGAATTAAAACCAGTAGTGAAATGTTCTATAGCCATATAAATAAAAAGAAAACAAGGAAAGAAGAAATGGGATCACTAAGCATTGAGGATGGGGTGGAGATTAAAGAATCTAGGCCCAACACCTAAACAAATACTTTGACTCACTTTTTAATAAGGGTAGTAAGGATCTTAGGGGTAGTGGCAGGGTGGTTAATGGAAATGAGGATATGAAAGTAGAAATTATCACATCTAAGGTGGAAGTCAAACTCAAACTGCTTAATGGGACTAAATCAGGGGCCTGGATAATCTCTATCCAAGAATATTAAAGGAATTTACACATGAAATGGCAAACCCAATAGAGAGGATTTTTTAATGAATCTGTAAATCTGGGGGTTGTACCCTCTGACTTTAGGACTGCTAATATATTACCTATTTTTAAGAAAAGGGAAAAGTGATCTGGGAAACTACAGGCCTGTTAGTCTGACGTTAATTGCATGCAAGGTTTTAGAACAAATTTTGAAAGACAAAGTGGTTAAGAACATAGAGGTAAATGGTAATTGGGATAAAATGCCAGACCAACCTGATATCTTTCTTTGAGAAGATAACTGATTTTTTAGACAAAGGAAATGTAGTAGATTAGATATATCTAGATCTCAGTAAGGCATTTGATACAGTTCCACATGGGAAATTATTAGTTAAATTGGAGAAAATGGAGATTAATATGCGAATTGAAAGGTAGATAAGGAATTGATTAAAGGGGAAACTACAACTGGTCATACTGAAAGGTGAATTGTCAGGCAGGAGGGAGGTTATTGGTGGAGTTCCTCAAGGATTGGTCTTGGGACCAATCTTATTTAACATTTTCATTAATGACCTTGGTACAAAAAATGGGAGTGTGCTAATAAAATTTGCAGATGACACAAAGTTGGGAAGTATTGCCAATACAGAGGAGGACTGGAATATCATAGAGGAGATCAGGTTGACCTTGCAAACTGGGATAAAATTTAACAGTACAAGGTCACACACGTAGGGACTAACAACAAAAATTGTTATAAGCTGAGGAGTTCAGCTGGAAGCAACAGAGGAGAAATACTTTGATGTATTTGTTGATCACAGGCTGACTATGAGCTGCCAATGTGATGCACCATGAAAAAGGCTAATGCAATTCTAGAATCCATCAGGCATGGTATTTCCAATGAGATAGGGAAACATTAGTGCCATTACACAAGGCACTGGTGAAACTTCATCTGGAATACTGTGTGCAATTCTGGTGTTCCGTGTTTAAGAAAGATAAATTCAAACTGGAACAGACACAGAGAAGAGATACTAGGATGATCCAAGGAATGGAAAACCTACCTTATGAGAGGAGACTCAGAGCTTAGCTTGTTTAGCCTAAACAAAAGAAGGCTGAAGGGAGATATGATTGCTCTCTATAAATACATCAGA
Organism: Terrapene triunguis; assembly: GCF_002925995.2. Taxonomy (NCBI): domain Eukaryota; kingdom Metazoa; phylum Chordata; order Testudines; family Emydidae; genus Terrapene; species Terrapene triunguis. The sequence continues at coordinate 71,941,629 of NW_020664419.1, forward strand.
GGGATAAATACCAGGGAGGGAAAGGAGTTGTTTACATTAATCACCAATGCTGACACTAGAACAAATATCTGTAACTAACCAACAAGTTTAGGCTCGAAATTAGACTACGGTTTCTAACCATCAGAGGCATGAAGTTCTGGAACAGCCTTCCAAGGGGAGCAATGGAGGGAAAAAAACCTAATTGGCTTCAAGACTGAGCTTGATAGATTTATGGAGGGGATGGTATGATGGGACTGCCTGTGATGGCACGTGGCCCACTGGGGATTGCCTGTAGCAAAAGTCCCCGACTGCTGGAGACGGGACACTAGATGGGGAGTGCTCTCAGGTATCTGCCTGGTAGGTCTTGCCCACATGCTCAGGGTCTAACTGATCACCATATTTTAGGTCAGGAAGAAATTTTTCCCCAGGTCAGATCGGCTGTGACGCTGGGGAGTTTTTCACCTTCCTCTGCAGAATAGGGCATGAGTCACTTGCAGGTTAAACTAGTGTAAATGGTGAATTCTCTGTAACTTGAAGTCTTTAAACCATGATTTGAGGACTTCAGTAACTCAGCCAGATACTGTGTCTCTATTACAGGAGTGCGTGGGCAAAGTTGTGTGGCCTGCAATATGCAGGAAGTCAGACTAGATCGGGATGGTCTCTTCTAGCCTTAAAGTCTATGAGTCTATGAGAATAAATTGGCTGTGTATCAAACCAAAACCAATACAAACAATACATTAACACAACATTAAGGTTCTGATATTCACCTACCAAAGCAATGAACTTTGGAATTTAGGCTCCCACAACACCCTTAACTCAGCATTCTTACATTATGCTTAAGCACAGAAAATATACCACATATGTAAAACTAATACACTGACATAGGACCCTATGGGCTGCAATACACAGGCATTACACAGAACTTAATTTCAGAAGTTTAGCTTTAGTGTATAATTTCTTTACATAGCTATATTTATGTCTCAACTTTTCTATTAATTTACCAGTTCCATTTTTGGCATTAACAGAGTGTCTCTTCTAGAAAACACACAATGCATTTAAAAATCAATTTAATGTTGACACTGTGACAAAGTTCCTCCTCTATCTTGGTGGGTCCTGCGCTTATTGGCGGATTTTCTTGCCTCAGAGATTCACCATGTGGGTTGGAGAACAGCCCAGAGACCTTCCCCTCTGGAAGAACCCACAGTCCGGGTCAATTGGGAGGTTTGGGGGGAACCCGGGCCCGCCCTCTACTCCGGGTTCCAGCCCAGGGCCCTGTGGACTGCAGCTGTCTATAGTGCCTCCTGTAACAGCTGCATGACAGCTACAACTCCCTGGGGTACTTCCCCATGGCCTCCTCCAAACACCTTCCTTATTCTCACCACAGGACCTTCCTCCTGGTGTCTGATAACGCTTGTGCTCCTCAGTCCTCCGGCAGCACACCCTCTCAGCTCCTTGCGCCTCTTGCTCCCAGCTCCTCACACTCGCACCACAAACTGAAGTGAGCTCCTTTTAAAACCCAGGTGCCATGATTAGCCTGCCTTAATTGATTCTAGCAGCTTCTTCTTAATTGGCTCCAGGTGTCCTAATTAGCCTGCCTGCCTTAACTGGTTCTAGCAGGTTCCTGATTACTCTAGTGCAGCCCCTGCTCTGGTCACTCAGGGAACAGAAACAACTACTCATCCAGTGACCAGTATATTTGCCCTCTACCAGATGCCTGTACCCCACTGGTCTGGGTCTGTCACAACACTCAGATATGATCTACATTTTTATCTAACATGCTGATACTGTTTTACTTATAAACAAATCATGGGATCTTCCCCAATATCTTGCACTGAAATTGTTCTCTTAATATTACATTCCAGAAAATTTTTGTTATCTCAAATCTAGAGGAGCTAATTCAACAAAATTTCAAAATTACAAATCAAAGCTATAATTATGGGAGGGGATGCAAAGCAAGGGGTACAGGGATGCAGGGGGGGGGGGAAAGAGGTGGTATTGCAGATCAGACTCCCAGTAAGAAGGGTGGCCTAATGATTAAGACACTAGACAGGGAGACAGGGGTTCAATTCTTTGCTCCACCACAGATTTACTGTTCAAACTACCATCTTCTTCAATCAAAGGTTTCTCTATCTATTTGGCTGAAAATGCATAAAAACCAGTCAGTTATGCATGTACATATTGCCTGGCTGAAAGACCTGTTAATCACATAACAATTTTCAACACAGGTAACCACTGTTTTAGAAACTCTTCCAACAATCAGTGATGACACCTCTGCTGAATGGGTATCTGTGAGTGACACAATCTATAACATTGGTGTAGATTGTCTTGGGTATACGCAACACCATCATCCTGACTGGTTCAATGATAACAATCCTGAAATATTAGATCTTCTTGATGTCCAGTGACAAGTGCATGCTGTGCTCTTAGCTGGCCTACTCTCTGAGTTGAAAAAAGGCGAGATATAGGGCAGCTTGCCTCACGCTCCAATGCAAACTCTGTCAAATGCAAAATATGTGGTTTGACCAGAAAGTAGATGAACTATAGGCTGTGACGCTGTATAAAAAGGAAGGTGATATTTTTTATCACTGTTGCTACCACTGCTGTACAATTGCAATAGATCTTGTATAAAGAATGCTTGCAAGGTATCAATGGAAATGTTATAGTATGGTAAGTATTATTATCCTGTTCATATGTGTTCATTATAATTGTATCTGAAGATAGGAATCTTTGCTATTTACTTGTATCTCAAACATGTTGTGTACCTGGGTGTAGTGGTGTGGCGGTTGTCCTTCCCACTCTGGGTCATAAGGAGGCCACACTGGCACACTCTATGTCGGGATTGCCACCTAGTGTTGGGGAACTAGCAAACAGATGTTAGCATCCTGAGCAGTCGAACGGGGCTGAACCCCACATAGTCAACAGGCTCTTCCCTGAGACAGGAACAGGGCCTCCCAGGGGTCTGTATGCTCTGGCCCTTAGCCCAGAGCAGCCAACAGTCTCTAGTCCTTGGGCCCTTTAAGCAGGAGCCGAGCAAACACAGTAGTCTATCAGCCCTGGGCCCTTAGGCAGGGCAAGAGCAGACAGCAGTTTTAAGGGTCTGAGCCCGCTAGGCAGGTGCAGAGCGGACACTCTAGTTGGACATACTAGCTCCGATGGATGGCCAACAAATACAGGCCTCTTGACCTGAAGAGGGAGGCTGCAACCCCAGTGGTGGGGTGGCAGGGGTGCCTGGACCCACCTGACTCCACCGCCACTGTTAGGGCCCTGGGTTGGGGCCCGGTGGAGTCCATCACAGGGGAATCCAACGGAAACACACCGATCATGCTTCAGGCAGTCCTACAGCCAGACTGAAATTGGCTGTCTCTGGGCCACTTCCTACCCGTCTCTTGGGGTGTACTTGGACCAACGGGCATCCTCTGGCTCCTCTGGGTAGGTGGCCAGCGGTATTCATGGCAGGTCCGCTACAGACACAGGTTCCCTGATGAGCAGGGTGTCTCTGGGCTTGGCAGCAGAGTCAGCAGCCTGGAGCAAGCAGGATGTGTCTGTCTCCCTCAGTATCTCAGCTCCAACTGAGCTAGAGGCTCCACCTTTTATACTTCCTGTTCTGCTTATCCACTTCCGGTGGGAGGGGTGAGGCAGGTCTGACTCCACTCATCTTGGCACAGGTGGTTCCTCCTCCTCTGGGTCGGAGGGAGGCCACACCGCCTCACTATACTGGGTAATACCCACAGGACAGATTTACATCAAGACCAGCCAGCCATGTCAACTCTTTTAATGGGCCCATCCCAAGGACGCCTCAGAGAGCATATGGACAATGGCGGCCCAGTGACTCAGCAGGGCACATAGAGCATGTGATCCCTGACTCCATATTTGAGACAATAACTTCCCATGTACATGGACTGGGGGTATAAATTGGAGACTGTGACATCATCTTCTTGCCTCTTTCCTGCTCCACATATCTGGATTATGATTTCTAACAAAGGCAAGCTTTGAACAATTTACTGAGGACCCCCAATCTTTTGGGTGACCCAGAGAGACTTACTACAAGTTAGCAGATTTAACATTACTGCTATTACCCTGATCTACAAACTATGAAATCAACTGTAATGTACATGATTCATGTTAGCCTTTTAATAACTCTCTTCTTTTTTATATTAATAAACCTTTAGTTTTTAGTTTACTAAAGGATTTGACTATCAGCATGGTTTTGGGGTAAGAGCTGAAGTATATTTTGACCTGGTGTGTGTGTCTGGCGCTTTGGAACTGTATGAATATATGTGATTACTGGTTTTAATAATCATTTATCACAGAAGTCTGGTTTGTCTGGGTGGTGCATGAGAGGCTAGAGGGCCTGAAGGGGACTGTCTGTAGCTTCACGATAACCAGTATAGTATTTTGGAAGCACACATTTGTTACTGGCTTGGTGAAATCTTATGACAGAATATGCCACCAGTTTGGGTTACATGCCCTGTTTTCTGGCCGTCTGACCTGATATTGGTGCTCTGAGCTGTGTCCCATACCCGGCAGCATGACACAGGCCCTTGCAGATAAATCTGATTCCAGAGGTTTTTATGACACAGTCAAAGCTGTGTATGGCCCTACACGATCTGCCTTGACACCACTAACAAGTGCTGATGGTTGATCTCCCACAGATTGCATTGCCATACACCAACAGTGGCATGAACATTTTATTGAACTACTTAATCATTTATCTACTGTTTCTGATGAATTGCTGGATAGTGGCTGCCAATTGCTGATCCATCCACATGAGCCAAGGTGTTGAAAGCTGTTCAAATAATGAAAAATAGCAAATCTCCTGATCCCGATGGCATTCCAGCTGAATGTTTTCAAACATGGAGGAAATCTCAGTGACAGGCTTTCTGAATTTCTTATAAGTCTGGCTTCTAAACCTCATACCGCAATAACTGAAAGATGCCAACATGATCACTATTTATATGAGTAAAGGCTCAAAGAGTGGCTGTGATAACTATTGTGGTATCTCTTTGCTTTCTGTGGCCAGCAGGATGCTTGCACAGATCCTCCTGAACCAACTCCTGACCCAAATCATTGACAATGTTCTATCTAAGTCAAATACTGCTTTCATGCCCAGGGAAATACTGCTAACGTGATTTTCATTGTTCAACAATTAACAGGAAAAATGTTGCAAACACCAACCTTTGTATACCGTTTTTCTATATTTAACCAAGGCATTTGACTTGGTCAATGGCACTGGCCTCTGGAAACTGCTCACTAAATATGGATGTCCAGACATGTTAATTAACATCATTTGGCAATTCCGCAAAGGCATGGATAGAAGACTTGGGTCTGTTAACGGTGATGCTGATCTATTTCTAATCACAGATGGGGTGATGCTAGGAGGTCCTCTCATTGAGCCTTATTGGTCTATCCTTTGTTGCAATGCTAGAGGAAGCCTTTTGTGGCTCTTCAGAGAGTGTCTTTATATGTTTCCGCACTGGTAAGCTCTTCAAATCTTTCCTGTCTCCACAGCATGTTGAACAATGCAGAGACAAATCGACCATAAAGTGGATGCATGATTGCAGAAAGCCAGCACTGCATTTGGTCACCTCTATCACCTAATCTGAAAGCAACATGGAATCTGTCTATAGACAAATATCAAAGTCTATAATGCTGTTGTCCTCATGACATCGTTCTATGGGTGCAAAACAAAGAGCTGCTAAATGGCACATTAAAAAGCTTGACAGTTTCCATTTGTGATTGCTGGGCGTCAAATGGCCGGACCAGGTTTCCAACACAGAAATCCTGGCAAAAGCTGGTTTGGTTGGCATTTGATCTGTGACCAGTTGAGATGGACTGGCCATGTAATTTGTATGCTCGAGACCTGTTTATCAAAAGAGGTGTTAAATGCTGAATTAAGCTATGGCAACTGTAAGCATGGAGGGCAGATGAAATGCTTCAAAGACACCCTTAAACAAAATCTATGCAAAACATACCTTAAAGACTCAATCTTTGAGCAACTGGTGATTGATTGTATTGCATGGTGCCACACCAGAAGGGTGGGCATCCATGACTTTGAGAAGAATTGTGCTGAGCAGCTGGAAGCATGGAAACAATGTGCAGCTCAATCAACGCAACAAGGCATATGTCTCTGTGGCCAATGAGGTAAACATTGTTCTTCACAAATTGATCTACGGAGTCTGACTATCTACATGAATAAAGTTAAGAGCATGAATAAAGTTAAGCACATGCATGAGTATTTGCAAGCTTAGAGCCCTACAGAAGCCCAGATATTTTGTCCATCTAGGGTACTTTTCAATGCTTTATTGCTTCTATCCTGAATGTAGTCTTCTCCAAGAACAATTGCTTCTGTAATTGTCACCTTAACAGCCAATAAATGTTTTGATCCTGAGATTTCCTTCTCTGAAGCACTTATCTTTAGGGAGGAACCAGACAGACGCTGCCAGAAGCAGCTTATACAGGGACCATGGGACACTAACAATGTGATCAAAGTGTTCTCCAGTTTTGACTTATATTCTTCCCTCTATGCTGATTGCCCGTTGTCACCAACCTCTTCCGGCTCCCTCCCTCCTTCTCAGTGACACTGAGGGAAAACAATGAAAAAAAAAATGAACCAGTCTTTAAAAATAAATGTAATCTAATTTGGGTTCTCAAACACTAAAATGTCTTACCTGTAATCATATGGTTTTTACATGGTTCTCCTACAGTGCAGTGTTCGGATTTCTGCTGAAGGACAAACTTTCAGTTATGAAGAATAATGGGGGGAATTGACCATTTATCCAATTAAAAATATTCCTATGTAGCCAATGCACAAGATTTCAGTGAGTTTTAACTAAATCTGAAATTTGAAGCGTTTGTGACAGGGCAGAGGTAAGTTTGTTTGGGTGCCAACCTGCATTTCCATACTTTAACATGTTTGTATTTCTTTAACATAGCGCTGAGCAGTAATGGGATTTTTCATGCTGTGAAAAATTCCTCCGTTGACTTTTTTCCCATTTTGTAACAAAAGAAAAAAACCTCAGAATTTGTCATGGGATGGCTGCTTGGATGCCCACCTGCCCTCAAGGACAGCAGCATGGAGAGCCAGCCAGCTGGATAACTGACCACCAGCCTCCCCACAGAAATAGGAGTCCCTAGGAACCCCAACTCCACAGCAACCTTCCAGGCAAGCTGCCAAAGAGCCAGGGATCCCTGCCAGGTGAGCTACCAAGGAGCCTGGGAGCTGGAGCTTGCCCAGTGGGCTGCCGTGGGAGCTGAGGACTCAGGAAATATTGTGAAGTTTCCAACTAGCTCTAATTTCTGTTTCAACTTAGTTGAATTTCCTGGGTTTGTAACACTTGTTCTAATTATCCCCAAAACATCCCTGGAACGAAGCTTACCCTAAATTAATGTTACCATAACTCCATTTTAATGTCTCTTTTTCCTGGGAATTAAAGTTATATGGCAACATTAGTTTTATGTTTTGTTTCAATTAAATAAAACAAGTGATTATCTATTCTCAGACAAAAACTATGTGAAAACAGATTAAGTTTCAGAGTATATATCAATGTAAGGTAAACAAATTATAGGTATATTGTAATTATCTCAAAACCAAGCATTTTAGACCCAGGAAATTCATGATAAAGGTTGCACACAAAAGAAAACCAAACCTTAACTTTCCCCTATCATGTGACCCAATTTTGGATCACAAATAAAATGTGAATTAACAATGTGATGCAGTTGTTAAAAAAGCTAATGTTCTGAGGTATATTAAACAGGAGTGCCTTATGTAAGACCTGAAAGGCTATTGTCCCGCTCTACTCAGCGCAGGTAAGAGTTCACCTCCAATTCTGGGCACCACACATTAAGAAAGATGTGGACAAATTGAAGAGAGTCCAGAAGAAAGCAACAAAAATAATTAAAAGGTTTAGAAAATCTGGCCTCTGAGGGAAGGTTAGAAAAACTGGGCATGTTTAGTCATGAAAAAAAAGACTGAAGGGGGACATGATAACTGTCTTCAAATACATTAAGGGCTGTTATAAAGAGGACAGTGACCAACTGCTCTTCACGTCCACTGGAGTTAGGATGAGAAGTAATGGGCTTAATCTGCAGCAAGGGAGATTTAGGTTAGATAAAATGAAAAGCTTTCTAACTATTAGGATAGTTAAGCTCTGGAATAGGCATCCAGGGGAGACTCTGGAATCCACATCATTGGAGGTTTTCAAAAACAGGTTGGATAAACACCATCAGAGGTGGTCTAGGTTTACTTGGTCCTGCCTCAGTGCAGGGGGCTAGACTTGATATCTCTGGATTCTTTCCAGCCCTACTTCTCTACGATTTTATGACCATGTAATAACCATACAGTTATGATTAGGGCATTTTAGGCCCACATTAATTTAAACCGAGTTTTATGAAAAAAAAACAGTGTCTTAATTTTCACCTCAAACTGTCACTGTGCATTAGAAATCATGTGGTAATAGTATTTGCAAATGATAATACTTTATAAATTATATTATAGCAACCCCTTTATTCAGCTTCTTTCTTCTGTCAAGGTCTCTCACTTTATCCTTTTATTATTTTGGCCAAATCTATGACTGGTAGATGTTCCTTGGCGTTATTAGGGAGGGTTCCTAGTACTGAAGGGAACATGGGGTATTGGTTCACCCAATCTTAACCATATAGGGTGCTTTCAGGTACTTCAGTAATAGATGCTATACAAACATCTTTACAAAAAAATTCACAAAATATAGATAGGTTGGCCAACGTACTGCAGTCCTGAAACAGAATATTCCATACCTGTTAGTCCAGTATGGTCCCCTCTCCACTGAAACAGTCTTGCCAAAATCAGTGGTGGGTTTGTAATGTGAGTAAGTGGACTGCACATCCTAAGTTCTTTACTTTTGACCATACTCTAATTTGAACCCTGCTCTCCTGAAATGAAAGGCTAATGTATAATACTAATCTTCCTTCACCCCTTTTCCTTCTATAAGAAGGATGACTACTACACTGTTTACATACTAAATTCTTAATTTCTTTTTAATTTAAATTAATTATTCAGGTCATAACAACTCTCTCAACCTATAAATGTTAGGATGCTTCTCTAGGAAAAAAAATCACAAATCACTCCTCCAAAAATAAAATTGATTTGTATTAATTCATCTACATTATTCATGGGGGGGAAAGGCATGTTCTTTATTAGCTTCTTCACTGAGAGAACAAATGCCTCATTAATTTTAAAACACACAAGTCTGAGAATGCTATCCATGTCAGATAGAATAATGACTTACATTATAAGGAACATAATAAACTGCATACAAAATACAATCACCCATTATTCACTCTGAATAAATATACACTCATGTTTGTACTATGAAAACTTCAAGGAGGAGGAAAATAATGAGATGCACATAATAGCAGGTGAGGGGGGAAGGGGGATTGTGTTCTTGAAGGATAAGACATTCATATTGAGACACACAGGAAGACTGACATTTCTATATGTTTATGACAATACATTGGTTCTATCATGCTTGTGCTGAAAACACTTTTGGGGAGTCATCTCAAATCTAGCTAGTCATTCAGGAGAACTCCTAGTAGTAACTCTAAAGAGCTCTTCTTTTTGTAACTTTTTGTCCACAACACTTTATTTGTTCACTGGTGTAAATGTCAGGATGCCCAAGAGAAATGGAAGTGCTGAAAAATTCTTCTTATACAGCACTCTGCCATGCCTAGCAGAGAACAAAGTACGCAGTTATCTTCCCCTACTTGAACACTGCACAAACCAGAACCTATTATGCATGATGCTGGTAAGCCCTGAAAGGGATAACATGGCACTTTTGTCTTGAGGTCAGCAAAAGGAAAGATTTACAGAGATCCAAGGGTGCAATTTGGAAGCTAAAAGAGACAGTGTAGAAACTGTAGCTAAGTCTATGTTAGAAAGCAAGCAGGATCACAAACAGTATGGTGACACGAGACACGAGAGGAATTCTCCAGCTAAGCAGCTGTGCCTGACAGGCTGAGTGCAGCCCTCAAAAACAGTGGGCAGTTACTAAAAATAACTGCATTTTGGTGATCGCTATAGCAATTTCTAGCAAAGTGGGGTCTAAATTTGCTTCCATCTGGCAGACTAGGAGACTGGCTGATGTGCTGGGTAGGGGCAGAAATAAGGATCTCCCCACACAGAATGGACTACACAGTTATTAGGCTGTATTAGGATTCTCCACCCAGGTGAAAGAAATCCTTTTCCCTGTCCACTGATCTGAGTAAATCACCCTCCATTTTGATTCTCTCTGTTGGCTCCTTCTCCACTGCATCAAAAGTAAACTTCGTTTGTCACCCCCTCTGTGAAGATTAAAAAGCATACATGATATTTACTGAAGAGAGCTGCTCTTTCAATGATGAAATTATATATGTGTGTGTGTGTGTGTGTGTGTGTGTAAATGTTCACTCCACCATATAGAGTGAGTGTGTGTATAAATGTTCACTCCACCATATAGATGTGTGTGTGTGTGTGTGCGCGCGCGCGCATATTATATTTTATATACACATACACACACACGGTGGATTGAACATTTACACTGATTTGACTTAGTGACTAGAGCATTGGACTGGGACTCGGAATACCTGGGTCCTATTCCTGACTCTGTTACTGGCTTGCTCTGTGAGCTTGGGCAAGTCACTGCTACTCTGTGCCTCAATTTCCCCATCTGTAATATGGGGATAATGCTATTGACCTCCTTTACAAAGTGCTTTGAGATCTACTCATGGAAAGCACTGTATAAAACCTAAGTATTATTAATTATTATTATTATGTAAAAACCTTAGGTGAGGGGTTCCTACTCCCAAGAAAAAAGTGAAATTAAAATCTGAAAGTGTTCAACACCCAAGTGGATGGAGAAAAAGCAATATTATTAATTTGATGCTAGATCATGCTAAACTCTCATGTGTCTGAGTCTTTTCTAGTCACTCTAAGGAAGAAAAATTGTTAGAACAGGTTTAAATGCTAACTAAGCATCGTGAAGGCTTACCTGGGAACAGTGCACCCAACATCCCTATATGGAGCAGAAATAGACTTTTTCTGAACTACTCTCCAGCAAATTTGCCAAATACAAATTTGCAGATCAAGTGCTATAGACTCATAGACTCATAGACTTTAAGGTCAGAAGGGACCATTATGGTCATCTAGTCTGACCTCCCGCATGATGCAGGCCACATAAGCTGACCCACCCACTTTCCCTTAACTCAGCTGTTGAAGTCTCCAGATCGTGATTTAAAGACTTCAAGTCGCAGAGAATCCTCCAGCTTGCGACCCCTGCCCTATGCTGCGGAGGAAGGCGAAAAAGCTCCAGGGCCTCTGCCAATCTACCCTGGAGGAAAATTCCTTCCCGACCCCAAATATGGCGATCAGTAGAACCCCGAGCATATAGGCAAGATTCTCCAGCCGGATCCTCATTTTACCAGCGATGGCACGTTATTGCCTAATTGACTAAAAAAATAAGACATTACGAAAATCTTTTTCTAGAAACTTATGCATCTCAGAGTGCCAGTTTGCTATTAGTAATGATCAGCCAACTGTGTCCAGAGGTCCTATACAATTCCTAGAATGAATTTCATTTTTAGACACACATTTATCCTTCTGCAACAGAAACTGAAGGAGTATTTCTTTGCCTGCGGTGGCAAATATATTCCTTTTGTGGATACCATAACAACATTACACACACACTGCAATACAACAAGTAGCTTTAAAAGTTTAAACAGGAACTTGGATATATGGAAGTTGTAGAATCAAGAAAAAAAATAACACAAGTATTTTCTTAATTTATCCAGATATTGCCTAGGAAAAAAAAGCTTAGTTAGCAGAAATATCATTTTTCACCTAGAAAACAGGTATTAAAAATATGCAAAGGCAGCTGCTTTCGGAAAACTACATTTTTGTAGTCCCAACTGAGACATGTTTTTACACCTCCCAACTTTAATAGTCACATCGCATTACTTGATTTAGTGCAGCATAATTCAGGGTGACTAATGCAACCAGACGGTAAAACATCACTGAAAAAAATCCATCATCTGGGAAACGTGAAAAATAAATGCAGTCTTCAGAAAACAAAGGTTAAGTAAATCAAAGTTTTCAAGGGAGAAAACTCAGATAGAATGTTTTATTCAAGAACAGTTCATCTCAATGTCCTGAGGTCTTTTTTCTCTGCAAGACCCTGCATCATGGAGCGGCTGTCCCCTTTAAGGGGAGTCTGGCCTAGACGATCTATGAGCTACTTTAAGGAACCCATCTAGGCAATTAATTGGATAACGAGCACCTGGGCCTGCTAACAGGCCATCAAGGCTCAGTTGCAGGGAAGTGCTCATAGAGAGAGATGCTTTCCTAAGGGAGATAAAAGCTCCCAGGACTGAGAACACACACTGAAATAGGAGGGCTTAGCAACCCCTAAACTCAAGGGGAGAGACTTTAGTTAAGTTATTCTGGATTTAATAAAATAGAGTCCCAGCAGATGAAGTTTGTCTTACATCTGTTTGGACTGAATCAAATTCTTAAGGGGCCCTGAGAGAAGAGACGCTGAGGCAGGGAGTGCCTGCAGCACCACTCTAGCTCAGCAGGGCACGCTCTGGGGCAAATCTCAAAAGATTCAGGGGCTCAGAGCTGAACTTCTTTGGAGTGAAAAACTGAAATGGAAGCCTTACAGCGAGTTCTCTCCTGAGACTTCACATACCTGGTTAGGATGGAAATGCCACAAGATACAGACATTTATACAGTTTGGCATTCTCTCTAACCTTATTCCATTACCACCACTTACCAGGCCTTCCTCATACACACCTGCTCCCTCTGGAATATCTGCTCCAGCTGAACAAAAAAATAAAATGATACAGTGATGCTATCAAGATGGACACATGTGGCCCAATCCAGCCACAGAAATCAATGGGAGCCATTCCATTAACTTTAAAGGGACTTGGGACATGTGTATGAACCTATATAAATCACAGCATTTTATTATTTTAACCTTCCTCTTCACTTTACCCTTTTCTACCCTTTCCTCGGTTTATGGCTGTAGGCCTGGCTTGACATAAGTAACTTGCCTCATTTCTTAGTGGGCATGATTGGGAAGGTGAATGGATGGTTAAGTTGTAAATAGGGACTTGACCAGCAGTATGCTGGAGTCAGGATGTCTGTGCTAGCTAAGATAAGTAGCAAGACCCTGATGCTAGGGAAAATGGACAAGATAAATGTGGAATGTAAGGATCAGGTTCCACATGAACAACACATGGACAGAACATGCTGTACAGGGATTGGCTTGGTTACTTTGCAGGAACCAATCCAAAAACATGTGATGTAATGTATAGTATATGCAATGTAATGTGTAAATGCATATAAAGGAAGAGGTTTTCTGTGTAAATTTGGATGTCTGGTATGTCCTTATATCTACCCCCTACACTTGAGTCTGATCAACTCAGTGTAGGTTTGCTGCATATCAAATAAGAAACTTAAGTGACAAAATCTGGATTTGAACTGAGTGTTTTGGATCCCAGTGAACTGGGTGAAGTGTTCTCCCAGAACTGGACAATGTGTTCTGGATAAGCCAAGTGGAAAAGGTCTCTAAAGGAATCCCAACAATGGCTCCCACTCATTGTGTCATGTCAAATAGTTCAAGCTTTGCAGGGTAGGGACCATGTTTTACTTGTTCTGTGAATCACCCAGCACTGTTAAGGCCCAATCGAACATTCATTAAACTCAATGAAGATGGCTCTCACTGGCTTCGGTGGGTGTTGGATAGAGGCCTGTAAATGCTGAATAAATAATATTATTGTAACATTGCAGAGCAATTGGTGAATCATACATTAAAAATGCTAAGCAAAACACAAATACAGACATTGTAGTTTCAAGAAAATTTTAAAAAATGAACCTAAGAGATTCTAATAAGTTTTTATTCTTTGCTTATAGCAAAGCAACTAATGTAAAGTAAATTTCCCTAAGGAAAAACACTTTAATATAAAAATTTATTTAAAATGAAAAGATGATATAGCTTACCAACAACACATACAAAAATACTATTCAGGGAGCCAATTACATGCAACTAGAGACAAAATCAATAATACATGAAATTTTTAAAAACCCTGGCCTTTAGTATAGTCTGCTCAGCTTAAACTAGTACAGGGATCGGCAACCTATGGCACACATGCCAAAGATGGCACGCGAGCAGATTTTTGATGGCACGCTGCTGCCTGCCAGGGTCCCTCTCAGCCCGCTGCAAACCCCCCAAAATCCTGCCTGACCCAGCCCGCTCTTCTCCGCCCCCCACCTACCGCTCTCTCTGGCAGGGGCAGAAGCAAGCTTGCTCCTGCCGGCTGCTGCTGTAGGGCAGACTCCGCCGGCAGCCAAGCTTCCCCCTCTCCCGCCTCTTCCCCCAGCGTGCTGCGTGGAGCCCCACCTCCTCCCCCTCCCTGATGCCAGACCGGTAAGGAGGCGGGGAAGGGAGGCAGGAGCGGGGCCTTGGGGAAGGGAGGCAGGAGCGGGGCCTTGGGGAAGGGAGGCAGGAGCGGGCCGTATCCCTCCAGCCCCTGCCGTGAGCTGCTCAGGGCAGGGGGCTGGGAACACCCCCCTGATCCCAGCCCACCCCCCCAGCCCTCTGCCCTGACCCCTGCACCCCCCTTGCACCCCAGCCCCCCACACCCCCTGCCCTGACTCCTGAACTCCCCACAAATACCCAGCCCCCCACACCTCCTGCCCTGACTCCTGAACTCCCCACAAATACCCAGCCCCCACACCCCATGCCCTTTCTCTTGCACCCCCTACATCCCCACCCCCCACCCTGAGCACCAGGTTGGCAGTGGGCTGAGCGGAGCCGGCGGCTGGGACCCCAGCTGGCAAGGGGCCAGCAGCCAGAACCCCAGACTGGCAGCGGGCTGAGCGGGGCCAGCAGCCGGGACCCTGGCTGGCAGGAGTCAGCGGACGTAACTCCAGACCGGCAGCGGGCTGAGCTGCTCGGCCCGCTGATGGTCTGGGATGCTGGCCCCGCTCAGCCCGCCGCCAGTCTGGGGTCCCGGCCCCTGGCCCCGCTCAGCCCGCCGCTGGTCTGGGGTCCCGGCCCCTGGCCCCGCTCAGCCCACTGCCAGTCTGGGGTTCTGGCTGCCGGCCCCTTGCCAGATGGGGTTCCGGCCGCAGGCCCCGCTCAGCCCGCTGCCGGCCTAGGTGAACGGAACCCCAGGCCCGCAGCGGGCTGAGCAGGCCGGCGGCTTAAGATCAACATTTTAATTTAATTTTAAACGAAGCTTCTTAAACATTTTGAAAACCTTGTTTACTTTACATACAACAGTAGTTTAGTTATATTATATATAGACTTATAGAGAGAGACCTTCTAAAAAACGTTAAAATGTATTACCGGCACGCAAAACCTTAAATTAGAGTGAATAAATGAAGACTCGGCACACCACTTCTGAAAGGTTGCCGACCCCTGAGCTAGTAAAAGGATTCCTATCAGCCCACAGATCTCAGCTGCAGCAGTGAGAATGATCAATATCTTTGTACTAGCGATGCTCCAAGGACCACTTTCATCAAGAAAATTCTCAAAACCTTTTTTCTATTAGTTATCCATTGTTATTCAGTTACTACTTTTCCATAAGCCTTTGAGTCACTCAGCAATCAATCAAGTGACCACATGTTTTTTTCCAGGGCTTCTTCAATTAGCAAGCCTGTATTTTTTTATACTAACTTTTCAGCAGTAGATAATTAGAGGTAAAGTGTAACTTGGTCAATTTAGATTGCTTAAATCAAATCTGAAGTGTAACTTTCTGAGCATCCCTAACAGACAAGTTAATGAACTACGGAAAAGATGTTATGCACTTATTTTGTAAAACTTCACAGTTGATGTAGCACTAGTTTCATTGTTGACCATCTGTTTAGAATACGCTATTGAACTGCTTCCAGCTATTTTCCAGGTGTAATTTCATTCTTGTTTGACAATTTCTGTTATGGAGCAATGCTTTTGCTTAGTGACATCATAGCCACAAACACGAGCTTTCTTTGAAAACCTGAAATGAATTATACTTTATGTATTATCTCAGTTTCATAGGATTAACAAGAACTGTCAGACAAACTGGGATCATATACCCAGTCATTCCCTCCTGCAGATACTGTTAGTATTTTGGTGACTACAGGTTTACTGAAAAACAGGATTTGTGAATATCCTATTCACAAAAACATTCCGTTCCCACTGCTGTTCTTTGTATAAAGTCCTAGAGTTTAAGGCCAGGAAGGCCCACCAGAGCGTGTAGTCTGACTTCCTGTATATCACAGGCCACCAGCACCTGCACACTAAACCAAACAACCAAAGTTAGACAAAAATATTACAGCCCAGAGGGTGTTAAACGTATGTTCCACAGGCGGAGAATAGGAGGATGCATCAATATCTGAGGCCCTTGCAATGTCAGGGAGTTAAATCAAATATACCCAGATAATCCCAGCAAATATACCCAGATAATCCTCTGTGCTGCAGAGGAAGACAAAAAAAACCCCTAAAGTCACTGTCAGTCTGACATGGGGGAAAACTCCCACCTAATGTGATCAGTTAGATCCTGAGCATGCAAGCAAGAACCAGCCAGCTCAGCACGCGAGAGAGAGAGAATGCTGAGTGCACTGGCCCACCCCAGTGTCCCCCCTCCAGCCATGGCCATCACTGATGCTTTAGAGGCAGACGACCAAAGAAAACCTAGAATACGTTGGACGGGGGGGGGAGGGGAGAATCCCTTCTTAATCCATGTAGGTGAGCTGCTGAAGTCTTGATGAGTGAACTTTAGGGACATAAGACAAACTGGGAGGGACTATGATGCTCTCCTCAGAGCACCAAGAGCCACTGCCTCAGCAAGGGAGAGTTTTGCTGGATCTTAAACTGTGTGACAGCTCCCTGCCACACCAGTCTAGCCTCACTAGCAAATGCCACATGATTCTGCCAGTCTTAATCCTGCCTTACAGGCAACATTC
>NW_020664419.1:71968564-72003448 GCF_002925995.2 Terrapene triunguis
AGCCCTGGGAGGAGGGCGGCAAGCCCCGGCTGGGGCTCGGCTCTCCCTCCCCCGTGGCCAGAGCGCAGGGCGGCGAGCCCCGGCAGGGGCGGGAAGGGGGCTCCGCGATGCCGCGTCGTTCCGCCCCCCGGGCTCGGAGCGGGCCCCGCTGATCGGCCCACAGCAGGGGGGTCAGCCGCGCCCGGGCCCGAGACTGCCCCCGCGGGAGCTGACCGGCACCGAGGGATGGTTGCGCGCGGAGCCAGCCGGGGCTTGCCCAGCGCCATGCGCTGCGGACGGCCCCTGGGCTCAGCCTGACCGCGGGCGCCGGCGGGGAGTCTGGGCACTTCTCCCCCACCCTGAAGCCGCGGGGCGGGATGGAGCTGCGGGCGCTGTGTGGGGCGCTGTACTGGCTGCTGCTGCCTCTCTCGCTCCTGGCCGGTGAGTAAGGAACTGCCCCCACCCCCGGCCGCCGGGGGGAGGGCGGCCAGAGCGCCGGGGGCAGGGCGGCGAGCCCGGCTGTGGCCCCGCTCTGCCCGGCGGCCGGAGCACCGCGCCGCCCCCCTCCAGGTGCCGCCCCAAGCACCAGCTTGGTTGCCTGGTGCCTGGAGCCGGCCCTGGTTATTGGTTACTATGCATCTATAACACATTGGGGGTCATGTCTGCATCCCTAGTCTGATTCTGTGGGGGGGGAAATCGTTTTGTATTTTCAGTGACATCTACGTTATTATAAACTGTATTGTCATGTTAGATTGCATCATTCCTCTTGCATTTCATAGAATCATAGAATATTAGGGTTGGATGAGATCTCAGGAGGTCATCTAGTCCAATCCCCTGCTTTGGACTTTTCTATCCTGAGTATCATAGAATCATAGGGTTGGAAGAGACCCCAGAAGGTGATCTAGTCCAACCCCCTGCTCAAAGCCAGACCAACCCCAGCTAAATCATCCTAGCCAGCGCTTTGTCAAGCCGGGCCTTAAAAACCTCTAAGGGTGGAGATTCCACCACCTCCCTAGGTAACCCATTCCAGTGCTTCACCATCCTTCTAAGGAAAAACTTTTTCACAATATCCAACCTAGACCTCCCGCACTGCAACTTGAGACCATTGGTCCTTGCTCTGTCATCTGCCACCACTGAGAACAGCCTAGTTCCATCCTCTTTGGAACCCCCCCTTCAGGTAGTTGAAGGCTGTTATCAAATCCCCCCTCACTCTTCTCTTCTGCAGACTTCTCTTCCCTCAGCCTCTCCTCGCAAGTCATGTGCCCCAGCCCCCTGATCATTTTCATTGCCCTCTGCTGGACTCGCTCCAATTTGTCCACATCCCTTCTGTAGTGGGGGGACCAAAACTGGATGCAATATTCCAGGTGTGGCCTCGCCAGTGCCGAATAGAGGGGAATAATCACTTCCCTTGATCTGCTGGCAAATGTTCCTACTAATACAGCTCAGTATGCCATTGGCCTTCTTGGCAACAAGGGCACACTGCTTCTCATCCACTGTAATCCCCCGATCCTTTTCTGCAGAACTGCTGCTTAGCCAGTCGGTCCCCAGCTTCTAGAGGTGCATTGGATTCTTCCGTCCTAAGTGCAGGACTCTGCACTTGTCCTTGTTGAACTTCATCAGATTTCTTTTGGCCCAATCCTCCAATTTATCTAGGTCACTCAGGGCCGGGGAGGAGGGGGTGACACTTAGATGTCTGATGCTGACTGAGAAGGCCATCAACAAATGATTATCCTTACCCTGGTGTGACAATGGGGGTTACTGGAAGAGCTGTTAACTTTTGATAACCCTCTACCAGCAGCTCCACTCAATGGAAAATCCCAGCCTAAGATCTGAAGAGCAAAATCAGTCTGACTTTAAAAGAAACGTGCTTTCTAAGCCCTGGTCTATACTACACAGTTAGGTCGAGACAAGGCAGCTTACGTCGACCTAGCTATGGATGTGTCTGCACTTAAATTTGGTTCCTGCAGATGTAAATGCCCTGCTACATTGATTTAGTAACACCACCTCTCCAAGCAGTGTAGAGTCATAGTCAATGTAATTAGGTCGACTCAGTGTTAGTGCAGACATTGCGTTACTTACATCGACGGTTACTGGCCTCCAGGAGCTGACCCACAATGCCCCAAACTGACCACTCTGGTCAGCATTGTGAACTCTGCTGCCCAGGGGGTAAAGTGAACAGGAAGCCTCCCCTCCCCTTTAAAGTCCTATACATTTTTGAAATTCCTTTTCTTAGGTGCCCAACTTGGCAAGCACACCTAGCAGCTCTCCATTGTTGAGTGTGACCTTGCCACTCCAGATGCATGCCTGCCTGAAATAGACAGGAGATATTAGATCTCCTGGGCCTGTGGGGAGAAGAAGCTGTGCAGGCACAGCACCGAACCAGTCGTAGAAACATGGACATCTATGAGCAGATTTCTCAGGGGATGCAGGAGAAGGGCTACAACAGGGACCAGCCTCAGTGCCATGTGAAAGCCATAGAATGAGTTCAGCATCTTAAGTTTCTATTTCCATAGTGAATACATGGACAATGGTATCTCCATGTGTTGTATCTGCAGCTGCTGCCGTTGCGGCCTTGGGGTCTTCTCCTCCACATCGGTGGAACGCCTGAGCCAGATGAGGAAGAGAAAGAAGAGGACTCAGGATGACATGTTCCAAGAGATCCTACAAGCAAGTGCTCTGTCAGAGAATGAGCACAGGGCCTGGAGTTTCACCCTTGCAGGCAACATGGAAAAGGATAGAGTGGAGAGGAAAAAGGCAAAGGAAAAGGAGAGGGATGTGCAGCAGGACATGCTTGCACTTCTCAGACAGCAAACACAGATGCCGCAGACTCTGGTGGGCCTGCAGATTCAACAATCCCATGCTCGCCTCCCTTTGCAGCCCATAGAGACCTCCATATCAGGACCTCCCTATACCCCCCCTTCAACATTCCTTGTGGCATCAGAGGTCGGCGCACTATCCCTATTGCTCCACCCAGGGGAACATTAAAGACAATCATAGCTTCACATACACCAACTGTGACTTTCACAGGTCAGTGTATGTGTACCTGAAATGGAAATGACTGTTCTTTCTCCTTCATAAGTTCTGGTCCCTTACTGTATTAAATTTTAATTTTTTTAATTGCCTGGTTCATGTTACAGAATAAAATACTATTTTGGGAGCAAAATTTCTCACTGAGGTCCAAACTTGTAAGTAAAAAACACCAGTGACCCTTCAAACGAACAAAGGCTGATTCAAATGTCATTCTGCACCTGCTGAGCCAATAGTTAAAGCGCTCCTTGCTGCTGTTGAGGTGGCTGGTGTACGGCTTCATGAGCCAGGGGAACCAGGGGTAGGCTGGGTCCTTCAGGATCACTAATGGCATTTCAACATTCCCAATGGTAATCCACCAGTCAGGAAAAAAAGTCCCTGCTTGCAGCTATATGAACAGTTCTGTGTTCTTAAAGATGCGTATGTCATGCACCTTCCCTAACCAGCCTACATTGATGTCAATAAAGCATCCCCAGTGATCTGCCAGCACTTGCGTAACCATAGAAAAGAAGCTATTTCTGTTGATGTACTCTGGGGCAAGGTGGTACTCTGGCAAGGTGGTCTGGTGCTAGAATAGGGATATACGTACCATCTGTTGCACCACTGTAATTTGGGAAACCCACTGCTGCAAAACCATCCACTATATTCTGCACATTGCCAAGAGTTACAGTTCTGCGATAGATTTCCCAACTCCAAATTGTTACTGGTCAGTCAGGAATCAATCTGGTGTTACAGTCTTCCACAGTGCAATTGCCACTCACTTCTCAACTGTCAGAGCAGCTCTCATTTTGGTGTCCCTCCGCTGGAGGGCTGGGTCATGCTCAGCGCACAGATCCAGAATGTGACCTTGCACATCAGAAAGTTCTGCAGCCACTGCTCGTCATCCCAAGCCTGCATTCAGGGCTGGCCTTACCATGAGGCGAACTGAGGCGGCCGCCTCAGGTGCCAGACTGTGGGGGGGGCGCCACTAGGACCCAGAGTGTAGAAAATTGTGTCTGTTGCTTGTGCATATGTATTCTCTCTGCTCTAGATGCACAGAGATGGTGGAGTGCTGTGCTGGAGGAAGGAGGGTACAAGAGACATAACAGGCAGGCAGGAGAAAAGCTGAGAGGGAATAACAGAAAGCAGCAGGAATTGCAGGGAGAGAGAGGAGGAGGAGCCCTTAAGATGCTGATATCTTCCCTCACTCTGGCCCTGCTACCAGCCTGCTTATTTGTCCCCTTCAATTGAGTGTTGAGAGCCACTACAGCTGGCACAGAACAGCAGTCATGAGTGAAAGAAAAAAATGCCCCTCTGGGACAGCATTCAGAAAAAGAAAGAAAGCAAAGGAAGCTTTTCTATCTAAGCAGGAAGGAGCTCTCCTGAGATACATAGGCACACATGTTCACGGTGAGCCTTCTGGCCCCAGTGAGGATGTGAGTGGTGAGGAAATGTCTAATCTTCCAGTTAGTCAGAGTGCAGGTGACCTGGCAGCTACTGCACCATTCATATCCCCATCTCAAATGGATGTAACTATGCACATTCCTGAAGAAAAAAATTGTAGATCAGACAAGAGAGTGTGGTGGAGGCACAAGAAACAGCTGCCTGCTGAGTTTAGTTCCTTAAGTCTAGATGATCCAGGACTGTGGACCAACTTGAGCAGTAGCCTGAGGGACTTCCTTGTACTGCATGGGCCACAGCAAATGAAAAACTTCATGTTCCCCAAAGACAATGAAAATAGAAGTTTCCATCCAACACATTACTGGCGTGACATCCCCAAGGAGTGAAGTTCTGGAACGGCCTTCCAAGGGGAGCAGTGGGGGCAAAAGACATATCTGGCTTCAAAACAAAGCTTGATAAGTTTATGGAGGGGATGGTATGATGGGATAGCCTAATTTTGGCAATTAATTTATCTTTGACTATTAGCGATGAATATGCCCAATGGCCTGTTATCGGATGTTAGAGGGGGTGGGATCTGAGTTACTACAGAGAATTCTTTCCTGGGTGTCTGGCTGGTGAGTCTTGCCCACATCCTTGCCCACAGGGTTTAGCTGATCGCCATACTTGGGGTCAGGAAGGAATTTTCCTCCAGGGCAGATTGGCAGAAGCCCTGGGGTCTTTTTGCCTTCCTCTTCAGTGTGGGGCACGGGTCACTTGCTGGAGGATTCTCTGCACCTTGAAATCTTTAAACCATGATTTGAGAACTTCAATGGCTCAGACATAGGTTAGGGGTTTGTTGCGGGAGTGGGTGGGTGAGATTCTGCGGCCTGCATTGTGCAGGAGTCAGACTAGATGATCATATTGGTCCCTTCTGACCTTAAAGTCTATGAGTCTATAATGGTGACAAAGTGGAGAGGCCATGGCTTATGTACTCAAAAACCCAGAATGCTGCATACTGTTTTTGTTGCAAACTCTTCCAGTCTAATGTTCCAGCCACATTGGGTTCTACAGGAACAAAGGACTGGAAAAATCTGGCTAGAAATCTGGCATGCCATGAGAAGGCAGTAAATCACCAGAGAGCATTCCATAGATGGAAAGAGCTTGAGATGAGACTAAGGTTAAAGGCCACCATAGATCAGCATCAAGAGAAGATTGCATCAGAGTCTCCTTACTGGCAAAATGTTCTGAAAAGGCTCATTGCCATTGTGAGAATGCTTGCTACCCAAAACCTAGCACTGTGTGGCATTTCAGATCAGCTGTATGTGCCAAACAATGGAAACTTCCTTAAAATTGTGGAGCTGATGGCTGAGTTTGATGCTGTACTCCAGGAGCATCTAAGAAGAGTCATCACCCAAGAAATGTACACACACCACTACCTTGGGAAAAAAAACAATTCAAATGAGATCATACAGTTACTGGCAACAAAAGTCAAACAGAAGATTGTGGCAGATCTGAAGTCAGCAAGATATTACTCTGTTATTCTGGACACTCACACCACAGTGGGATACTGAACCATGGTGCACTGCACTTTGCATTGATACAAGCATTCCTGATGAGGACGTACAACACCAACACAAGGAGCCAAGTATGCATGCACATAAGCAATGAAATAACTTCGGCAGCTGTATGCCAACATAACTTAAGTTAACATAATTTTATAGTGTAGGCATGTCCTTAGCAAGGGAGAGATGCCATCGCTAGAATGAGAAGACCAAGCAGGAGGAGCTTGAAGGACACTGACCAACACCAAAAAAAGGGTCTCAGGAGTTCTGAGGAAACTGAGGGAGTGAATTTGCATGCACATTTGTTCCCCCCGCCCCCCAAAGATCTGAAGCTGTTGTGCTTTTTAAATCAATGGTATGTACAATTAAGAAGCTTTTTTGCAAAGTGTGTGTGTTTCTTGCTTTAACTGTCGGTGCTCAGGAGTTGGGGCTTGGGGACAGCATGCATAAGCTACTGGGATGAACTGGGTGGGTTCAGCACTGGTTTTCGGGCCTAGCAGGCCCAGCAGTATTAGGGTAGGCAAAGGGACATTTGCCCCACCCCCCAAATGAATTTCAAGGAGCCCCAAATTATTGTAAAAAAAGACAAAATATGTACCAAGTTATCACATTAAGCAGTGGAAGTGGCAGAGCTGTATATTTCCATCTCTGAGTCATTTTTGTAACAGACAATGTTGTGTTTAAAATAATCGCCTCAATGATAAAATCAGACTTGTCTAGATTAGAAGCTGAGAGGTCAGTGATTAACATGAATGTCACATCAGAGCTCTCACATACATGCTGTGGCCCAGCATGAAGTATCACTGCAAACTACTCACATTCAACTATAGGAGTCAGCCAGGGAAGACCTGCTGAACCAACTACTTGCTGCTGGTTCTGCATTCATAATTCATTCGTCTCACTTTGAGAATACATTTGAGGCATGAGGATGTGATCTCTTCACCAGTCACACAATTTCTTTATCAGAGGGGTAGCCATGTTAGTCTGGATCTGTAAAAAGCAACAGAGAGTCCTGAATAGTGAATACCCACTTCGTCAGACTCCCTTCACACCTCGGGAGGAGAAAACTACAAAAGCAGTTTCTCCTCCCTTGGTGTTCACACCTCAACTGCTAGCAGAGGACCTCACCCTCCCTGATTGAACTAACCTCGTTATCTCCAGACTGATTCTTGCCTGCATATTTATACCTGCCTCTAGAAATTTCCATTACATGCGTCTGACGAAGTGGGTATTCACCCACGAAAGCTTATGTTCCAATACATCTGTTAGTCTTAAAGGTGCCACAGGACTCTCTGTTGATAGTTTCTTTAGCCATTTTATAATTATTGGCTAAAGTATTAAAAGAGACAGACATCTACTGAGTTTAGGTAGGCTAACCCACATAGCATTACTGGGTAATAGCCTGCTGGCACCATCTTGGTAACACTAGAATGCAGGCGGGTACCATGTTGGTAAGGAGTGGCGTGGGTAAGGGGTGGGAGGTCATTCACTGTTAATATGGGAACCTTCAACCATGCTACCATCAAAAAAAAGCAGAAATATCAATCAGGGGCTGAAAAGCAAAAATGCCAGGTTACCAGAGTTGATATATGCAACATTAGCAGGCCAGTCTAGCAGAGTGGTTTTTGGTTCTGGGAACAGGAAATAAAAGGATAATTTAGGACATAGTGCATCAATAACCACAGTGGCTGTCTGCACTAAAAATTCAGAAGAGAAACTTACGAAATATGAGATGAATACGTTTGCAACTTCTAAAGATGGGAGAGGTAGCACTGACAATTTAAATGAGCCATCTGTTGCTATATATCATGAAGATGATGATGAATCTGTCAGCTCAGCTTCCTTAGCAAGTGTCCGGAAGAAATCCCAAGTAAAAGCTCATCATAAGAGACTGGGGCAAGATCCAGCAATGTGGCCACATTCCCAAGAACATTCAGACTCCATTTGTTGTTATCTTGTTGAGAAAGGACTTATTCAGGTGACACCTGAAACTTTTAATTTTCCACAGTGGAATGGCAGATGTTTCACTGATACGATCTTATTGAGTTTACTACCAAATGGAAAAGCCATCAGTCAAAGCTGGATGTTGTATTCCTGTGCAGGGAACAAAGCATTCTGTTTTCCATGCCATGTTTGCCAGAGCAGCTTCAAGACATCTCAACATTATGCAGATGATTTCATAAATAGTGTGTCATTCTGGAAGAAGCTGAAACCTAAACTAAGAAAGCATGTGGCATCAGAAGGTCATATGAACTGTGGCTCAGTCTGGAGAGAACTGCACAACTGCCTCAAGAATTCTGTGACTTGATGAAAAGCTGCAGCAGGAAACTGAAGGTGAGAAACATTGGCATTTAATACTGCAGTGATGTCTGGGTCACACTATTTCTTGGTGAGAGAAATCTGCCATTTCAAGGTGAGATTGAACACTTGGGAGAAAGACGGAATGGAAACTTCCTGGGATTGACTGAGTTACTGTCTTAGTATGATCCTGTTTTGACATTTGGATACAGTGAAAGCAGGTGCAAATGTGCATTATCTTAGTAAAGACACCCAGAATGCCCCCTTAATGCTTCAACAATAGTGCACCAAAAAAGGGGGGGGGAGGGGTTGTGGATTGACTCCAAAGTCACTAGAGCGAATCCAGATCACTAGAAAGAAACTAATAGCCATCACCATCTCGTGGCTGCTCAGTGGTCTATCTGAAATATTCTGATGGAAGTGAAAACTGCAAAATATTATGCACGGATGCTCAACTGTACACATGATTGTTCCCTATGGAACAAATGGCTGTAATTCTTTGGTATGTAGAAGTCTATAAAGAACAAGCATCTATTAAAGAGTCTTTTCTTATATTCCTTAATGTCAAAGTCACTAGCAGAGCAGACTGGTTTTGAAGCAGCTAGAAGACATGGGACTTTAACGTTAGGCTCTGCAGTCTTATTTGATAATGGTTCAAACATGAGGTCCAGGCACAAATTAGGAAAGTTAAAGCACATACATGGCATGGGAGTTGTTATAGTCACAATTGGAACTTGTTGCCTTTTGCTGCTGCTGCTGCAGCTTCTTCACTTGAGTCCAAAAATATTTAGTGTACTGCAAAGATTGTATGTGTTATCTGGTGGATCTGCTAAAAATATCCCACCTTTTAAAAAAGCATGTGGATATTTCCCTGAAATCCTGGTCTGAAACTACATAGAAGGCAAATGTCTTCCTATCCTTTCATGGTAGTCTTCACTGTGTGGTACAAAGTGCTGAAAGAAATCAGCACAATCAACAAGCAGTTTAAGGGAACTGATATAGATCTTTGTATGGCATGCAGATTAATAAAAACCATCAGCAGCATCCTTTCAGGATTATCATAAGACAAGTTTTGACATTACACTTGAGAAAACCAAAGTGGCTCATGAGTTGGATGGAGAATCAATATTTCCAGTTATTAATGGAGCTACTGACAGTGAAATGGATACAAAAGACAAGTTCAGTACTGACTTTTTTTGAAATTCACTTCTGGAAATTATTACAGAAATTTACAGCAGATTTGAAGGAATTTGTAGCTTTGTATGGTTTCTTACAGATCATTTCCCGAACTAGAATGAATCTGGAAAAGGCATGTAAAGAATTGGCTGCAACTGAAGCAGACTTGGCAGCAGACCAACTGGATGGATTTATAATATTAAAATGTATTTTGAACACAGATTAAGAAAAAGCTATGCACAAAATTTTGAACTTTATCATTAAGAACAAACTCCACTTAGTATTTCCAAATACTTACATAGTTTATTGCATGTATTTAACAATTCCTATTACTATGGCTTCAGCTGAAAGTTCTTTCTCTTAAAGCTCATAAATATATATTTGTGGCTCAAATGTCACAGGAGATTGAATGCTTCAACCCTATTGTCTACTGAAAGTCAAGTTGGAAAGCAGTTGGATTTCACAGAACTGATTCTTGCTTTTGTGGCTACAAAAGTATCAAAGATTGTGTTTTAGTGATTCTATTTCCATGCAAATAAACTTTTACAAAATATTCCTTTCTTTTAATTTGAGATGAAGTGTTCACTTTGCCTATTCCAGGCCAGTGACTGATTTCTGATTTAACCCATTGCTTTTACATAACTGCTAACCTATAGTGAATTCTACGTTATTTAATCCAGTGTTTTGCTTCAACTGACAGTATTTCAGCAGCTACCATCACCAGTCAGCATGTAAAGAACATTGGCAAGTGGTAAGCTGACCTGCTGATTCACTTCTTTTTATCAGTATTGTATTGGGAAGGCTTTAGCTTTAAATATTGCTTCTTTGTTGCAAAGCCTATCAAAAAGAGAAAATTGAATCCACAGTTCTTTTTGAAGTATGTTGTTTTATTGATTGACCTATTTTGTGAATGTTTGTATTCCTAAATGCTGAGTAGTTCTCAAAGGTTTTTATTATTTCAAGACTTTCTAAGGTACTGGCTGAAAATTAATATGCTGGTATTTTGTTTGCTATATAACCAGATTCCATTTGGAGGATCTTCATAGCAAGAACAGTATAATTTAACATCTTGTTAACATACTTTAAACCATGCCTTTGCATTAGAGTTATCAACAGAAATACCTCCCTTGCCTTTTAGTAGGATAGATAAAAGGAAGCAGTGTTGCAACACTGTCAATGTTTCATTTAATTCTATTTTCATATTGGAATTTTTATTTTTGCAAGTCTGACAGGGAATATTATACTTAAAAAGCAGCACTTTTTAAGCAGTCTTCATCCTTTCTATAAATTATAAATTATAGCAAAATAGTGCCACAGTAGCCAAATTTTAAAACTTTCAAAATACAACATTTTCAAGGGCTCTAACCAGCTACTGGACTCCTGGAAGGTTTTTTTTTTTTTTTTTTTAATTTGTGACATCAATACCCACTTGCTGTTGCACTCCCACCTCTCCAACAGCCCTGGGGCCTAGTTGTGTCCCACATCCTAAGGGGTACCAGACAGGGAGTCTGCACTCTGGGAGTGTGCCTGAGAAAGCCAGACTCAGGCTATGTCTACATTACAAGCTACGGGTATAATTCCCCACTTGCATAGACGTACATGTGCTAGCTCTCATCAAGCCAGAGTGAGTATACATAGAAGTGGCACTGTTGTAGTAAGGGGAGTGGTAGTTTAGCTGTGCCAAGTACATACCCAGTTTTGTACTTAGAGACAGTTCTTGCTCAGAGCCAGTGGGCTTCAAAAACACATGGGATCCAAAAGGTTGATTCAATACTACAGCCTGGTGATAATCCATGAGGGGGGAGAAAAGGCCTATAACAGCTTCCAGTAAACACAAGTCTGAACAATAAAGAATTTTCTCCCTTTATCAGATATCGTTTTGAATGTAAACACACAAAAACGTTTCAGATAGCAATAGTTTTCTTATACCTGAAGCAGATGAATCAGGATGATTAACAGGGAATATATTTTAATGGCATCAACAGTATTGTTAGCCTCAAACATAGAGACTATGAATCAAACACGAAAACATCACAGGATTAGCTTAAAAAAGAGATTTTAAAAATAATAATGTGTCACTGTTTCTTGCATACCTTTCAATTTGCGCTTGTAGAAGGAAGGTGCCTTCTGGTTCATGTGTGATTATGTCAAGTTTGAGATTCAGCCTGAAAGCACACACAAAAATATGGGCCTCCATGCTGGCTGCTCAGATAGTGACCCACTTACCTACTCATAAAACCTGAGGGAAAAGCTTCCATTTGACCCCTCCCCATTCTTCCAACCATCTCTCTCCCCACCACATTGTCTCTCAAATCTCTCATATTCCCCTTCCATGCTCACCTCAGTCCCCTGTCCCTCAACTGTCCTTCTATATTCACGTATCTATCTATCGTAAGAGTTTCATACCAAAGCACAAACTTTAACTCTTTTATTTTCAATGACATTAAGAAAGAATTCACATTGCACTGAATAAAGTGTAGACAAATGTGGTGGTCCAGTCTCCCTTTAAAAATATATGTGTAACTCCCATTTGTGGGAGTGGAAGTCACATAAAGAGTGAGAGAAGTAGAGGCACCTCAAAGTAACTCTAATCTAATTATGTAGAAGACTTTAAATCATAGCTCCATGTGTTCAGAAATACTTGGAATGCATCCAAAGGATAACATTTCATTGGGATATGTTTTAACTGAATTTCCTGCTGTTGAAAATAGCTACACTGAACACATTTGAAACAACACTCCTATAACCACAGATGATGTATAGCCAGGATTATCATAAGGAGAGTCACAATGCAAGCATCCTCTTGCTGCCTTGACAAGAAGCCCCAATCCCAAACCACAGAACCCAATTCAATCCTTGCCTGCTCTTCAGAGACATCCAAAAGAGGGGTCAGTGCCATTTTTGATTTGGACATCTCCAGGAAGCAGACTGAGAATACGAATATTTCAGATAGACCACTGAGCAGCCACAAGATGGTAATGGCTATTAATTTCTTTCTAGTGATCTGGATTTGCTCTAGTGACTTTAGATTCAATCCACAACCCCCCACCCCCTCGGTCCCTTTTTTTGTGTACTATTGTTAAAGCATCAAGGAGGCAGAAAACAGCTCGATATACTCAGCACAGCCTGCACCACCTCCTCAGTAAAGGGGGCATAGCCTAAGTGCTCTGCATTCCAGAAATCCCTGGCTGGCAATGGGTCATAACCACCCATCATAAATTACACCAGATTTGGGACTGCTCATATCTATGCCAAAGCAAGTGCTGATCCCACTTCTAAAAGTTGCAACGGGATCCTTTATATCTGTATGTCTCAGCAGTTCTCAGCTCCCCTGGAGTTGACAGGCCACATACCCATCCAAAGACATCTAGTCCTTTGTAAAAGGTATTTAGAGCAAATAGACATGTATAGGCCTACAATTTCAGTAACCATTACATTAAAGTATGATAATATGATGGACAAAACTTATTAAGTTTAAGTATTCTAGGAGTTCATTGTATTAAAAATGCAAGCATTTATGTACTATTGAGGGTTTATATGTAATTCAATAAGGGAGGGGGACCACCTCCAGGAACTAAGATTGGAGAATGGTTAGGCAATTTACTCAGGTTGTAACACCTCCTGAGAGCTACCATCACCTCGAGAGAAGTTTGCACATAGTGGCTCAAACTGAATTCTCTACAGACAAGGAAAGGACAAATAGCCTGAGTTTAAATTGACTCAGGGCCTTCTTTCTGATCCAGTAAATAGACAGGGCCTCTGGTCCAAGGGGAGGGGCAATCCTTATGAAAGGATTGGAAGGACTTTGGCATACTGAGGCCCCATAATACTGAGAGAGCTTATTCTGAGCAGAAGCTGTGATGAACTTGTGACCACAGGTAGATGCCGGTGAGGTTAGAAGAACTGTTCACCAGCCAGAACCCTCATGGAGTCAGGGGATGGTCTCTGGTAAGCTCATTGGCATGCATGTAGGTTCTTTTATTGTTGTTAATATGTTCTCTGTAATGCTTTTACCTTAAAAATAAATGAGCTTGCTTAGAAAGAACTGTGTGGTAGCTTAACTGTGGCAATTGCACTTTTTACTGTTTCTGAGGAGAAAAGTAAAGTCGGCCATTTTAGGTAGCCTGATATTGCTGGGGAGGTCACAGTACAGGCAGGGAACTATGCAGTCTCAAAATATCCTGGTCAAGAGGGAGAAAGAGAAATGGGTCTCCTACTTAAGAGAGGTGATGGCTAAGGAGCAGGGAGCCTAGAGTGGGCACCGTTGCAGAACCAGAGAGAGGCAACACAGGTGCAGTTGCCCCCAACTGTGACAATGGTAACTTGACAATAGGTTTTAACATTAAACCTAGTACTCTAACAATGATTAAAGTCATTAAACTATTTAAGTCCTTGAGACCAGAACATACATTTATAGATTAGTTTCAGTGGGTGTCTTCTGGCAGATGCTTCTACAAAATATGTAGGTAAAAACTGTCTTCACTGTCAGACAAACCTACAAAAATAGCATTTGCTGATACTAGGGGTAGCTTCTCTGCCAAATTAAATATGAGCTATCTACTCCACAGAGGCCTTTTCATCAAATGATGCTAAAGTTTGTTTGTTTTTCAAAGAAAGGCCTGTGTCATAAAAGTCGTCATATTAAAAAATGGGATCTTCCAAAAAGGAGTCAAAATACTCACCTGCAATCCTACGTATGCTTTTTTTTGTTTGTTTCATTCTATATTTGGAATACATAATGAAAGCTAGCTGCAGAGACATTTATTTATTTCTTCAGAGCTTTAGACTGCTTTTTTTTAAAAATCAGAAATAACAGGTTGCATTTTGCATTACCCTGTGAAGGCCAGCGTGACTAAATTAAAACTGCAGGTATGTGTGAAGAGCACTATAATTAGTCACTTTTCAAATAAATAAAATGTCAGAAAAGAAGAATAAAGCCTTGATCAGCAGCACTAATTTTAGTAGAGTATACATAAAAGGCAGTGATCATTCTATAAATTTTCTTCCACAGATACACATTTATGAAATTCTCCTACACAAAGAAGGATAGTATTTTCCTCAGTGCTTCATTACTGTGTGTGTATACACACACATATACATATATGCACAAAAGTGAAAGTATTATGTATTTTATATTATAAAAGATTTACCTTTTAATCATCAATCTTTATTAAACTATTATTTTACTGGTTACATTTATTGAGGGGGGGGCTGGAGAGGAAAGAGAGGCATGGACAAAAAATGTTTTGCAAGTTTACAACAGTGATTGACCTCTCAGACATCAGGTTGCCTCATTTCCCTCTTCCACTACAAGCTTCCCCCTTTATGTAAGGTAGTTAATTTGATTTAGTCTTCTGGGCAAATCATTAAAAGTCCTCCAGTTCCAGGGTGAGCAAGAGTCCAATGAACTTTCACCCCTTGATAGAAGGGCTCCCTCTCTGAACCCAGGCTTCCAAGAAATCCTCTCTACAAAAGCCACACCTCTTCCCTCTGGTATGTCAATAGCATGCTTCCCAGCCTCTTCTCTGGAATACTTGAGGCTATTTTTCCACAGCCCCTTCAAGCTCTTTACACAACCTCCTCACTGCAAGGAGCCCTATTACCAGTCTCTTGGCTCCTCATTGGTAAGGCCCATGAGTGGTTCTCTGGCACCCTCCTGGCCTTTCACAGTCTTTGCTTTCAAAATCAAAGACCACCCCTTCCTTGAGGTTGTTTCCACAGCCCTTTAACTGTCTCTGGAGTCCTAACAGCAACCATCACAGGTTCTTCCAGAAGTCCTTCAGTGGAAAGACCAAAACCAAGTCTTGAATCATTCTTGGTCTCTGCCTTTCTTCTATATCTTGCCTCCCTTTCCCAGCATTCCTTTTTTTAGTCCCTATAGTTCCTCTGCTCCATGGGAGCTAGAAGTCCCAGGAAGACCAGACCATGGAACAGGCACGTGCTGAACCTGGGATTGCCCTTAATGGAGAGCAAACCCTGTGCTGTAGCTCTCCCAAAAATGAAGTGGAGCTGTCCACAGAAAACTTGTAGTTACACATGGGTAATGCCAACTAGACAAGATGTTTTCATTCTAGACAGTGGGTGGAGAATGGGACATCAGGGAAAAAAATAGCCCTTAGATTCTTAGAAGCAGCTTATCTTCCACCTGGGGAGCCTTCCTGAGAACTACCTTCCTACCAACAGCCTCTGAGTAATGGCTGCTAGGACTCTGCAAGGACATGTGATGAGACCACATGTCTCTAGACTCCATCTTGGGATGTCCGTGTTTTTCTACAGACCAGTCTGGGAATCAAGCTTTGAAACAAAGGGTTCTCGCCATATGCAAAAGCTATATAAGGCGGGGAGTGACATCATGTGGTCTTCTTCACTCCCCACACAAGAAGACTCCTAAAAACACCTGAAGAACAAAGACTGAACGGGGGAAGTGCTGGACCCAGGCTAAAGGGATTTTTAGCCTGTGAATGGAACACCCATGGATTCCAAGCTGTAAGCAAGTGAAGCTTGCCCCTTAAGAATCTGCAGGCTGCTTGTATCATTCTTAGGATGAGAATTTGGTATTCATAACTAATCTAGTCAGTATATTAAATTTAGTTTGTGTTTTTTGTTTATTTGCTAGGTAATCTGCTTTGATCTGTTTGCTATCACTTAAAAACTATCTTTTGTAGTTAATAAACTTATTTTTGTTCTATCTAAACCAGTATGTGGGAATCATAACTCAGGGGCAGAAGGCTGATGCATATTCCTCTCCACATTGAGGGAGGGAGGGAATTTTATGAGCTTATACTGTACAGTTCCCTGTGCAGCAAAAGACAGCATAATTTTGGGTTTATACTCCAGAGGGGATGTGTGCCTGAGGAGCTGGGAGTAACTTTCCCCTGCAGGGGCTGGTCAGTGAGCCTGCTTGTAACTGCAGCTGGGTGTGTCCCTATCTGTATGTATGCTGGTGAAAGAGCAGGTTGGAGGGCCCTGTAGCTTGTCACAGCAGCACTGTGTGATCAAGAGCCCAGACTGGTGGGTCAGGAGGCTCGGTGGTACCCCAGTTCCAGGTGGCACCCATCACACCTACATCATCTAGTACAGCGTGAGAAATCTTTTCTTAACCTGAAATGAAAACACTGCCAGTTATCTAGATACACACAATAGAAAAAAATAATTTATTTTATATACCTACTTCCAAGCCCACACACAGCAGCTAGGGGAGACTGTCCATGGAACCAAAGAGGATTCATTCCCCCAACCAACTACCAAGGTCAAGAGTAGGAAGTTCATTTGGGGTAACACTGGTGTACATATTTGCAGCCTTTTGAATGGATGAGATCAGAAAGACACAGGGTGGTAAAGGGAGAAGAAGGAAGAGACAGTGTTAGCACCCTGTAGAGCTTCTACAGAGAGTGGGAGAGGGATGTTGGATTTTCCAGGAGAGATGATGAAGAACTTATCAGAGAGGAAGGATCATGACAATTAAGGTCTTTTCTACATGCACTTTTCACAATCCTCCCACTGTTTGTCCAGCAGTGTTACAAATCCACTCACTAGTCTATATGGTGAACAAATGTTTTTACCACCATGTTCCCTCACCATGGTCTAAGTATTACATGTTTATCCAAATCAGACTTTAAGAGTCATCACACAGTAAAGGGAATAACAAATATTCCTAATAATGGAATATCGATAAGTCCTTAGGCACAAAATTCTGTTCCTAGTTACACAACTGTAAATCTGAAACAACTCAATTGAAGTCTAACGCAACCCCTCATTTACACTGGTGTTACCTACGAGCAGAATCTGGTTTTAAATTATTTTAAAAAGTGGTAAAAATGTGACTGTGCAAGTAAGTCCTAAACAAGGTAATCAGTTAAAGAGTCACAGCACTTCCCCTAAAGAGTAATTGAAAAAACATGGATTCCAGTAATCATAAGAGTATTCTTAAGAATTCCTTTAAATCCATCTAATTAAACAAGAAGTGACAGCTCCTTAATAAATGTTTCTTTGTCAAGCAGTTTTGTAAAGTGTGATTGCATCATGGGAGACATGCCTAAGCTTTTTCCATCCACCTTCTTTTCACTTCTATCATGACAGCTTTTTTAAAAAAATCCATCTGGACACATACTGATGACTTGCAGTGATCCCACTGGCTTATAAGTAATTAAAAGGGTACTAGATGAACCAGTTTTCTATGGCAATTCTTGATACGGTGCACTACATAAGCCTACAAAACAAAGTAAAATCATAAAGGCAATACTGTACAACAAAATACAAGATTATAACAAAGGGTGTAAAATAATTACACTGGATATATTTTGTGCCCATGATTAATCTTATAAATGTGCAGAAAAGTCATGCTTTTGATGGTCACAGTGAAAGACAGGCATCTGCTTGATAGGTAGGCAGTTTGATTCTGGCATTGATTGGTAGGATTGTGGAACTTGACTGCACTACTGTTTGCTCTTGGGAAGGAGGAGAAAACACAAAGTCTGTCACTGGCCAAGAAGCAAACCCATCTGGTGAAGTCATGAATGGCTGAGTTCAACAGCAGGGAAGCCTACTGTTAATCAGTTTCGCAGTCAATCGAGAACTCTGGAGGATCTATTAAAGGGATCAAGATCTAATAAAAAAGTTGCAAAGGAGGATTTGGAATAAATGTGAATTTTATTTCAAAATGTAAAATAAATCATAGGCCTATATGCTGCCTAGAATTGTGGGGGAGCAAAGAAAGAGAGAGCACTGCTCTACCACATGCTCCCCCATCCTCTTGAGTCTGCAGAAGCCCCTCCACCCCCAGCCTGTGGGTTTGGTATTCTATGAGTTGAACTGAGTATTCCAGATCCATGGAGACAGCCACATACTATGGCATGCTGTTCTCTGAACTGGTGGATATCCAAATAAATAGCCACATGGGGGTTCTCCATGCTTCACACCTGTTTCTCCATCCCCTGGAGATGGAGTTTGCTCAAGTGTAAAACAAAAGTCAAACAGCAGCCTACGAGGAGGGCAGGCTGTTGAGAAAGTGCGTTAAGAGGTAACTTGTCAGAAGGCTGCAGTTTGCTTCCCCCGTGGATCTCTGGGACCTGCAGTGCTTAAATGCCATGCCCTATACCTCCTTCATGGCCCTTTCCCTGAAAAGAAATTTTGAACATTCCAAGGAAACTCTATGAGGTTCACCACACCTTGTTTCCTGAGCTTTCTGATCCTTTCCTACAGGTTTTAAGCACAAAATGTTATGATATCGTCCAATAGTGAAACTTAGGAACATATGAATGGTCATTCTGGGTCAGACCAATCATCCATCTAGCCCAGTATCATATCTTCCGATGCCAGATGCTTCAAAGGGAATGAACAGAACAGGGCAATTATTGAATGATTCATCTTCTAGCAGCTGGAGGTTTAGAGACGTCCAGAGCATTGGGTTGCATCCCTGGCCATCTTAGCTAATCACCATTAATGGACTTATCGTCCACGAACTTATCTAATTAATTTTCCAACCCTGTTATACTTTTGACCTTCACAACATCTCCTGGCGATGAGTTCCACAGGTTGGCTGTGCACTATGTGAAGTAGTACTTCCTTATGTTTATTTTAAACCTATTGACTATTAATTTCACTGGGTGACCCCTGGTTCTTGTGTTATGTGAAGGAGTAAATAACACTTCCTTATTCATTTTCTCCCTAACATTCATGATTTTATAGACCTCTATCATACCCCCCTTAGTCATCTCTTTCCCAAGCTGAACAGTCAGATCTTTTTAATCTCTCATTATATGGAAGTTGTTCCATACTCCTATTATTTTTGCTGCCCTTCTCTGTACCTTTTCCAATTCTAATATAACTTTTTTTTTTAGATGGGTCAACCAGAACTGAACGCAATATTCAAAGTGTGGGTGTACCATGGATTTATATAGTGGCACTATGATATTTTCTGTCTTATTATTTATCATTTTCCCAATGGTTCCTGACATTGTTAGCTTTTTTGACTGCTGCTGCATGTTGAGCGGATGTTTTTCCAGAGAACTAACCACAGTGACTTCAAGATCTCTTTCTTGAGTGGTAACAGCAAATTTAGACCCCATCAGTTTGTATGTTTAGTTATGATTATGTTTTCCAACATGCATTACTTTGCATTTATAACACTGAATTTCATTTGTCATGTTGTTGCCCAGTCACCCAATTTAGTGAGATCCCTTTGTAACTCTTTACAGTCAGTTTTGGACTTAATCTTGAGTCATTTAGGCCTGGTCTACACTACGAGTTTAGGTCGAATTTAGCAGCGTTAAATCGAATTAAGCCTGGACACGTCCACACGACGAAGCCCTTTTTTTCGACTTAAAGGGCCCTTTAAACCGGTTTCTTTACTCCACCTCCGACGAGGGGATTAGCGCTGAAATCGGCCTTTCCGGGTCGGATTTGGGGTAGTGTGGACGGAATTCGACTGTATTGACCTCTGGGAGCTATCCCAGAGTGCTTCATTGTGACCGCTCTGGACAGCGCTCTCAACTCAGATGCACTGACCAGGTAGACAGGAAAAGCCCCGCGAACGTTTGAATTTCATTTCCTGTTTGCCCAGCATGGAGAGCACAGGTGACCACGCAGAGCTCATCAGCACAGGTAACCATGATGGAGTCCCAGGATCACAAAAGAGCTCCAGCATGGACCGAACGGGAGGTACGGGATCTGCTCGCCATATGGGGTGATGAATCAGTGCTAGCTGAACTCCGTAGCAGTAAACAAAATGGCAAAATATTAGAAAAAGTCTCAAAGGCCATGAAGGACAGAGGCCATAACAGGGACGCATAGCAGTGCTGCGTGAAAATTAAGGAGCTAAGGCAAGCCTACCACAAAGCCAGAGAGGCAAACAGAAGGTCCGGGGCAGAGCCGCAGACATGCCGCTTCTACGCGGAGCTGCATGCCATGCTAGGGAGTGCAGCCACCACTACCCCAACCCTGTGCTTTGACTCCATCAATGTAGAATCACGCAACAGGGAAGCAGGTTCGGGGTACGAGGAAGATGAGGATGAAGATAATGTAGATAGCTCACAGCAGCAAGGAAGCGGAGAAACCGGTTTCCCCAACAGCCAGGATATGTTTATCACCCTGGACCTGGAACCAGTAACCCCAGAACTCACCCAAGGCGTGCTCCCAGACCCTGAGGGCGCACAAGGGACCTCTGGTGAGTGTACCTTTGTAAATATTACACATGATTTAAAAGCAAGCGTGTTTAATGATTAATGATTAATTTGCCCTGGCAATCGCGGCCAGTACAGCTACTGGAAAAGTCTGTTAACGTGTATGGGGATGGAGCGGAAATCCTCCAGGGACATCTCCAGAAAGCTCTCCTTGATGTACTCCCAAAGCCTTTGCAAAAGGTTTCTGGGGAGGGCTGCCTTATCCCGTCCGCCATGGTAGGACACTTTACCATGCCAGGCCAGTAGCACGTAGTCTGGAATCATTGCATAACAAAGCATGGCAGCGTATGGTCCCGGTGTTTGCTGGCATGCAGACAACATCCATTACTTATCTCTCTCTGTTATCCTCAGGAGAGTGATATCATTCACGGTCACCTGGTTGAAATGGGGTGATTTTATTAAGGGGACATTCAGAGGTCCCCATTCCTGCTCGGCTGAACAGAAATATTCCCCGCTGTTAGCCACGCGATGGGGGGAGGGGTGAAGTGATTATCCCAGAGAATTGGGTGTGTGGGGGGGAGAGGGGTTAGTTGGGTTTGTGCTGCATGTTAACCCGGAAACCGCAGCCCCTCCTTTTACATTGCAAACCCATTTTAAATGGCCAACCCAACGGATGCTTGGTATGGGAAATGAGGGCGCTGCTGTTTGAAACCATTCTCACATGTTATGAAGGTTAAAAAAGCCAAAAGACTGTGGCTTACCATGGCTGCCTGCAAGCCGAATTCTGTTGCCTGGCACTGCATGAGTGATCTCTCACACCAAACCAGCAGGCCCTCAATATAAGAGGAAAAATGCGACCTTGTAACGAAAGCACATGTGCTGTGTAATGTGAACAGCAAAATTTAACGTTGTTCTCTAAAATGTGTCTTTTTTAACCACCTCTCCCGTCTCCGCCACCAGCTGCAAATGTTTCTCCTTCGCAGAGGCTAGTGAAGATTAGAAGGAGAAAACGGCAGACTCGGGATGATATGTTCTCGGAGCTCCAGATGTCCTCCCACGCTGACAGAGCACAGCAGAATGCGTGGAGGCAGTCAATGTCAGAGTGCAGAAAAGCACAATATGAACGAGAGGAGAGGTGGCGGGCTGAAGAGAGCAAGTGGTGGGCTGAAGAGGATAGGTGGTGTCAGATTGCTGACAGAAGGCAAGAGTCGATGCTCCGGCTGCTGGAGCATCAAACTGATATGCTCCAGCATATGGTTGAGCTGCAGGAAAGGCACCAGGAGCAGAGACTGCCGCTACAGCCCCTGTGTAACCAACAGCCCTCCTCCCCAAGTTCCATAGCCTCCTCACCCAGACGCCCAAGAACGCGGTGGGGGGGCCTCCGGCCACCCAGCCACTCCACCCCAGATGATTGCCCAAGCATCAGAAGGCTGGCCTTCAATAAGAGTTAAAGTTTTAAAGTTTTAAACTGCAGTGTGTCCTTGTCCTTCACTCCTCCCGGGCTACCTTGGCAGTTATCCCCCTAGTTGTGTGATGAATTAATAAAGAATGCATGAATGTGAAGTAACAATGACTTTCTTGCCTCTGCAAGCGGTGCTCGAAGGGGGGAGGGGAGGGTGGTTAGCTTACAGGGAAGTAGAGTGAACCGGGAGGGGGGGGGGGGGAGTTCATCAAGGAGAAACAAACAGAAGTTTCACACCGTAGCCTGGCCAGTCACAAAACTGGTTTTCACAGCTTCTCTGATGCGCACCGTGCCCTGCTGTGCTCCTCTAACCGCCCTGGTCTCTGGCTGCGCGTAATCAGTGGCCAGGCGATTTGCCTCAACCTCCCACCCCGCCATAAATGTCTCCCCCTTACTCTCACAGATATTGTGGAGCGCACAGCAAGCAGCAATAACAATGGGGATATTGGTTTCGCTGAGGTCTATCCGAGTCAGTAAACTGCGCCAGCGTGCTTTTAAACATCCAAATGCACATTCTACCACCACTCTGCACTTGCTCAGCCTATAGTTAAACAGATCCTGACTACTGTCCAGGCTGCCTGTGTACGGCTTCATGAGCCATGGCATTAAGGGGTAGGCTGGGTCCCCAAGGATAACGATAGGCATTTCAACATCCCCAACGGTTATTTTCTGGTCCGGGAAGAAAGTCCCTTCCTCCAGCTTTTGAAACAGACCAGAGTTCCTGAAGACGCGAGCATCATGTACCTTTCCTGGCCATCCCACGTTGATGTTAGTGAAACGTCCCTTGTGATCCACCAGGGCTTGCAGC
Source organism: Terrapene triunguis (assembly GCF_002925995.2). Lineage (NCBI taxonomy): Eukaryota > Metazoa > Chordata > Testudines > Emydidae > Terrapene > Terrapene triunguis. The sequence goes on from NW_020664419.1 coordinate 71,991,356, forward strand.
AGCATTGAAAAGTACCCTTTTTGGTTATGTACTCGGTGGCTTGGTGCTCCGGTGACAAGATAGGGATATGGGTTCCGTCTATCGCCCCACCACAGTTTGGGAATCCCATTGCAGCAAAGCCATCCACTATGACCTGCACGTTTCCTAGAGTCACTACCCTTGATATCAGCAGGTCTTTGATTGCTTTGGCTACTTGGATCACAGCAGCCCCCACAGTAGATTTGCCCACTCCAAATTGATTCCTGACTGATGCTGTCTGGCGTTGCAAGCTTCCACAGAGCTATCGCCACTCGCTTCTCAACTGTGAGGGCTGCTCTCATCCTGGTATTCTGGCACTTCAGGGCAGGGGAAAGCAAGTCACAAAGTTCCATGAAAGTGTCCTTCCGCATGCAAAAGTTTCGCAGCCACTGGGAATCGTCCCAGACCTGCAACACAATGCGGTCCCACCAGTCTGTGCTTGTTTCCCGGGCCCAGAATCAGCGTTCCACGGCATGAACCTGCCCCATTAACACCATGATTTGCACATTGCTGGGGCCCGTACTTTGTGAGAGGTCTATGTTCATGTCATTTTCTTCTTCACTCTCGTCGCCTCGCTGCAATTGTCTCCTCGCCTGTTTTTGCTTTGGCATGTTCTGGCTCTGCATATACTCCAGGACAATGCGCGTGGTGTTCATAGTGCTCATAATTGCCACGGTGATCTGAGCGGGCTCCATGATCCCAGTGCTATGGCGTCTGGGCTGAAAAAAGGCGCGAAACTATTGTCTGACGGAGGGAGGGAGGGGCGAGTGATGACACGGCTTACAGGGAATTAAAATCAACAAAGGTGGCTGTGCATCAGGGAGAAACACAAACAACTGTCACACAGAATGGCCCCCCCAAAGATTGAACTCAAAACCCTGGGTTTAGCAGGTCGTTGATTTCACGGAGGGAGGGGGAAGCAAATGAATACAGAACAAATCTGGTCCATCTATCTTTTACATCTTAAGCTGGCAGCAGACGGTGCAGCATGACTGATAGCCATCGGCATCTTCTGGGTGCTTGGCAGAAAATGGTGCATTACGACTGCTAGCCATCATCGTCAAGACGGTGCAATGGGACTGCCGGCAGGACTGAGACTCCAGGAGACAAAACGTGTCTGCCCAGGCACCTCTGACCGAACTCACTGAGGAGTACGACGATGATGGATACCAGTCGTAATACAGCATCTGCTGCCAAAAGGCAATTAGCTGCTGCTGTGTAGCAATGCAGTACCACGTCTGCTGGCACCCAGATGACATATGGTGACGGTGAGCTGAGCTGGGCTGAGCGGGCTCCATGCTTGCCGTGTTATGTCGTCTGCACAGGTAACCCAGGAAAAAAGGCACAAAACAATTGTCTGCCGTTGCTCTCACGGGGGGTGTGGGGCCGGACGACATGTACCCAGAATCCCCCGCGACACTGTTTTTGCCTCATCAGGCATTGGGATCTCAACCCAGAATTCCAATGGGCGGCGGAGACTGCAGGAACTGTGGGATAGCCACCCACAGTGCAACGCTCCGGAAGTCGACGTTAGCCTCGGTACTGTGGACGTGGTCCGCCGACTTAATGCACTTAGAGCATTTTATGTGGGGACACACACAATCGACTGTATAAAACTGGCTTCTATAAATTCGACCTAATTTCATAGTGTAGACATACCGTTAGTATCATCTGTAAACTTTGCCACCTCGCTTTTTACCCCCTTTTCCAGATTATTTATGAATATGTTGAACAGCATTGGTCCCAGCACAGATCCTTGGGGACCCCACTATTTACCTCTCTCCATTCTGAAAACTGACCATTTATTCCTACTGTTTGCTTCCTATTTTTTAACTACTTACTGATCCATGAGAGGACCTTCCCTCTTATCCCATGTTTGCCTACTTTGCTTAAGAGCCTTTGGTGCGGGACATTGTCAAATGCTTTCTGAAAGTCCAAGTCCACTATATTGACTGGATCACCCTTGTCTCCATACTTGTTGATCCCCTCAAAGAACGGTGAGGCATGATTTCCCTTTACAAAATCCATGTTGACTCTTCCCCAACAAATGGTGTTAATCTAGGTATCTAATAATTCTGTTCTTTACTATATAGTGTCAACAATGGGTGGAGATTGGCGGGGTTTGGGGGTGCACTGCCCCCCAAAACAGTATATATTAATAGTGGGAAAACAACTAAAACCATCCTCGGAGAAAAGAGAAAACTGGCCCTTGACTGTCTCCAATAAAGCTGGGGCAGAGTTGGGGGCCCAGCTCTAGGGGTTCCCCACTAGCTCTAGGGGTTCCCCACTAGCTGGGGCCTAGGGCCGGGTCTGCACAGCCCACTCAGCCCAGCTCTGACCTCCCCTTCCAGCTGCAGTGATTGGTGGTGCATGGCTCCAGCTCGCTCCCTGCCAACAGCAGCCAATCCCCATGACATGGTGGTTGGGATGCCACCAAGCCCAGTCTGGAAGACAAGAGCCGTGCATGCGCTTGCTACAGCACCAGGTCAGAGGTGCTGCTGCTTGGCATGGAGCTGCCATGTTATGAACCTGGGCAGTAGAAAGGGCAGGTGGAGGAGACCTTTGCTGGGCTATTTCCTACTTCCGTCCTGATTCAGTGTGTGACTCAGCCTCGTAGTGGAAACCTTCTAAGATAGTACAAAAGTGAATAATGCTCTCAGACTGTATGCATTATGTCTTTCTATGCATTTGTACAGCACCTAAAACACGTAGGTCCAACTGCTAATTGGGCACCAGTACAATAAATGTTAAACATCACAACGAAAACTGACAGCATTGTCCCAAAGACTTACACTCATTTTGCTTGTCTTACACTGCATGCTCAACTCCAGAGGCATCAATTAAAGGATCAGCTTCCCTGACATGGGTAAAAAAACCAAGCAGAATTCCACCCTCCCCATGTTGGATCATCTCCAGCAATAAAATTGCTACCCAGGATTCCTTCCTGCCTGGCTATACCCAGTCCCAGAAAGACAACAGCCTACACTTTGTACCAACAAACTAATAAGGACCCTGTGCAACAACCTGAAGCTTTGGAGGGTACCAAAAGACACATCTTATACATAAATAAATGAGTTAGAAAAAGAGAGGGGGTAGGTTCTTTAAATATAGCTACTGGAAAAAATTGAGCTCTGCATGAAGCACACTACGAACAGGAAAGGGACACCAGGTGTAGCGGTGGTATAAAAATGCTGGGCACACTGACAAGCAACTGTCACCTCAAAAATATGTTCACAAGAGAGTTTCTGCTCCTGCTGCTGCTTACTGCATTCAGTATTTGAATTTCTAGGACATACAGGAAATGTCTCCTTGGCTTTCAAACAAAACGCTAAAAGTGGACTATAAAACTAAAGGGTTTAGATTTTTTGCTGCAGTCTGGGGAGCGCTCTAATTCACAGTATACATTTAAAGGTGGCCTAAGAAGCGTGCACTAGGGAGACTCCCCCTCAAGCCCTGATCCACACAAAAACACACACCATCTGTCCATCTGTCCCACCCTCCCCCGCCACTTCCAAGCGCTCCATCGAGCTACTTACAGGGCTGGGGGAGAATTTCACTGTACGTCAGCCCTGTACATCATAGTTGGCCTTTCCATACTGCCTGAATGACATATGAAGGGCCCTGGGCCAGAATCCATCCTTGGTGTTGATTTGGTTTAAAAGAGTTTGCCATATATGTAATCTCATCCCATCTCTGCTTGAGTGCTTTGCTCCACACAGACATGCTAGTGAGGGGAGGTATCGTGGGGGAGGAAACTGACCCTCCTCCCCTCCTCCTATCCCTCACTCCAAGGATAGGGAGAAGGTTAATTTCATATAGGCACCAACATTCAGATTTCTTCTTTTTCAATTGTCTGCAATGTTAGACTTTCCAACCTCATTTAAGAACCCTGTTCCAGCAAATATTAAATACAGACAACAGCAATGCTCAGTTTGTCTGTCACCCATACATACAGTTTTGCCTCCATGTCATTTGGAGTAATTTTAACAAATGCAAATATTAGGGCAATAGTTATAGTTTAAACTAGATTAACAGTATGTTTTTTAAAAAAGAAGGTCACTAAAAATATAGCAACCCCAGAAAACTAAACAATATCAAATGAAGCAAATCTCCTCACGGAATATGGTCTAGCTCATGCAGCACCAATTGATGCAGAAGCAGGAGACAGCACAGCAAAACTGTCTAACAGAAAGACACCAGCAGAAGGATCCACAAGAGTAGGAGTCAGAAGAGAAGGTTGCAGGCCCAACACAACCTCCACTGCAGCTGCCATAATAGCTGTTCAGAATCATCTACCACCAGCTCCCACGACACCAGCAACCACATGCCTTTCTCTAGCACCATCCTCCTGTAACCTATGGCCTTGAATATTTCAGATACATAGAGTTTAAGGCCCCCAAGAAACCATTAGATCATCTAGTCTGACCTCCTGTGTATCACAAATTATTAAAATTCACCTTACTAGCCCTGTATTGATCCAACAACCTGTGTTTGATTAATGCATAAACTTGCATTTGGCTAAAGCATAATCACCCAGAAAGGCATCTAGTCTTGATTTGAAGACAGCAAGAGGTGGAAAATCCACCACTTCCCTTGGTAGTTTGCTCCAGGAGATAATCATATAAGAACGGCCATACTGGGTCAGACCAAAGGTCCATCTAGCCCAGTATCCTGTCTTCCAACAGCAGCCAATCTCAGATGCCCCAGTTAGAATGAACAGAACAGGTAATCATCAAGTGATCCATCCTCTGTCATCCATTCCCAGCTTATAGAAAACAGAAGCTGGGGACACCATCCCTGCCCATCCTGGCTAACAGCCATTGATGGACCTATCCTCCATGAATTTATCTAGTTCTTTTCTGAATCCTGTTATAGTCTTGGCCTTCCTTGGCCTCTGGCAAAGAGTTCCACAGGCTGACTGTGCACTGTGTGAAGAAATACTTCCTTTTGTTTGTTTTAAACCTGCTGCCTATTAATTTCATTTGATGACCCCTAGTTCTTGTGTTATGAGAAGGAGTAAATAACACTTCCTTATTTATTTTCTCCACACCAATCATGATTTTATAAACCTCTATCATATCCCCCCTTAGTCATCTCTTTTCCAAGCTGAAAAGTCCCAATCTTATTACTCTCACCTCATATGGAAGCAGTTCCATACCCCTAATCATTTTTGTTGCCCTTTTCTAAACCTTTTCCAATTCCAATATATCTTTTTTTGAGATGGGGCGACCACATCTGCATGCATGGGCGTACCATGAATTTAGATAGAGGCAATGATATTTTCTGTCTTATGATCTATCCCTTTCTTAATGATTCCCAACATGGTGTTCGTTTTAACTGCCACTGTGCATTGAGTGAAGGTTGTTTTCAGAGAACTATCCACAATGACTCCAAGATCCCTCTCTTGAGTAGTAACAGCTAATTTAGACCCCATCACTTTATATGTATAGTTGGGATGTTTTCCAATGTGCATTACTTTGCATTTATAAACATTGAATTTCATTTGCCATTTTGTTGCTCAGTCACCCCGTTTTGTGATATCCCTTTGTAGCTCTTCGCAGTCTGCTTTGGACTTATCTATCCTGAGTATGATAGAATCATAGGGTTGGAAGAGACCTCAGGAGGTGATCTAGTCCAACCCCCTGCTCAAAGCCGGACCAACCCCAGCTAAATCATCCCAGCCAGCGCTTTGTCAAGCCGGACCTTAAAAACCTCTAAGGGTGGAGATTACACCACCTCCCTAGGTAATCCATTCACCACCCTTATAGTGAAAAAGTTTTTCCTAATATCCAACCTAGACCTTCCCCACTGCAACTTGAGACGATTGCTCCTTGTTCTGTCATCTGCCACCACTGAGAACAGCTGAGCTCCATCCTCTTTAGAACCTCCCTTCAGGTAGTTGAAGGCCACTATCAAATCCCCCCTCACTCTTCTCTTCTGCAGACTAAATAACCCCAGTTCCCTCAGCCTCGCCACATAACTCATGTGCTCCATCTTTGTGTTTTTAAAAGTTAAAGAATTTGAACCAGACCCTCAGCTCGTGTAAATCAGCATACATCCATTACAGGCAATGGAGCCTACCAATTTACAGTGGCTGAGGGTCTGGCCCCTTATTTAGAATCATAGAATATTAGCGTTGGAGTCAGGGGTGAAAGTAACTTACAGGACTTACCGATACGGCCAGAGTCCTGAGCAGGGGCGTGGCCTCAACCAGAAGAGGCGGGGCCTCTCAAGATTTAAAGGCCCTGGGGCACCGGCTGTGGCTGGGAGCCCCAGGGCCTTTAAATCACTCCAGGGCTCCCAGCTGCAGAGGTGGCTGGGAGCCCCCGGGGCTCAGGAGCAAATTAAAGGGCCCGGGGCTCCGGCCGCCGCAGAGCTCCGGGCCCTTTAAATCCCCACCACAGCTCCGGCAGCCGGGCTCGGGCGGGGAATCAAAGGGCCCGTAGCGGAGCCCCGAGCCCTTTGAATCCCCGCCGCTCCCCGCAGCGGCTGGAGCACCGGGCCCTTTAAATCCCTGCTGCAGAAGCCGGTGCAGTCCGGCACGGCATACTGGCTCTTGCCGGTACGCCGGACCGGACCGACTTACTTTCACCTCTGGTTGGAGGTCATTTAGTCCAATCCCCTGCTCAAAGCAGGACCAACACCAACTAAATCAAAATCCCCCCTCACTCTTCTCTTCTGCAGACTAAATAACCCCAGTTCCCTCAGCCTCTCCTCGCAAGTCATGTGCCCCAGACCCCTGATCATTTTTGTTGCCCTCCGCTGGACTAGCTCTAATTTGTCCACATCCCTTCTATAGTGGGCGGACCAAAACTGGACGCAATACTCCAGATGTGGCCTCACCAGTGCCGAATAGAATCTCTTCCCGTAATCTGCTGGTAATGCTCCTACTAATGCAGCCCAATATGCCATTAGCCTTCTTGGCAACAAGGGCACAGTGTTGACTCATATCCAGCTACTTGTCCACTGTAATCCCCAGGACCTTTTCTGCAGAACTGCCACTTAGCCAGCCTGTAGCAGTGCATAGGATTATTCCATCCTATGCACAGGACTCTGCACTTGTCCTTGTTGAACCTCATCAGATTTCTTTTGGCCCAATCCTACAATTTGTCTAGGTCACTCTGGACCCTATCTCTACCCTCCAGCATATCTACCTCTTCCCCCAGCTTAGTGTCATCCGCGAACTTGCTGAGGGTGCAATCCATCCCATCATCCCGATCATTAATGAAGATGTTGAACAAAACCGGCCCCAGGACCGACCCCTGGGCACTCCGCTTGATACCGGTTTCCAGCTAGACATCGAGCCATTGATCACTACCCATTGAGCCTGACGATCTAGCCACCTTTCTATCCACCTTATAGTCCATTCATCCAATCCATACTTCTTTAACTTGCTGGCAAGAATACTGTGGGAGACTGTATCAAAAGCTTTGTTAAAGTCAAGGTATATCATGTCCACCACTTTCCCCATATCCAAAGAGCCAGTTATCTCATTATAGAAGGCAATCAGGTTGGTCAGGCACGACTTGCCCTTGGTGAAGCCATGTTGACTGGTCTGGATTACCTTCTTCTCCTCCAAGTGCTTCAAAATGGATTCCTTGAAGACCTGCTCAATGATTTTTTTGGGAACTAAGGTGAGGCTGACCAGTCTGTAGTAGTTACCCAGATTCTCCTCCTTCCATTTTTTAAAGATGGGCACTATATTAGCCTTTTTCCAGTCATCCAGGACCTCCCCCGATCGCCAAGAGTTTTCAAAGATAATGGCCAATGGCTCTGCAATCACAACAGCCAATTCCCTCAGCACCCTAAATAGTCCTTACCCTGTATTAGTTTTGTATCATCTGCAAATTTTGCCACCTCACGGTTTACCCCTTTTTCCAGATCATTTATGAATATGTTGAATAGTACTGATCCCAGTAAAGACCTTTGGTGGACATCACTATTTTCCACCCTCCATTCTGAGAACTGATCATTTATTTCTACCCTTTATTTCTTATCTTTTAACCAGTTACCAGTTCATGAGAGGACCTTCCCTCTTTTCCCGTGACAACTTACTTTGCTTAAGAGCCTTTCATGAGGGACCTTGTCAAGGGCTTTCTGAAAATCTAAGTACAATATATACACTGGATCCCCCTTGTCCACGTTTGTTGACCCCCTCAAAGAATTCTAGTAGATTGGTGACGCATGATTTCCCATTACAAAAACCATGTGGACTCTTCCTCAACAAATTATGTTCATCTATGTGTCTGACAATTCTGTTCTTTACTATAGTTTCAACCAATTTGCCTGGTATTGAAGTCAGGCTTATTGGCCTGTAATCACCAGTATCGCCTCTCGAGCCCTTTTTTTAAAAAATTAGTGTCACATTAGCTATCCTCCAGTCAGTTGGTACAGAAGCTGATTTAAATGATAGGTTACAAACCACAGTTAGTAGTTATGCAATTTCACATTTGAATTCCTTCAAAACTCTTGGGTGAATACCATCTGGTCCTGGAGACTTATTACTGTTTAATGTATCATTTTTTTCCAAAACCTCCTCTAATGACACCTCAATCTGGGACAGTTCCTCAGATTTGTCACCTAAAAAGAATGGCTCAGGTTTGTGAATCTCCCTCACATCTTCAGCTGTGAAGACCAATGCAAAGAATTCATGTATTTCCTCCACAATAGCCTTATCGTCCTTTAGCATCTTGATCGTCCAGTGGCCCCACTGATTGTTTAGCAGGCTTCCTGCTTCTGAGGCACTTAAAAAAAATGCTATTACTTTGTGGATTCTTTGGCTAGCTGTTCTTCAAATTCTTTTTTGGTCTTCCTAATTATATTTTTACATTTCACTTGCCCGAGTTTATGCTCATTTCTATTTTCCTCACTGGGATTTGACTTCCACTTTTTAAAGGATGCCTTTTGCCTCTCACTGCTTCTTTTACTTTGTTGTTTAGCCACGGTGGCACCCTTTTGGTTCTCTATGTTTTTTAATTTGGGGGTATACATTTAAGTTGAGCCTCTATTATGGTGTCATTAAAACATTTCCATGCAGTTTGCAGGGATTTCGCTTTTGGCACTGTACCTTTTAATTTCTGTTTAACTAACTTCCTCATTTTTGTGTAGTTCCCCTTTCTGAAATTAAATGCTACAGTGTTGGGCTGCTGTGATGTTTTCCCCGCCACAGGGATGTTAAATTTAATTATATTATGGTCATTATTACCAAGCGGTCCAGCCATATTCACCTCTTGGACTAGATCCTGTGCTCCACTTAGGCCTAAATCAAGACTTGCCTCTCCTCTTGTCGGTTCCAGGACTAACTGCTCCAAGAAGACGACATTTAAAAAGTGTCAAGAAACTTTAATTCTGCATCTCATCCTGAGGTGACATGTACCCAGTCAATATGGAGGTAGTTAAAATACCCCATTATTACTGAGTTTTTTATTTTTATAGCCTCTCTCATCTCCCTGAGCATTTCACAGTCACTATCACCATCCTGATCAGGTGGTCAGTAGTAAATCCTTACTGCTATATTCTTATTATTCAAGCCTGAATTTACTATCTATAGAGATTCTGTGGTACAGTTTGGTTCATTTAAGATTTTTACTTCATCACCCTCACTGCAAAAAGGGTTCTACTTCCTCAGATTCAAAGCCACTTACTGGTGTTGAGTGTCATCATGGAGGAGATGCTAGCATTAGACACAGCATGTAGGCTCTCCTCCACCATACCCGCCTGCTGCGGCCTGAATTTCATAAAACACCTGGGGTCTAACAGACGTTGGCCCAATAAAATATAGTACGGCATAAGCCTCAGGATGTCACCTTGAAGTCTGTTTCAGGAAGCAAGACATGTGTTGATCAGTCCCTTGCCTCACAACATTTCAGTCAGAGCCAGATGGCCAGACAAAATATTGCTTGTGAAGAGCTGCTGGGTTAGGGATCCCTCAGCCATTTTTCCTTGTAGTGATGGCAGTTGCACACTGTCCACAAAAGCTTGCATGCCACCCATCACTCCTCCACCTCTTTACTGCTGCCAGTTTATTTATTTAGTGTTGGGGCAGCTTGTCAGTACCGGCAAGTGAGGCACAGCCTAACCAAAGAATTCAGAAGCTAATTCCCAATCCTAAAAGCTACATTTGTGTGTCTATATATTAGTATTACGACAGTTAGGCATATATTTTAAATAAGTTAACATATCTAAGTCCACAAGGAGAGAAAGTGAGTAATCTGACAGATCACAAGTGCTTCCTCTCCATAAACACAATGCTGCTGCAGGAGAGGCTCAGATCAATATAGGTAATTGTACCTCAGAAAGATGCTCTGTTACCATGGCAACTTACCACACCCAGGTATCACTTTATGAGGGCAGGACTGTGATAACCATGGACTGGTGAGGCTCTGGCAGAATTGCAGCAGTTAAAGGCTGTTCTAGCAGTGGGGCTGGAAGGGGGCCGGCCCAGGAAAACATAGGGCTCAAGGAGCAAGGAAGACTGCAGTCATAAGCCTAGCCGAGTAGAAACCCCCAGTGAGGACTGCAAGGAGGACAAGTCTGCAGCCTTTGGGGAGGCTATCTGCTGCTAAACAGCTCCTGGCCAGGAATGGCTCCCACACTCCTGGCTGCTAACTGTGAGGGAGGGAGTGGGGCCATGATAGCAGAGCAGCAGAGGGCTTCCAGACCCTGCACAGCCAGCAACACCAGATCCCTGCAAGCACAATGTGTGAGGAAGGCTGCGGTCCTGGCAGAGCAGAGCGGAGACCCCCAATCAGTCCTGCAAGGAGGAGGCTACTCCACTTGTAGGTGGTTCCTAATGCACCGGCCTAGAACTGGGGACTTTGCAGCTGTTTCTTTCCAGGACCCAGGCCCTATCCCTGGGAGGAGCTGCTCCCTGGGGCTCAACCTCCTGGTCCCTCTTGCCTGGCAGGGGCTGCCACCACCACTGGCTGGGAGTGAGTGAAAGCACAGTTCATGCCGGTGGCAAGAGCAGGAACCTGGTCAGGAATGGGTGCTGGAGCAGCACGGAGTAGCTCCACAAAATGCCCTGGGGAAAGGACCCCGAGCCTGATCCTCCTGAAATTCCCTGGGAGCAGGAGGGAGCCTCAGTCCAACCTGTGCAGAAGAGGGGAAGTGCTCATTGTTCAATATATGCCGTTAAACTAGGGTTGCCAACTTTCTGACCAAACAAAACCAAACACCCCTGCCGAGACCCTGCCCCGCTCACTCCATCTTCCCCGCTCCCTCTGTCGCTTGCTCTCCCTCATCCTCATTCACTCATTCATTTTCACCGGGCTGGGGAGGGTCCCATTTCAACTGGGTGTTCCGCTGAAGACTGGACACCTAGCAACCCTACATCAAACAAGCCCCCACATACAACTTGAGGAAGGGATCCCCCAGCTTGACACCCCCCAAAAATGACCTAGGCTCCTCTCTGCAATACCCCAGCCTTCCCCACCCCACCTCTGCTACCCGTCACTATTCCTGGAAGGCTTCTCCCCACCCCAGTGCTCCTTGGGTGGTGGTGGTGTGACCCAGCCCACGTCTCGGGTACTGTGTCTTCTCTCAGGTGCTTTCCAGGAAGACAAGGCCTTGGCCACAGAGGAGACCAACCCACTGCTGAAGGGCTCTTGCCAGTTGCTCGTCCTTCTCCTCCTTGCCGTACTGGCCGGGTATCTCTGCTCTGCATTCCGCCCCCCTCACCTTACACCTACAGGGATCTGCTGTCAGCAACCCTGAGGCTGTGCATGGAGCCCAGTCTTGTGCAGCCCCTCTGTCATGGGAGCAAGCAAGCAGTCCTGGCAGGGCAGAGCAGAGACCCTCAGCACTCCCCGCTGGTGAGTGAGAGAGCAGGCCCCACCAGGGCTCCCTATGCTACTACTGGGCTGATGATGCCAGATACCTGCAGAGGCAAAAAGGAAAGCAGTGGGAGACTACTCCCACTGCGTTTTGAGATTTGAGATGTGTGCCTCACCTATCAACAAAGGTGCCACTGTTTAGTATACATTTGCTTCTCCCATGCTTCTGCAAAAAACACTTTCCTTTCTTCCTCTAACATCCAATGTGTTGGCACAAGCACTTCCAGAATGGATATACTCA
>NW_020664419.1:72003548-72109108 GCF_002925995.2 Terrapene triunguis
GGATTAGTTTTGTGCCTTTAACCCTCTGCTATTTGGCCTTCCCTATGCAATGGTCAGGTGCATTGTAATGCTAAATTTGTTCCCCTTTTTTCTGACTCATATATATAGGCTGATGTTAGATGATGGATATTGCATCCGATCAACCAATACTTGGATCTAGTATGATGACTCCTATTTTTTAGTATTGTTAGGCAGGCTGGGATAGAAACACGCTTTACAAAAAGTTTACTAATGAAACTGAAGTACCTGTAAATGGTTCAGATATTACCACTTTCCTACTGCATAATGTGCCAGATACCTTGAATAAGACATACCTGGTATGACCAGAAGGGCTACAGGTATGTCACAACTTTCTATAGCATTTAGATACCCATGCTATAGATGCCCTGGAAAGGTCACAGATTCATAGGATTATTTGTTAAGCAACAACAATGTGCTCAGAGCTGGGCAAGACATACTACAGACAATCCTTTCTTGGGGGCAAAGACTAATAGTTCAGATGAGAGCTATCAATTGTAATGGAACATCAAAAGACTACAGCAGCACAGCTGGAGTGGAGGTGCAGCAGCGAAAGTGGTTAAGTCATTCTTTGTAACGTTATTTATCTCTTTTTTAAATAGAAATTCTTCAGCCCTGTCTAGAGTTAACATCTCCCAACCTGGAAGGAAATGGCACTAGAGGCAGAACATTCTCTGGCTATTTTGCTTTCCTGTGAAAGCTTCTCTCTATTTCCCTTTTCACATGCAATGAAGCAGGGAAGCTCTAACAAAACCATTGATGTTTTTGTTGCATCAATTTCTTGCTATTAAAACGGTCTCATTTTGTAAATTCAATCATCTTTGCTCACTGTTTGATAAGAATCAATCTTAAATAAGACGTGGCAGTGTCACCATGTTAGCCTTCATAGCATATATATTTATGCAGAAGGGGAGGCGGGGGAATCCAAGCTTACATGCTAAAAGTGATAGCCCATTGCAGACCAAGATTTATATTGGCTTTACCAGAGAAACACCATCACTGCTGTTTAAATATCTCATTGTGTATACTCTGAATCAAAGACAAAGCAAAGATGGACATGACTAATTACTTTAAAGCAAGGTTTTGGGGTGCTTCAGTTTAGGCATCAAACAACAATGCTTTCCTCCTTTTGAGCCCCACCTCCAGATAAACCAAGGTTGTCAAACAGTATGTCTGCACTCAGGCCCTGATCCAATAGAAAGACTCTCACTGAATTCAAAACAAGTCTTTAAAAACAAATGTTTGAAGGCAAGGCCTGAGAAGTCAGACAGACAGCAGTTGGATAGTATTGTAAACAATAAGCTGAAATAAATATAATAATTTGGAATAGACTATTCTTGTCTCTACGTATGGATATTGTCCTTAAGGAAGCTAAACTCTATTATTCCGGATAGGGATTGATCCTGCATTCCTTGTAGGTACATACACAATCAAGCCCTTTTGGAAAAACTTAGAACACAACGATCCTGCTGGAGCAGCCCATTATGCAGTTGCTTTTAAGCAAGTCACCCAAGGTAACATCAAAAGTCCTGCTGTGGGGCTGGACACACATAGCTCCCTCCAAAGTCTGCAATGCTTAGTCTTACTGAGTCAGCCAAGAGAGTTGCTATAAAACAATTACCTGCTCCCTTCTCCCACCTTTTTCTATTGCCAAGAATGCTGCCCCTGCTGCACTCTGAATCCCTTGCAAGTCTAGTCTCAAAATCCTATTTTCCTCATAGTATTACTTTGTGCTACCAGCAGGCCTTCCATTGATGCAAGTTACATTTAGCTCTCCACATATAATTAGAGGGAGTGTAGAGATAATGAAGTCTGAGTGACAGGAGATTGTTAGTGTGTGCATGTTGAAAGCCCAAGAGCAATGTTAGCTCTGCTCAGTGTTAAATGTGATGTGATCTGATGGACTCTTTCTTGACTGAATAGTCACTATGGTTGTCCCATTTACATTGTATTGATTAAGGATGTTGGACAGACCTGTTAAATAAGAGACAGTTCACATTCTCTCTCATGCTGCTCTATTTTAATAAACATTGTTCTCATTTAATACTCTTTTTTATTTTAAGATCAATTCATTTCAAATAATGTATATATGAAGTATACGTTTTGGGTTTTTTTAGGAACACTGACATGTAAGTCAGCAATGAGAAGAGGAACAAAGCATGAAAAAAACCAACATTTTTTCACTTCTACAAGATATTTATGACAGCTATGTCAATATCCTGGACCAACCTTTTGGAACTAAATTAAACTTTGTTGAATTGGGGTGAGGTGCTTAGGAGCTCATTGCATTGAAAATACAAACATTTGTGTGTTATTGTGGGATTGTATATATGAGTTTCAAAGTACTTTCGGGGACAATGCATGTGAAGTGGATTTCCTGCAAAGCACTTGTGGTAAGAGGAATGTAAATGACCCACCTCTGAATCCATCCTTTTGAAGCTTGGCCTTGAGCAGGTGCAGTTATGCTGAACTGTGACAACAGTCATCCACCCTATAACAATGTAGAAGAACTACAAACTCAAGCCCCAAATCTACAAGTTCAATATGACTAGATCCTTGTACCCTGACAAAATTCCTTGCATGTTCAGAGCCTAAAATGGTCCTCTTTGCTATTATCCTAATCTTTGGGATTTATTTTATGAGAGATTTTATTCTTGTTACTAGTCTCATGGGCTGGTTAATATACACTGTTCCTCCAACAATAAAAAAATAGGGGTATTCAGAGTCCATTTCTAGATCTTCTGTTTGACTTTGGAAGATTTTTTTCAAGAGTTCAAGTAGTGTCACCCCCACTGCAAGTGGGAAATACATTTTATTGGATAAAGTACCAAAAATGCTTTACTAAGACTGAAATGTTATACAATGCAATGAAAGCCAAGAAGTAGCTGCTCCATCCATCATGTTTATGAAGTGATATCTTCACTTCCTCCCCTACAAAAATGGAGGAAATATGCTATTCATCTAAAGGTTATAAATTATTATTGCTTTAGTACCCAAAGGTATCAGTGAAGATCAGGGCCCCTTAAATAGATGTCAGTCCCTGCTCTTAACAGGAACAGATAGAGGAAAGGAGGCACAACATATAAGCAGAGATTAAAGGTAATGATAGACACGTCTTCCTTCTTATGGAGCCTGGTGTGTGGGGTAAGAGCAGGGCCGCCAAGAGCGGGTTCAGGCCCCGGTGAAAAAAAATTTTCGGGCCCCCCAGCAAGGGCGGACCGGCTAAACAGGGCTGACGAGGGGGGGAAAGAAGCCGGGCCCCCTTCCAGACCGCCGGGCCCCGGTAATTTGTACCGGCTTTCCCCCCCCCCCCCACCCCGTCAGCCCTGGGTAAGAGTGAGCGTCAAGCCAAGAGAAGTAAATAGAAGCACAGTAGTGGTGTGTCAGGGGAAAAGAGATATTGAGTGAGACCCAAAGAAGGAGCAATGGAAAGAAGGACAGGGGGCAGGGACAGTTTGCCTGGCAATAGGACAGAGAGGGAGGGGCAAACATGTCCAGAGTTTGAATTGTAAAGTTGTATGCTAACATCTGTGGCATCCACAGCTGCGGATGTGAAAGTCTGGGGGCAATCAACTGGCTTTTCTTTGCATCAGTGTTCCTTCTTCTAACTGTTGCTGGCAAAGTCCTTGCTGCTCATATAATCACTTCCATCCCAAAGAGTCCTGCTTTGTTTTGCCCAGCCCATACAGCTGTGAGGGTGGTACAGTGCAGCCCGGCTAGATAGCATTCTTGCTACTATTCTCAGTCCCAAATAATTATTGCCTGAGCTAACTGGAGCTGAGAAAGCTGTGAGGAATCCTTTAGGTACCTCAGATCATACTTCACCTAATGCTCCAACATTTGATAGCGTGCCATATTGCCAGTTAAGGAGATCAGCTATGCAGGAAAAAAAAAAAGTTAGGGGTCTTTTGGGATAAGAGATTGCTATGTAAGTATAAGATATTAATCTATATCTCATTCAGGCCACGGGCTGCTGACTGGCACCCTGAAGATTCCTCAGGCTGGCAGCAATATAAAGCACCGAAGTCACCAGATATAACTAGCATTCACTAAAATTCAAGTAGCAGGAGCAGAGACAAACAAGCACAGAAGCTAGGCACGTTACTGTGGGATGGAAGAGGCTAGGGGGGCAGAATGAGACCACTCAGGTTCCCCCAAAAATGTGTGAGAGCGCCTCATTGCACAGGCTCCATGCACTGTCCTCTCCCCCGTCAATCTCCCTTTTTAGCTAATCCCCTCTCAGCAGAATCCTCCCCCCCAAAAAATTTCAGAAACAAGAACTGGAAATTACACAATGTTTGCAGACCGTCGTTGCTGCTCATCCTGTTTGCATATTATAGCCCCTCCCCAAAACTCATGATTTTGTCAATCCAATTTGTAAGGGCTCCAGGCAGGACTGGCTCTAGGCACCAGCAAAGCAAGCACATGCTTGGGGCGGCAAATTTTTTGCTTGGGGCAGCAAAAATACCTAGAGCCGGCCCTGGCTCCAGGGCCTGTTACTCTGTATACAGTGCCTAGTGAAGCCGGGCTCTGCTCTTGGTTGGGGCTCCTAGGCACTACTGTAATACAAGAGATACGTTAATAGACAAACGCACTATTAGCAACAACAGAAGTCTGTTGCATTTCAAGAGAAATAACCATGCTATATTGATTTTATTAGTGAGAACCTCTCTGAAGGCATCTGCAGTGCACTTAAAGCTATGCTTGGCTCCAAAACAGGCAGTGAAGAGATCCAGCCATGCCAGAAACGCTATGAATTGCTCATAGATGTCAAAGAGCTCGGTTTTCTGGCCAGCAAGCTGACAGGCAGGTTTCTGGCTTCAATAGACAACCCTGTCCTAAGAACTGAAAAAGAAACCCTTTGAAATAAATCACTAGCTCAAAAGGTTGAGAAATCTTACATCAATACAAGGTAGAACCTGCCTCTGAGGCACTCACAGGAAGAACAAGGTCTGACAGGGTTCACTCAACACTGGGGCACCTTATTGTGCTAGGTCAGGGGATTAGCAGCAATCCCTTCTTTGCATGGTGGCCCTTCTCTCTACAGGACTCAGGGTGCTCCTTCTTTGCTACTCAGCACTCCATCCAGGTCACTACATTTCTCTCCTTCCAAGGTATGAAATTCCCATTGGGTCAGCTGTCTTCCAGTCTGGTGCAGATCCTGTACCTTTTTCCCAGTGGCCAGTAGGGAAACCTGGGCCCACCCACTACTCCAGGTTCCAGTCTATAGACCTTCTGTCCAGCAATTAGAGTGTGTTTGCTCACAGATCCCATTGCTATTTCCCTGGTCTCCTTACTAATTCCCTGCTCTATCCTCCACCCACCTCCAAACTCCCTCCTCTCAGGAAGTAACTATAGACTACTTCACACTTTGACTTCTTGACAAACTCTGTAGCCCCAAAGACCCCTCCCCTCTCCCAAGGAGTGGCTATAAACATCTTCCTCTGGAGTTCTTTTCTGATCTCAACTTCCTCCCTTTATACAGGCTCAACCTGCTCCTTCCCAGCTGGGCTCCATCTTCACTTAGTTCTTGTCATTCAAGCCAAAATCTCCTCCCAGGTGCAGCTAACCAGGCTAATTGACCTGTTTTAACCTGCTTTGCCTTGTGTGAGGTAAAGGCATGTGGGGGAGGGGGCGGAGGGTGACACAGCAGCTATTATAGACATTGTAAAGCAAGTACAAATATTCAGCCAATTATTGTTCAAATGTTGTAAGTTGTGTTTTATTTTTAATGTAATATCTAACAAAGCATTCTCTGGAAATGCTTGGTGTTTTTTTTAATGTCTGTAAATTGCATTTGTATTTTTATTAAAACATAATCGGGCTTAAAATATTAAAAACTGGGTGGTCTCTCTGTATAGTATGGTAATGTATTGCATACAATAGCTGTCTATCAGATTGTGTGCACATTAAGGTCTGCCTCAAATGCAGTAGGGCCCAAGACTGTGAAAGGGCTTTTGGTGGCTAGGGGATTAAAAAAAGAAAAAAAAAAAAAAAAAAGAAAAAAAAAACCCTCTTCCTTTGTCCCACATGCAGCTAGATAAGTCAGCCCGTCACCTGTGGTACGTCCTCTAAAAATTGTGTTACCATTTCCTTCTAGCTACATATAGTTTGCAGTTCTGAGAAGGGCCTCTAAAACATTGTGCTCGAAGGAGATGCTAGAATACCAAATACAAGAAAATATCTGAGACCCAAAGATACCAGCTGTGACTGTATATCCAGCAGACATGCTTAAGGAGACACCTTAACAAATGGTGGTTATTGAGCGTTATTTGTACAAGGTCTAGCAAAGTAGGCTGGGAGATGCCAAGACTTTATGTGAATGATCAGCATTCTGATCTGAGCAACATTCTGCCCAGCTGGACAACAAAAGAGGGAACTAGTTGTTGTGACACTGCAGGAAAACACACTGATCTAACACCACCATCTATTTTTTGTGATAGTATTACTAGGTGACTTATCTAACACCATCAGCCCCATAAAGACTCCAGTAGTGAAAAGAAGAGGTACTGATGGTAACACCTCTTTTAGTCTTGATGGTCACTCTATCACCTGTACCCAATGTTGCTTCTGCTCATGTCCTCATTCACTTCATCTTTCCCACACAGCTCAGAGGTGTAGTCTAATTTTGCAGCTACTTGAACACCATGGATTTCAAGTTAGGAACAGAACTCAAATAGTTGCATGTTTCTTTTCTGCTTAAAAGGTGACAAAATGCCTGTTCTGGGCTGCAGTTGAGGGTGTAGGAATTCTGAGCTAGGAGGACACACACTCCTATCTCTGCAGAGACAGTCCTCAACTCCCAAACTAAATGAAAGATCCACAGATAGTTACACCCTGCACTTCTATCTGCTGGCCTCCCTGATGAAGAGCAGAAAACCCACCTCCCCATTTAACAGCAAGACTGAAAACACTATCCTGGTCCCGCTATGCTGGCCTTTTAAACTCTCTGGGATGTCAGGATTTTCACTAAGCCCAGAGGCAATTCTAAAATAGGGTTTTCTCAAAGCTTACATGAGCCTGTGAAGGGTTTTCCCATAGCTGGTTGGCAATTCCCCTAAATCCAGCACTCTATCTAACCTGTCTAAAGCCCAGAAGGCCCCTGTGAAAGAAAGCTTCCTAGTTCCATCATAGTGGTCTCTGAATTCTGCCCCTGAAGATGCTTTGTGACATGGGGGAACAAGGGGAACATAAGATCTTCCTGAAGAAAGCCACCCTCCCATAAGACAGTGAGCCTGCAGAGCAATATGTAATTAAAGGAACCCAGGGAGCACTTGAGAAAAGAGAAGGTTAAGGTTGGAGGAAGACAAGATTGTATTATCAGTGTGTCATTGACTATTGATATGTCCCAAGACCTTGCATCACAGAACCATAAAAGTAAGACCACTTCTAGTTGCTGTTAAAAAACCTGCCTCTTTAGTAGAGTAATATAATATTCAACATGAGTAAGGGTATCAAAATCTTGTCCTAGGTGTAAAGTGATATCCAAATATATAATGCACACACAAAGTGTAAACAGCAGTAGCTACACTTTTAAACACTCTAGAATTAGATATTCTTACCCTACAGAGCCTTCCTTTATTCTAGAAGAGGTGATTTTCGGGATCATGAAAGCTGTATAAACATTCCTTGCCCCTCCAGCAACAAAAATCCATTCTATACATTTTACCATCTCAGACTCCAGACTGTACTACAGTAGGATTAAATATTTCAAATCATATCTGAATGCACTCAATCCAAACATGAAAAATGAAATGTAACACTTAGCTCATTAATTCTTAATCTAAGAGAGATGTTTTTAGGGTATAAACAAAGCATTGTATATTGTGATCTATTATGAATTCTCAGGTTTTCTTCCTGCATAGCTAATGAAGGATCTTGTGATAACAAGGCTGATAAGGCAGGGCATCACTAGATCCTTTGTTAGCCATGGAGGAAGAAAACATAAGAAGTCATAACAGATCACAAACTGCACAGAGCTGCACTGCACTTTAGACACCTAAGGTACAGGTAAAATCCACAAGGAACATATTGATAGTACAATCTGTTCCAATATTGCAATTTAGTCCCCTCATCTATCTCCTACAACAGTCAGTGTCATCTTTCAAAGTGTGTCATAAAACCCCTCTAATGCTTTTAATTGTGCAATATTATTGAGACATTGTCAGCTAATAGTTCTGTGATTTTCATCTTGTCTGTGAAATATTCTTTCCTTAACCATTAGAAACATCCAGTCTGAGCCAAAAAATTCATCCTTGGTGTTCACTTCAGTGTGCTTACACTAAGGAAGAATATAGTCGTACACAAAAATGAAACGTTGTGCATCAGTTAAGGTTGGTCTATACATAACACATTAACACAAAAGAAAAGCAAGAAAGGGAAAAGTGAAAGCTAACTGTGCATACCCTCTACTTCTCCATCCAAATACACAACTACCACACACCACAGACTACAAATCACAACCTTAACTCCACTTCCACGAGGATTCCTGGCTTCCAGCATTCCCCCCACACCTCACTTCCTTCCCAAGGCTATGGATCTTCCCATCCCTGGTGGTTCACAAAAGCTGACCTTCAGAGCACATTTTAGAACATTTTTCTGGCCAAACATTTGCTTAGCTATGGTCAATCACCAATTATAATTCCTGGGAAGGTATAGCTATTTGCATTTTTCATGGACGGCAATGTAATTTAACATAAAAGTACATCTAAATTATGCAGTATTCTCAGATGTTACAATGGGCATATTTAAAAAAAAATTGATCATTCCATTGATTCCAAAAGTTTAACCACAACTTGCTGACATGATGGTGAACATGATTTGCCCTTATCTACACTGATTAGTTGATTGTGGTGAGCATCATGTCATCTAATTCCAGCTCTCAACATTGTGTCTGAACATGGTAGATTTTGGAGGAAATATGCTCTAGACTAGTGTATACAACACTGGACCAGGTGTCAGTTCGCAGATCAGCCACTGACCTGCTGTGACCCTAGGCAAGTCCACACCAACGTACTGCCCTTTCCATTCCCACCCTTTGTGGGATATGGGAAGGTTGTGATTTGTGGTCTGTGGCAGTTGTGTATTTGGGTGGAGACGTAGAGGGAATGCACTGTTAGCTTTAATTCTTCACTTCTTTCCTTGTCTATGTAAGCAGAGTCAGGATGAGCTCTACCCTCACATATGGTGGTGAATTGTGGCAAGTTGTGGAAAAGAACTTCAGGGGCTCATCTTGTTTGCATAGGCACATCCACCCTGCCTAGCATGAGCCCAAAGCTGCCCAAATGGTCACTTTGGCTGTTGTGGGATCCCCAGTTTCTCTGTTATTAGGGCAGGAAGAATAAAGTGTTGTTACCCTGATTATGTGAATCAAAGCCAGTGGAACTGTTTTATGACAGAGGGACTCGCCATCAACTAAGTAGCACTCGCTAGACAAGGGACATGGGTTCCAAAACCTAGTGAATGGAGAGAGGCTGGGGACAAGTATTTGTACCTGATGGTATGGGCCCCCTTTGAGGGCCTGAAACACCAATTGCACCATCTTCTCTCTCCACTGTTGAATATCAGAACTAATTTTGGTTCTATTAAGAGTCTGGTTACAGGCTGCTATGCTGAATTCACTTTGGGCCAATGGTGCACCAGCACTGGGGCTCCCCTACTACAAGCTGAAAACACTAAAGAGCTAAAATTACTAAGAGCTGAGATCACTGAGTGCTGTGTTAACTAGTGGGGGAGCCTGAGATATATTGCTAAGCAGCTGGCAGAGCTGAGCAGTTTGTGGGATGGTTGGAGCGTCCCACGGGACAGCGAGTGGATTGAAGTGGAGCGGAGCTGAGCGGAACAGTTTGCGGGACGGCTGGAGCGGCTCATGGGACAGCTGGTGGAGTGGAGCGGCTCGTGGTGAAGGCTGCAGCAGAACCCCATGGAGAGGCAGGGCAGTCGGCCTCGGACCACATAAGGTGCCCCTTAACACCCCACGTTTTCCACCCAAGCTGTGGGGTAAGACTCTGCAGATAAACTTTTGAACTCTGAGGCTGCACTGACCAGGGACAGAGACTTTTGGGTTGTTGGACTTTTGGGTGATTTTGGGGTTGCTGCACTTAAGACCCTGAGGGGAAAAAGATACTGCCAAACTTACTAGGGGGTGGGTCTTTTGCTCATGGTTTGTGTTATGAAACCTATTTGGGGTGTTTCCCCAACATAATGCTGCATTGTTTCCCCCCTTTATTAAAAGGATTTGCTACACTCAGACTCCATGCTTGCGAGAGGGGAAGTATTGCCTCTTAGAGGTGCCCAGGGGGTGGTATGTAGTTGTCCCAGGTCACTGGGTCGGGGCTCGAGCTGGTTTTGCATTGCGTTATTGAAACGGAACCCCTAGATACTGAACCCAGCCCTTGTTGCTGCCAACTCAGACGGGCAGAAGGGTTACATCTACATAGATTTTAAGCTCTTTGGGACAGTAACTGTTGCTTACTGTGTATTTGTACAGTGGCTAGCACAGTGGAGCCTTGATCTCTATTAAGGCCTTTAGACACTACTATAAAACAAACACTTAAAACAGTTAAAATAGTTAAGCCTTAAAGAAAGAGTGATAAAGGTGACAATATTGGTCTTTACTGATATTACAATGACACCTATAGGAGAGGCAAATTGTTTCTCTCCTCCAAATCCTTTCCAGTCTCTGCTAGCTCTTTCTGCTCTTAAAAGTATTTAGACTGCAGATCAACAAGCTACCCCTAAAATATATGGTTTCTGACATAATGACTAATGTTTCTCTGAAAACAATTTACTCTGCTGTACAATACACAGACTAGTTTTGCCTCTTTTGAGTCAGAAATAGATTTAGTGTCATCTAGAATCTTGGGTCTGGATCAATAAACTTTAATTGTTGAAACTAAAGCTAAAAAGCAGGAGGATACTGTTATCAAGACTCAAGATAACTAATAAAATTTGAGCTTAATTCTTTAGTACTGTTCTAGAGTTAGAAAGGATGGAAGTTTTTACATTATCAAATAATTTAATGACTAAATACTTCTGAATTTCTTGAAGGAATTATTTGAAAATCTCCTCTATCCTGAAGATATTTCATAACTTATTAAACATCCTGTTGATACACTACGTTTAGTCTCCTCTGCGTCTGCTGGAACCATAGTACTGACTTTGGCAATGCTGTTTGGCAGAGGGCATGCTGTGAATGTGGTCTGGAAAATGAAAGGGAATGTACCATTCTTGAATAATTTATATATTTGTATTTTCCCTGCCCTCTCCAAATCTAGGCAAAACTGAAGAAGAAAGTTATTGAAGTTGATTCTCCTCTCACTTATTCTAATACAGAAGGGTCCTAAACTGTCATCCCTGGAATGCTTGCTAGCGAGCTGCAGAAAGGGGCAAGTTAGGTGGAACAAATAAGAGCCCAGCACCACCTGGGTGCCAAATTGCATTAAAAAAAAAAATCTAACAATACATCAAATACTTTCTTATTCTTATTCCATATAAGCAAGTGCTGTAGTTGCCACAGCAATGTTACATGATCGTGAATGGAAGAGGAAGTGGTTCACATCCAGGGAGCTCTCCTGACATTGAGTAATATTTTATGTCACAAGCAGTCCCATTGCAATCAAGTATCAGAATCTGTCCCGCCCCACACCTATTATATTGTGTAGAACCTCCACCCTAGTGTAAACAAGTAGTAGTTCCAGTCAAGACAATGAAGTCTGTGTAAGTGAGATCATAATAGTGACCTATGCCTTCTGCATTATTCCCTGGAAAACTGAAGGACAAAAAAAAATCATGTGCTGTAATTACAGTGATGCCAATGCATTTTATCATCTTGTTTATGAAGCAAGTGAACAACAGGGTCAAATCCCAATGAAGGAGATAGCGCCTTTCTTCTAGAATATGAATAGTATCTACTTTTGCTTCATCTTTCAAGATATGTCTTCATGAAATGATCTTTGAGCTTTCACTTGCTGTTTCTAATTAGCAAGTTTATACTATCTATCTGATATGGACTTTAGAGCTAAAGAATTATTTTAATTTTAAATTTGATAGCTCCTATTGCGGTTTATCTGGGGTAGATGTTGGGAAGTGAAGAAGGCTTGATACATGTGGGGAGGAACTTGTTCACACACTGGGTAATGGAACATAGGCCTGAATCAGTAATACTTGCTAGTTCTCTTTTGGATTTAAAAAAAAAAAACTATTTGTTTCTGAAGTACTATTAAAATTCTTCATTAAAGAAAAAAACAGATGATCAGTGACATGGGAAGGGAAATGATACGGAGAACTTGATGATAAGGCAGATGGGGCAGGTGTACACGAGAGGAAAAAAATATTGAAAAACCTCCAACAACAGGTGCTTTGAGGTGTATTTAAATCCTTAAACAGCACACATTAGTTTGAATACCAGGACCACAATGTTTGCAGTGATATCTACCACAAGGAAACATGAAGATACCATTCAAAGGACCACATGGCTGCTGTTTTTTTGGACTTGCATCAGGCATTGAAAAGGTTACAGATTTTTTTTCTCCCCCCACAGAAACTCTTGGCATATTCACCATTGCAGTGCCTCACCTTCCTCCCAAAGAATAGCTAAGTGGCTATTTTATTGAACTGCTGCTATTCTTGATGGGGGATCAGGTGGAATAACACTCTATTTTTGATCCCTGGAGATGCAGCTGATAACTTTGCCATGGCCCAGCCTATTGAAGCTTGGGATAGAAGATTAATGATCTATGAATTCTGAACATTTGGGGCAAACATCTCTGTAGAATTTGTCAATACTTGTTGCAGATTCATCTCATGATACAGCTCCTCAATGCATGCATATAGTATTTCCTCAACACTATGTGACAGTTCTCAGAAAATAAATTACATACTGTGCACAAATAAGTGACAGAATTTACTACAAAAATAGCATTACATCTTCAGCAATTAGTAACATATCAGTAATTCTGCACTAGTGCCAACTATCAGAAGACAAAGTATGTCTATTATTCTGGGGAGCATTGCCAGATCTGTAGAATTCAACAAACTTGGCTTAAAGAACAAGCATCATGTGACTAGCATAGGACTGCCCTCTAATAATCCTGTTAAGCTTCTAGGCATGATCGATGTATAGAGTTGCTTTCAAAAGCCTGAACAGACTGAGACTGATCCATATTACATAACACTGTTCTTCCTCTCCAACTAATCCTCTTCCTCCATGCTTTAACATTAAAATATCCACCTACCAGAACACTTATTTATAAGGCACCTATCACTCAAGTACCTAAATGCCTAACACACTGAAAAAATTGTCAATAGCGACTAGGACTGAGCAGGAAACTGTTTCTTGTCCCATAAGAATTTTAGGATTTTGAAAAACTTCCCACTCCGCTTTGGGATAAAACTGAAACCTTGAAAAAAAATGGAAAAAGATTTGGGGAGAAAAGGGGCCATCCCATTACAGCCAGTAACCCAGTAGCTATGGTACTCCTCTGAAATGCAGGAGCCATGGGAAAGGAAGGTTCAAGTCTTTGCTATGTCTGATTCAGAGCAGGGACTTGAACCCTGGTCTCTCCCATCCCACATGAGTGCCCCAACCATGAGGATATTGACTATTCTGGCAGGTGCCTCTTTCAATCTCTGGAGTTGGAGTTGCTCCACTTTGTATACATAATTAAACAATAGCTAGGCCAGAGAGAAACTGTCGCTATTCCTTAGCGATTATGGCACTCACCTGGGATGCAGGAAACGTGTGAGGACCAGGGTTCAAGTCCCCACTGTGAATCAGAAACAGCAGGGACTTGAGATGAAATGCCTTGGGAGAACCAGCTTTAAGCCCCTGTCTGACACTTCCCAGGTATACCCAGGGTTGTGACGCACCTGGCTACCACCCGCCCTTTGCATGAAGAAGCCTGGTCTGTGCCTGCCATGGGTCAGCTCCCCAATCCCACTGACCACTGGTAACACATGCACTCCCCTCAAGGCCTTGCAGGCCCAACTGTCATTCGACAAGTTATCAATAAGGACACTCCAGACATCTGAGTGACTCTCTGGACTGCATAGCCGCTGGTTCACTGGACCCTCACAGTAGTCACTGATGCTGTTTCTCTGGAAGCAGTGTATCCCCCAGTTTACCAGTTCCACCTCAGATCATTGCTCCGCTTTACTCACAGCACTTAGAACATAAGAACGGTCATACTGGGTCAGACCAATGGTCCATTTAGCCAAATATCCTGCCTTCCAACAGTGACCAATGCCAGGTGCCCCACAGGGAAAGAACAGAACAGGCAATCATCGAGTGATCTATCCCCTGTCGTCCACTCCCAGCTTCTGGCAATAGAGGCTAGGGACACTCAGAGCATTGGGTTCCAAACTTAGATTTGTTTGTAGTGAAATCAGGTACAAGTTTATTTAATAAAGCATAGAGAATCAAGTAGTAGCAATGATGAGTATTGGAAACAAATGGTTACATATCAAATCACAACATGCATTCTAGAGTCTAACTAACAAGATACTCTCATATCTAATAAAGTATTGCTCACTCAAAATCCCCACAGTATTTTACAGCCAGGCAGCCTGTGAGCCTTCTTTCATGACACATGCACAGGATCAGTTTGCCTCCTAGGTGAAGGATTCAGTTACTTTGCACTACAAGATATACTAAACCAATCCCGTGTCTTTATTCAAAAACAGGAACATGCTTTCCCCCCTCCTCATGCCCCCCGCTGTTTGTTTCATCCGCCAGATTTCACAGTCTCTCAATTCACAACTGGTTCAATATGCAAGTTGGCATACAATACACAATGCACTAATGGCTGGAGAGGGAGACAGATGTCAGTTACCTCCTGCCTGAAAGGAACATCTCCAAGGTATGTCACCTCCTGGTGACTTGTCTTAACTCCAAGACCTTAAAAAGCATAATTTTCAGGATAGTTACATAACTCCTTAAATATTATTGGTACATGCATTCCATAATAATTATGATGACCAGTGGGCTACTAACCCTCAGTAAACCTCACATGCTACCCTTTGGCGAACTATTATGCACATATCTAACCCAGGGGATCCCTGTACAATCCTATTTAGATGATTTAGTTGGGGATTGGTCCTGCTTTGAGTAGGGGGTTGGACTAGATGACCTCCTGAGGTCCCTTCCAACCCTGATATTCTAGGATTCTATGCACCCCTTGTGCACTCTGCCAGTTGGCATCTAGGGGTCTGTGGGAAACACCATGCTCTGCCTGAATCAGAGCAGAGACTTGAACTTTAAATCTTTCCATGTTACCTGCAATGCAGGTAAGTGCCATAACCATTGGCTATAAGGGAGAGTACTCTCTTCACAGCACAAATTTCACCCTGGACCTGCAAAACCTGCCCATTTGAAGTTTCATTAAAACTACCCCTTTCCCAAGCAGAGTTTTGCATTTGATTAATTGGTATTTTCCAGAAAAACAAACAAACAAACAAAACTGTTCTGTCAAAAAAAATCCCAACTAGCTCTAGTAGTTACTTGAACGGTATTGAATTCCCACGATGACCAACTGGTCACCTGAGGTAAAAGGCTTTTCCATATCCTACAACCAGTCCCCTGCGCTATCCAGTCAAGATTATTTACAACTAAAATTTAATCTGTTTCCTTTTTGGAGGAACAATCATTTCAATAATAGATTCTGTGCATAGCTGTGACTAACTCATGAACCTAAAACAAATGTTACTAACCCATATTTCTATTGATTAACATTCTTTTCTTATAATGGAGTAGCTGAAGGTTTCAAAATCATTGAACATCTAGTCAAATCACCAACTTTAGAAAATACATTAAAGCTATGTAAAAAACCAAACATCAAATGAATCTAGAATGTTGTTGGGCATTCAATATGAGATATCAGAAAAATAAGATTAGTCAGAGCAGAAAGTGAGAAATCTTTCATCTTCTACATACCCAATCAATAGCATTGATTTTTAAATGATTATTACTATGGCTATGGTGGCACCTAGTGGTACACAATATATAATGGCATATGAAATAACTGATCATCAATTATCATTTAAAGAAACTATTGTTCTCTCTTTCAGACAAGTTTCAAGTGCTGCATTACTTTAGTGTTGTATCAAACACTTGGCTATATGAGGGGGAATCTTAAGATTAGCATCCTAACATTTTCAAGAAAACAGCCTTTAAAAAAAGGAAGCTGGCAATTCTGTTGCTGCCCCCAAATTGGCATATTTTGCCCATATGATAGAAGAAATAGACTTTCCAAAATATATTTCCCCTTTTGCCCACTTTTTTATTGTTCTCTTCCCTCATCTCCCATCCTCTGTTGGAAACAGACACACAGGACTAGATTCTTGATTACATCCAAGCTATGGACAAAGGCAGCAAGAAGTGAGGAACCACCTAGGAGCCAATTATGTCTCCCTGATCCTGAGCTGCCCTGCCTCAACATGTTAGAGCTGCTCCCTTGCAGTTCTAACACACCAGTGGAGATGGAGTTCTGCATTCTCATACTTGCCTCCTGCCACTGGAACGCCCCCTCCCAGGGCCTACATCAAGGGCTAGGGCTTTCTGGTAGATGAGTGGCCTACTCTGACAGAGTGTTCCTCTACACAGTCCAAGGTGCAGAGAATCCAGATCACCCACTTAAATATATTTGTCCTTTCCTTCCTATTACTACTAGAGGCTATAGCAGGTTTCCATAGCAATTACCAATAAATGTCTGATGTACTCAATTTTTCAGTTTAAACTTACATATTTTCACACCACTGCAACTTCTGAGCCAAAATTTATACACTCCCAGGCCCACTGCACCTCACAAGGGATTCACACCATAGAAAGCATGCACCCAGCCCTCCTTTAGTGTATGTGTCACAAAAAAGCAACTTTCAGCTCTATAGGCTCCCCATTGGTGGAGAATTCAGAGAAGATGTATGCAAAAGTCCCCTGGTCACACGCTCTCCACCCAGTACTAGCCACTGCTGAGGCTGCACTGGAAGCTTACAGGTCACCCCCCCAGCACACGGTAAATTGTGGACTCCTGGTGCTGTCAACCCCCTGTATTTTCTGCTGCTGGAAACCAGGGTCATGTTCCTCAGCAAGAGAAACTGGCAAAAGTCCTTGATGACTGCTGACCACCCAGATGATGGCAGTGTTTTGAAATATCAATATAGGCAATCCTCTGTAATACCCAAGCATCCCATTTTACAAGGGAAATAAAAAGGGTGTTTTTTTTAAATCATCTGCTTTTTGAACATATTCAGAAATTCAGGGAATAGAAAGTGGAATGGCAGAAGGCATGGAGGGGAATACAGGAAAAGTGAACAAATGGAATATCAGTGCTGGCACATCATTTGCAAAGCACAGGGGATGTAAGCTGGGGAGGGGCAGTTACGTAGGGTTTTGAAAGTGATCACACAAAGCTTGAGCTTGATAGGGTAAAGAACACAAAGCCGGTGAAGGCATTGATGGGTGGTGGGAGACCAGGAGAAATAATATGACTCTTTTCTCATTGAGCTATGCCTACATTCTTCATTTCATTAATGGAGACAAAAATCCCAGTGTAACTAACAGTTAAGTGTGATATAGATTCTGCAGTCTCCCACGGTTATAAAAAATTCCCCTTTTAGTGCTCCCTCTACATTAGTAAGGAACATTGCAGTGAACCACAAATCACTTAATAGGAATTTTAAAGTTACATGAAGTCTGGAATAATACTCATCTTCAGCCAAAATACTACAGTCATCTCAAAGTTATCTCCCAACACGGTTATGGGTTATATGATATTCCTGCTTTCCAAACTTATGCAGTTTTGAGTCTGTTGGTTAAGAATAAATCACACACAGGCATGCACGCGCGCGCACACACACAAAGGAATTCATCATGAGGAGTCATTCTCCCGTGACATACAAAGATTTCTTTTTTCCCCCTTCATCAGGCATAGAAAGAAAGATTTTGCTGGAAAAAAATCCCTCTCCCCTTACCCCAACTATCCTGAAGCCAACAGTCACCTGCAGAGGGTAATGTTGGTTGCCAGTTTAATTGCCAGGTAAATAATATCCTATAAAATTATTTATATTGCTGTTACATGTACAAGCCCTAGTCATGGACCTAGGGACTGTACAGACAAACAAAAAAAAAAGATAGACCCTGCCCCCCAAAAGTGTACAGTCTAAGTAATTACCAACTTTACCAAAGTTGCTAGATGCTTGTTACTAGGAAATATGCAATATCAAAATTATAGTATCACCACCTTCTATGACCAAAATAACTAGTTCTCCTTGCTCCCAACTTTTTATTCTGATCTACAGATCATCTTGTTTAGTTTTTATTATTTTGAAGTAAAGCTACACACACGATTTTAGCTGGTCCTATGTGACTGACTACTTTACCCCACACTTATTCTTTTAACAAAAACAAACAAACAAAAACAGTTTACAATACCCATCACCATGAAGAGTTATTTCTCTAAACCAAATGCAATTATTTACACAAAACCACTATGTGAAAGTGTTCTCAGTCCTTTAAACAACTGGAAAGAATTTACATCTTTTGTCTTTTCCACAGGATTAATACATTTGATATACATGAATTATTTTAAACGGGTCCCACTTTGTATGTAGCCAACTCAGATTCTTCAGGAAAGGCAATTTGCAGTTCTGAACTCTAACAATAACTCATACACATTAAAAAGGAATAATCTCATGTTATACACAGACAAACAAACTCTGGCCAGTGTCCTTCTAAAGAAAGCTGTACTGACTAGAACAGTAGCATCAAAGACCAGGATGCGGGTGGTCATGCCCAGTGGACAGAGCAGGAGTTGCTTGCCAGGAGTTGGAGCCTAAGGTCAGATGCCCGAGCCAAGGGTCAGAGCCTAAGTCATGAGTCTGAGCTAACGGTCAGAGCTGGGTTACCCAGAATGGAGGGCTAGGAATAAGGCAGGAACAGAAACTATCACAGCCATGACAGAATGCTTTGAGCAGCCACCAAACTGCTACTGCTTCTGGGCTTAATAGCCGGTCTGCTGACCCTTCCCACCAATCAGGCAGTATATCAATCAGGCAGCCTACTACTGGCCAACTGTGCTCATTAAGTTGCCTGGAGACTGGTTCTGCTGCAGGCTCTGATTCCTGACAAGTCATTTCTGTTAGTTTGAGGCAATATTCTGATGCAAAACAATGAAAGTTCTCCCCTTTGCTGCAATCTGTTGCAAAGGTTTGTTTAAGAAAATCTCAAACAAGCACAAGTATGTTGATTTGCAAGTTTTTTTTGTTTTTTTGCAAAGTCCTCTGATAGAACCATTTAAATGGCCATTGCTACTTAGCTGGTAAGAAAAGTGTGACGTGCGTGTTAAATGCATAAAAGAGACATGATCTATATTGTCTATGCTGATTTTCAAGCGCGTCTCAGTCATAGACGCCAACTCTGTGGGTGCTCCGGGTGCATTATGCTCTACTCATCCCCACATGGGGTCTCTCATGCGCTGTGGTAATAACCTTGGTCTCTGGAGCTTAGGGAAGTGCTGTAGTTACTTCAGCTGCTAAGGCTCTAGTGAACAGCCCTACAACTGCCTGCAAAACCCCCCCCCCACGTTCCTCCCAGAGCCCCCAACATGCTGCCTCTATACCCCGCTCACTTCCCTCCGACCGCCACAGAACCTTCCTGTCCTTGTCACCCGCTGTCCCTTCTGAGCAAGAGGAAATTAAGAAGAGGCAGAACATTCACCACGCTGCCTTCTGCTGACCCATCACTGCTCAGCTGATTTATCACAATGTATCATTTTTCCATTATATCTCATCACCAGTCATTCAGAGAGAGCCCAAAGTGTGTTATGAATAGTACACAGGAATCACTTATCCACATATATGGTGGAACCTACCTCTACCCAACTCTTCATAAGGCTGTGTGAATAAATTATGTCTACCTATGAAACTGCACCCATCTTCATGTGTCTCCTTAAACCCACTTAGTCAAGGAAGCATCCCCCTTAACGCACTAACAATACTGTTTTTTTTTAAATCCATCAGAAATCATGGAAACTAAGTAAATCATAATTAATCATCAACATTCTCTCTGCATCATACTAGGGCATTAGTTCAAAAGAGACAGAGGAAAATACACCACCCATTGAATCAATACTACTTCAGATGATACCTGCAATTTCAAATGAAACTCTCCCATCCAAAGTACAGACCCCGCTCAAGCCTGTGTAGATTTTTACAGCCCTGGTATGGCCACAGCTGAGTCAACATATTAGCATATACAAACACAGGGAAGGATTAGTCAGTGATTAGTCTGTTAACCAACATGATGCCTACTGCTTATACAGCTGTGGGACTCATTTTCCAATGAATGGATTGGGTATGTATGATATATATCGGCAGGCAGACACATCCTGAAATGCAGAGCGTACAAATATGGTGTGAGCATTCTACTCTGGTTTTGCCAAATATAGAGATGACCCCTTCTGTGTGAATTTAGCACTCCTTTATTCTGGAATTTAAAAGATACTACAACAGTAGTGTTATAAGTTTGTCAACCAACGAAATGTCAAAGTGACCTGAAAAGTACTGATTAATACTAATATGCAAGTCTTTTCTAACTCAAATGCACAAGAGATGGAAATCCTCCACACTGGCATCAATAAAAAAAACAAAACACAAGATAGTTATGCTCCAAATATGAACCTGTGCAAAAGAGATGATGTACAAAACTTGCAAAAACCTGATGACATAGTACCAGAGAGATAAATTTAGCCCCGGGGCTCCTTTCTGATATCATGAAAGAAGTTGCTACCATTGCTGACTTTTAATTTATCCTTGTCCTTTTCTGGATCTCCTTTTCTTTTAAGCTATGTATCAATAACATGTAGTGCTCTCTTACTGCAGCACAGTATAGTAATAATGCTATAAAAGGTACAGTTGACTTTAAATATTAATATAGCACATGTCAATTACCTCCATCAGATGGCATGATGCCATCCCTTCATGAATTACCAGGGCCAGGGCATGAGGTAATGTTGCATGAGGGAAAAGCTTGATAAGATTTGTCGTTAGGATTAGCAAGTTATGAGAGATTGCCTATTATTCATGTACACAGGCATGCTTTCTGGTGGTCATGCCAGAAGAGGGCTTGTCACAGCTGTTGAAACTTACTGTTGTCCTTCATGAACATGTGTCTGTAGTAGTTACCCTAAGAAATTGGCCAGGAACTTAAAGAGTCAAAACTACTCTTCTTGTCAGGTTCCATAGCTCACAGACAGGACAGCATCATTCAAGCTATCATTTGTCTGACTTAGAGTGGTTGCCATTAAAAAAAAAAAAAAACTTTAAAAATGTTAATGACCTTATAAATGACAAAACCATACAGTTAAAATAACAGTTACGAGCAACCTGTACCCAAACAAACACAAAATCTCCCCTTTCAGGGGAGAAAATGAATAATCCAACAAATAAACAACTTTCCCTTTGCCAGGATGTTACCAGTTCAGCTGAATATACTTCCCTCTGCACAGTTTATTCAAAGTCTTTTAAAATAAGGTTTGAAACCCCCCCCCCCACCCACCCCCCGAATGGTCAATCGGAAGAGCAGCCTTTCATCTTTCCTTAACAGGGTGCCTCCTTTACCAGATAACCAATTCTTATGCCCAGTATCTGGGTCTGGTAGGTTATGGATCCCATCTGTCTGTACACTACACCCTTTAACCCTTCTGTAAATGGGTTGACTCACCACTAGCACCTCCTTGTGACTAGATATGGCATAGCATCTCTTTTCCCATCAGGTACCTCCAGCCAATGGTTGCTCCACCTCTGTAGTGGTCTGCCTCTTCCTATGACTTTACTCTCCAGCCAA
This sequence comes from Terrapene triunguis, assembly GCF_002925995.2. Lineage (NCBI taxonomy): Eukaryota > Metazoa > Chordata > Testudines > Emydidae > Terrapene > Terrapene triunguis. The sequence continues at coordinate 72,025,405 of NW_020664419.1, forward strand.
GTCACTTTAAAGTCTCTCCCCTTCCAGGGTAGTCCCTGAACAAAAAAGCAAGGGGAATTAAATATAAATAAACGGAGTTCTTAGGGACAGAGGAGAAGGATTCCCCTTCAAGATACACCAGAATGTGGCCCTTCCCTCCCTCAGGGAGGGGCCATCAGGGAAGCTCCTACCTTCAGAAAGCCCTTTCCTTAGGAGCTGGAGGCCTGTTCTCTTCCCTAATCTTCCAATAAGCGAGTGGCTCTGCTCCCCTTTTAAACTCCTCCTTCAGTCTGTTCATGCCTTGCAGGTGTGGCAAGGTGAAGCTCCCTTAGCTCAGAGCAGTTCCTTAATCCCTTGTTGTCCATTGTGGAATCTGTATGCCTCTTCACACTTCCTTGTCTGCGCCTATATCCCTACCTACAAAGCCAACAGAGATAATAGATCTTTTTCATTTTCCAGTCTCTGCCTTCTACCATCACTACTGCAGGCTTACCCAGAAGTGGCAGTGGGAATAATTAGTAGCTGGTGTCTAGGAAGAACGATTAAAAAGTACTAGTCAGAGGAAGAACTAGGGATACAAACTCAAAGGCCATGTTGGCTGAAGTGTGTTGCGAGTGCAGAAGCAGAGGAGTCACTGAAGGGACTAGAGTTCATAGTATAAGCTGGAAGAATACTTATGAAGAAGGAAGGGGGAAGGGATGAGGGGGTAGGCAAGGCAAGGGATGTTGTCTTGAGAAAGTGGTCCAGGTGAGGGAGGTAGAGGGGACACAGATTAAAGATTAGGAGAGGATCACAGATGGAGGGTAAACCAGAAGGGTGTGATCATGCCTGGAGAAAGGTGGAAAATAAAAGCACAGTGGATGGAGCTTGTTGGAACTGTTTTCCTTACAACTCCTGCTCTTTTTCAAACTTTTGGTGGTTTTAGCCTGCTTTTGTGGACGAAAGCTTTTCAGAGCAAAATGCATAAAATGAGCATCAGGACTTCCTCTGAGCATGACTGTTCACTAAGACCTGCAGCACACTGAACACAATGCAGCTTGGGATATGATGGGACAGATCAGCTTCAAGCAGGGGTAAGCCTCACACATGCAAACACTTCACTTTGTTGCCATGCAAAGTCCCATTGAAGGAAATGGGCTGCTCGCGGTAGTAAAGTTAAGCACATGCGTAAGAGTTTGCAGGGCTGTGACCCATCCAAAACACTCGGGGGGGGGGGGAAGAGGTGAGGGAGCTGGACTAAATATTATTACTGGAAATTTCATGGAGGGTAGGGGGAGAATTGTGTATTTTTTCCCCAATTAATTAAAATGTTTTAGTTTTCAGCAAAAAATGTTTTTAAGTTTTCCAAAACTGAACATTTTTATTAAACCCCAAGAATTTTTACAGAAATCTAAAAGTTTTTCAGTTTTCAATTTTTAAGAAAAAAAACTGGGAAATTTTCAAAGGAAATGTAAATTTTTCTGGAAAATTTTCATTTGCTTCAATAAGCCATATTTCATCATAAAAAATGTTTGACTAGCTCTGTTTACAGGCCTTTGCTTCTACCCTGCAAATACTTATGCACATGCTTAGTTTTATACATGAGTAGTCCTATTGAGTTCAATGGGACTATTCACATGCATAAATGGTTGTGGGATCACAGCCTTAAATAAGCTTATTCATCTTCAAAATACCCCCGTAAGGTAGATTAGTATTGTAAATCTTCAAGTCTAACCCCTCACCTACATATGCAGCATATAGTTCCCCAGCAGATTATGTATTGAGGATGAAAAAACTGTTCTCCTGACTCCTACTTTTAATTTTGCTGCCTATCTCAGATGCTGATCTCTTCCATTTCTGGTTGTGGTTAAGCCTTGGTTCTACATTGCATCTTCTACGTGACCCATGCTAAAATTCTTTGTGGGTATCTGAGAACCAGCTGCCAAACATAAGATCATTTCTTAAATATCAGTGATGATCTAGAACAGGGATCAGCAACCTTTCAGAAGTGGTGTGCCGAGTCTTCATTTATTCACTCTAATTTAAGATTTCGCGTGCCGGTAATACATTTTAACATTTTTTAGAAGGTCTCTCTCTATAAGTCTATATATAATATAACTAAACTACTGTTGTATGTAAAGTAAACAAGGCTTACAAAATGTTTAAGAAGCTTCATTTAAAATTAAATTAAAATGCTGATCTTAAGCCGCCGACCTGCTCAGCCCGCTGCCAGCTTGGGGTTCCATTCACCTAGGCCGGCAGCGGGTTGAGCGGGGCCTGTGGCCGGAACCCCGGCTGGCAAGGGGTGTGGGAGGGCTGGGTATGTGTGGAGGGTGCAGGAATCAGGGATGGGGTCGTGGGGGGGATGAAGGGAGCTGGGGTGCAAGGGGGATGCAGGGCAGAGGGCTGGGGGCATGTGAGGGGGTGCAGGAGTCAGGGCATGGGGTGTGAGGGGGCTGGGTATGTGTGGAGAGTGCAGGAATCAGGGATGGGGTCATGGGGGGAGGATGCAGGGGGCTGGGGTGCAAGGGGTGCAGGGCAGAGGGCTGGGGGGGGTCCTCCCAGCCTCCTGCCCCCTGAGCAGCTCACAGCAGGGGGCTGGAGGGATATGCCCCACTCCTACCCTCCTTCCCCCTGCCTCTTCTCCGCCTCCTTACCGGTCTGAGCAGCGAGGACGCTGGTGCTGCTCTTCTCCCCTCCCCTCACAAGGGCCATCAGCGGCAGGGAGGGAGAGGAGGCAGGGCTCGACGCAGCACACTGGGGGAAGAGGGGGCTGGGTTGGGCAGGATTTTTAATGGCACGCTGCTCCCTGCCGGGGTCCAGCTCAGCCTGCTGCTGGGACCCCGGCAGGCAGCAGCGTGCCATTAAAAATCAGCACACGTGCCATAGGTTGCCGACCCCTGATCTAGAACTACCACTTTGCTACTATCAGTGATATGGCCTTAAGCAATGTTTTAAATACATTAACTCAGAAGTCTAAAAATCATTGTGTCTCATGCCTATAAGATGTGGCCTTCTAATTCTTTACTTATAAAACATATGTAGTTTCTTGAATATACTTTTATCACAGCAAAACAAGCACTTAAGAAAGTTTGGTTATTTGTTATCCTTTCGGATGCATGTCAGGTACACCTGTTAAAGTGCATTTAATCACCTATGGAGACTAGCCTAGATGAAAAGTTTAGCTAAATTATCATTCTGTTGGCTTCTGAAAAAAAGAAAAATTAATGCTTTATTAATATCCCAGCTTGCCCTCTAATGCACTTTTGGCAAGGCTCCCCAGCTCTACAAAACGATAGTCAGTACAAAATACTCCAGTCTGTCTTGTCACTCATGCTAAGAGTTACAGACACATTATTCCAGTTTACTCTTTATCATTCCAACTTACCCATTAGTGAAAGGATTGCTAACCAGAGTTTTGCTAATGGCATATAAAACTTTCCATGGTCACTTTAGTCTCATTTCCCATTTTTATGTTCGTTCTCAGAACTTTCAGATGAGATACAGCACCTGGCATGTAAGTGTGTAACAGAATATGTAACTGAAAAAGAACAGACAATAAAAAAGAGGAATAAAGACTTAGGATCTATTTGCACTTCCAGGTGTAACTCCCATTTTATTCTAAAAGGACTGACATGCAAAATCCTTGTGAGAAGTACCCTTACACCTAATGCATGTCATGTAGAATGAATGGAAATAAAGAGGAGATAAGCATTTTATGTACAAGACCAAAGCTGAAGGATCCAACCTATAAAAGTTGCATTTCAAGGACTTATCTAAACACTAGCAAACTATTATTGCTACATGACTCTGTAGGAATGACTTGTTTTAATGGGCTGGCATGGTCATGGAAAAATAGAATCAACACTTATAGTTCCATTAATATTAGCGATCGCTCATAGGGTTTTATACTGCCGCCCATCACCATAGTCAGAGCTCCTTCCATGCAATGTTAATGGGAATAGCAAGTCCTTAGTGGACTTTATGAAGGCTGTGGATGTCCTCTCTTTTTAGGGTAAGAAAGCTGCTTGTGATATTTTGTTGTTGTTGTTGTTCAATTGTGTGTGTTATCTGATTGTATTTTGGGATAGATGGGGAGTGTCACTATCGCAAGTGTCATTCTTGCTATCGTGGAAAGGCTTTTTCAAAGAGGAAAGTTTTATTACTTACCATTTATTGGATTAAAATTCTTCATTAGCTATTTAATAGCTCTGGGCAGCTGACAAATAGAGACCTGGTCCCCAATTGGTTGCCGTGGGGCTACTCATGGTAACAGAGTTAAATTAAGCATGTGATTCAGAGTTTGCAGATTAAGTCATGTTTATCATTTCTCATTGACTTCAGGTCAACTTTGCTCAGATTATGAAGTTTTTAAAACAATATTTTTGTTTTGTTAACCACCATCTCTGCAAACTTATACAGCTCTACTTTCAGATCCCAAGGTTCTTTCTGCTCACACACCATTGCCAGTCACTGTGGCGCATTATAGGCATAGTGAAGGTATAATTAGGATGTGAATCTCACCATTCTATAATATTTGTAGTTGCAAACCTACTGACAGATTCACTGGGAATGAACACTGCTTCTGTCTGAATGGGAGACTTCTGTCCACACAGTCCCCATGCATTTTAGCAGAGCACAATCAGGTTATTCAGGATATGCACTGGAGACAGTATTTAGCCCACAGTTTGGTATAACTATGGCTGACATGCACCAGGAAAGAAAAAATTAGTTTTTCAGTTGGTGGATGTAAATAAGCGTGGGGGGTGAGGAGCAGGGTGGTTAGGAGGTTACTATTTTTATAAACGGTAAATGATTACATCTCATTTTTGTAAAGCATATTCCTGAAAACTATTGCAGTGACTTGATTATAAAAAGCTGTTCTGCTTCTGTACTCAGGATCCCAATTGCCTATTTTATCCACATAGGTATTGTGTTGGGGTGAGGAAGAGAGGGCAGAGAAGGTTGGCTTTGTTTTTAGTTATCTCAGTAGCTTTCTGACAATTCTCTGAGCTGCTGTTTTATGTACTAGACTATGCAGACCATGTCAGGACAGCTTGCAGACAAGCCATTTTTAGTTAGGAAACGTATGCTTAATGGCTCTAGTGTTTGAAGTTTCCTCTGAATCAAATTTTGTAGAGCACCTGCTTTGGTTTCATTTCATTTGGAATTTGGCAGAAAAGGAGTCATGAAGGGAAAAAATTCTTTGTTGATATACTTCCCCTGTTCACAGTAGAGGCAGAATATGAATTAATTATGACTCTGTGTGAAGCCAATACCTTGGTGACTGAGCTTGTGATGTGTTTTGATATGTTTTATTACAGTATTATATTTGGTGATTGCATTTTTGTTGAGTTTTTTATGTACAGTGTTACAACAATGAATTTTTATTGGTATATTTTATTGATTCTTTGTACAGGTGGGCTACCTGAATGTGATTAATTTTGTTGTTAAATGTGTTTATTTGGTACATATTCAAGCAGTAGTTTATTGAATCATCCTTTAGTATAAAATCTTTTTCTAGAGTGGCTTATTTAGGTCAGAGTCACTGTTCCCCTGTAAATCTAAAGAAACCCCAGGATCTAACAGTACCTTAAGCTATGGGGATAAATATTGATGTGTGATACTAATTATTGATGTGCCTGTAGGAAAGAATGGATCACAGGAACACATACACAGGTAAGTAGGTATTCATAGTCATTAAATATATTCAATCCTGACCCAGAAAAAAATGTAAGTTACGTTATAACACTTTGTTTTTCTTTTTTGTGATATTGGGAGATACATTCTACATTTTTAAAGTGTAGAAGTAATCACAGTAAATACATTTGGCACCAACAGCTAGTCAGGCAAGAATCCTCACATGCAGGGATACCAGCTACTCACAAGCTATTCTCATACACACACAGGATCCTGTCGGACAGTGTTTGGGATGAAAGGAAAGTTAAGATACTGTATAGCATTCACCTTTTAAATAAAAAGGGCTTTTTAACACAGCTTAAAAGATGACAGTTTTGTAACTCTCCTGAAATAGAAAGGGTGTGCCATAAAGGTAGGCCCACGACGATGACAGCATGACCATGGGATCTAACAGCCATATACTCCTTGATCTGAGGGCAAAGTGTTTCAGGGACTGGCAAAAGGCTTGCTCACTGAGATACTTTGAATCAGCCAACAAGTGTCTTTGTATAGAGAGATGGGCCCCCTACAGAAGCTCAAATCTGAAACATCCTTGAACTTCTAAACTAGTGGCTGTGGAAGGAGGTTTGAGAGATGGAAACAAATTTTTCAGCTGTGTTTAACAGAGAAAACCAAGATCAAAAGACCCAGAGACTTTGGTTTTGTTTATTACTCCAATTATTTGAAATTAAACAGGAACACAAGATCAATCTGCATCCTTGAGATTCATGACGAAGTATAACTCTGTCTCCAGTTATTCAGAGGCAATGACTCATGTCTATGAATGCTATCATTATAAACTGATATTTTTGAAGGTTTTGATTCAGCAATTAACATTTACTTCCAGATAAAAAATTAGGGGCTGACTTTAGTTTTAAATTAATCTGCTTTTAAGATATAGTAACCCCTAAGTAAATGGTTAAGCACTGAGATGTCAGGAAATGCCACAGTTAAAGGTACACACACAATCTTAACACTGCCTCTAGCTTTTTATGCATTACGGTACAACCTTTCACTACATGGTCACTTTTTAAAAAATACAGTATAACATCACACTTTTTTTCTACAACCTTTGATACACACGTGTAGAATCTGTGCTTCCCTTAAATATTTGGCACATGGTTCTGATCAGTTGACAGTAGTTTAGGTGCTAATACAACAAAGGCCTCTCTACATAGATTTCACAGCCAGAAGGGACCATTATGATCATGTAGTCTGATTACCTGCATAACACAGCCCATAGAATTTTACACAGTAATTCCTGTGTCAAGCCCAACAACTTTTGGTTGAACTAAAGCATCTCTTTCAGAAAGACATCCAGTCTTGATTTAGAGAATCCACCACTTCCCTTGGTAAACTGTTCCAACTGTTAATTACCCTCAATGTTTAAAATTTGTATCTTATTTCTAATTTGATTTTATCTAGCATCAATTTCCAGCTGCTGAATCTTGTTATGTCTTTGTCTGCTATGTTATGGAGCCCTGTGCTATCAGAAGCCTGTATGTGTGGGTACTTCTAGAACATAATCAAGTCATCTCTTCACCTTCTCTTTCTTAAGCTAAATAGATTGAGCATCTTCAGGCTCCCACTATACAGTTAGCTTTCCAGATCTCAGATCATTCTTGTGGCTTGTTTCTGAACCCCTTCCAATTTTTCAACATCCCTTTTTAAGTGCAGGCAGCAAAACTGGACATAGTGTTTCTATAATGGTTTCACTAAAGCAATATACAGAGGTACTACCAACTCCCTATTCCTACTAAATATTTTCCTGTTTCTACTTCCAATGATTGTGTCAGCCTTGTTAGCCTCAGTGTCGCACTATCAGCTCATGTTCAGCTGATTATCTACCATGACCCCCAAGTCCTTTTCAGAGTAACTTGCTTTTCAGGACACAGTCCCCCATCCTGGAAGTGTGACCTACATGTCTGGTTTCTAGATGTATTACCTTGCAAATTGCTTGTACTAAAATGCATTATCGTCCCCTTGACTGACTCAGAAAGGTACTAAAGCATGCCTATCTTTAAGCATTTTAACATACTGCTGTTTGAAACAGTATTATATTAAAGTGTACCTAGGAACATTTAGTGCCCATCAGCAGGCTCTACACAGACCAATTAATGCACAACACATTCATGTGCTTTAGAAATCACACCCCCTAGAATGCATTACTGCACCCTGAAGACAAACTCTTAGGCCCCAGTACTGCAAAGACATAGACAAATACTTAATTTTACACTGTATGTAGTTATAGGCATATTTGTGGTGCGTAAAGTTAAACATGCATGTAGATCTTGGCAGGATTGGAACCTTAGGTTACATCACTTGAGATTGTATAGAAGTGGTTAAGTAGATGACCTTGTATTATTGCTTTAACTAAAAGAACAATCCATTAACAGGACAAAAGAAAAAAAAAACAAGTAAATAGTAAGGTGAGTCTAATTAAGAGCCAGTGCACTTCAAAGCTTAAAAACACTGAGGCAAAATACAGCATAATAAAAATCTACAAGAAACACCTCTCTCTATTCCAAGAAAAATCTTAAATATTTATGACAGCTGATGGGGCTAAATCATTTGGGGAATCAATAATTGACTACTAGGAAGGTTTCAGATCCATTATAAATATTAAAGACTTTCAATAATTATTTTACAAATTCAAATTAGCACATACCATGGAGGCTTTAAATATTGTGGGAGGTAGAGACAAGTTGAAAAGTTAGGTGCTGTAGAACCCATAAAACTAAATTAGAAACATTACTTGAATGTATGCTTCTATAGTGCAAAGGAACACAATATTGTGACACTTCATAACATGGTTGTAATAGGGTTTGAGCCTTTGCTCACTGAGGCCAATGGCTAAACTCACAATGGTGCAGGATCAGAGCCATACAATGGTTGCTGCTGTGACTGATACGCAGCCCAAGTATTGGTAATATTAGTTCAGGGCAAATGTAATGCCAATTCCCCCTTTAGAAACTTGTAATGTAATTGTTGTAATTATTAACTAGAAGTAAGCTTCTTTAGTGCCTGTGTTCATAGAATACAGTACTAGACATGGAAAGGATACAGACTAAAAGCCCAAGCTTATCACCATTAGAGCTGGGTGATTTTTTTTTAAGTGAATAGTAAAATCATCCCAAAGTTCATTTTTTGGGGCGCACCAAAGCTGGTGACAAATCCAAGTCCAATTCTCCCAGTAATTTAGGGTGGAATTTTAAAAAAAAAAAAAAATTGAGGCCAGGAATTTATCATTGAACCTTCCTTTTCCTGTTCCTGAAAGATGAGGAGAGGAAGCAAAATATCATGATCTTCGTGGCTATTGCCCGAGTAATTGTTTTTTAAAAAATTCACTCAGCTGAGATTAAAAAAAAAAAATGCAGTTTCAGGTCAACTGAAACTATTCACAAATTTGACACAAATTCACCAAATCATTTCAAAGAAAATTGTGGGGGAAGCTAGAGTCACAAGGGAATTTAGGTGCCTTTTACAAATGTAGCAGCACAAGAAGTTACAGTGGCCTAATACCAAATAGGCCATTGGTTCAGGCACTTACCTGGCATGTAGAAATCCTAGGTTCAACTCCCTATGCAGGAGCAGGGAGATAAACTCAGGTTTCCCCTGCCCTGGTGAATAGCCTAAGCACCAGATTATTAAGTATTCTGGGGTGGGCCTCTCTCATTTTAAAATTCACCCAGCAGTTAACAAAAACTAAATCAAACTTTTACATATTGTTCATATAATTTGGTAAGTAAAAGTAAAGCATTACCACCTTCGGAGCCAGCCACACATCCACCCCTGGCATAAACGGAGACAGGTGGTGTGGTGTAAAGCACCATTACAGCCAATCTTCTACTTGCAGCTGTAAACCTGGACAACTCAGGATTAGAGAGCTGCAAATGGCTCCCTTACAGTCCCTCTTCTCACCACATCTGAGTGGAGCTTACATACAGTCAAGAGTCCAGCCCATTAATTCTAGAGCTGTTTGAAAAAGACAAAACACATTCATGAAATTTCTTGGCGAACTTTTGGTCTGGATTATTTCACCCTCCAATTTTTGTCAAAATGTGCAAAATCTGAAATTCTGCCTTTTTGTTTTGCAAATTGATTTATCTAAAAGATTTTTACTTTCTGAAGTATTTTCTGTAACACAGATATACTGCCCCAAACCAGTGCATTGGAAGTGTGGAAAAGTAGCTGCAAAGAGGCTGTGTAGCAGCATTATTGTCTAACAGCAGTTTGCGGGGGGAGCATCCCCCTCTAACACCTACTTAATGGAGCTGGTCACAAAAGTTTTTCCTTTTCCCCACAAAATGTCTCAATGAATGAGAGTGTGTGTGTGCGTGCACGCAAACACGTGTGCTCACGTAAAATGCCAATTTTGCTTAGAAAATTGTCAGGCTTTTGTTTAAAACAATTGAGTTATCAATGAAATCCCACCTACGCTTTTTTTTTTTTTTTTTTTTTTTTGATGATGGATGGATGGATGGATGATGAAGAAAACAAATGTCATGAGAACATCCATTTTGTCCAAATGTTTTTTAACTGGAAAAAGTTTAATTGAAATTTTTTTCAACCAGACTACTACTTAGACCTGGACCCTGCAATGTTTTCTGCAGGGATGGACCTTGTGCTGCTGCAGAGCCCTATTGACTTAAAGGATTTTTGAAGGGCGAGGTGATTTTCACCTTGGATTCATTAGGTTGCTATACATAACTGCTGACTACTCTTCCATTCTAACCTTACTGTGTCAGTTTTAAAGAAGAAAAGACAGACATCCATGAAGGAAAACAAAACAAGAAAAGGTGTAGAAAATCCAGTATTTTTCCATTCTAAACCAAGTGTCAATATTTTTCATACCTTACAGTATATGATCAAGTCTGAATTTTATTCTTCTCCCATGGGCAGAGGAAGAAGATAGAGAAAACATTGTAAAAAATAATGATCCAGTGTCAAGTATATTAACAGGAAAAAAAATAGAGTGAATACGAAAAATGTATGAACAGCTCTTGCTGGAAGAATAGAAGTATAACAGCCAGCCACTGACATTTCAGGCTCTTAGCATTAATTCTCAAGAGTGTCTTCTGAATAAGTTATTATTCCCTTCAAACTAAGTAAAAGGTGATCCATCAATTAAGATTTCTGTGAACCCTTACCAAAGTTGAAGATATACTTGAAGAATAATAAGGTACTTGTATTCAAATACTGTTGATATGCATTATACATTAAAGCAAGAACAGTGCAGAATGAAATTAATACAGTCCACATACATTGTATCTATCTGCATAAGTAGTTTCATTTCTGTCTCTAATTTGTAATTAGATATTAGGTGTCAATCTGGATGACAAGTATGGTTCATTCACTCCAAAAGTTCAAACTTTCTCACACAATTGGTGTGTATCATGCATGACTGCTAGAGGCAAATGCAGAGCATTGCTATTGACTCTAGAGATTGCTTGTGATCTCCTGCATCATGACTATTTCTGATCCAGAGACCCAGTTTCAAGATGAGGTTTCCTTGGATAAAAGCCCTAACTGGAGCAATTAACATTTGTTTAAAAAGGGAGAAAGAATTAGAACATGAAACACAGAAGTCCACGTTGCAGACATTGAGAGCCACTTGAATACATTTAGAATAGTTGCTCCCTGCTACAGGCCTGCCAAGTCTCATAGCTTGGATCGATACAGGCTGTTTCACACAGCTGATCCACTGTTTCACATGGACTATACCTGCCCCTGAATTTAGTTAGGATTCATATTTTTTTCATGGTTTTCCATTGTTCATTCTAAAAGACAATGAGCTGTATCCAATCACTCAATACCTGCCTTTGGAAGGACCAGAAAAGCCACCTGTCTTCAGTCAATGCAAATGTAATAAAATATAAAAGCGAAGAGATGATGAGCTGATGATTGTATCAGATAGAAGTTGACAGCAATAATGTTGCTGGGTCCACTCTTCTACAGAGTATAATTTGGATTTACATGGGAAGCATATATTGCAGATTTCTGATTTGAGTTCAGAGATTGTTATTTCATCTAAGGCATATAGGGTGGGCTACTTTACCTTTACAAAAACAGGGTGTACATTATAAAAACAATGGTGAATGATCCAATAATGTCTAAAAATATCCTAAACAAGCAACTGCAATATGTTTTTCTTATCTAAAAAACACAGCAAACACCGAAAGATTTGCAACCTAAATTAGAGCTGGCCTTTAGCACTCAAACCACTTTTACTTTCAATTGAGTTGGATGAATATATATATATTCCTAAACACTGCTTATATAATAACTGGTCTATAGGCAGATGACCTTTAGCACAGGCGCTTTGCATCACACAGCCACAACTATGTAGGAAAGTCATAAAATCTGTTTGTCTCACACACTCTAAAAGATCTCCATCAGTTTTGAAATGAACTTCCTATCATACTAAACTGACACATGTGGTAATAAAATGTATTTAAATATACATTTTAAAGTAAAAAGGAACAAATATTATTGAATTTTCTAGATGACTTTATTGTCTACAAAGCTTGCCTCTTCATTTTAAGGTCTGAGTTTCTGTGATGAAGCATACATTTTGTTAAACTATTCTGTTAGAACTTCCCCTTGCTTTTTGTAAGTAATCCTGTCTGGATTCTCTTCCACTATTAGAAATACATAATAGAATTCTTCAATAACCTGACTAACCAGTATTAAGCACAATTTTGTTCAAGATCTAGTTAATATTGGAGAATATTCATTATCTTTGAAAGACGGGGCAGGTCATTAACTATGAGAGCTAGAGCTACTCCCTATGAAGCATTAGATTCTTTTTATTACTGTTCCTGAGTTTATCTAAGAACAATATTCTGTGAATAATTTAAGTATAGTAAAAATGTTTTGAGTTGATGCATGCTTATAAATTTGATTAGTTATGCCTTGTTTAAAACTATCTGGGCTCAAATAGACACTCTTGTGATCTATGGTTTCCATCTAATTTCCTCTTTGTCCCGGAAGTGGAATGGAGTATTATAATAGTATGTGAGATGTGTCCGTTTACATACTGGCCCTGAAAGCTACCAAGAAACTTCCCAAGAGGCTGCAGGACTGGGAAGCTCCTCAGTGTTTTTATCTCTCTACATTGAGCCAGCAGGCCCCTGAAGAGAAATAGGACAAAGAGAAAGAAGCAGGGCCGGCTCCAGGCCCCAGCCGACCAAGCACGTGCTTGGGGCGGCACCTTAGAAGGGGCGGCCAATGTTGGGGTGGCGGGGGGCGCTCGCGGTGTTTTTGTTTTTGTTTTTTTGTTCAGCGGGGCGGCGCTCAAGGGTTTTTGTTGTTGTTGTTGTTGTTGTTGTTTTGGCCGGGCAGCGCGGGGGGTGTTTCGGCGGCGCTGGGGGGAGCGGGGGCTTCGGCGGCACGGCACAGCACTCGAGGGTTTGGGTGGCCCGGCGCTCCGGGGGTTTGGGCGGCACGGCGCAGCGCTCGGGGGGGATGGGGTTGGGCGGCCCGGCGCTCGGGGGGGATGGGGTTGGGCGGCCCGGCGCGGCACTTGGAGGGGGTTGTTATGGCGGGGCGGTGCTCTTCTTTTTTGCCTGGAGCGGCAAAAAAGTTAGAGCCGACCCTGGAAAGAAGAGAAGCTGAAGAACTAAGACAGAGGAGCTACTGGGAAAGATCAGAGGACTCCAAAAAGAGTTATCATTGAAAGTCTCGTGGCCTTCTAACCTAGTGTATACATACGGCACTATTTCTACAGAGTAATGATCACAGAAGACAATGTAATTTAATTAAATGGAGTCTTTCCATTTTTGTGTGGATGTTTGTCTTCCCTCAGAAACGTGTGGTTTGACCAGGAGGAGTGAGCATGAGGATTTTCAGTTCAGATTTATTAAAAAGGAATGGCAATAATTCCTGCAGCTTCTTTATATTCAGTCACATGTGTTGAATTAATTTTCATATTTCCACCATTTTATCAAGCTGGCACAACCTGCTGCCCTCCCCTTTTCTACACTGTGCATACTTTACCAGTTTATCAATTGAATGGACACTACTTATTAAGAGCTTCAGTAACTCTGGGCATGCAAATAATCCTAGAGTTATCTGCTTTCATTTTGAATCTGAAAACAAAGCCAAATTTAGAGGCACCTGACACTCTATATGGGATAATAGATGAGAGGTTTTTAGCAGGGATTTTCTTTTGTAAAAGAACAGCTTTAGGAGTCTATTTAATTTAAAAGAAAAGATGCCAATAAAAGCATTTTCTCCCTGTTTCATTGGCAGCAGATGTTAACAATGTACTTGGCATACAAGTGTAGGAAGCCAGAGGACTGGAATTTTACCTCCATGTTATTAAAAATGGAGGCAGTTCAGCAGGGCCAGCAGGAAGAGAGTGTTTTAAATTTAAGGTAAAGAAAGGAAGTATGAAGAGTTTTGGGGAGAAAAATAAACCCACTGCACCTTTGCCTCCATCTGTACCCATTCCACCTCATAAATCCTGCATTGCCCACAAAGACTCCAGCAGCAACATTCAAATTTAGCCAAGTCCCATTCGCTTCATCTTTGCTAGTCACCTGTAATCTCACTGAATCCAAGAGTTTACTCACTAACAAATCTGTCTTCATTGCCAATGCTGTATTTGTAGTCTTCAGACTGCATGTTGATGGCCCTTGACTTCAGCTAGATTGTTTATATGTTTAAGTGCATTTGCTTTTTACATTTTCTGACATGACTCATTTTCCAGATGGTAAAACAATGGTTATTTATGGAGTTACTTAAATTATATTTTCCTTCATTATTGGCCCAACTGCGGTGTGTCTATCTTCATTTTAAAATATCATTACTGCCTTGGGGAGGCAATACCCATTTTGTTGGCCAGTAACATGTCAGAAAACCATCAGGAGCTAAGAGGATTTGTTTTTAGGCCCAGATGCACAAAAACACTTAGGGCATTCAGATGCTGAGCATCGCAACATCTAACATTTAGGCACCTAGACAATCACACGAGCAACAATGCAATCCACAAAATGCAAGTTAGGTGCCTAGGCTCCCTATACAACAAATGGGGAGAGACAATTGCCTAAGAATACAATCCACAAAAGCCATCACGCTAGGCAGGGAACTACCTAAGCTAACCAATGGGAGATGGTGATGAAGGGAGTCCTAAGTGTCTTAAGATCCGTCCCTCACAGAGTTAGGTGCCTAAATCTAGACTGCAGGGAGGTGCCTATCTCTACTCCTCTTCTGGAGACAGGCAGATTAGGCAGCTACATCCTTTCTTGTGAGAATGAGTGAGGTGCCTGCCTCACTCCATGCAAAACAGCTGGAGGAGGAAGAGGAGGTTACAGCCCTCACCTAGGATGTGTGCAACCAGGGTTCAGTTCCACCGCCCCTCACTGCATGAGGGAGAGAAAAGATCTAAACAGGGGTCTCCCAAACCTCTCAGGAGCGTACTCTAAGCACTGAACTATGGGATATTCTGATGCTCCCCCAGCCTCTCTTGGTGAAGCTGTTCCACTGTTGATAAATAATGAAAGAGTGCTTGGAGCAAGGTGACTGGACTCTGGGTCTCCCACTACAGAGTCATTCACTCGCTGTGGCCCAGTGACTAATTAAATATTTATCCAAAGTGAAACAGCTTCAACAGGAGAACTTGAAGGAGCCCCAAATCAGTTTCCCATTGGGCAGCAGCTAGTGCACTCTCCTGGAGAGGTGGCAGGTCCCAGTTCAAACCTTTCTGGCCATCAAGCACAGGGGGGAATTGAACCCAGGTCACATCCAGGGTGAGTGCTTTAACCACTGGGCTAAATTTTATAAGGTCACCACCTCCTCCTCTTGCCTGATTTTGAACAGGATCTGATTACATAGCACACCTACTGGATCATGCTCCACGACAGCCTTTTGCCTATCTTCTTCCAGTTTGTGGATCACACTGGGTCTTAGGCAGCAGATAGGCACCCAGATGCCTAGAATGAGGCAGCAGTACACTTGCCCAAAGGCAGAAACTTAGGCATCTAGGGAATATTTACCCTGAAAAATTTAGGCATCTAGAAGGTTAATGGAGCAGGGGGTTTGTGGATTGCAGTGGTGCCTAAAAATAACATAACACCACACAACAGCTACTTATTTACAGTAACTGTTGTTCTTCATGATGTGTTGTGCACATAAAGATTCCACTTCAGAGGTGTGTGTGCGCCCAATGCACTGTAATTGGAAAATTTTGCCAGCAATCAGTGGGTGGCGTATGTACCCTCATGTGCCCAGTTGAGGGAATAACAGGGGTGTGTCTACCACCTCTCTCTCCATTCCTTCTCACTGCTTTGTGAAAGTATTAACCAAAGTGGCAGGGAAGATGGGAGGGTCATGGAATGTATATGCACAACGCATCTCAAAGAACATCAGTTACTGGAGATAACTGATGACTTTTTCTCATACACATTCCACTATAGGTCACTCTGTAGCAGTTCCCTTTCAGGTGGTGGGATTTGGGATCATCTGAACAGAGACTTCAAAATGGATTTGTTGATGCTGGCATCATCACAAGAACACTGAGTGATGGCATAATGTCTGGAAAGGATATGCATAGATGACCTGTTATGGGAACATTGCTCAGAAAGGTTGAAGAAGTGGACTGAGCTCTGGTGGAGTGATCTTGTTAATCTCAGTAGAGGAGAGACTTCTGCAAGATCATAGCAAAGTTTGCTACAGTCTTACATACACTGAGGTGACATTGATTGATTTTCTTGGCCTATTCTAAGAAAAGCTTAGTAGAGGCTCTGAGCTATGTAATGTAGTTAAGGTCGAACACTAAACCTCTACGGACATCTAAAGGATGAAGTCTTTATTCAGCTTTAGAAGAATGAGGTTTAGATTGGTTTAGGTAAAAAGCTGACACCACCTTTTACATGAACTTAGGATGTGCTCTAAGATAGGACTTATCCTTATTAAAAAAAAACTGTATAGGGCAGGGGAGGGAGGTATCTTCGAACTACAAGCTTTGTTATTTAACTCTTCTTGCTGAAGTAATTGCCATCAGAAATGCAGTTGTCATGGATAGCAGTGGTGGTGACCTCATCCCTAGGGGTTCAACAAGGAGGGCCATTAACCTGGATGGAACTAAGTTAAGATCCCATGTCACTACCAGTTCAGAGACTGGAGGATAGACATTGAATAGACCTTTCAGAATTCTGGACACCAGATGGTGTGAAAAAACAGAACTGCTCCTTTGGTGGATAAACTGCTGATACAGATGCCAGGTGAATTGTCACAGAGCTGACTGAAAGCCCCAATGACTTCAATACAAGAAATAATCCGATATATGAAAAATGTCCAGGTGCTGTGATTGCACCCAGACAGAAAATGTCCTCCACTTTACTGCATAGGTGGTTCTAGTGGCATCATCCTGCTATTTACCAGGATAACCTGGACATCTCTGGAGCACAGTTTTTCCATGAGTGTTAAACCAGAGATCAGCCATGCAGTGATGTGGAAAGACTGAAGAGTGGGGTGCATATATTGACCCTGATTGAGCAGAGGAAGCATTATTGGTAGCCTGATGGAAAGTTGATGCAGGCCTGTAAACCAACATGGCCTCAGCCAAGCTGGTGCTATTAAGGTCAGCCTTGCCTTGTCTCTTCTCAGCTTTCCAGTCACCCTGGAGGTAGAGGAACTGGAAAGAATGTCTATAGCAGCTGACAGGACCATAGAAGGAGAAAAGCATCTGTAATGGAATCCAGACTGCAGCCTCTCCTGAAGCAAAACACCTGTATTTGTTGTTCTGGTCAGTAGCAAACAAATCTATTATTGGCTACCACGCCCCACTGCTGGAAAATCTGGAGGAGAAGGTCCTTTCTGATGGACCACTCACAATGGTCTACAAAAATCCTGTTGAGGGAGTCCATAATGTTGTTTCTCTCTCGCTCCTGGGAGATGGAAAACTTTCAGGGAGACTCGGTTTCAGATGCATAGGTTCTATAGGTGGATTGCCTCCTGACATAACTGAGTGGATCTCTCACCCCCTTGCCTGTTGAGATATAGATAACACCATGTTTTAAGGCCTTGCACTATCCGATTCTTGATAGTGGGCAAAAATGTTTCTCAGGCTGAACAAATGGTCCCCAACTCTGGCACATTTATGTGGAAAGAGACTTCTTGGAGTGACCACAGACCTTATGCACTCAGTGTGCCAAGATGGGCACCGCAACCTGTCACTGATGCATCCATTACTCAAGTCAAGGTCAGTTGCGGGGATAGGAAGGGAATCCTGCAAATGTTCCATGGTTCTCACTACTTATCCAGGGATTGAAGCATTCATGAGGGTCACAAATATTCATCTCCAGAGAGTGTCTCGTTGGACAATAAACCAAGTGGAGCCAGAGCTATAGTCAACATAGGTGAAGTCTGGCATGTGGCATCATGTATATGCATGAAGCCATATGCCTGTGAAATTTTAGGCAGGAATGTATGGTTATGATTGGGTTGAATTTTAGGGTTTCAGCCAGAGAGTGTATGGATTGGAACAAGCCCATTGGTGTGATGGACTGAACAGGTGAGCCTGCACTCTGATCACTTAGATACCAATTATCTCCCCAGAGAAAGCCAGTTGAGGAAATAAGATAAACAGGCTGGTGGGGTAGGTGGGATAAAGCGCCAATTAGCCCATCACCCTTTATTTGATAAAAAGGCTCAGGAAGGACGTTCCAAGAGAAGAAGGAAGAGAGAGAAGAACCAGGACTAATTGAGGCCAGTCACATGGAAGCCTCAGGGAAAAGACCTCTGTTCCCTCAGGTCCTGAGGAGAGGGCCAAAAGCACAGAAGATATTGTAAACAGACTGTTGCACAAGGACTGTAATGATGTTGGTAGAGGGAACTCAAAATAAATGGCACTGTGAATGCACAACTAGTGTCTCCACAGTTGCAGTGAGACAAGAACACAGAAGCGTAGGTGTGCCCTGTTATAGTTGGCATATAGGTCATCGCAGTTGTGGCATCTAGGTCTACCTCATGAATGTTATATGCTATGTTGACTGCAACCTTGACTCACCAAATTCAGTTTCATGCTGAGGTGAGTGAACAGCTGCCTGATAGTGAGGATGTTGTGCTGTACTTGGACATTTGAGGCTCCATATTCTAGCCAATGGTCCAGGTAAAGGAAAATTTGGACACTGAGGCAGTGCAGATAAGCCACTACTACTTCCATGCATTTTGTAAAGACTGCTGGGGTCAATGACAGAACAAAGGAGAGCACTGTGTACTGGGAGTGGTTGTGTCCTGCTATGAAGCAAAGGTATTTCCTGCGTCTCAGATGTATTGCCACATTGAAGTACATATCCTACAAATCGGAGTACAGCCTGCCAATCTCCACTGTCCAGGGAAGGAATAATGGAAGCGAAGATAAGCATCTTGAACTTGATTTTTTGGATAAAGCAGTTCAACTTCCTAAGATCCAAAATGGATTGAATGACCCTGGTCTTTTTGGGGATCAGGAAGTAGCAGTATTAGTATCCTTTCCCTCTGTGATGGCAAAGAACCTCCTCTATCACTCCCAATTCCAGAAGAGACTGTAGTTCCTACAGTAATATGGTCTTGTGATATGGCTCCTGAAAAAGGACAGGGAGGGAAGCGAATTGGATAATGTATCCCTCCTTTACAGCACTGAGCATCCACATCTGCTTCTTTCCTTCTAAGCTCTTTAAAAGGTGATGGACATCTTCCAAAGGGTGGGGTAGTTGGTGACATCAGTATGCAGTCCCCAAGAAAACCGTCACCATGAATGCTTGGTGTTGTTGATGTCTGGTGAGAAGAGCCTCTTGCAGACAATGTTGTCTGGCAGCAGCAAGAAGGCCTGGACCATCTCTTAGAGAAGTGTTGAGATTTCTGCTGGAAATAAGGTCTAATATGGTTGAGGACTCTTTGTAACTGGAGTATAAATCCCTAGCAATCACCAAGTCACCTGGAAATCTTTCAGAGTCCTCATGTCATCATTAGTCTTGAAAGAGAAAAAATTAAACCCCTCAAACAGCAAATCCTCAATTGTGTTTTGCTGCTTTTTTGGTATACTGGATTCCTGGAGCCAAAAGGAAGTTCTCATGGCAATGGTCATGGATCAAGAAGAAGTATCTTCTGCACTGATAGCTGCCTGGAATGAAGTTCTGGTAATGAGATATCCTTCAGAGACCAGAGCCATAAACTGCTCCCTAGCCTTCTCCAGCAGTTGGTCTGAAACCTTAGCGATCACAGAAAAATTAAGCATTATACTTGGCCAAAAGAACTTGATAATTGGCCATCCTCATTTGCAGCATTGCTGGGGAATAAGCCTTTAAGAGTACAAGTCTTCTATGCTCCTTCTCTTTAACAGAGGTGTTAGGGTGCAACTGGCAGGAGCACTCATTAGCTGCCGTAACCACCAAGGAGTTGGAATCAGGATGATTATTTTTTTCAATCAAAGCCCTTCTGGTGGACTTTATCATTGGTCCATCCTTTTGGCAGTTGGCGGTATGGAACCCAGGGTCTGCCAGAGGGTTTTCCGCCAGCTTCAGCAAGGCCTTGTTAATTGGAAGAGTGACTCTTCCCAAAGCCAGGGTTTGTAAAATGTCAAGGAGGGTGTGTGGATTCGCACAAATGAGTTCTATCCATACTCCCAGAGAAGTGGCCACGCATCTCATCAGATCCTGAAGGACCTTGAAATCCTTTGGGGATGGAGAGGTGGACTCATGTGTGACCGATTGTCCAGAGACAATGAATAGAATTGTGGAGAAGCATTCAGGGTTCCTCCATTATTTTGCCTTCCTCAATAAGGTCCAACACAGTGGGGGGATGGACAGGCTGACGAGCCTGCTCAGGAGCTTCTTGAACTGGAGAAGGGGATCTCCTCTAGTGTAAGAGAGAGATGGCGCCTAAGCTCCCTTGGGATAGGCCACGGCCAAGAAGGCAGGCACCATATGGAAACTTCCTTATAAGAGGACAATTCCTTAGATCCTGTGTCCTTGCCCCGATAATGGTAAAGTGATCTAAAGGAATGTGGATGTGATACCTGTCCCTCGGGCTCAGAGTACAATGAGGAGATGTAGGACTCCTCAGGGAAGGCAGGGGCTCTCACTATTGGGACCCCAGAGGATGTTGCTAAGGGAGATAGCCTAGGATCAAGAGATGGTGTGGGATGAGGTGGTCAAAATGTTGAGGATGTAATTGGTGTCGTCAGTGCCAGAGGAGCTTCTGGTGATATCGGTCTGAGAAAGTGAAGTGATGACGTTGGAGGTTCCAATGGTGCTGGCTGTACTGACAGTGTAGGTTTCCATCAGTGGTGCAGACTGTGCCAGCTGTATTGATGGTGCTTCTAATGGCATCAGGGGAGCTGAGCGTGTTGACAGCAATGACTGCACTGGAGATGCTAGGTCTGTTGAGTGAACCAAAGATGCAAGTGGTGCCACGGATGTTGGATGCACCGACAGAGCCATGGTGAATGCTGGATTTGCATGCAGTAGTGGAGAGTCCAGTACAGGGGGAAACAGAAAGACAGACCTGAGGAGTTGAAGGCACTGAGGAAGGTAAGTGTTGAAGCTGCAGTGCCAGCGGTGCTGAGATAGTCTGGAGTGATGAAGAAGGGCCTCGGACAAGTGAAGGCACCAGACTCGATGGTTCTGGAGGAACCAGAGTTAACAGTTCCACCTCAGACGGAGCTGGTGAATGCTTTTGTTTGTGATGTCTCAAACTAGTTCCAGAGGATTTACCAGAGGATTTCTTTGATGAAGACACAGATTTTGAGTGTTTCTCATAAGGAGAATGGTTCAAGTGCTTGGAGGAGGCTGGGGGAGAGGAGGAAGAACAATATTTCTCCGAGGACTTGCATTTAGAGTCCTGGGCAAGTAGCGGGGGCACTTCTCATGGGTACCGCATCCATTGGTTCAGACTCAAGGTCTGGTTCTTACCCCACATGCTCAGGGCACATTGTCTCCTTCATTAATGGACTTCCAAAAGGTAGTCCCCTCTGCTGTTTCGTTCTAGTGGAGAAAGAGGTATGAATTGGATGTTTGTCCCTTGCATGCCCTTCCTTAGCCAGATTGAGCAGTTTTTGTGCCTGTCAGTGACAGAGATCACAGCCTTGCTGCACGTGGCACACTGTTTGTAACTTGGGGATTTTTCCATAATCAATCTCCAGGATTTACACTAAAATCTAAACTAAACTATTCTAATACTAAGGACTAACTAAACTAATAACTATATAGAACTATTTACAAGTTTAAGATTGAAAGTCTGGCTAACCATTAGCAAAAGCCAGGGGGAGCACTGACTTTCACCCTGGGTGGTGAGAAAGAACTGAGAAATAGTGGTGGACTCACCCTTTTTATGCCCTCTGCTAGGCTCATGAGGAGAGCAGGATCACATGCTGCCTAGTGGTACTGTTGGCAAAAGTCTCTGACTGGAGTGGATCGGCACATACAGACACACAAACACACACACCTAAAATGGAATGTATTATATGTGCACAATCACTTGAAGGAGAATTGGAACTTAGACGCTGAGCTATCTTTGTAGATCAGGGCCTCAAAGCAGGGCCGTAACTAGGGTGAGGCGAGAGGGGCAGTCGTCCAGGGTGCAGAGCCAGTGGGGGCACAAAAATGGGGCAGCACAGGATGGGGTCCAATAGCATCAGCCCCCCCCACCCCCACAGGATTGGGCCCAGCAGTATCAGCCAGAGTCCATGAGCATAGTTGGGGGGGCATTCCCCCCCAAACAGAGGCCCGAGCTGGGAGCAGAGGGGCTGGTCCAGAGCTGCTTCTCCTGCCGGGTGCTCATTGCTTCTGCAGCTTTACACTGCCTCCGGGTCATAGTGCTGGTCATCTTCACCTGCTACGTGTGCTGGGTGCCCTATATGGCCACCATCTGTTTTCTGTACAATGGTGAGGGCCCGCCAGGAGAGGGGGAATCGGGCAGGACAAGGGGAGGCAGGGAGTGGGAGTTTGGGAAGGGGGTGAGGTGGGGGGAAGAGGCAGTGAGGAAAGAAGGGGGATGGGATTGGGCAGGGGGAGGAGACGGGATAGGAGAATGGGGTGAGGCAGGGAGATGTGGGAGTGATGGATGAGGCAGGGGACAGTGGGGAGAGGAAAACTGATGGAGTGCATAGAAGGAAGGGCGAGGGACAATGAGGAAGGGGGATGGGATGGGGAAGAGACTCCTCTGTTTGGGAACTTGAAATATGGTAACCCTAGGGGTTGCTCCGTTCTCACAGCCTTGGTTTCTGGAGCTGGCGGGAGCAAGTCTGCCCTGTGAGCAGCTGCCTGCTGCCAGTGGAAATGAGTATTCTAGGGAGAACATACGATTGGCCATACTGGGTCAGACCAAAGGTAGCTAATGCCAGGTGCCCCAGAGGGAATGAACAGAACAGGTAATCATCAAGTGATCCATCCCGTTGCCCATTCCCAGCTTCTGGCAAACAGAGATAAGGGACACCATCGCTGACCAGCCTGGCTAATAGCCACTGATGGACTTATCCTCCATGAATTTATCTAGTTCTTTTTTGAACCCTGTTATAGTCTTGGCCTTCACAACATCCTCTGGCAAAGAGTTCCACAGGTTGACTGTGCGTTGTGTGAAAAAATACTTCCTTTTGTTTGTTTTAAACCTGCTGCCTATTAATTTCATATGGTGCCCCCTAGTTCTTGTGTTATGAGAAGGAGTAAACAACAGTTCCTTATTTACTTTCTCCACATGAGTCATGATTTCATAGACCTCTATCATATCCCCCCTTAGTCATCTCTTTTCCAAGCTTGTCCAAGAACTTTGGGGAGCATCTCACGGCAGCCAGGCTCCATGGGCAGGGGCCAGCTCCAGGGGGTGTCACCAGCTGGCACCAAGATCCTTCAGGACAGAGGCAAGAGCATGTTGGGGCACAGCTTGGAGCTGTGCCATCCGCCTTGACTGGGGCATGCCCAGCTGTGCGGAGCCGGCCTGCTGGGCAGGGCCCCCACAGCTCCCAAAGCGCGTAGAACCAGGGCCCAAGCGGACCAGGCAGCTCCCACCAGCTTCTGATCTGCTGACTCCTGGGAGGAGGCAATGGTTTTCAAACTGTGCGGTGCATCTCCGTAAGAAGGTGCACCCCACAGTTTGAAAACCTCTGTGATAAATGGGAGGTAGAAATCTGTGGGGCACATGACCCTGCATGCCCCCCCATGTATCACCTTGAGAGGATGCATATATGATTGATTGCCCCAGGTGCTAAAATGCTTAGTTACGGCTCTGCCTTAAAGATCAGTTTTTCAATAGCAAGGGAATATGACCCAGTGGTTGGAGTAGGGAACTGATATAGGAATGAATTCCAGGAATTCTGAATATCTGCCATTGACCTGCTTGAAAAAGTCCCTTGAACCTCTTTGTTACTGACATTTTCCTATCTCTTAGGGGTATATGGTATTTATTTTAGTTCAGTGCTGTATTTCTAATTCCTCATTAGAGAATTCAGAGGTATCCATCTCCTTTACATTCCATTTTGTATGCCAAGCATGGCAATTTTTCTACACTAACAATACTTTGCACTTACATATGTTCTTTCGTCTGAGACTTTGAAGATGCCTTACAAACATTAGTTCTTTATTATGCCTCACTCCACTCTGTTCAGGTACCAAAGAGTTCTTCTAAAAGTGTTTACAATTTATTACAGTACTTGGTTTAGATTCAGGTTTGGATTTCCCGGAAGAAGCTGAAAGTCCAAGTGCAGTCCCTTGGGGGCAGAAATTGCTCCTAGAGATAGAGGGCTTGCAGTAATGGCACAAGTGCCTTCCACCCTCACATTTATAGAGGTCCCACGGCTGGCTGGCACAGCCTAGAAAATGAGCAACTCTGACCACAGAGAGAACAGGGTCAAGTTAGCGTCTACCAGACAACTTCCACCAGTGGAATTCCATATGGAGACCTAGCTAGAAACCAAAGCAGCCTGATCCTGGTGAAAAATGCTCCCTCAGTGGTACAGCCGCCCCTTGTGATGCAGAGATGTGTAAATTGAATCTCTCTGGAACTACCAGGGTGAAACAAGTCCTATGTTTGTAACTATTTGTACTGCACATATATTAAGTTTGAGCTGCTAAATAGCTCCTTACTGGCTACTTTTTGTTTTCATTACTTTTATAGACATTTGCTCTTTCAGTCCTTTCCTCTTGTGTGCACACTTTAAAGGTAACCTGCATTTTGCAAGAGCTGAAATACAAGAGTCTCATTTTCCCTGTCCCTATAATTCCCTGGTGCTAACAGTTCCACTTCTAGTGTATCTTTTGCCAGCAATGGATATCATGCTGGGAAAATCCAACTCTTAATCTTCTTAAGGCTGAGGCTAGAGCTGTAGAGATAGTATAATAGCAGTCAGCTCATTCTCAGATGGAAGTTTAGACATTCAGTAATGCCATTACAAAGATTGCCCAGGGGAAGTTAAACTGAAGGAATCCTTGCAGTACCTCTCAGACTGAATGTCTAACCTCCATAAAGAGGTAGCAGCCTCTCTTAGGGGATGTTCAAGCAAGCCCAGGGAAAATAGGCCACAAACAGAATACATTTCCTTTTCCTGTTGAATCATTCTCTCTCTCCACAAAAGTGAAATAATTTGTTATAAATTTAGTGAATCAATGGCCACAGCTAGTGTTTACAGAGCCATGGCAAGTGTTCCCTCCTCTACTCCAAAATAGGGCTTCAAAGGCATATGCCAGAAAGAAAGAACATTACTTTGATCAGTACTTAGAAACTTAATAAAAATTATTACAGTAGTAGGATTTTTTTTAATGAACAGGACCAACACTGTAACCTAACAACATTTTCATTTTCCATATGGTCGCACTGGTTTTCCCTTACATATTCTAGTTGTTCTAGTTTCTCTCTTTCCCCCTCAGCTTTTCTAGCTTGTACTTCCATTATTCTATCTTCCTATTTCCATAGGTTTTAAAGGCCAGAAGAGATCATTATGATAAACTGTTCTGATCTGCATAGTACAGACCATAGAACCTCACCTAGTAATGTCTTCATGAAGCCCATAACTTCTCTCTCCTTACCTATTTTTTCCAGTTTGATTTCTCAGTATTTCCCTTCCCCACTCCTGTTTTTCCAGTCTCTGCAACCATTTCTCTATCACCAACCAATTGTAATTAGCCTTTCTGTCCATCTTATTCCACATTTTCCTACTTCTTTTACCATTTTTTTCAATCTCCCTACTTTTCCTCTTCCATGCACTGAAGCCCATGCTCCTCACTAAAAAGTCCAAAAGGTTTCCTTTACCTTGCTTAAGAAAACAAAATGTCTACGAACTTACCTCTTGCTGCTGAACCTGAATGTATTGCACTGTGCATCCAAGCTCTTCTCCCTGATCATGCTTCTGAGAGGAACCAGGTGACTGTTTCTTGCTGCTGCCTGTGCTATCAGGTGTTTTCTCTCTGTGCATTTTCAGGTTTACAGCACAGATAAATCTCCCCTCCCCTAAAGCCAATCCCAGAACAATAGTAATACCTGATACTGACTGGAGTATTGACTGTTTTAGAGATGGTTGCATCTTTTCCTTAGTAAAAATCTCTGAAAAATGCTGCCTCATCTACACTACAATTAAAGTGATTGGGTAAAATGTCTCCTTCTTCCTCAGTAGGTCTGCTCCCTGCATGTAATCAAAGTCCATTCACTTGAGTGACAAAAAATATTTTTTATTGCTTTTTACTCATTTTACTACTTCAGAACCAACACAGCAAAGAGATTAAGTGGGATTCTATTCCTTGTGCATCATGAATAGGGTTGTTTACTAATTTCTACTCAATACACCAATGTACACCCTATTGAAGGCAATGGGGTTTGCACAGGTGTCACTAGGAGATTAATCTAAAGATGGAGGGGGAGAGGTTGTGCAGGTGTCACAGTGGGTCTAATTTGACCTTCATTACTGATGATGATTCATGAAGAAAAAAAAAAGAACTTGGCTTGACTCTCAAAGTTCAAGTTGAGTTTGCAGAGCTGGCAACTAGAAAAAATGCCAGTTTTTATTCAGAGATTGAACATGTCTATTATACAGATCTTGGCCAGATGAAAAACATGGGATCCAACTATGCCTTGTTTACAGTCCCTTTTAGCAGTAGAACTGTATTTATACAATCTTCTAACATGTGTAAGATACACCAAGGGGTCCTTTGTAGACAGGTTTCCCCTTACACATGCTTTTTAATAATGTTTCCCATGCTTTAGAGCAGGAATGCTATGTAAAAAATAGAGGAGCTCTGAATTAGAGATTAGCCTTTTCTGTGTAATGCCTCTTCAGGAAATAATTTAAAGATATGATGGAAGCTTAATTTTCATAGGTATAAAAACATAAAGCTATAAAAAAATCATTCAGGCGTTGATGTTTTATTGATTGATGCATTCCTCTTCATTATAAACAAATCCTGGGGAAAAAGGGGTTGAGCAAGGAACCTGATTGAATATGGTGGCTTAATCCACAAGGAAAATGAATCCAGTTTAATCCATGTAATTTGTTCTACAAGCAATGAACTGTGATGTTGCAAAAACTGAGATACACTACCAATCTCTCATCAATGGCTACTAGATGAAGGATCTCTTCACTGCTGAAACCTGGATTTTTAATACACTTAATTATATATCTAATCTTTCACTGCAGACCTGTCTACTATCTTTTGTCACAATCTTTACCCTTTTCAGCTCTTAATTAACTGCTAATGTTACTATGTTTTTCTATATCACATTTTCTTTTAATTTGCCTCACAGCACTGGGGTTGCCTGATGGCAGCCAGTCTCTGTTGTTTGTTTAACATGCTGAACTCAGAGCACACTTGGTATACATGTGATAGACAAGCCAATAGAACATGCAAACAATAATTAAAAATATTGCAAGAGCCAAAAATGTTCAGCAGTTACACACTGCCTAAATGCCTAATCTTTTAAAGACATTTTCAAGGCCCAATTAAAAATGGGAACATTTAAATAAAACCTACTGGCAGTTTCATAGAAGCCAAATTGGTAAATTAAATCAGGGATGCTCTCTCTCCATGCTTCCTATTGATCTACACTGTTGACTAATTATATGTCATTCAGAGCAGATATATGAAAAAAATATTAATTTTTAGGGTAAATAAAAGGAACTATAAATATTCCTTCACACAGTGTATAGTCAACTGTGCCAGTGAAATCCAGGACCAAGGGCAGAAATCTGGGAAGTGGTGGAGACACAGCACCCATTCACAATCTCCTGTTCCAGTGGGGACCTAGATGGATGGTGGGATCATAAAAGTGGGTGGGGTCAGACTGGGAAAGAGCAGTGCAGGGCCTGTCTCTGCAGGAAAGGCATTAGCTCAGCACCTCTACTGGACAGTCTCTGTAGTGGTCCTCTCCTGGAGCCCTAGATCAAATTTCAAGCTGCACTCCTGCAATAAAAGCCTGCTAGTAGTACTGCTGCCTGTAGACAGGACTGCCCAGAGGGGGAGGGGGGGACAAGTGGCGCAATTTGCCCCAGGCCCCGGGCCCCACAGGGGCCCCCACGAGAATATAGTATTCTATAGTATTGCAACTTTTTTTTATGGAAGGGGCCCCCGAAATTGCTTTGCCCCAGGTCCCCTGAATCCTCTGGGTGGGCCTGCCTTCCTCACATGGTTAAGAATACAACATAACACATTGGAAAGGATGATCTGACCTACTACTACTACATGTTAATAGATTCTAATTTACCTGTAACCACACAAGAAACGGACATGGGCATCATTGTGAACAATTCTGCTCAATATGCAGTATTGGTCAAAAAAGCAAACAGAAAGCGAAAGGAAGGGGCATTATAGATGTAATGCCGTTATATAAATCAATGGTACATCCTCACCTGGAACACTGTGTTCTGCTCTGGTCAGTCCACATCAAAAAGGGTTCAGAGACAGAGAACAAGATGTCCATATATGGAGAAAGTTAAAAGACTGGGACCATTTAGTTTAAAGAGGAGATAATTTAGGGGGGGCCTTTGTGACATATTTGAATGTATTGAATCTGTTTATATGAATTCACAGTTATAGTTCTTTAAGTAGTTGCTTATGTTGAATCTACTATATAGTGGTTACTATGCTTCTTTCTTCTTCTATATCACAAGAGAGAGTCAGCTGTCAGGGCTCCAACCTCTTGTACCTGTCTGTGTTTCTAATCAGGGATTTGTGCTGTATCTGCCACACACAATAGCTGACAACAAGGATTTCAAGAATCTTCTATTCATCAGAGTAGCAAAACAATCTATGACATTGCTTGCAGACCAGAGCGAAAGGTTCTGCTACCACTGTGTGTACTCCAAACTACAGTACTGAACTAATAGCAGTGAGGTGGAAAGGCAGGCTAGATTGGAAAAATGGAGGCCTTTGACAGTGCCATGGAGCACTGGCTCATGTACAGAGAGAGGCTGGAACAGTACTTTGAAGTAAATGAGATTCCCTCAGAAAAACATGTAGCAGCATTACTGAGTGTGATGCGTGGAAAAACATACAGTTTAGTTCACAGTCTGATCGCCCCAGAGAAGTCAGCAAGCAAAACCTCTAAAGAGATAGTGCAAATTGTTCAAGAGCACTTGGCACCCAGGCCCCTGATTATATCAGAAAGGTTCAGGTTTCATAAGCGGAATAAACTTGAAGGTGAATCTATTTTCTCCTTTGCGATAGAGTTAAAATGATTGTCAGAACACTGTCTTTTAAGGATGGGCTTAATAAGGCTCAAAGAGAGAGATTTGTGTGTGGACTGCTTAATGAAAGCACAAAGAAAAGGCTCTTAACTGAGGAAAAATCTAATCTTTAAACGCACAGTAGAAATTGGAGTAGCGATGGAATTGCACGCCAGAGTTAAAACAAAAGTAGGAATCCATAAACTATCTGTAATCCAAGGCAAAAGCCAGTCTACTTAGCAGACAGACACATGTTATAGGTGGGGAAAAGGGTTCTGCTCGCCTTCTGATTGCCAAATTAAAGATGCATATTGCAGAAGCTGTAATTAAAAAAAAGGGCACATCCAAGTGGTTTGTTGCACTAAAAGAAATGTGGAAGAAACCAGATCAGGGCGTTAGTGATGGTAATATAGTATTTAGGCCTGTTTATTTGCCGGAGATAGAATTTTGGGTTTTGTTTGCCCATTTGAATTTTGAGGTTTTTAAAATACAATTGTTTGTGTCTTATATTGACATATGTGAACAAGGAACAAAGAATGTGTGTTGCTTCTGCCGACAGCCAGATGGGGTTTTTAGAACAGTCAGGAAAGATAAGAAATAGAGTTAAAGTGTTGCTGGATATGGTGGGAGTTTAATATACGATTGTGTACAATATACGATTAATGTACAATTGAAGGACAGTTCTGCCCCGACTCCTCTTCCAAGACAAGGTCAGTTGGGAGGGGCAAGGGGGATGGGGGAGAGCTATGAGAAACACTAAAAGCCAAAGAAAAGGTGACCCTGGTCGGAACACAATCTCACTCCCTACCCCTCCCATAGGGTACAAAAGAGGTGGTACCAAAGCCCCCAGACTCAAGACCCTCCAAAATGGAATATGACCATAAGTTGTATGGGGTGGTACCAGGGCCAAGCACTACAGGTATAATTAAACCTATCAAGAAGGAGGAGGGAGAGAAGGAAGCTTTACTGGTGTAAAGAACTGTGGTTATGCTTGCTTGTTAACCTCAATAAACATTGCATTGCCTGACTTTCTGCTGTCTATCTGCAGAACAAGAACCAAGGGAGGGTGTAGGAGCCCTAATAGAGGGAACAGAAAAAAGAATATCAATGTATGTTCTGTAGACACAGGCAGCATGACACAGACTGCGGGAGTGGAGTAGTCAACCTGGATATATATAGTGTGAGCAAAAATGAAAAGTCAGCAATCTGGTTGACACTCCAGGTGGTGGGGAAAAATGCTCAAAATGAAATTGGCCACAGGCTGCACAGTGTCCGTTATCTCACGTTCAGAATATGAGAACTTTTAAAAATATCAAAATGAGGGAGACACCAATGTAACAGTGCTAATTGGAGTCATGCAAGTGAATGTGGAGTATAAAATTAAGCAATGTTTATTAGACTTATACGTCATTGAGAAGGGGGAACTGACCCTTTGGGGTTGTGAATGGTTACATAAGGTTCCTCTGGATTGGATATCTATAATGATACAGCAGTCACTTTCAGCAGACCCCACTAAAACAGTTAAACAGCAGCTGGAAGGGATACTAAGTCAGGCACCAGGTGTATTCAAGAAGGGCATAGGAACTCTAAAGCACATGAAGGCTAAAATAATCCTAGTTGATAAAGTGCAGCTCAAGTTTCACAAAGCTTAACCTGTTCCTTACAGGTGTCACTCAAAAGTAGATGCTGAATTGGAAGGTCTAGAACAGGGGTAGGCAACCCAAAGGTGGCACGCGAGCTGATTTTCAGTGGCACTCACACTGCCTGGGTCCTGGCCACTGGTCCGGGGCGCTCTGCATTTTAATTTAATTTTAAATGAAGCTTCTTAAAAATTTTATAAACCTTATTTACTTTATATACAACAAAAGTTTAGTTATATATTATAGACATATAGAAAGAGACTTTCTAAAAATGTTAAAATGTATTACTGGCACGCGAAACCTTAAATTAGAGTGAATAAATGAAGACTCAGCACACCACTTCTGAAAGGTTGCTGACCCCTGGTCTAGAAAGAGAGGGCATACTTTCAAAAATGACCTGGAGTAAGTGGGGAACTCCTATAATTCCAATTGTAAAAAAAAAAAGGTGGGGGGGTCTAGTAAGGATATGTGGAGATTTTAAGGTCACCATAAACCCTGTACTAAAAGTTGAAAAATACCCCCTATCTCAAATTGAAGACACTTTTGCTACAGAGGTAGGGGGACAATGATTCAGCAACACTGATTTGTCCCAGGTATACCTACATGTTGCAGAAGAGTCTAAGGCATACCTTAGAATCAACAAACAAGGCTAGTGTTTGGTATTGCTTCAGCTCCTGCTATATGACAATGGACCATGATTTGCAAGATATTCCAAGGATACAGTGTTATTTAGATCAGTGGCTCTCAACCTTTCTAGACTACTGCCCCCCTTTCAAGAGTCTCATTTGTCTTGTATACCCCCA
This sequence comes from Terrapene triunguis, assembly GCF_002925995.2. Classification (NCBI taxonomy): domain Eukaryota; kingdom Metazoa; phylum Chordata; order Testudines; family Emydidae; genus Terrapene; species Terrapene triunguis. The sequence goes on from NW_020664419.1 coordinate 72,057,111, forward strand.
AGTTTCACCTCACTTAAAAACTTACAAAATCACATGAAAATACAAGTGTCACAGCACACTATTACTGAAAAATTGCTTACTTTCTAATGTTTACCATATAATTATAAAAGAAATCAATTGGAATATAAATATAAATATTTCCTTACATTTCAGTGTATAGTATACAGAGCAGTATAAATATGGGTACCCGCATGGCCCCTCAGTATGCCAACATTTTTATGGCTGACTTAGAACAACGCTTCCTCAGCTCTCATCCCCTTAAGTCCCTACTCTACTTGCACTACATTGATGACATCTTCATCATCTGGACCCATGGGAAGGAGGCCCTTGAGGAATTCCACCAAGATTTCAATGATGTCCACCCTACCATCAACCTCAGCCTGGACCAGTCCACACAAGAGGTCCACTTCCTAGACACTACAGTAATAATAAGCGATGGTCACATAAACACCACCCTATACTGGAAACCTACTGGCCGCTATACTTATCTACATGCCTCCAGCTTTCATCCAGACCACATCACACGATCCATTGTCTACAGCCAAACTCTAAGATACAACCGCATTTGCTCCGATCCCTCAGACAGAGACAAACGCCCACAGAATCTCTATCAAGCACTCTTAAAACTGCAATACCCACCTGGTGAAGTGAAGAAACAGATTGACAGAGCAAGAAGGGTACCGAGAAGTCACCTACTACAAGACAGGCCCAACAAAGTAAGTAACAGAACACCACTAGCCGTCACCTACAGCCCCCAACTAAAACCTCTCCAGCGCATCATCAAGGATCTACAACCTATCCTGAAGGATGATCCCTCACTCTCACAGACCTTGGGATACAGGCCAGTCCTCGCCTACAGACAGCCCCCCAACCTGAAGCTAATACTCACCAGTAACTACACACGACCACAACAAAAACACCAGCCCAGGAACCAAACCCTGCTACAAACCCGGATGCCAACTCTGTTCACGTATCTATTAAAGGGACATCATCATAGGACCTAACCACATCAGCCTCACCATCCGGGGCTCGTTCATCTGCACATCTACCAATGTGATATATGCCATCATGTGCCAGCAATGGCCCTCTGCCATGTACATTGGCCAAACCGGACAGTCTCTACGCAAAAGAATAAATGGACACAAATCTGACATCAGGAATCATAACATTCAAAAACCAGTATGAGAACACTTCAATCTCTCTGGTCACTCAATAACAGACCTAAAAGTGCCAATTCTTCAACCAAAAAAACTTCAAAAACAGACTCCAACATGAAGCTGCAGAACTGGAATTAATTTGCAAACTGGATACCATCAGATTAGGCCTGAATACAGACTGGGAGTGGTTGGGTCATTACAAAACCTAAACTTAATTTCCCCAATACTAATTTCTCCCTACTGTTACTCACACCTTCTTGTCTTATGTCTGTAATGGGCCACTCTCTTACCACTTCAAAAGTTATTTTCCCTCCGTTGGTATCCTGCTGTTAATTGATTTATCTCGTTAGACTGACCTCAGACTTGGTAAAGCAACCCCCTTCCTTTCATGTATTTATACCTGCTCCTGTATTTTTCATGTCATGCATCTGATCAAGTGGGTTCTAGCCCACGAAAGCTTATGCCCAAATAAATTTGTTAGTCTCTAAGGCACCACAAGGACTCCTCATTGTTTTGGTTTTTTTAATGAAACTTGAGTTTGTATTGACTTCGCTAGTACTTTTTATGTAGCCTGTTGTAAAACTAGGCAAATATCTAAATGAGTTGCTGTACCCCCTGGAAGACCTCTATGTACCCCAGAGGTACATGTACCCCTGGTTAGGAACCATTGATTTAGATGATATTATTGTGACTGGTGGACATGACAAAGAACATCTAGAATCTCAGAAAAGGGTATTGAAATGTCTAGAAGAATATGGGTTATGAGCCAATTGCATAAAATGTGAATTTTTCAAGGACTCAATAGCTTAGGGCTGGTCTTCACTACCCGCCCGGATCGACGGTAGAAAATCGATCTCTCGGGGATCAATTTATCGCGTCTCGTCGGGATGCGATAATCGATCCCCGAATCGACGCGCGTACTCCACCAGCCCAGGTAGGAGTAAGCGCCGTCGACGGGGGAGCAGCGGCGGTCGATTTGCCGCCATCCTCACAGCGGGGTAAGTCGTATCAGATACGTCGAATTCAGCTACGCTATTCGCGTAGCTGAATTTGCATATCTGAAATCGATCCCCCCCCCTGTAGTGTAGACATAGCCTTATTGTGGGTATGTTATTGATGCACAAGGCCCACATCAATCTCAGCAGAAGATTAAAGCAGTCCTGGAAGCTCCACTGCCAAAAGATGTGACACAACTTGGATCATTTCTAGGATTTAGTAATTACTATAGACAATTTGTACCACATCTAGCAACTGTGTTGCATCCGCTTAACTGTTTGTTGCAAACTGGTCAAAAGTGGGTATGGTCTTGTGAGTGTCAAAATGGATTTCTGGAAGCAAAACAATTGGTCACATCTTACGCACATTAGCATGTGATTGTTCCTCGCATAGAATGGGGGGGGGGGCGTTTTATCGCACTCCATGCCAGATGGCAGTGAGAGATCCATAGCATTTGCCTCCAGATCTCTCACAGCAGCAGAATGTAACTGTAACACTGGCCTGTCCTCTTCCCTGATGAAACCACATGGACTCCACTTGGTGTGATCTCAGTGAAACTTTACTTCAATTCCCCTTCATCAATATCACCACAGTCCCCCATGCTCCGACCTATTTACAATATTTACTGAGCTTTAGGCTCTTCCAGCAGGACCTGAGAGGGAACAGAGATCTCCCTATTCTGAGGTCTCTGTATGACTAGACTCAGGCTAGGTCCACACTACCCGCCTGATTCGGCGGGTAGAGATCGATCTTCTGGGATCGATTTATCGCGTCTCATCTGGACGCGATAAATCGAACCCAGAAGCGCTCCCCCGTCGACTGCAGAACTCCTGCTCATGGAGAGGAGGAAGCGCTGTCGACGGGGGAGCTTGCCTGCGCCGCGTGGACCGGCAGTAAGTAAACTTAGTTCGATCTAGGAAACGTCGACTTCAGCTATGCTATTCTCGTAGCTGAAGTTGCGTTTCCTAGATCGATCCCCCGCCCCAGTGTGGACCAAGCCTCAGCAAGCCCTGTTTCACCCTCTCTCCCTTTGCACTCCCTTCCTGTGCCTCGTTTATCAGTGTTAGGCTGATGAGGGTCAATTGAGTTCTTACCTCACCCAGCCCACCAGCCTGATCAAATAATTATCCCAATCAGGTTCTCCTGGGTCACTAATTAGCATCTAAATGATCAGAGTGTAAGCTCACCTACTTTCTCCCTGCACTCTGTCACAGTAACTATGCACAAAAAGGCATGGGGTATGAGGTGTCACAGTAACTATGCACAAATAGACAAAGGTATGAGGTGTGAAGAAATTCAACCAGTATCTACTATATGGAAGGAAACTCAATCCTTGTCATGGACCACCAACCTCTAGCACAGGGGTTCTCAAACTGGGGGTCGGGACCCCTCAGGGGGTCACAAGGTTATTACATGGGGGGTCGCAAGCTGTCAGCCTCCACCCCAACCCTGCTTTGCATCCAACATTTATAATGGTGTTAAATATATAAAAAAGTGTTTTTAATGTATAAGTGGGGTCGAACTCAGAGGCTTGCTATGTGAAAGGAGTCACCAGTACAAAAGTTTGAGAACCACTGCTCTAGCAGCAATCCTTCATCCAAGGAAGGTAGTTTCTGTGACAAACGCAGCACATCTGCCTCTCTTCTTAGCAGTTACGTCTATGACATTGAATTCAAAAGAACAGAAGTGCACACTAACGCAGACAGGCTTTTCTGCTTGCCTGTGACTTCAACCTATAATAAAGACAGAATCAATCAAATTTGTCAACTTGTTTTTAGATTGAGTGTGCCCAAGGGACTTGTCATTTGATCAAGCAAGTGGGAACCACACTAGATCAGGTTTATGAAACCACTCTGAAGGACTGTAAATATACTGACAGCCCTAATCTGGCACCCTTTTACGCATGCAAAGGTGAGTTACCATACATCAAGGATGTGCCATGTGGGGAATTTGTGTTATTATATCTAGTAAACTGAATACAATAGTCTTAGAAGACTGCCACATAGGTCACCTAGGGATAGTTAAAATTAAGGCATCCACCAGAAGTATTGTACAGTGGCCAGGCATTGACCAACAAATAGAGCAGCTTGCTAAGCAATGTTTGGGATGCCAAAAGGCACAGTACATGCCTAAACTAGTGCAATTACAGCTCTTGGAATGGCCATCAGCTCCTGGACAACATCTGCATATTGATTTTGCCGGACCATTTTTGGGAATGATGTATCTAGTAGTGATGGATGCCCATTCCAAATGGGCAGAAGATTTTCACATAAAAACAACCACAGCTGAACATACAGTACAAAAACTTTGAAGTTTGCTTGCAAGAACTGGACTGCAAGAACAAGCTGCAAGTGACAATGGTTTTCAGTTTAGTTTAGAAGAGTTATGGTGTTTCATGAAGAAAAATAGCATTAGCCATATCACCTCGGCACCAAAACACCCAGCCACAAATGGCTTGGTTGAAAGGTTTGTACAAACTTTTAAATGAGTCCTGTGATCCATGACAGATGAGAAGGGGTCAGTGCAGCAGAAGCTGGCATACTTCTTACTAGCATATTGAATGTGATAACTGCTACGTCAAATTAAACATGGGCAATGCTGCTTATGGGCCAAACTCTCAGGTCATTCTTGTACATATTAAAGCCAGAACTCGTCTACAAGTTACAAATCATCAAATAAGTCAAGCTATGGTGAGAGAGCTAGTGCACCTTGTCAGCTACAAGTGGGTCAAATAGTGTCAGCGTGTGACTATCAGGGACCCACTACATGGCTTATGGTAATTGTTACTGCACAAACGGGTCCTTTGATCTATACAGCACAAAAGGCACCCAATATGTTTTGGTACCACCATGTTGACCAATTGCAAGACTCCATGGCTGACAAAAGAAGCAAAATTCGGGAAGTCGACACTTGTTACCACCTCAGTGTTCCAGCTAGAAGCAACAACCAATGACATTATAATGGAAAGCAGCTGTGCTGAGCAACCAGCATCATCTGAGGGAACATCTGAGTCAGACATTGCTGCAGACACAGTATTTCCTCATGGAAGTGTTCATAATGTTGGCAGACACTCTCCAGAAAGAGAACGCAAGCTGCCTGCAAGGCTTGATATGCAACTGGACATTTGGCTGTTTCCCCACAAGTACTTCTAAAGGTGTTTTGCCTATTTCATTACAGTGGTCAGGACAGATGTTATATACCTGAACGTATTGAGCAGAGTGATGAATCTGTTTATGTGAATTTCCAGTTATAGTTCTTTAAGCAGTTTTTTATGTTGAAACTGTTGTTACATAATATTCACAGTTTCTTTCTTCTTCCATATTAAAAGACAGAGTCAGCCCTTCAACCTTGTGTGCATGTCTGTGTTTCTAATCAAGGATTTGTACTATATCTGCCATATACAACAGCCATGACAGGTGTACAAAATAATGATTTATAAAGAGAAAATAAATCAGGAGCTCATAGTTACCCTTTTGTATAATGCCAGACAAAAAAAGGGGACATTCAATTAAAGTGAAAGGCAGCAAATTTAAAACTGATGAAAATAAAATAAATTATTTTACAAAATAAACAATTAACCTGTGGAACTAATTGCCACAATAGATCATTGAGACTAAGAATTTAATAATATTCAAAAAAAGGATTGGACATTTATATGAATTACAGAAATATTCACAGTTCCACTAGATAAGATGAGAAAAATATTTAGAAAGAGTACAAAACTCTCTGCATCAGGGCATAAGCCAGCCATCAGCTGAAAGGATCTGGAAGAAACTTCCCCATTGGACAAATTATTCCATATCTGTCTTCTCTGGAGTTGCTTGAATCCTTCTCTAAAGCATCCTACACTGAATGCTGTCAGAGAGTGGATACTGGACTGGATGGACCACTGGTCTGATCCAGTATGGCAGTCCCCATGTTCCTGTGAATCCCCACTCTAGCACAGCATGCAGAAATTGCAAACTGTAGCCCCTTGAGCCCAAGAAGGTGAATCTGCCCAAACATATGGAATTCACTGCCTGAGGTCACTGAGTCAAATAATGTGGACAATTGTTAAAAACAGCTGAGTAATTTTATGGTCAACCATAACATAAGTGTACATTCAAAGAGAAATGATAATCAAATCTCCTATTTCAGGGTATCAGCTGTTTGCAACAGGGGACAGTAAGAATTACAGTGTTTTGCTGGGAGTAAGATGTCATCAGATCAGATTTTTAATACCAAACTAGAGAGATGAACAGTCTGCTCTAATATGACAAAACCTACATTCCTATCATGCAAAACAAAACAAAAAAAAACCCAAAACCAAAACAAAAACAGAATTCTAGTCCAATAATACGAGTGTTCTACACTGCTATTCAAATAGCTTTTAAATGATGTTAGTATACTTCATGCTAGCATCTTTTAAATAAAGGCTTTTTAAACAGCTATCTCCAGTGTATCCACAGTGGGTTCACTCATGCTGGAATAAGCATAGGAGAATCTGCTGTGAATCACGGGGGAGCATTGCTTTAATATAGTGCAACACAAGCAAGAGCAAATAAAACAATGAAAACACAAAAGAGTTCGACTTTTGAGGCTGTTTATTCTGCAGCAATTTCAGCACAAGCCATGCTGATGGCTTTTCTAATGCCTTAAATCAAACAGCAGGTATCTGTGGCCTTAAGGTAAAAAATATTAAACATCTGCCAGTTTTTAGTCTTGAAACATTGCAGTAGTCTTGTCTGAGGGGAATTCTTAGTATTGCTCCTCTGGGAAGCTCTGTCTTGCTGTCATCTGGGGATGCAGACATTTTCATCTATGCACATATGACTGTCACTTTGTGGTGGTGACCAATCACAAACAACTGAAACTCATGTTCAACAACCAAAGTTTTCAGCCACCAGTTTGCTGATCAAATTGAATGCTCAAGATTCATATCCATAATAATGTAATTTATCACTTGGGGAAAGATCTATCTTGCAGACCACTTCTTCTGACACACAGAAACAGCAGTTGCTCATGTAAATTTTCTCAACTTTCTTGTTGTTTCTAAGAGAGACAATGTGGGTGAGGTAATAGCTTTTATTTTACCACCTTCTGCTGGTGAAAGAGACAAGCTTTTGAGATACATGGAGCTGTTCTTCTGGTCTAGGAAAAGTACTCAAGAGTGTCACAGCTAAATAAAAATTGGAACAGATTGTTTTGCATAAGTAGCTAACACATATTCTCAGAAACCATTCAAGGTGAAGTTCAAGGTAAACATCTCTGCTGTCATAGGACAAAAAAAATGGGGTAGGTGGGTTACAGATTGTTGTAATAAGCCATAAATGCAGTGTCTTTATTAAGACCATGATTTTGCATCTACAAAGTTATGAATTTAAGCTCCTAGGTTTGTCTTTTGAAGGTGTTGAGCAGGTTTCCTTTGAGGATGAAAACTGAGAGGTCAGATATAGAATCATAGAATCATAGAATATCAGGGTTGGAAGGGACCTCAGGAGGTCATCTAGTCCAACCCCCTGCTCAAAGCAGGACCAATTCCCAATTAAATCATCCCAGCCAGGGCTTTGTCAAGCCGGGCCTTAAAAACCTCCAAGGAAGGAGACTCCACCACCTCCCTAGGTAACGCATTCCAGTGCTTCACCACCCTCCTAGTGAAATAGTGTTTCCTAATATCCAACCTAGACCTCCCCCACTGCAACTTGAGACCATTGCTCCTTGTTCTGTCATCTGCCACCATTGAGAACAGCTGAGTTCCATCCTCTTTGGAACCCCCCTTCAGGTAGTTGAAGGCTGCTATCAAATCCCCCCTCATTCTTCTCTTCTGGAGACTAAACAATCCCAGTTCCCTCAGCCTCTCCTCATAAGTCATGCGCTCCAGACCCCTAATCATTTTTGTTGCCCGCCGCTGGACTCTTTCCAATTTTTCCACATCCTTCTTGTAGTGTGGGGCCCAAAACTGGACACAGTATTCCAGATGAGGCCTCACCAATGTCGAATAAAGGGGAACGATCACGTCCCTCGATCTGCTGGCAATGCCCCTACTTATACAGCCCAAAATGCCGTTAGCCTTCTTGGCAACAAGAGCACACTGTTGACTCATATCCAGCTTCTCGTCCACTGTGACCCCTAGGTCCTTTTCTGCAGAACTGGTACCTAGCCATTCGGTCCCTAGTCTGTAGCTGTGCATGGGATTCTTCCGTCCTAAGTGCAGGACTCTGCACTTGTCCTTGTTGAACCTCATCAGGTTTCTTTTGGCCCAATCCTCTAATTTGTCTAGGTCCCTCTGTATCCGATCCCTACCCTCTAGTGTATCTACCACGCCTCCTAGTTTAGTGTCATCGGCAAACTTGCTGAGAGTGCAGTCCACACCATCCTCCAGATCATTAATAAAGATATTAAACAAAACCGGCCCCAGGACCGACCCTTGGGGCACTCCGCTTGAAATTGGCTGCCAACTAGACATGGAGCCATTGATCACTACCCGTTGAGCCCGACGATCTAGCCAGCTTTCTATCATATGGAGTGCTCATTTTGTGAAAAGTGTTCACCCATGGGTAATATGGTGTTTTTGTCTTTTATCATTTTCCATGTGAGTTCATTTGATAGTGTAGTGATTATCTGGTTTCACCCACGTAGTTGTTATGGAGCATTTAGCTGTGACATTCTGAGTACTTTTCCCAGACTTGAAGAAAAGCTCTGTGTAGCAAAGGCACTGAGTTTTACTTTTCCCCCTGGGTGCTCCACTCCTGCTCTGCCCCGAGGCCCTGCCCCCATTCCACTGCTACCCCAAGGCCCCGCCCTTGCTCTGCCTCTTCCTGCCCCTGCTCCCCAAGGCCCATCCTCACTCCTGATCGGCGGCGGCACCCAACAGCTCTGGCTGGTGGGTGCTGTACACCCACTGTTTTTTTTTCTGTGGATGCTGCAGCCCTGGAGCACCCAGAGTCAGCACCTACGCTGTGTAGCTCGAAAGCTTGTCTCTTTCACCACCATAAGTTGGTCCAATAAAAGCTGTTACCTCACCTGCCTTGTCTCTCTAATATCCTGGGACCAACAGGGCTAGAACAACACTGCAAACAATGTTGTTCCTAAAGCAATAAATGATTCATCTGACACATAAGAACTGCCATTCTGGACACCTGGTTATAAACTATTATTGAAATGATGCTAGAGCAGTAATGGAAATGTTTATCTGCAAGTTGATGGCATCAGATGCCAGAAGTACAAGAGTAATGAGCTCTTTAAACATCACATAAAAGATGAACTTACACTCAGAGCTATAAGCCTCAGATCATAATGTACACTTTTGTGATACAACGCTGCTTTTGTCTCATTTCCTGTGGTATCACACAATTGACTTAACTCCTGAAGGCCAACAAAGTACACTGCAATCCAAAGTGTTCCTGAGAGAAAAAGTCTAATTCCCAAGATTAAACCACGAAACTGAATTCCATATAAAATCCAACTGATTTTGTCAAGCTGCTTACCCTTGATAAGTAACTATGAACTACTCAACCCAACCTTCAAAAAACAGTGATGTCCAAGCTAGACAAGTCTATTTAGTATATGAAGTGTCAGCAGTCATTGAAACACACAATGGCCCACCATTCCAAAGTACCCAGTTTAACACAATTTGCTGTGTATCTTGGTTTCCATCATTAGAAAATCTTGCCACATTGGCCACAAACCAAGGATAAAACCGAACACTTCATTAGGACACAAGAACATTCAGTGTATCTCCATGATAGCTGAGGTAAGAAGTTGTATCAGTTCTTATTAGCTCCTCAGGCCACCCCTCGCAGCTTGATTAGTGCTATTGGCTACAATTCTGTTTGGCCTGCCACCCAGAACGAGATCGCCCAAGGTAAAAACAACCACCTCTGATGAGTACATAAGAGTATGCATCACACCAGCAGATTTAAAAATAAAAGAATATGCGGAGCATAAAGATTCCACTTCTAAGCACTGGTGATGTGGTGCTCCTCAAGAATACATAACTACACAACAAACTATCCACCCTCTATCACACTGACTCTCACTTGGGCCATCAAAATCAAAGGATGTTAACCAACAGAATAAGTAAATATGAGGTGATTTGCTATATCTACCTCATTAAAATGCAGTTCTACACTAAACATTAGCTCCATAAAGACTACATAATGTGGTTCCGTGTTAACTGTTTCTCAGTAATTTATTTATCAGATTTGCTCAGTTGTAACTCACCCTGAGATCTGAAGGTAAAGCAGGGTTTTTTCCTTCTCAAACATCAAGAATAATGCAGGCCAAATGCTGCACTCAGGGAGCAATCTGGCCAGTTGCTAAACACTCTGACCTAATCCAGCAAAGCACATAGTTCTATTGAAGTCACTGGGAGCGCACAGCATCTTAAAGGATAAAGCCCTTACTCCTAGGAAACACTACTGTTTTCAGATTCTGCCCTTAGTTACAGCTCTACACCCTGTTTGCCGTCAGTGGGGTGGCAGAGGTGTAACAAGCAGAGTTTGGCGTTCCATTTGGAATTTAGTTAACAATCCTTAGTTACTAATCTGCACCCACCAATAGAATCAGGCTCACTACCTCTTGTCTGTGTTGCTTTTGCTACCAAGTGTAAATTTTAGGAAGCAGATCTGTTGAGTGAGAAAACGTCCCCCATTTACAAAGTCCCTTTTCAGAGTACAAGTACACTTAAGCCATGATCACAGCCAAGACTTTCAATGAGAGATAGGCATCTAACCTGTTTAGGAGCTTTTGAAAAGTCCCACTAGGTGCCTATCTACACCTGTAGGTGCCTAAATACCTTGTACAACTGGCCCCTGCATCTTGACCCAGTTCTGAAAAGTGGTGATATCATTACAACCCCCCTATCAGACCTTTCCTGACAGCACTTCCACCTGAGCTGAGCTGCTCTGTGCCAGACCCAGTGAGTTGCCTGAGCTTCAATAAACAGACCACAGGCTACTGATTGGTTTTGGAAACTATAACACATGAACAGAAGCCTGTTTTTACAGTTAGCAAAAGAAAGGATGTATTGTTCTAAGCAGGGCCGGCTCCAGCATTTCTGGCGCCCCAAGCAAAAAAAAAAAAAAAACCGCGCCCGCGGCCGGCCCCGGCCATTGGGAAAAAAAAGCTGCGATCGGCGGCGGCAGTTCAGCGGCAGGTCCTTCGCTCCTAGAGGGAGTGAGGGACCTGCCGCCCCTGAATTGCCGCAGGTGCCGCCCCTCTCCCTTGGCCGCCCCAAGCACCTGCTTGTTAAGCTGGTGCCTGGAGCCGGCCCTGGTTCTAAGTGGGTTCCCTCCAGATGTCTAGACTGATCCTAGAGAATCCATCTGTATATTGCCCAGTGTATGCTGGAACAGACCTGTGTATGTACTTAGCATTGTGTGCATTCAGTACAAAAATGATTAATAAAGTTCATGGTTATGTACCTCATTATCAAGTCTCAGGAAACTTCCAGTAACCTGGAATAAAATATCCTGCTTTCCAAAAAGCTTTAATAAGCACAAGCAGATTTTGACCTCAAATTTTACTTCATTTGGAAGCAACACGTTCAGATATGGTAACCTCTAGAACACACACTACCACTGTAATGAACCAGATGGACTAGATGGTGCACTAGATGAACAGATGGTGCACAATTGGAAGCTATCCTTAGTGGCAGTTCTCCATTGTGATTCTCACCTCTGTTAATACAAGTTAGGCAAGAGCATCAAGGCTAGAATTAGGCCCCAGAGTGTCCATTGTTCCAGATGTCTTTTCTTTTTTATCTGCAAATTTTATAAACATACCTCATCTATATTTAAGTGCCCTCTATCTCTGCTCTAAAATGCAGTATGGTTAGACCATAGTGTTTCAAAGTTTGTGCTTCACAGCATTAAGTTTCCATGTATATTTTCATCTGCAAGAAATCATAATGCCAAACTCATATGGGTCTGAGTCTCAGTTTCCTCATTCCTGTGTGTGGGCCAGTGATGGAGAGAGGACAACATTGGCTTTATGGCACTCTTGTGCTCCCCATATTCTGGGACCATGCAGGGGCTGGTCTGTCCCCCTGTATACATTAAAGCAGCCTTGGACCTGCTCCAATTTGCACTTTGCTTCCCATAGCCCTCTCCAGTAGGCAATGGGTCCAGGGCTGATGCAGAGGCTTTACGACAGCTCTGCACCAAGGAGTGAGGCCCTCTCTACAAGTGGATTTGCAATGGGTCTTTTCCACTCACTTTAAACTCCTGCCAAAGCAGCACAAAAGGGATTTTACTACAAATTAGCATCAGACGCTATATGTTTAAGAAAGTTAGTAAAATCACATTTTTAGTGATTTAATTCCATTCCTATGGCTATACTGACCTCTAGTGACTACAATTCTGATTAGACTTTTTCACAATCAAATCCATTTATATTTTTCTTAATTTTTATTTTTTGAAATTAAATATTTATATGCTGTAAAATCTGTACTAATGATCACCTCCACTGGGAGCTCACTGCCTTAAATCCCTATATTAAGGTATCACCAAAGTTTCTGGTACAATTTTGTTCAAACTTTAAAGACAAGCTGTACAAGGCAACAAATTTGTGCTGGTCCTTTGGGTGTACACTAAAGAGAGATTTTGAGTTATTACTTATATATATAGCTTATTTCATGTTACAATGTTGTTTATACCCCTGGAGTTATTGCTCTGAAATGTAGGATCTCAGGATGGGAGTTTTTGCAGGTTCTTATAAAATACAGGTGATGGCATTTTTTAGTCTGCTAACTATCTAAAATGTCTAACCTATTTCAGGTGCCTAAAATGCCTAACCTATTTTATTACTAATATAATTCTGCTTTGAGATATATGATCTGGAAAACAATGCAAAGTATGTGCCTGTTTGTGCAAAATGCTGATTTTCCTCAATTCCCACTGAAGTGCTTAATGGGGTACTAAAGACAAAGGCCTGGTCTACATCGGGGGGAGGGGGAAAGAAGGGGGGATCAATCTAAGTTACGCAACTTCAGCTATGTGAATAACGTAGCTGAAGTCGACGTACTTAGACCTACTCACCGCGGTGTCTTCACTGCGGTGAGTCGACTGCTGCCGCTCCCCCGTCGACTACGCCTGTGCCTCTCGCGGTGGAGTACAGGAGTCGACGGGAGAGAGCTCGGAGGTCAATTTATCGCGTCTAGACTAGACGCGATAAATCAACCCCCGCTGGATCGATTGCTGCCTGCCAATCCGGCGGGTAGTATAGACATATCCAAAGCCAATCAGATATAAGAGGATTAAATATATAGTAGGAGAGGCCCTGGTGATTTGGAAATAACAATACCAGACATTGTTCCATTTTTGTTTGGGTATTTTTGTTTTTTAATTAATTCTAAGACTATTTTCCAACTGTGACAAAGACCTAAGCTAGGGATCTGATCCTGTAAAGTGCTGAAAACTCTCAATTCCGATTGACTTCAATGGTAGTTAAAGGCACTTAGCACCTCACCGGAAGTGTTCAGTACCTAAATATCAAGCTCTATATTTATTGTGTTTTTGTCAATGACTGAGACTTAAAGTGGTAGTGAACATGGGGATCATGTTTGTAATGTCTTCCTTTAGGGTTAACATTTACCAAGGGGCTTGTACACACTAGCACTTACTTTGGTATAACTTAAGTCACTCAGGGGTGTGGAAAAGTCACCCCCCTGAGTGATGTAAGTTACACCAACCTAAGCACCGGTGTGGACAGTGCTATGTCGGTGGGAGAAGTTCTCCTGCTGATATAACTACTGTCGCTCGGGCAGGTGGAGTAATTATGCCGACGGGAGGGCTCTCTCCCATCAGTATAGAATGTCTGCACTAGCAGCACTAAAGTGGTGCAGCTACATCGGTACAGCTGAGCCGCCATAGCAATTCTAGAGTAGACTAGCCCCAAGTCATTACAGATAGAGTTTAATAGTTGACAGGGCCGGCTCCAGGCACCAGCGTAGCCAGCAGGTGCCTGGGGCAGCCAGTGAAGAGGGGAGCGGCACGTTCAGCCGTTCGGCGGCGGGCCGTCACTCCCTCTCGGAGCGAAGGACTTGCTGCCGTAGAATGAAGCGGCGATAGAGCTGCCGTCGATCGCGATAGTGGCTTTTTTTTTTTTTTTTTGGGTGCTTGGGGCGGCAAAAATGCTAGAGCCGGCCCTGATAGTTGATAACATTTTAAAAACCCTAGTTCTCAGTTAGGCTATGTCTATACTACAAGTGCTACAGCAGCACTGTTGCTCTAGCGCTGTAGTGTGGACACTTACTACAGAGACAGAAGGGGTTTTCCCATCGCTGTAGTAAAACCTCCTTTCCAAGAGGCAGTAGCTAGGTCAATGGAAGAATTTGTCCATCGAGCCAGCTGCGTCTACAATAGGAGTTAGGATGACCTAACTATGTAGCACTGGGTATGAAATATTTTCAGAACCCTGAATAATGTAGATAGATTGAACAAACTTTTAGGTGCATACCAGGTCTTAGTAAAAATAAAATAGATTTTGGAATGCAAAAGGCATTAAGGGCCTGATCCAAAACTCATTCATGTAAATAATAGAGTAAGAGCATTTCAGAGATATATGGATCACAGTGGAGCCAAAACTGGGAATTAGGTACCTAAACCCAAAACTTAGAGGCCTGGGGTTTAGGTACTTAAGTACCTTTGTGGATCCCACCCTAAGTCCCCTAGTTTGAAGCTGTTCACAGACCCTATCTTTCAGATCAAGACCCTCTCTGCTCAGAGTGAGATGATATTTCCATTGAAATCCCTCTGAAATGCTGCTCTGCTGCACTAAATCCAGCTAGCCATATCCCCATTCTCATTATTAATTATGCCCTACAGCATTTGGGCAAACAAAATGGAAGGAGGCTGCATTCAAAGATCTGGTTTAGCATCAGTCTGTACTTTACAGCCAGGATCACAGTTAAAAATTATTTGAATAGTCCAACTTTCAAACTAGGTTAAACTTCAACAATATACTGAATAGACTGCAGACCTCATAAATACACAAGCAGTATGTAGGTTTTTTTAATTTGCATTTTTATCAGTTTTGAAACCATACAGTGTACACTTCCTGCATCTTATTTTTAGAATTTGCATTTTATCATCTTTGGATCTCCAGTGTGAAGCATGTGATAATCTCATTCCTTGAATTTGCATTTTTATCATTTTTTATTGTAAATTGTATGATGGATTGTGCTTCACTTCTTTATTTTCTCGAAGTCTCTTTCTTTCTCTTTTTTACTTGCTTCCATTTCTTTTTGGATCTGTAGTCAAAATACACAGCATATTTTTGTATAATTTATTGTTATAAATGTCCATGTCCGTTTAAAGACTTATTCAGTATTTGAGCATTTAGCACTTATAACAATTACAATAAAGAGAAAATATTCACTCAATATAACTGACGCATTTTTAAAATGCCACACAGATTTTTTTTCTCCAACATCTTCACAAATAGATCTTTAAGCACTGTGTGAATGCGTGTGTGTGTGCATTAAAAATGCATACCACATATAGAATTTATGCGATAACGTTTGGGAAAATGTGGGCAGCTTTGTAAATGGGAAAACCTGAATGGCAGAGCTTATTTAGTAACTACAGTCAGACCACCACTGAAGCCTGATCCAACAGTGGAAACACTGATTCACTCAGGGACATCATTTCCAGCATTTAAGAGCAATTCAGTTCACCAGGTCTGTGGGTGTTCGCAGACTATTTAAAAGATATCTTCTGAAACTAGCAATCTTGAGGACGATATAAGACTGTATGCCACAGAGGAAGAAGAACCTGCCTTGCATCACCTAGCAATTTCCATAGCTGGGGACCATGGGAGGACCACAGAGATTCCACAAGCTCCACCGCTGTATTGCCACATATGGATTGGGAAGGGCTTCGGGTCTGATACAGACACTGAAGTGAAGATGTATGGACTTAGGTTTCAGTTCAGCAAGGTACTTGAGCATATGCCTAACTTTAAGTCTAAGTAGCCCACTACTAACGTGGTTTCAGTTAGGTACGTGCTTAAATACCTTGGTGAACAGAAGTCTTAGAAAGCAAAGGGAGGGTGAGGAAGGGTGCCAATTGTGATGACAACCCGCCATGGATTGTCAGAGGGAACCGAGACATCCTGCATTCAGTGCATCAGCTCTACTGTTTGAGCTACAGGACTTAGTCCCCTAGCTTGCAGCTGTTGCATTCTCATTAAGGTCTTCTTTGGACAAACCACTAAAGGGGGACAAAGCTCCACACTGTACTAATGTGGATTGCATAACCATATTACTTTGTCCAGCACTGCAAGCCAATAGCTACTCCATACAGTAACAACAGCATAGTAACTCCTGACTTTAGAGGAAGTCACGTATCTTGCCAAAAGTGGGAAAGCATGAGATATTGGGTAAAAGGAGGTGGTCTCAAAACAAAAGGGCAGACAACTATCTCAGATTTTTCAGCACCTCTTAGAAACCAGCAGTCTTAAGATAGGTGCCTAAGTAGAAGCTTCTTCCAGATTCTAGCTGGAGAGAGAATTAAAACAGATATGTCATCTTTAATATATTACAGTGCACTGAAAGTAATGCTGTCAAATAGGTACCTGAATGGATTTTTTCAGATTTAGAGTATGCTTTTGTATGTGGGCTTCTTTTTCTCCACGCTGGTGAATTATAGGATGCTGCAGTCCATTTGTCTGTAAGAAAATATATTTCTTGATTTACATTTTCACTTGCAATTACAGTACACTGCTTCTCATTCTGCTACTCATGTTACAAACATATTAGCTATAATATCAACTGACACAACACAAGCCAGCTCCAAAATATAAATAATTTAAACTTCAAACAGAGACTGAGGGCTTGTCTACACAGCGCCTTGGTTCACACCAGCTGGCATGTAAATTCTAATGTGCACCAGCATGTTGTGCACTAACTGGCCTGGGTGGCCCCTGCTGGCATGCACTAAAAATTCCCAAGTGCATGTTAAATTAGTACCATTTCAAACAGTACTACATTAATATACACTAGGGAATTTTTGGTGTGCGCCAGCTGGGTTCACATGAGCCAGTTAGTGCACAATATGCTGGCGCTCATTAGAATTTACCACCAGCTGATGATGACTAAAACACTGTGTAGACAAATCCTTACTCACCAGTAAGTTAAGAAATCATTTGTATTCTTGTAGCATTTTCAGGAGACCCATAGGCACTCCCAAATCCGATGAATATTTTCATGGCGATCCTCGTCTTTGACAAAACAATAATATAATAATAGCCTGGAAGATATATTTGACTTTTTGGTAAAGAAACAGATTTGGAAAGTGAATCTCAAAATGTGATTTCCAGTGATCTGTACAGCCCTTCCTAGATCCACTGAATGTAATGTTGAGGGAATCAAACATCAGGGAAAGATGAGTTTGTGTATAGCTGTTTCTCTGTGGAAGTGGTATGAAGAACTACAACGTTTAAGAAACTTTGGTTTAGTAGATTACTACATTTCATAAAGATTAAGATCTCAATCCAGCAAACTGTTTAAATATGTGCTTAATTTTAAAGAACATGAGTAATCCCACTGAAGACAGTGTGCTTAAAGATAAGCACACCTTAAGTGCTTGCTGGATCAGGGCTCAAATTGATATGAAAGATTTTGAGCTGCTCTATTCTGTTTCCTAAACACGGCACTGAAAACATGCCTTTGCCACCATTAACTGAAAATAGGGGAAGAACTGAAATAAAATTAACTAAATGGGTAAGAAATAAGGTGGCAATAGTAGACCTTAATGTTAAGATGCATAAGTTAACATTTGGAAACATATTAAAAAGGATGAGGTAATTGTTTACAGTTTAATAGTTTGGTAATTTGGTATGTGTAAAGTGTTGGCGCAGTCAAGCAGAATGAGATGGCATTTTAAGATCAGCCTATGTTGGCAGGCAGACAAGTGTAGGATGAGGTCAGGTAAAGGTCACTCCAGCACTACAGGGAGCGATTAGTCAGGCATGTTCAGTCCAAAACTAGGTGAGAGTCACCATACCATAATAATAAACAGCCCATAGCACTAAAACTTGTGTAACAGCTCTGACTGACAGTTAGATTTAGCAGTTGTGATTGGCCTATAAGTATGGACCAATCAGATAGTGTGCTAATGTCAGGATTGGGAAAAAACCGTTACCTACCTTTTCGTAATTGTTAAAAAAAAACAAGGAGTCCGGTGGCACCTTAAAGACTAACAGATTTATTTGGGCATAAGCTTTCGTGGGTAGAAAACCCACTTCTTCAGATATGTTGCTCATGTCCATTTCATTCTAGGTGTGTGCGCGCCCACGTGCACAGTCGGAGATTTTTGCCTTAGCGGTATCCGTAGTGTCGGCTGTAGCGCCTTCTTGTGTACTGTACCCATGTGCCAGTATATTAGATGCCGCCGGCCCTATGTCCTCTCAGTCTCTTCTTGCCGACAACTCCAACAGAGGGGCAGGAGGGTGAGTAATGGAATGGACATGAGCAACACATCTCGAAGAACAACAGTTACAAAAAGGTAGGTAACTGTTTTTTCTTCTTCGAGTGCTTGCTCATGTCAATTCCATTCTAGGTGATTCACAAGCAGTATCCTTGGAGGTGGGCTAGGAGTTCACAATCAAGTGGCTTGTAGCACTGCTCTCCAGAAGCCAGAATCATCCTGGGTCTGCTTGGTAAGTGCGTAATGGGATGTGAACATGTGGACGGACAACCAGGTGCTGGCCCTACAGATATCCTGGATCAGCACTTGGGCTCGGTAAGCCGCCGAAGAGGCTTGTGCCCTGATTGAATGGGCAGTTAAAATCGTCGGAGGGGACACCTTTGCCTGATCATAGCAGCAGTGAATACAGGCAGTGATCCAAGATGAAATTCTCTGAGCCGACACTGGGCGACCTTTCATCTTGTCGGCCCCTGCGACGAACAACTGCATCGACTGGCGGAATGGCTTGGTCCTTTCAATGTAGAAGGCTAGCACCCTCCTAACATTTAGGGAATGCAACCTGTGCTCCTCCTCCAACTTACACAGTTTGGGGAAAAAAGACAGGTAAGTATATGTCCTGGCCCATATGAAACTGTGAAACCACCTCGGGCAGGAATTCCGGGTGCATCCGCAGCTGGACCTTGTCCTTGTAGAAGACCAAACATGGTGATTCTGAGGTAAGCACCATAATCTCCGAGACCCTGCGGTCAGATGTTATTGCAAGTAAGAACATGACCTTCCAGGAAAGGAGGAAGAGGGCGAGCAGGAAGCCAGAGGCTCGAAGGGGTGGACCGTGAGTCACGACAGCACTAAATTCAGATCCCTTTGGAGGAACGGAATCCCAGACATGGGGGTAGAGAAGTTCCAGGCCTTTGAGGAACCTGAACGTCATGTCCTGAGTGAAAACCGACTTGCCCTGGAACAGAGGATGGAAGGCCGAAATAGCAGCCAAGTGGACCTTACAGATGAAAGGGACAAGCCTTGGAGCTTGAGATGCAGAAGATAGTCTAGGATCAACTGCAGTGAGGCCCACTCAGACCGAATGCCTTTATCCGAGGTCCAACATGTGAAGCACTTCCATTTGGCCAAGTAGGTTGCTCTGATGGAGGAGGCAGAGGACAGAAGGGCTTCCTGGCCTGTGAGGAGTATGAAGGCCCAGAGAGTGGAAGGTGGCATGGGAGTCTGTCAGGCCATGCAGCCGTGCGTCCATGAGCTCAGAGGAGAGCCCAGTTCCCTCAAACAGTAGGTCCTGCAGAGTGGCCTGCATCTCCTGGCATAACCTGCAATCCAGGCTGGGCTGATGGAGGATATGACACTGAAAAGGTCATCCGATTGATCTGCCAACTCTTCAATTTCCAGATTTAAATTGGTAGCCACCCTTTTAAGGAGGGCCTGGAGCTCCTTGAAGTCATTGGAGGGACTGCCAGTCTGGGAGGGGCCCGCCACCGCTATGTCTGGCAACGAAGACGATGATTGCACCACAGGGAGGGGGCGGGTTCCTCTTCACTTTCTGGGGACGGCTCCTTTGGCATTGGAGCCTGCTGTGCTTCCCCAGTGTCGGATTCCGCACCGTGGTCCAACCCTGGTGTCCGCGGTGCCATGGGTGGTTTGTCCGAGGAAGCCAGGGAGGAGTGGTAGGAGTACGGGACCGGCATCATCAGCACACCCCAAGGATTCCAATAAGGCCATTGAGCAGGCCGCTGTCCTTGCTGCCATGCTGCTGCCGCAGATGTTGCACCGGTCTTGTGGGTGGGCAGCGACTCACACTTTCTTGGCAAGAAGCTGAAATCCTGCTCCAAACTGAACCATTCCCCCTCCAGTGACCAGGGCAGAGCTGTGGAAGCCTGTGTCTGCTGACTGACCCTTGTCGGAGACCAGTGTGTAGAGGGCGAGGATCAATTCCTGTCTGATGAGTGGTACTGGGGCGGTGAGGACCAGTGCTGCAATGAGGAGCAGTCCCACACACGGGTGGGGACTGACACCTGGGAGATCGTCTAGGCGATAGTGAACTGCGCCGTGGCGATCTCTGGTGGGAGGTTCGCTGGTACCGCGAGAACGGGGACCGGTGCCTTGACTTCAGAGTTCCATGCCTCGTAGAAGGAGAACACAGCACAGGGACCTGGGTCTTCTGGCCGGAGACTGGGGTTGCGGGGCCGGGGTCCTAGGCTGTGGTGATGGGGACCTACCCCTGCAGTCCGGGGACCGAGGGCACCCCACTGCCCTTTGGGGCGGTCCCATGATTGGCTTGCCCTTAGACAGTAGGACCTTAGCTGAGTCCAGTGCCTGGCTCATCTGCGGTGTCAGCTGGCCCACTAGATCTTTAGCTGCCTGGGCCGCTTTGGGCAACAAAGACCCTAGGAGGAGCCAGAGTCCCCTGCCGCTCCCAGGAATCGGAGTCGGATCCTTGGCTGGGGGGTCCAAACCCAGCAGTACCCCCTTGGAGCTACGGGGCGGATATGTGGCCTGACATAGGTCCTTTGCCTGAAGCCCCGTTCCCCTCCTTAGTTGGTGCCAGGGAGCCCTTCTTTTTCTGCTGCTTCTTAGGCACCGGTAAGGGGGAATGGTGCCAGACGGGGCCCGGTGCTGGTGGTGCACTCCACACCGATGCTGAGGTGGCTAGGAGTGGAGTCCGAACGGGAGGGCTCCGATGCCAGATGAAGCACAGCATTCATGAGGAGGGCCCAAAAGCGGATATCCCACTCCTTCTGGGTTCTAGGGTGAAAGTTCTTACAAATCCTACACTTGTCCTTTATATGGGGCTTCCCCAAACACTTCAAACAACTGTCATGGAGCTCACTAATAGCTATCGGCCTGTTGCATGATGAACATGATTTGAAGGTCATGGAATGGGACATGCCCCACTCCAGGGTGAACTCCTGGCTGGGACTCTAACTACTAAGCTAACAACTGTAAGCAGATTCTGAATGAATTCTCCCCTGACAACTAGCTGGGAGGGGGAGCGACTTCAGGAGCAAACTGTATTTAGATGAGCACATCTACTCTGCTCAGATATCCATCAGGTAGAGCGGTGTTGCTCAAAATAATCAACTTTGGCTGCTGTTGGATTACAAATCACTTTAGTACTGAATGCAGGGATAGTGAAATGCTGTTACTAATGTTGTTTTTATTATTGTATGAATAAAGGGGAGCAGAACTGTGCTTAACCTATCCCAAGTGAGGGGTCACCCTCAGCTGAAAGGATCTCGTTAAGCCAGGGGCTCGAATGCCAGAGACCTGTGAAAGTAAGAGGGGTAGGGACAGGTGTCCCAGCCAGGAGGAGTGGACTCTCCCCAAGGGTCCTCAGTCTGGTTTAACTTGTTCCTCCCCACTGTTCAAAGAAAGAGCTAAATAGGTATCATTAGGAGCATCTTTGTTATGTTAAAGTGCTCAAATGAGAGCTGAAATCACTTGAGATGAGGCAGTGTTTCTGCCCAGCCTGCAAAGAGCTGAAAATTACTAAGAGACTGATGTGCAGAGGTTGCAGCAGAGAGGCAGGTGGCAGTAGAAGGTGACTGACAGTCAGCCAGCGAACGAGTGGCTGGCAAGGTAGTGAGCAGAACGAGCGGCTGGTGAGGCGGCGAGGAACTGTGGCTGGAGGGATGGCCAGTGGAGAAGAACCGCGACTGGCGGGGCAGCCAGGTGACAGGGAGTAGTGGCTGGCAGGGTGGCCAGGCAGCAAGGAGCAGCAGCTGGCAGGGTGGCCAGGTGACGAGGAACAGTGGCTGGCGGGGCGGCCAGCCGGAGCAAGCACAAGCAAGGTGCCTTCTTCCCCAGGTTGGAGGTGAACTCACACAGATGCACTTCTGAACCCCGGGTCCTCATTGACCAAGGACAACCACTGTGAGTTGGGTATGGTGAGGGATCAGAGAGGAGCATAGAAAAGGAACTTTTGGTTGTAGAATTCAAGAACATGAGGCGGAAGGCGCTGCCCCATGCACTCTGCGGTTGGTGTCCTTCTCACATTTTTATGATTATGAATCCTGCTTGAGGCATTTTCCCTAATTCATGTCAGGTGACTTCCCTTCTTTCATTAAAAGTTTCTTTTCTACACTCAGACTCTGTGCTTGTGAATGGGGAAGTATTACCTCTCAGAGGCACACAGGCGTGATGTGTAATTTTCCCAGGTTACTGGGTGGGGGCTTGAGCCAGTTCAGTGTTGTGTTGTTGAAAAGGAACCCCTAAATATTGAACCTGGCTCTGATTGCTGCCAGCTCCACCTGGCAGAAGGGTTACACAACTAACACTTAAACTAATGGCTAACTAAGTACCTAAGAACTATAAAACAAAGGAGGTAACAATAGCTGTTGGGAACTGCTAATGCTTTTGCAATGCTAGATGAGGCGCTCCGACCAACCTTCACAGGCAGTAAGAAGGAACTGAGAGGACGTAGGGCCGGTGGTGCCTAATATACTGGTGCAATAGCATGGCACTCAAGAGGGCACTACAGCCGACCCTACAGATACCGCTAAGGCAAAAATCTATGACGACTGTGCATGTGGGCACGCACACACCTAGAATGGAATCGACATGAGCAAGCACTTGAAGATGAACAAGCCAATCAGAACAGATCAAAAACTATATAAAAGGAGAGAGGGTTAACAGGCAAAAGTCAGTCAAGACAGGGAGCCAGGAGAAGATTAGAATAAAAATAAGAAATCTAAGAGAGCGAAGAACAGTGAAGAGGCAACCCCAGGGTAACAGAAGTAGCAGCGGTGCCACTGAGACAGAGCAGAAGGATCCTTAGACAGAGCCGAGGGAGAGAAGCCTACGGAGTGTAAGCATGCTAGCTATAGTATAGGATATAGAATAGAAGTAGGCTTAATGAATGTGTATGCTTGGATTAATAAAGATGGGTGTCTGTGGTGTATATGTCTGTTATTATGTCTAAAACTTAGAGTTTATTAAGATTGCTGTCAGTGTCCTGCATATGACACCATGTGCAGAACATAATCACTTAAGCCATTCTAACTGTATGACATTATGGTCTCAGGTACTTTAACTTGTATACCTGTGCTAAGGGATTTATGTTTATATTTTAATTTAGGTTTAGATTAATTGTGTTATGAAAGATTGGTTACACTAAATAAAGAAAATACTTTGTTTTGCAAAATAACTGACTGGTTGTCAATACTTTGAGCGGAAGGCTATATCTGTGTCCTCCCAGGGGTGAACAGATCTAGTTTTTTCTGGGAAATTTCCTGAATGGCATAGGGAGATCCTTGGTAAGCCTTGGCAATTTCACTAGGCGGGCCCCCTTTCTCCTTGCAAAAGCGGTCAAGTAAAGGGAATCACTAGTAAGCCCAGGAAGGGACAATAAGCAAGCTATTGTGGGGGGTACCCTGGGTTTGTTTTGTGGGGGTAACAAAATGAGAAAGAAGTGGTGAACCAGATGAACACATTAATATTACAGGCAGAGCTGGTAGCATGGCCTATCATTAAGGTTGCTTGACACTTCCCATTATAAGACACTGTCTTCAGTTGCTTATAACTTTGCCAAACTTTAACTGTTTGGGTTGCAGTTTTCCATACTGGGTATCTCAGGCTGAATGTTTTTTGGAAAATTTCAGCCAAAATGATTCAGCCTTTTCCAAGAACAAGACTAGGGGGAAAATACCTTCTTTTGCTTTGTCCATTTAAAAAAAATCTGATGACCTTATTTTTGAGAAGTTTGAACACCCCTATGCTTCGGAACAGGGACTTGAAATTTGGCAGCACGGTGGCCTTTGGCAGCACATGTCTTTTGAATCCCTGTGAACAATTGCTCAAATTTGGCCAAGTTGCAAGCCTTTGGAAATCACAATTTGCACATGTACAGTGGAGACTTCTTAGATTTTAGCAGCTAAAATCCATCTACCCTAAGTATGCTCCAGCCCTGGGCTGAGCCTACTTTCCCCACAATTGCATTTCTGGCCTGCTATGGGACATACTAGGTCTGAGTATCTGAACTGAGAGCAGGGAACTTGTCTCTGCTGGGCCTCTTACTGGCCCTGGCAGCCTCAAGGAAGAAGCTGCCTGATTTGAATGCAGATGGGACAACAGCAGGACCTGTGGAGGGTAGGACAGGGGAGTAGTAGATTGGGAGAAGGAACTGGAGAAGGGCAAAATGGAAATTGGTACTAGAGGCTGGCAACAGTGGGAGGGAGGGTAAAGGGAAACTGGGACTGAGAGTTAGGAAGGGATGGTTGGGATTTTCAAGGAGACTAGGACTGGAAGCTACGGGGGAAACTTGGGCTAGCTTGGTAAGGAGACTGGGAGCTGGGTGAGACCAACAGTGACTGGCTGAGGAAGGAGAATGGGAGTGAGAGAAATGGGGTGGGAGTGGACTGAATCTTTGTAATTACCTATGTCTAAGAACATTCTTTTCTCAGAGCAAAATTCAACAAGAGAAATCAGGAAAAAAGGAAACTAAAAGAATTTGTAATGACTCTGTAGTATTTTTAGTGACTCTCTGATGGAGAGTGGACTACAGTTTAAATTATTTACAACTGAATTTGTGGCTGGAATAAGAGATGATAGTTTGTCCAAAAGAATGACGTTAATCCCCAAATTAACCCCTGGAGACTGCAATCATATGGGAGAGGAAAAGACAAGATGCTGAATTGCAAGTAATAATTATGATTTTGTTTGTGGAGTAAGACAGCATCAACAAGTTTAAAACAGAGAGAAGGCCACAGAGTAAACTTAAAGCTATGCCCTGAAACAAAATGCCAGAAACAAAGACAAGACTTCAGAATTTGACCTGAAACTTTCTTCTCAAGTACCTAAATGGTACTAGGCACTGCCAGGAAGGCAGTGAACATACTTCAAAGATGGAAGAAGAGCACAAGGAAAATGTCATTGTTGCCATCCTGGAAGGACTGCAAACAGAAGCTAATTCAGTTGTCAGAATGACAGAAACAGAAAGTAACAGCCAATCAACCTGTACATCATGAAAATCCCCAATAGATTTAAAACTGGCACAAGAAGTTTCAGAAATCCCCATTTTTACAATAGGAAATAGATCATAACAAAACCCCAGCAAAACACTGGTGAATCAGGGATAAAATTATCTTGTGCAAAGGTGGTTCCTTGGTCTCCTGTTTAGGAAAAAAAACGGTTGAATAAGACATGTTTGGTGGAAGGGAACTGAGATTTTCACTACTGAGTTGTTCAACTAGACAAGGTCTGGGATTAATATTCAGTATAGGCAGTGGAGTTAAAGATGGAACATTGGGTTACAAAATAAAGTTTCTTAAACCCTTCAAAAGATTAAGCACATTATAAAACTGGATATCCAATTACACTAAAGTCAGGTGTATTGCCCCCTTTGTCCTATCTATCGAATAGCTTAAATTTCCTTTCCATGAACAGAAAGAGAAGCGGGAATGAGACAGAACAGAAATGCTTGACTAACAACCACAGCAGAAAACAAATGCTCTGAGATAATCATAATTCCCAAACCATTGACTAAATGTACATCTTTGAGGATTTAACAAAATGAAGTCAGAGTGCACACCATAGGAACTAACCAGTAATACATGGCACAAAATGACTTCTGCTGCCCAGACCTTAGCCTGGGTGGGCAGAGAAAAATTCTACAGAACATGTGCCTAGCAAAGAATTCCAATAAATCCAACTCCCTCAGTAGACTCTAACCTAATACATCTTGGGGAACCTTCATTTTAAATCTCTTTACATGCCAGATGGAGGACATAAGGAGAGATCTGATCAAACTATGACAAAATGCTCAATGCTACTGTTAAGAAACGTCAAGAAGATGCCACGCTGAATGACAAAGTTCTCAAAAGACAGATTTATGTCTCTGGGTCATATCACTAACGGAAAAGGAAAGGTACAGTAGAGTCATCTAGTAAATTGATCCCAGAATATAGTACACCAAGTAAAATTCAATACTCGATTCTTGGACAAAACTAGATTCTGATCAATCTGTGGATGGGTTCACACAGGTGACGGGTCCTCTCTCTCCTGTGCTCCTGTTCAGGAACTGGTCAAAATCCTTTTGAGGACTACAGCTGTGGACTGCACATCACTGCCAGTGCTCCAATGGGCACTATCTGTTGAAAATGGTGAGGATGAGAGTGAGGCCATGGACTCATCTCTTTCCTTCAGACAGCAGAGCTGACTGGACATGGAGGTGGATTTGTGCTGCACCCTCTAAAGATGGCAGAACTACTGCTCAAGAGAATTCTGTCTGATTTTAATTGGCAACTTCCACAGAAGTCCATGACAGTTTCCATTTTTACCTGTAAATATTGCAATGAGACCTGCTTATTACAATTATATTGGGTCAAATTCTGCTCTTGGTTTTTCATAGACTCCAAGACAGAAGGGACCATTGTGATCATCTAGTCTGACCTCCTGTATAGTACAGGCTATAGAATGTCCTCAAAACAATTCCTAGAGCAGATCGTTTAGAAAAACATCCAGTCTTAAAATTGTCTATGATGAAGAATCCACAATGACCCTGTAAACTGTTCCAATGGTTAACTACTCTCACTGTTTCTAAGTGATGGAGAAGCCACCATGATGCTTGGTAAGTTGTTCAAGTGGTTATTTACTTTCACGGTTAAAAATTAATGCTGTATTTCCAGTCTGAATTTGTCTAGCTGGTTATGCTAATCTGGTGGAGTTGCACTGGCATAACTGAGGTACATGACCAATTATACGGCTCTTCTAGGCAAGGAATCCTGTGTAATCAGGAGCTCACCTGTAGGCGGATTCAGCTTGGATTCTTTGGTAACACTGACATTACTGTAGGTCGTGTTTATTGATCTTCCAGGTTCTGGAGAATTCAAGGAAATGCTTCTCCCAGTGGCTCTTTGAGATGGAACATAACAAGTATTTTCAGCATCCTTGCTTTGATCATTTTGTTGGCAATTTGCTTTACCTTTTGGGTTTGAAGCATGCATTGCTGCAAGGGGGAAAAAACAATATTATGCTAAACTTGCTAGATGCTATTCAATGTCTGACATACTATGTCAGAGAGAAGGGCACACAGAGTATGTCTACACAATGTTTTGGAGTGAGCCTCCCAACCTTAAGGGGATTCCAATAGCCAAGCCAAGGGGCTTCCACCAGCATTCTAAAAATAGCTGTGGAGACAGTGCTTTGAAGTTCCAGCTTGGGCTGGAGCTCGGGCTCTGATGCCTAGTGAGGGGGGTGAGCTTCTAGGGACTGGGAGATATTAACTTAAAACAAATTAACCAAATGATTTCTCAAAATACCTTTGCCTGCAAACATGCTGAATGAGTTTTTTGGTTCTTCAGAAATCCATTTCTTTTTCTTCACTCCTTTAAAGTGACGCTTCTTTACTGGCTCAGTGTGACTCATTGCTAAGGGAGAAAAATAAGACAAATTTATTTTTTGAAAAAACACATTATTCAGTAAAATTCCCTCATTAAAGTAGTAAAGCATTGTGGTGAATTAAAACAAGAATAACTTCCTCACATTTTACATACACTTTCTGTTGGATACAGACCTTTCTTTTATGTGCTTAAAAAACGATTCTGAAAACAGTAATTATAGTAAGAATATCAGTAAATATCATCCCTAAGAGCAAAATCATAATGCTTCCAAGAAGTTATGTTGATTCTGTTAGAAAAAAAAGTTCTCAACATTTTGGCAGCAAACCTCAAGCTTATTTTAGGAAACTAGGTGTTACTAGAGTACGTAACAGGTATTTCTGGCCCAAATTCTGGCTCAAAAGGTGTCCATATGCAAGCCAAAAAATCTGAGCCAATACAACATATATTTTAAGGAGTATAGATATTTGCTGTAATCCACACATATGTTCTCCAACTATAACCCATGGATTTTATGTAAGCTTGTTTGAGCAGGAGATCCTTTACAAAAGTGAGTGTGTTACACCCACAACAGAATTTTATGCATGTTCACCCAAAACACAGCATGGCAACTATGGAATGAGCTATTATGCAACATATAACTGACCCTTATATGTCCTTGGCCTTGTCAGTCAGCTGGTAATTATGATGCTTAACATATAAAAGAAAGGTCTCCCTCTGTGCTTACACCAAGAGTAAGAAAATTGAGTAAGGGAAAGACAGAATCTCACATCCTGCATTGCATGGCAGCTATCAAGCTCTATGACCCTATGTTCCCTGCTCCACTACAGGAATCCAGGGCTTTGTCTGCTCTCACATCCAGATGATCAGCATAAGCACTACCTTTTGTTCCTATCAGTTCAGGCCAAAATATAGGAGAAATGCATTACTTCCACTTCAATGTATGTAGGCAGTTTCATTACTTTTTAACCTACTTATGATTTATAGCCAGAATTTGTCTTCTTATCTTTTATTTCAACAACAGAAAAATAATATGCAAGAAATGATTTGCCCACAATAATCATATACATAAAAAACAATATATTCAGATAAGGAAATTTTGTGTTCTTCCAAACATATTCTGTAGTGCAAATTATGGTCCCAATTTAGCAAGGTACTTTAGCGTGTGCCTAATTTGAAATACAAGAGTAGTTCTTAGGTAGATTTAATCATGTGCTCAAGTGCTTAGCTGAATCAAGACCTTATACTGGTTTTCATTAGGGTCCCGATTCTGTGAGATGCTATGCTCCCTCAATTCTCATCGACTTTCACTGGAATTGAGAGTGATCACCGCCTCCAAGGATTAGACCTTTGGGCTTTAGGAAGATAAAGATAACTAGCAAGCTGATAGTGTTATATTGAAGTCATTGGGAGGAAGACTGCCCTAACCCAATTAAAGTGCTTTCATCAATTAGTATGATGAAAGAAACCATATTGTTGATGGGACTTCACCAATTCACTTAAAGTGTGTGGAATATAACATATGTCATTTAGGTCCTGCCTCAAGTGTCCAGTCTAATTACAAAGGAAGCAAAAACTGTTTTCCAAAATTACAAAACATAAAAATAATGATTCAGACCTTTCACATCTGAACGTCTGGACGTAGATAATGCTTTTTCTCCAGTTAATATTTCACTTTGCTTCCCTCCAACAAATATGCTCCTTTGTGGTACATAACAATCACCTCCTGCAAAAAATTATGATGCATCACCAAATTATAAACAGAGACATGGTATGTCCTCATTTTAAGATAAAATTGATTGTACTGTATTTAAAATGCAGAATGCAACCTTTTCACTTTATTCTTTTTTATCATTTAATTTGTGTTAGTTTTTGGTTAAATTCATATAAAATAGTAAGAACATAAACATGAAAAACAAATAGAAAGCAGTTATGTAAAAATGTGTTTATAAAAGTCAGATAAATGAAAAATGTATTTAATATTCTTTTAATTCATACCTCTCAGTATGAATGTACATTTCTATAATTAATTCTCCCTCTGAATTAACTCTTGATTAACCAAATACAAAGCACTAGGACAACAGGCAATAACACATAAAACATAAAACGAACACATACCTTGCTTATAATACATACAGGGCCCAGGAAAGTGATAAAATTTATAAAATGCTACCAAAAACCCTATTATTTCTGCTATTACTTACATCTGATATCTTTCTGATAAGATCACTCATTTTTTTTTGCAAGAAAAATGCAGCAAAATTAATCTATCTGGGCTGAATCAGCATTTGACACAGTACCACATGGGAAATTATTAAACTGGAGAGGATGGGGTTTCAAAGGAAAAGGAGCTAGCCAATGCTAGGTAAACATAAATGCTTGTGGTATCCAGGTTCATTCTTAATGACTGAAATCCTGATCCTGTACTGAGATCTCTAAGCAGACTCCTATGGCTGCACAGAACCCACTGAAAATGGGCACAAGGATCTGCCCACATGGAACAGCTTGCAAGATCGGGGCCTTAATACTAAAAACATAGTCTGTTCAGCTTTACTAACGATATTCTCTCAACTACACCTCTACCCCTATATAACGCTGTCCTCGGGAGCCAAAAAATCTTACCGCATTATAGGTGAAACCGCGTTATATTGAACTTGCTTTGATCTGCCGGAGTGCATAGCCCCGCTCCCCCGGAGCGCTGATTTACTGCCTTATATCCGAATTCGTGTTATATTGGGTCGAGTTATATCGGGGTAGAGGTGTATAGCAATTTCTGAAAGTTTAGTATACCCGTTATATCTGACTGTCATGCGTGTCTGAGTTTCTTTGCAGCCAGCGTAGCTCTAAGAAACAATCTCTTTTTCAAGATTAAATTAAAATCCAATTAAGTGGAGTCACCAAACTGAAAATATTTTTTCATTATGTTACTGAGATGGGTGGAATTCAAATACAACAGTAATAATTTTTTTATTAACAGCATTAAAAATAAAAAGACTTTACAGAAAATACAGAAATAAATTCCATGAAAGGTATATTTGGAAATTATTTTATCTACCAAAGGATATTAGATAATGAGAACACATATTTTAAAGTAATTACCTCCATTTTCAAAGGTACCAAGATCAGTCCTGGTGTTACCATCTAATGATGCTGTTACCTCTCCTTGTCTTTCTATAATATTAAACTTTGTTGGAACTGTAACACCATCACCTGGAAAGAAAACAGAGGGGTTTTTTTGGCTTAGTTATGTGGAGTCAGTGCATTTATGATAGATGAATGAGCTTGGGAGAGTAAACAAAGTTATGGATAGCACTGTGCATCATGGACATTTGTGCACACTGACTGATTTTATGGATAGACACATCTGCAAGCATTTCTGAATTATGAGCAAAACTTGCATGAATGCTTAAAGGATTAATAGAATTAAATCTCAGAGTATAAAGTTGAGGGTAAACCCCTATCTCTGACAGAGGTATTTCAAAAATACAATGTACTAAAACTTTTGAATTGATATCTGAGCAAATCATGTTTATTGCACATATATCAAACATATTTAATTGTACTGCAAATGATTAGCCACTTCACTTCAGCATAATTAATTTAATTCTACTTGTATTATTTCTTTCTGTAAACAATGACAGATCACCAGCACATTTTTATTCATCAGCAGATTTGGTCAAAATTCAGACCTACGAAAGGAAGTATCCTCATAGGATGCAACTGCTCCAGCCTCCTGTCAAATCCACAGAGTTCATATTCCACAGACACTCCACAGCCAGACCCACGGAGGTGGGATCCTGCGGTGGGGGATATGGGCAGTATGCTTTAATAAATTCCCTGACTTTTGTCTCGCACAGGTCTTAACAGGAAAGATCTGCCTAAGGTTTCTGGGGCCTCAGTGAGCATTTCTACACTGCCTCTGGGAGCAAGCCTCCCAATCCTGGTCCACAGATGTGTGGTAGATGGGCTCGTGTTAGAGCTTTAAAAATAGCTGTGTAGACATTGTAACGGATGCTGGAGCTTGGGCTCTGAAGCACTGTCTACATAGCTATTTTTAGAATGCTAGCATGAGCACCCACTAACACAAGTCTGTGGACCCAAGCTGGGCGGCTCACTCCCAGATGCAGTGTAGACATACCCAGTGAGGTCAGATTATGGATCCAAGTTAGTGTTGCTTTTGCTAACGAATATCATAAAAGTGAACAGAACCTGACTGCATCCCAAGAAGTATAGTTAGACATTGTGATATTCATAACTGACTGCTCTGTGCCATTATAAACTTTCCTTTTTGAAGATAATGTCACTCTCCTCCCACACCACTCTCTATGACTTAATCATTGGTTTAGAGTATATTTCCTCTAACCTCTCCTTAAATATTCTCCTTTCCACTTTTATTAAGTCATTTGGGTACTTTGTAATGTAACTTATGCACTGTAAGTACATGAAATACACATTACACGATTCCTGTGAAGTGCCACCACACACAGGCTATAGGAGAGCTGCAAAGAGGTTAATATTATAACTACTCAGATCACATGATTGATGTTTATGAATATAAATATAACCTCCTCAAAAGTACTTTAACGGAAATACCTATACTCCCAAGACAAAATTCACAGGATATTGTGGAGAGAAACTATTTTTTCTCTCTCTTCAAGCCTATTAAAAAGGTTAAATTGGTAAAAACCAGAGGTCCAAAAATATAATACTTTTACCAACCAATATTATCTCAGATTATCTCTATCTGAACCAAAATAATATACTCTCTTTCACTTTGCAGTTCTTCATTATTGTTCACTATTTTCCTGCTTCAATTTTCTTTATATGTCATTGTAGATCCAGATGGTTATCCATGAAGTTTTCCATTTTGTTGTAAACAACTTTATGGCAATGATAAATGTGTTACTAATACTAACATCTCACTTCTTTCTCAAACACTTTAATGGCCAACACACTAATTACACTAACGTCCGGGAATGTTCAGAGCATAAATCACTCTGTTAAGAAGCAGCAATACTATCACCTATTATAATAATAAAAGCTGACATTGATTTTTGCAGGCATACCACCTGGCTAACGGGGAAAAAGAAAAACTCTTTAAAATCTTGAGTGGAATAAATGTTCATTAATTCATGTGCCTTGGAGCTCAGATGTGTTGTAGCAGGCCCAATAAAAAAAAGAGATTGTAACCTTATTTCAAAAGATACTAGAAGACAAATTGTAGCAGAGATGCATGCCATGGAGTTCAGGAAAGTACAAGATGTTAACCTTGGTTCTACTCAATTGACCTGGCCTTATTTCATCATTCTGTAGTCAATGCAGGTGTCCCATCCTCGTCACCATGTCTATGCTGTTTCCATTTAATTAAAAAAGTCACAAAAATATTTCTATTGGTTTTATTTGTATAATTCTTTTTTTCTAAATTTGCAAAACCTAATATTTGGATCTAAACTACCTGATGGTGTCTTTCTATGTAATTACATATATATAAACATTATCCTTGAAGTGAAAAGCGTTACCACTCAAGTACTTACCTTCCTGTAAGTCTCTGCCAGTTTCCATGGGTTTCAATAGCTCATTATCCAGTGTTGAAGACATGATTTTTGCTGACTGGTTCTCCTGAGGAGTCTGAATTCTGTAATATTCTCCTACTCATGCCCCCCAAAAGAAAGAAAAAATTGTCTTTACTTACTGATTATATTAATATTTTTTAAATTATCAATAATTATATATTTACCAGATTTATAACACATCTCCTTTATTGCTTTTTCTTCCTCAATGTCTGCCGGAGTCTTTGTCAATAAATAAGAGGCATCTATAGGAAATATTTTTAAAAGAGAGAACTATACCTGAGTACAGACACCTCAGGATTTGTTAATGCACTATTCTTAAATATAAACAATTTCATTATAAAATGAAGTAACTTTCCCCCCCCTTTCCTATTGCTAGTGTATCCCAGCCCTCTGCTTTCTGGACAGAAAAACTATTGCTTATTGATAGATATTTTTATGACCAATATTGTCTTAGTTACAATGAAAGTCAAAAGGTTTACCATTATTGATGTTTATTTTAGATGGTGATTAAATTAAAAATAATTCAAAAGCCTTTCTTCAGTCCTATCAAAACAACCATACAATCACACATAAAAGGAAGTGATCTTGAGTGGGTAAATAAATACTTGAGTTGAATGACCTATTCTCTGATAGGCTATCTGGGGACGCACTGAGCATATTCTGCACATTCATAAGACACTTGGCTAAAGCCTTGTCTTCACAAGGAAGCTGGACATATATAATTAACTATTTGTTTTTGAATCAATTTAGTCAATTCAGTGCAAACCCATGTGTGGACACTCTTATTTCAGTTTAAGAGTGATTTAGTTCAGAAGCACAACCAAAATAGGACTGTCTACGTAGGGGTGAGAAATAAAACTGATTTAAATGATTGGGCAACAAAATGACAAATGAAATTTAATGTGGATAAATGTAAAGTAATTGGAAAAAATAACCCCAACTATACATACAATATGATGGGGGCTAATTTAGCTACAACAAGTCAGGAAAAAGATCTTGGAGTCATCGTGGATAGTTCTCTGAAAATGTCCACGCAGTGTGCAGAGGCGGTCAAAAAAGCAAACAGGATGTTAGGAATCATTAAAAAGGGGATAGAGAATAAGACTGAGAATATATTATTGCCCTTATATAAATCGATGGTACACCCTCATCTCGAATACTGCGTACAAATTAAAGTGGTGCAACTTTCTTATGTAGACAAGCCCTGTGGCTATGACCCTAGCCCTAGGTTGAATAGTTGTATGCAACTATATGCAAGCAGCCTCTTCAGAAAGGTAAGTACACACTAAGAATAGGGGTAATTTCAAGGGCAGGTGTAGTCCATGAGGTTTGTACAACCTCTGTAGAACAGCAAGCATGGAAATGACTTTAGGCTGGATAGAACTCTAAGTCTTCTTGTTTGGCATAAAAATTACATCATCTCTGAACTGCTGCAGATACTTTAAATTCTCAACTAAATGCCACCTAGCAACAGCTAACATGTTTTTTGTTAAAGCTAAAGCACAAAATAAAATTAGCATCCTGATCAAACATATACAGTGATAAATCTAAGAGCCTTGGGAGAAATAAAAGAACCTTTTCAATTAGTAAAATGATCATTTAAATTACAGATAGAGCCAAATAAGTCTGAACATCCCTGAACTTTGAGAAAGTTTGGATCTGTATCTGAATTGTTGTATTTCAATGCCAGGTGAATTGTGGCACTTGGATCCATTTCTAATTAAGGAAAAAAGAGTATGAGAATTATATCAGTAAGAAAAAATAGATATTAGATATTTTGAAAGTTTATTGATGAGAGTCTACATTTACTATGTGTTTTGTACAATAAAATAAAGATAATTATAAAATGAGTTGTAATGAGGTTATTCCCAAATATTTGACCTCTTTCCTCAAAAATGGCATGATTGTTGAAAACAGCCAAAAATCTGTTGGCAACCATTTTGCAAATTATTTGAGAAAATCCATTTTAGTTTCAGATTTCAGAAAAAAAGTCATATTTACAGTTCTCCTCTTCTTCCTCTTCCTCTTCCTCCTCTAGGCTGATGTTTATGATCAGTGGAGGATGAATGGGTCTTAAAATGCTTTCTTGACCTTTTAGGGGTTCTTGAGTGTGGGCAGGATGCAGAGTTCCTTCTTGAACTTCCTTTTGGAGTGTGCCATCTATAGGAAAGTACATGAAGTTCAGTCTGTTAATAAGGCACTAGAACACCAAAATCAGGTTCTGATCAGTTTGTTATACATTTGAAATCATAATCGTATTTGACAAAGCCACAAATTGCCAAACTGTGTCTTTTAGGCACTGTACTGGGAAGGAGGTTGGCAGAAATGTGTCTCCACAGCAGAAGGAATAGGGGGAGACATGGTGACTCAGGGACACACAGTGCCTCCCAGAGATTTTCAGCATGCAAGGATAACACACCATTGCACCAGCTCTGAGTAGGAAATAGCATACAGTCCTTCCAGTGGCTGGCCATCTCTTCTGGCTGGTGTGTGGATGGGGAGGTATAAATAACTTTGCCTACTCCTGCCCCTTTTTAGGGGCATGTCTACACTGACTGGGCTCTGGCTCAGGCCCAAATCCCCCTTCACCTGCACACAGTTCTGTCTAACTCTGTCCAAACCCCAGGATCCCACAGGAATGGAGGATTCAAGCCTGAGTCCAACAGAGGCTTCGGCCCAAACTCCATTGTTTTGCATTGTAGAGGCAGCTCAGGCCCGGGTCCCCCAGATTCGGGTCCTGAGAGTCCACCAACCCCATCTCACAACCCCATGGACATGTCCTTTGTCTTTCCTATCCCAAGACTGGCCAATCGACTCCTGGTTCAATTGCAACCCTCCTGGTTCAAATGCAACTGCTCAGCGTTTAACCCTTCCATTTTATTCTGCCCACAGAGCTGCAAGCAGAGTGACCCATCTCCTGCATTTGTAATGGTCACCGCCATCAAGAAGTCTTTTGCCAAGCATGCTGCTATCTGGTCATGGGAGCACCACCACATTTTGCTTAATCTCTGGTGCAAGGTGAGCAAACAGTTCAACTTTCGCAAGAATTCCAGGAATGAGCATGCATACCAGCTAATAGTGAAGAAACTGGCAGTGCTGAGGATTCACTGGACCAGTGACCAGTGCAGGGCGCAGATTAAGCAGTTCAAGACCAACTCCCGGAAAGCTAGGGATGAGAACTGGATCTCTGGGAACTCGCTGTCATCCTGCCACTTTTACAAGGAGTTTGACCAGGTGCTGTGTACTGTGCCGAGCACTGAGCCACCAGTGCTTTATGGTCTCACCCCTGAATACAGTATAGGACCAAAAGGGAGCCAGCAAGTGCTGGCTGAAGCTGACCAAGTGACTCTTGTACCCAGACCAGTCCCCCAGAGCAGCTGTAGCACATTCTGGGTCCCTACTCTGAAGAACTTTTTGATGCCTCTCTGGAAGAGCTGTCCACCACGGAACCGGCATCAGAAACACAAGAGGCAGAAGTAGCCCCTGAGCCTGGTAAGTTTCTGGATCCATGTTTGTTGTTATTAATATAGGGATGGGAGTGATTTCCAGTTTATGGGAGGGATTTCCAGTTTATTACCCAATGCAAAATTTATTGCAAGCTCCAGGCAGCAGTATGTATCTGCTAATAGGGGACTGTACAAAGATTTTGAAGAACACAGCAAGCCAAAATAATACAGACAGCATTGCTGATGCTGGAATCCTAACGTGTCTGTAAACAACACCAGTGGGAT
The DNA here is from genome assembly GCF_002925995.2 of Terrapene triunguis. Taxonomy (NCBI): domain Eukaryota; kingdom Metazoa; phylum Chordata; order Testudines; family Emydidae; genus Terrapene; species Terrapene triunguis. The sequence continues at coordinate 72,094,318 of NW_020664419.1, forward strand.
TTTAATCTGCTAAATGCACATTCAACCACCATTCCACACATACTCAGAGTGTAACTAAACCTTCTTTTGCTAGGGACTCTTATCACAACATGATTTCATAAGCAAAAGAAAAAGGGGTTACACTGGATACTCTAAAATAAGTGGGGATAGTAACTCCATTTATGACAATGTCATTTGGTGGGAACAGTGTCCCAACCTGTCCATGAATGTAGATTCCCGATCAGTGGAAAACCCTGGCATCATGAACATTTCCAGTGTAGCCCACACTGGTATCCATAAATCAGCCTCTGTGGTCCACGAGGGCCTGCATAATAATGGAGTAGTACCCTTTGCAGTTTATGCACTCATGTACTCCTTGAGGAGGTCAAACTGTGGGCACATGAGTCCCATCAATGGCCCTGGCACAGTCTGGAAACCCCATTCTCTCAAAACCAGCAATTACTTAAGGGATATTTGTTTACGCCCACCACCTTTGGGTAAATCACGTGCCTGACTGCGTCTGAAACCTCTGTAACCACTTTACATGGGGGGGATAGCTCAGTGGTTTGAGCATTGGCCTGTTAAACCCAGGGCTGTGAGCTCAATCCTTGAGGGGGCCATTTAGGGATCTGGGGCAAAAATCTGTCTGGGGGTTGGTCCTGCTTTGAGCAGGGAGTTGGACTAGATGACCTCCTGAGGTCCCTTCCAACCCTGATATTCTACACATGGTTGACTTTTCAATGCTGAACTGGTTAGCAACAGACTTGTAGCAGTCTGTGGTAATCAGATTCCAGACAATTATAGCAGCCCACTTCTGGACCAGTATGGCTGCCCTCATGCATGTCTTTACACTGGAGTGTAGGTGCGAGCTGCTCACAAAGTTCCAGAAATGTAGTTTTCTTCATGTAAAAGTTCTGGACCCACTACTGGTCATCCCAGGTCTGCATGACAATGTGATCCTACCAGTCTGTGCTTGGGCCCCTGCTCCAGAAGCTCTGGTCTACATGGGGGGAATCACCAGCTACAGCAAGAGTTGTGAGCAGCATCAGCCAGTCTGATTCTTCCATGTCTGTATCATCCTCCTCTTCCATCAGGCACCTTTAGTAGGTCAGAAACCACCTACAGAACATCCACCAGCATCTCATGGATGCTTTGCCTGTTTGCTGAAAAAGGCTTGCCAAGATCTATTGCTAACGTGGCAGACTGCAACAACTTCCTGTAACGTGTGGGGTAGACAGTCAAGTTTTCCCACACTGCAACAGTAACCAGGGGCTGGAATGGCTACAGCTGCAGAGGGCACTAGGATGCCTGAGAAACAGTGGTTTGACTCGGGACTGAGTATTGCAGTGCGGACACTGGAGCCCCAGATTTGCAGCCCAGGTCAAGAAATTCTAAACCTAGGGTCAATATGCAGTGTGAAGGCCAAGCCCTGGTCTAGAGTCATACTTAAGTCAAATATGAACTGAAGATTCATCACACATGTATTGTTTAAGGGCTACATAACACTCCCACTGAAGTTATTATTCCACTGACTTCAGCATGAGCCCGATATCTTTAGCGTCCATATTGATCCAAATGTTGACCTCAATCAGTAGGGTCTGTGACACACTCACTGACACCATCCCATTCTATGAAGTTGAGTTGGTCTTTAATATTTTGCCTTAAGGCTACAGTCACTTTTCTTGGTTTACAGATCCATAAGAGGGACACTGAGGTCTACCTTTACATGAAACAACCTACTCCACAAAATACAACCTTGTATTCTTTAAGAATATCATATGCAGTAGCTTTGGCTCCAGAGTCTGGATGTGTACATATGGTGATCCCAATCCTGAAGACCTAACTCAGGCAAAACTTCATTAAAGTTGGTAGGAGTTTTGCTTTAGGAAGGGTTGAAAAAGTACTAGCCATTTTTCCAGAAATAGTCTGGATTTCTGGAAATCAGAGAGTAAAAGAGAAATCATAATTAAGAAGTATTTGCTTCACATATTCTCTCCCTACCCCCATCCCCACGTGCCCAGCCTGAAAGGCTTAATTGAAGTCAATTAAGGGGGAAAAACACTTAAAAGTGACTTGCACACGTGATGCAGCATTAGAAATTATTTTTAACTGTCTCCAAATGAGGGCCATTTCATACATATGCAATTTAAAATTTCCATGACTTGGGGTGATGTCCCATCATAGACTGCTGGTGACATGACACCCAGCAAAGAACCTTTTTCTTTTAAAATATTGCCTAGGTTTCTAAACTTTTTCATTATTTTATGAATAGTAAAAATAATAAAAAATAGTAAACATTCTGAGTAAACCAAAATATGAAATAGTAAATGTTTGTAGGTGTTGGTTTTTGTGAACATTTTATTGCTATTCCTATCTGCTAAATCTAATCTGTCCTTCATTTTGAGATTTTCTATTTTCATCACCATAGTTACTATGTGCTAACTCTCTTCCCCACCTCAGACTGTTTAATAATTGAAGGCAATTGATGGAATCTAAAATTTATCTTTACTTAGCTAGCCTGTATTTGCAAGGGCAAAAATCAGTTCTCTCCTATTTCATTTGTTCATTGTATTTTAATTTCTGGAGTAGCATACACCATGTTGTGGCCACTGTGAATGCTGTGTTTTACACCAGGAAAAGGTTTACATAGATTCTAACTCTCTGGTTCACTGTAACTATGAGGCACTTGTCTCAAAAACATTCCCATTTGGCAAAGCTAACCATTTAATCAACATCTAATCACCTGCTCCATTACTGAACGGAATCTTAAAATAAAAAGTTTTCCATTCAGCCAGAACCCCACTTTGAAAACACAGTGTTCTCCCAAATGCCAAGAAATGCTGTAAAACCGGTGCAGGAGGATGAGTTCTTATTTTTTTATTGACATTCGGCTGGTTACCTGCTTTGAACTTATAAGTGAGAAATTTTTACATACCCTCACCCTCTTCAGATGTATAAATTAGATCATTTGTATCAGGAATGTGAGCAGAACAGCCAGCAGTTGACAGGAGAGAAGGAGAAAAATTTTGATTATTTCTTTCTATATTAAGATCAGTAGATCATTCCCACAGATGGAATGGATTATTTCAGATGTTGTTTTAGAAGGCTTCCTTGATTTGTATGTATGTGAGGGAGTGGGGGGAAATTAAAAAGAATAGCGAGAGAAGGTGTAACTGCTGCCCACACAGTTGCAATCCACTAGTCATGTATGGTTAACCAATGAATCATGGCCATGCAGTAATGTACAGTATACATTCTTCTAAAATTGTGACTGCATAAATGACCCCAAATGAATACTATACGCTGTGAAGAAAGTACTGTACTGCTTTAACATTCAGCTCCTGTGTTTGAGTGAAGCCCTGAAGAGACCTCACTGTCAGTGTAGAGGCCATTATGGAGTTGGAAGTGGATGAGAGTGGGTATTAGCAAGGCCCAAAGCTTTACAGAGGTAGTAAAAAGTACAGGGATTTCCTATAACACAAACTCTTCAAACTAGATTTGACTGCTTATACACAAATCACTGCCTCACATGACTGTCATTCAGCACATCAAGGATACACATAGCATGTAAAATGTTACGGTGTATAATTTTTCACTTGTGAGACAAATGGATTAAAATTTGAGTTGCTACTCAGTACATCACCTTTGATGTAACTGTTACCTACAGAAATTCCTAACACAATGGCCAAAGAAATTCCTATGGGAACCCTAGTCAAACATAACCATAAGTCCTTTACTAACCTTGACTTCAGATCATATTCCACCCAATCTGCAATGCTGTCTTTCTTCACCTACAAAGGTTTATATCAACACTAGAAGTGGCCAATACATTTATAGCATATCTATTTCAATGTGCAAATTATTGAGAAAATAGTTTTACTCACTGCTACTAGGTGGCAAAAAAAGTCCATTTATATTACGAGGTTTGCTATGATGGAAGACACAACTGATCCTCACACAGCCTAAAGGCTGTGTTTCCCAGAAACATGAGATTCTGTTGTATTTTTGCTACAGGAAAAATAAAAAAGGGACAGTTTTCAGATATGATGATTATAACAAACAACAAAAAATAATGGACAGAACACTGATTAGTACCATATATCAGTTAAAAAAGAAGAAATATGGTATTGTTGTGAAGGCATAGGACTAGGATACATGAGACCTGATTCTGATCTTTTACAACAGTGTAAATTAGGAATTTCTTCACTGAGATCAATGGAGTTATAATGGTGTCAGATCAGAATCAAGGCAATGGATTCTACTCCTGGCTCTGCTACAGACTTTCTGAGATGCTTAGAAAAAAAACATTAATTTTCTAATACCCCAAATTCACTTAATTTTTGTGTCTCAGGGCTTGTCTATTTGAACAGTTAGTGCGCAGCCAGCTGGGGTGTAAATCTATCTCACATTAGTGTGCCGCACACTAACTGTACATGTGGACCCTGCTACCACACATTAAAAGTTCCATAATGTGCTTTGATCTACTCTGCTTTGAAATGGGAACAGAATAAAGTGAACTAGAGAACTTTTAGTGTGTGGTAGCAGGGTCCACATGGACAGTTAGCGTGCATCACACTAATGTGAGGTAGACTTATTCCCGCACTTACTGCGCACTAACTGTTCATCTAGACTAGCGCTTGGTTTCCTTATCTGTAAAATAGGGATAATAATACCTACCTCACAGGCATGTTGTGAAACTAAATACATTCATGTTTGTAATGTGTTTTGAGAGCCTTGGATGAAATCTGCTGTATAAGTTCAAAGTATTACATTTGTATTCTTTTATTATAAAAAGGATATTATTAATTATTATTATTATGAAAGGAAAATCAGAAAAGCAATTAACATCCAGTGACTGACTTTGAATCAATACAAGTTTTAAAGCTTGCAGTGCATGCTAGCCACAGACTTGGAAAAATAAAAAAAAGCTTGTATCTGGGTGCCACAAGGTCTTCATATTTGAATATGAACTTGGGTGTTAGATGTGAAGTTTAACAGAAGTGAGGGCCAGTTTTGCTTTAAGAATGAGTGTACTTCAAGAAACTTATCTACCTGTATTTCCATATGTCTAAATCGGCAAAGCTGATGTGAACACCTTCCCTCTCTCCATAATGAGCACACAATCTCACTGCCAAGGGCTTTTTCACAGTGACGGAATCGGCACTTGGAACCCTAACACAGAAAAAAGACAAGTCAAAATTGTATGATGTTAGATGCGTCAGTAGTTGGTTTATATCTTCTTTATTAATGAGGAAGTGGACAATACACTAGTCTGTATTACTGTTGTGACAACATACCTGCAAGCAACGGAAAAAATTTAGGACCTGATTCACTGATGGTAGCTCCACTATGCCCAATTCTGCTGCACAGGTAAAAATCCCAAGCCAGTGGGAGTTACACATGTGCGGTTGAGGGCAGAAGAGGCCATTGGCCTCAATGGAACTGCAACTGATTTATGCCAGTGTAAATGGGGGGAAAATCAGGTCCTGATAATGAATTATGCCATAATTGCTATGTCCAGTCTAGTTTAAATACCTGAAGATATGGGGCTCCCATTACTTATGAACTTGGGAGACTATTCCACAGTCTACTGGGTATTACTGTTTTCCTGATATTTGAACTAAATTTCTCTTGCCCAGCTCTATCCCTTTACACCTATTTATATCCCTGGATCACCCTAAGCAATTCCTCACCCTCCTTGTTGTTTATACTGCTCTCAGATACTAGCAAATGTTAACATAACTCTCCCATAGTAATCACTAAGCAAACTACATAGATTTTGTTCTTTCAGTACCCTATTCTCCATTACATAAGAGCTATGCTCAAGGTAGTGGGCAGTGGCAGTCACAGGACGTCAGAGTAGCAGGGGGCATTTTCTAACATCCGCAGCTAGTGTAAAACCTATAATGGGGCTTAAGAAAGCAGGAGATCAGGCTTAGAGAAGCTCAGCTCAACCACATCCCCCATGCCAGCCCCAGTCACCAACTGACACAACTCTTTCCTCACCCTTACAGCAGGGATATCGGGGCAGCTGGTGTTATGCAGCACAAAGTAAATTTAGCAGATTGAGAGATTGATCCTTAATCTTTTCTCATAAATCAAACATTCCAGCTATTTAATCATTTTGTTCTCTTTCTTTGATTCCATCCAGCCGGTCAATATCTTTCTGGTTCTGAAGTGCCCACCACTACATGCAGTCTTATAGATGTAGTTTCACCACCTGGGAGCATGGAGTGGTATGATGCATACTACTTAAATGCTCTCTTGTGTTAGCTAGCATTTGTCCAGGTTAAATTTCATTTTATTTTCTTTCTGTTATTCCTCTACCATTTTTGGAGTTTGGAACACCTCCTAATTTAGTAACATCTGTGAATTTTAATACCATTTACTCCTCTTTTCAGAGCATCATAAAAGACATTAATTATAATAGGGCCAAGGAGTACTGTCTGTAAAATGCACTACTTTATTAAATAAAATCACTGCAGCTGGCCAGACTGGTAACATATGCTAGGGATTTGTACTGAAAGTAATACCTATTCACTAAGGTCCTAATCCTGCAACTGGATGTACTAACATAGACTTCTGCATCACCCCATTGACTTTGCCTACTGGGCCCATTCTCACAAGCACTTATTCAAAGGGTGATAACATCAGGAATGTCATGTGTCTGACAAAGTGGGTATTCACCCATGAAAGCTTATGCTCCAATACATCTGTTAGTCTATAAGGTGCCACAGGACTCTTTGTTGCTTTTTACAGATCCAGACTAACACGGCTACCCCTTTGATATCAGGAATGATGTGATTTCAAAAAAGCAGTATTAAGGAAAGTCAGTTAGTCACACTATCAATACCAGGCAAAGTTCCTGTTGTCTAACAAATTTATAAATGTTGTTTATCACAGGTTATAAAAAAGTTGTTTAAATGAAACAGAAGTGTGTTGAGTGATCTTTATGTAGTGTTTACAAAAGTCCACCTTGCACAGTGCACATTTTTCATGAATTAAACCCCTTTAGAGTGTGAGCTTGATTTTCAGAACTAATGAGCACCCACAAATCAATCTGAGGTGAATGGAAACTGCAGGTCCTCATCATCTCTCAAAATCAGGACCTATGGTATGTCAAATATACATGTATGGAGACACACACAGAGTGACATATATATCAGTATATAAAGAAGAGACGTAAGTTCAAACGATAAACTCCTCCTTACAGCAGGAAAATCAAAGATGCAAACCACTGTAAATTCTACAATATTTACCTTTATGCAGGTGGAATAAAAATAGAAATAGCAGTCATTCCCAACTTCTGCCATTGTCACCTCTTGTACTTCTACTCCACTGTCTTTATACAAGAAGAGTATAAACGTACAGGTAAGAACTACCAATGTGTATGGAAACAAAACTCCTTTTTCTGAAGACAGTGGTTTTCAGGATCTAAGCTCTATTTCCTTTTAAAAACAGACCTCCAATTATAGTATATCTCAAAATTATATTTAAACTAATTACAAATCAGACGGTACCTTCTCCAGGTTTGCCGAAGTGATGAAACATTGAAAGTGGTTGCTAGTGAGTGCACAAATTCAAACTTCCAGAATTTCTCTCATTGTTACTTTAGTTCTTATGACATCATCATAAATGACATCACATGACCGTTTAGACTGGGACTGCTCACTTATTTCCATTGCTGTTGAGTAAAATAGAAAAAAATGAAGTTGTTCCAAATAGTCTGTTATCCTAGTGTTTCTCTGATTCAAAACAGATTGAAACATAATTCACATGAGTTAGAGAATATACAACATTCACATAAATATTTGATGCAGGAACATGTATAGTTTGTAGCCGTATCGATCCCAGGATATTAGAGAGACAAGGTGGGTGAGGTAATATCTTTTATGGGACCAACTTCTGTTGGTGAGAGAGACAAGCTTTTGAGCCACACACAGCTCTTTTTCAAGTCTGGGGAAGGAACTCTCAGGTCAAAGGAAAATGCAAGGTGGAACAGAGTATTTAGCATAAGTAGTTATGTAAGGGACCATTGAAAGCAGAGTGGCCCATTAACACTGCTGCAGTCATAGGACAAAAAGAGGGAGTTAGTGGGTTACAGATTGTTGTTTGTCCAATGATTGCAGGGATGCTAACGGACTCCCCACCTCCCGTGCCAGTAGACTTGGGCTTGCGAGGCTCAGACTAAAGGGCTGTTGAATTACGGTGTAGAAACTTGGGCTTGGGGTGGAGCCCAGGCTCTAGGACTCTGCGAACCCAGCCAGACATCTGGAAAAGAATTTTCTGTAGTATCTCAGTGACCTACCCATCTAGTGTCCCATCACCAGCCACTGGGGATATTTGCTACTAGCAGTCGCAGATCAGCTACATGCCATTATTGGCAGTCATCATACCATCCCCTCCATAAATGTATCAAGTTCAGTCTTGAAGCCAGTTAGGTTTCTTGCCACCACTGCTCCCTTTGGAAGGCCGTTGCAGAATTTCACTCCTCTGATGGCTTGAAACCTTTGTCTAATTTCAAGCATAAACTTGTAGGTGGTCAGTTTATATCCATTTGTTCTTGTGTCAACACTGGTGCTTAATTTAAATAACTCCTCTCCCTCCCTGATATTTACAGAAAGCAATCATATCTCCCCTCAGACTTCATTTGGTTAAGCTAAACAAGCCAAGCTCTTTGAGTCTCCTCTCATTAGGTAGGTTTTCCATTCCTTGGATCATCCTAGTAGCCCTTCTTTGCACCCATTTCAGTCTGAATTCTTCTTTTTTAAATTTGGAAGACCAGAATTACATGTTATTCCAGATGAGGTCTCACCAGTGTCTTGTATAATTGTACAAACACTTCCCTATCTCTACTGGAAGTACCTCACCTGATGAATCTTAGGGACTACATTAGACTTTTTCATGGCCACATCACATTGGCACCTCAGTCATCTTGTGACCAACTAATACACCTAAGTCTTTCTCCTCCTCTGTTGCTTCCAACAGATAAATCCCCAGTTTATAGCAAAAAATCTTTTTAGTCCCTAAGTGCATGACCTTGCACTTTGTGCTATTAAATTTCATCCCATTTCTATTACTCCAGTTTTCAAGGTTGTCCAGATCTTCTTGTTTGATATTCCAGTCCTCCTCTGTATTGGCAATACCTCCCAACTTTGTGTCATCCACAGATTTTATTAGCACACTCCCACTTTTTGTGCCAAGGTCATCAACAAAAATGTTAAGTAAGACTGAGCCCAAGACAGATCCCTGAGGAACTCCACTAGTGATCTCCCTCCAGTCTGACAGTTCACCTTTCACTATGACCTGCTATAGTCACCCTCGCCCCTTTAACCAATTCCTTATCTACCTTTCAATTCTCATATCAATCCCCATCTTCTCCAATTTAACTAATAATTTCCCAAGTGGAATTGTATTAAATGCCTTACTGATTAGATTTACTGTATTCCCTCTGTCTAAAAAATCAGTTATCTTCTCAAAGAAAAAGATCAGGTTGGTCTGACACAATCTACCTTTTGTAAAATCATGTTGTAGTTTATCCCTATTTCCGTTTATCTCTATGTCCTTAACTACTTTGTCTTTCAAAATTTGTACTAAGACCTTGCATGCAATTGAAGTCAAACTAACAGGCCTGTAGTTTCCCAGATCACTTCCCCCCTCCTTTCCTAAAAATAGGTCCTATATTAGCAATCCTAAAGTCAGAGGGTACAACACCCAAGTTTACAAATTCATTAAAAAATCCTTGCTATTGGGCTTGCAATTTCATGTGCCAGATCCTTTAATATTCTTGGATGGAAATTATCCAGGCCCCCTGATTTAGTCCCATTATGCAGTTTGTGTTTGACTTCCCCCTCGGATATAGTAATTTCCATTAACCACTCTGCCACTATCCCTAAGCTCCTCGTTACCCTTATTAAAAACTGAGGTGAAGTATTTATTTAGGTGTTGGACCATTCCTAGATTGATCTCCACCCCATCTTTACTGCTTAGCAGTCCCAATTCTTCTTCCCTTGTTTTCTTTTTATTTATATGCACATAGAACTTTTTATCGACTGGCTGTGGTAAGAAAAGAACTGAAATAATTAGCTCTGCATAGCCCTTTTATATCCTCAGATCCAAATATTCAGAGCTGTGAGAGGGTGTTTGAGGAATCTCAGTGGGTGCTGCTTTCCAGCAGATTTCTGAAGCTCAACAGTGCCAGTGGGTTTATCTCATAATAAGAAATATGCAGAGGCCAACTCCAGAACCAAATTAGTTTTAATAAATCAAATTATTTTGTGATGTTTATGACCTGAGATGATTCTGCTTTCTCTCTGTGATTTCAAATCACTTTAGAAATGTTAATTGAGCACTATTCCACTTCTTATAGATGTGGAAACTGAGGTACAGACCAGTTACTTCCATAAGGTCACACAGCAAGTCTGTGGGAGAGCTAGGAATAGAACACAGAAGTCTTGACTCCACACAGTCCTCCATATTAAAAATGGTATTGTTAACAATAATAATAAATACATAAAATAAATAATAAAATGTCCTGGTACTTGGATAGGCCTTGTTGAGAACAGTTTAGGAAATTGGCATTCCACAAAGAAGTACCATACAGCACATGCTAGTACTTGAGAAATTCTTACACAGGGAAATAGGACAGGACCCTCACAATATATTGAGTTGGAACCAGCAACATTTTCCAGTGACATATATTTAGTTTATGTTTTTTCTGAGAAAGCAGCCATCACTGCTCTCAGCCCAGTCCTGTCCATATACCCAATGTCTCATTTCTATCTTTTCCCATAACCAGGTTTCACTGAGTTTCATCTACCCTTCCATGCCTGGAAAGTCAGCGAGTAAAGATGTGTTTACATTACTGAATAGAGGATAATGAAAGCCACGGACAACATAGATGTAGAAAATGCAGCTGAGCTACTGCAGCGGAGGCAGCTTACAACATTGAGGCTACTTCTGAGCTGAACCAAGGTTGAGGCAGACGATGAAGGTCTCCAACTGCAACACACAAGCGGAAGGCTCGCGCCCCACCTCCCTACATCAGGGGACTGTGGGGCTCTAACACCCACACAGCTACCCCACAACCATTCCTAGAGCAGGGGCATGTGGGGCTGTAATACCCACACAGCTACCCCTCAATCATTCCTAGGGCAGGGGCATGTGGGGGTGTAAACACCCTCACAGCTACTCCCCGACCATCCCTAGAGCAAGGGAGTGTGGGGCTTCAGAGTAGCAGCCGTGTTAGTCTGTATCCGCAAAAAGAACAGGAGTACTTGTGGCACCTTAGAGACTAACAAATTTATTGGAGCATAAGCTTTCGTGGGCTACAGCCCACTTCTTCGGATGCATATAGAGTGAAACATATATTGAGGAGATATATATACACACATACAGAAAGCATGTAACTCCCACCTGTTCATGCTTTCTGTATGTGTGCATATATATCTCCTCAATATATGTTTCACTCTATGTGCATCCGAAGAAGTGGGCTGTAGCCCATGAAAGCTTATGCTCCAATAAATTTGTTAGTCTCTAAGGTGCCACAAGTACTCCTGTTCTTTTTGAGTGTGCGGCTGTAACACCCACACGGCTAACCTCCCTCCCATCCCTAGAGCAGGAGAGTGCGGGCCTGTAACTCCCAGAGGGCGACCGATGCAATGAGCGGTCCCTGTGCGGCGGGGAGGCTACAACTCTCGCACAGACACACCCGCCGGGCCCGGGGGGCGGGACACTCACACACACGCAGGGCGCAGCTGCAGGCCGCGAGGCCCTTCGGCGGCTGCCGCCCCTCGAACTCCATTTCCCAGCGCGCGCTGCAGGCCCGGCCCTGCCGGCGGGAGGCGGCTCCGGCTCCGCTCTCGGTCCGGTTACGCGTGAGGGGAGCCGGGGCCATGAGCCGCCTGGGCTCGGTGCAGCGGAAGGTGCCCTGCCTGTTTGTGACGCAGGTGAAAGAGGAGCCCTCGGCCAAGCGGGAGCGCCAGGTACCGGGGCAGCGCCTGGGCCCGCCCGAGCGAGCAGGGGCAGGAGCCGCGGGTGCGGAGGGGACCTGCCGCCCATGAGGGGCGAGCTCAGGGGTCGCGCTGGAGCTACTGGCCGTGGGGGAGGAGAGGAAGCCGCTCGGGCGTGGTGGACACCGGGTGATGGAGGAACTGGCGGGGGGCGTGTGCTGAGGAAGAGGGGGCGCGGTGGGTACCGAGGTGATGGGGGAGGGGGGGGGGGGGGGGGGGGAGCCTCAGGGTGCTGGGGAAGAGGGTTGCAGTGGGCTGGTTGGGGACAAGGGCATTTGAGACTTGCAGCCACATCTAGCTCTAGCAATGCCTGGTGCATCTTTGAGATTCTTGGTGGATCCATGCATCTTTTCATTGTGTAAAGCAGCAATAGGGAACTGTCCACATACCAGGTTGAGGGTAAGGCAGGTGGAATAAAACCTTATCAGAATGATGATTTCTTTTTGAGAAGTAATTGGGGTGATTTGCTCTTCTTTATCCTTCTTCAGCCCACTTTTCTTCAGCATCTTTCTGAGGAGGTCTTTGCTTGAGGCTTTGGTTGGTTGATATACCCCAATGACTTCAGGGGTAGCCTGCTGGCATCACTCTTCCTTAACTCTGATGGAAATGATTGGTCACATAACACTTCTGATGGGTTCTCTTAGTCTCCTGTTAAAAGGATTTAGGAGTTTATAACCCAGCAAGCAAGTATTGTGAAATTCCTGCTCTTGCAGGATCCAGTCCTAACTCTGTTTCAAGGAGTTAGCTCCTGCAGACCCGAAAGAGGGCGATGATATGGGTATTTGGTGTTTCACATTTTGTTCGTTTAAGTTCTTGGGGCTAATGTTATTTTGACTGTGGTTATGTTAGTGTGTTTTCTTCCTTACATTACTGTTTCTTACCGTTATAAGAAACAGACAGAAGGTTAGGGTAAAGTAAGAACCTGTTACATGCATAATTATCAAAAATTAGTCAAGTATTATGTGGAAGAACAGAAGATTAAGTATATATGTACTGAAACGGAAGGAAAAAAGTGTGAACTTGATTCTGTCCTGTCTTGCACCTTCTGTATTCATCTAACCCAGTGCAATGTAGGTGTACTAATCTGATCAAGTAGCATTTTACAGCTATGATGCACAGGTGTAAATTGCTGTAGAAGGTGCAAAACAGGGAGAGAATCAGGCTCTTTATTCTTATGTATTTCAATAACAGTAGTACTTAGAGGCTTCAACCAACATTGGGGCACCATCATGCTAGGTGCTTTACCACATAGTGAAAGAGAGAGCCCCTCTGTCAAAGAGCTTACAGTCTAAAGAAGAGTGGGGGAAAGGATATTATTCTACAGGAGAATATTTTAAAAGTAACCTTTACCAAAAATGATTTTTCTTTGTCTAAACCCATTTCTAGAAGTCTTACCAACACCATTTCTCAGAAAACAATATCAACTTCACAATGTCCACTGGGTGTCTGTTCAGACTCCTTGGAACACTCACCTCTTTATTCTTTCAGGAAGAAAGGTTTAGTTCAAGACTACAATCTTTATTATGTTATTCAAAATGTGTCTGCTTTAACCAGCTTCCATCACTCTGGTATGTTTATTATCACAATCATTTTAGTACTAGTAGGGCTTCCATCTCTAAACTGAAGTTTAGGAGCAGTTAGTCCCTCAAATGATGCATGGAACTTTTGTTGCCATGGTAATGTCTTGAAGGCATCTATTGAAATTCTGTAGCACCAGGCTGGAACTCTTCTACATTACACACATTACTTCAAAGTGGGGGAGCAGATTGTTCCTAAAGATAAACCCAGGATAGAAAGGAGGGAAGCAGCCTCATTAAATGATTCTTTATCTATGACAACAGGTGTGATAGTTTTATTCGTTTGGCTTGGTGCATTTTCAGATTGTAATATATTGTGATATAGTTGCATTCTTAGGCAATATTAGAAACTAGGAATAAAAAAAATGATGCTGGATTTGTGAATGTCAATTATAATATATTAGAGTCCGTATGGGAAGTTATGGAGTGAGGTTTAAATAATTGTTGTCTTTTCAGCCATTTAAAGTTTTGGCAACTGAAACCATAAATAGAAAGGCGTTAGATGCAGATGTATACAATGCAATTCCAACTGAGAAGGTGGATGGAACCTGCTGTTATGTAACAACGTATAAAGGTAATATGGAAGATTTGTATGCAGACTTCTCATGTTGATTAGTACCCGTAAGTTGTGCATAAATTTCTTTTTATTGATTTCACGTTTTATTGCATTCCTTTATCTGGGAAATTCAGATTCTCACATTAAAAAATATATGGCTTTACTATAAAATTATGCAGTAACTGATAATGTAAGTATACTGTAATTTTATAGAAGATACACCTAGCTGTAAAATTGTTCTGGATTTTCGTATAGCTTGTGAAACCAAAGTCCAGGTGAAAATGATCTTGTTTAAATTAACCTGGTAGCCAAAGAAAACTATTTTACCTGGCTAGTCAGGTTGGCATTTTGTCATTAGAATTTTTTTTCTCAGAAAGTCCGATAGATGGTATTTTATTTGCAGAGGTGCGAGGAAAAAGTGTAGTTCAATGAATACTTGATGAACTCTTGAAAATTCCTCCTGTTCTCACTTACTACTGAAAGTATATTTTTAATATGCATATATCTGTTTTGTGGGTTTTTTAAATATATATTTCAAGCAGTTTGTGCATCATATTAAGTAGGCAAGGTACTGTTCACAGTGCTCTTAGGTTTTCTGATAAGTGAGCAAATTAACCTCAATTTAAATATGTCCTCTTTTTATATGACTTTTTTTTTTTTTTTTTTTT
>NW_020664419.1:72109208-72233196 GCF_002925995.2 Terrapene triunguis
TTTTTTTTTTTTTTTTTTTTTTTGAAGGCAGGAGGGAATAGAATATTTACTGTTGGATATTTTACCTCTCATGTTAAACTGTCCATTTTAATGGCAGAAATCCTGACTTGCATGCTATTATCTAAATAAGCTGTTGTTTTCGTAATTGTGAAACCTTTAGGGCAGCCGTATCTTTGGGCAAGGTTGGATAGAAAACCCAACAAACTATCTGAGAAAAGGTTTAAAAGATTCCTGTATTCAATGGAAGACTCAAAAGGTCAGTGAGGGTTTTTTCTCTTTTTTTCTCTTGGTAATTGAAGTATTTCTTTGAGATAAAGACCTTTGGTTAAACAAAACCAGTATTATGTTGAAATATTAATGATCCGGCTCAAAACTTCTGTATTTCTTTTCAAATACTGTGATGACTTTACTTATCTCCATGTACTATCATTATAATTTTGGCTAAATAGTCACTTGATCCTCACTCTGGGCTAGTATTAAATGCTAAACTTTTTCTGAGTGTACGTCTCCTTCATGGTATTTCTTTTGCTAGAATGGAAATTCATTGCTAGAACAGAAAAATTCTTATCAAGGATTTCCTTTCTGCTAGCGCCATCTCCCACAATTCTGGATATCTAGACTCATAGAAGATTAGGGTTGGAAGAGACCTCAGGAGATCATCTAGTCCAACCCCCTTCTCAGAGCAGGACCAGCACCAACTAAATCATCCCAGCCAGGGCTTTGTCAAACTGGGCCTTAAAAACCTCTAAGGATGGAGATTCCACCACCTCCCTAGGTAACCCATTCCAGTGCTTCACCACCCTCATAGTGAAATAGTGTTTCCTAATATCCAACCTAGACCTCCCCCACTGCAACTTGAGACCATTGCTCCTTGTTCTGTCATCTGCCACCACTGAGAACAGCCGAGCTCCATCCTCTTTGGAACCCCCCTTCAGGTAGTTGAAGGCTGCTATCAAATCCCCCCCTCAGTCTTCTCTTCTGCAGACTAAACAAGCCCAGTTCCCTCAGCCTCTCCTCTTAAGTCATGGGCCCCAGCCCCCTAATAATTTTTGTTGCCCTCCGCTAGAGTGTCTCCAATTTGTGCACGTCCTTTCTGTAGTATGGGGCCCAAAACTGGACGCAATACTCCAGATGTGGCCTCACCAATGCCGAATAAAGGGGAATAATCACTTCCCTCAATCTGCTCGCAATGCTCCTACTAATGCAGCCCAATATGCCGTTAGCCTTCTTGGCAACAAAGGCACATTTCTGACTCATATCCAGGTTCTCATCCACTGTAATCCCCCAGTCCTTTTCTGCAGAACTGCTGCTTAGCCAGTCAGTCCCCAGCTTGTAGTGGTGCACGGGATTCTTCCATCCTAAGTGCAGGACTCTGCACTTGTCCTTGTTGAACCTCATCAGATTTCTTTTGGCCCAATCCTCCATTTGTCTAGGTCACTCTGGACCCTATCCCTACCCTCCAGCGTATCTACCTCTCTCCCCAGCTTAGTGAACTTGCTGAGGGTACAATCCATCCCATCAGCCAGATCATTAATAAAGATGTTGAACAAAACTGGCCCCAGGACTGACCCCTGGGGCATTCCGCTTGATACTGGCTGCCAACTAGACATTGAGCCTTTGATCACTATCCGTTGAACCTGACAATCTAGCCAGCTTTCTATCCCCCTTATAATCCATTCATCCAATCCATACTTTTTTAACGTGCTGGCAAGAATACTGTCAAAAGCTTTGCTAAAGTCAAGATAGATCACATCCACTGCTTTTCCCATATCCACAGAGCCAGTTATCTCATCATAGAAGGCAATCAGGTTGATCAGGCATGACTTGCCCTTGGTGAATCCATGTTGACTGTTCCTGATCACCTTCCTCTTCTCCAAGTGCTTCAAAATGGTTTCCTTGAGGACCTGCTCCATGATTTTTCCAGGGACTGAGGTGAGGCTGACCGGTCTGTAGTTTCCCAGGTTCTCCTTCTTCCCCTTTTAAAGATGGGGCTTCGTTCCTCTTTTTGCAGCTCTCAGAGGCAGATCAGTGTTTTAGTGTTGCAGTCTGGCCACAGCCCTTCTGCTTCTGCTTGCTGCCAAATGAGTTATTCCCAAGATGAAAAATTTGCATAACATCATTATTAAAAAACATTCCAGGGATAATGGAATAGCTATGTACATTAGACCAAGGAAGATGGTCATATGGTAAGGATTCCACTTAATATCTGACCTTTGACTCATGAACTATCCAGGGTGGGAATTTTGGGAGATGCTGCTAGCAGAAAAGAAATTATCAGTAAGAAGTTTTCCCTTCTGCAGCCTAGCATCTCTCACAGTGCTGGACATCTGGAAAGTAGCAAGCAGTGAACAGATGTAGGGAGGTTATGAAACAAAAGTTCGGTAGGAAAGAAGTACCCCACTTTTTGTGAGTCTGTATTTATTTCTGGGCCACTGCTTGCAGCATCTTCCTGCCAAAGGAGGCCTCTGCAGAAAATAGAAGGTCCATGTCGTAATGCTTAATGAAGGGGTTGGCTGTAGACCAAGTGGCTCTTTGCAGATTTCCGCAGTGGATGCAGTTGCTTGTTCCACCCATGAGGTTGCTAAGGATCTCATGAAGTGTGCCTTGATCCCTTCTGGGACAGGAGCCTCTGATGATTTGTAGGCTTCCACAATACATAGTCTAATCCACCTAGCGATGGAGGATTTGGAGAGCTCTGAGTACTTGGCATTTTGGGTGGAAAGACACGAATAGGGAGCCTGGTATTTTTGTGGATTCTGTATGTTTGAGAGAGATTTTCAATGCTCTTTTGACATATAGGATGTTGTGCCTTTTTTAGTTGGATGCTGTGGTTTTGAACAGAATGAAGGATGCACATCCTCTTGTGTAGGCCTGAGACCTGATCAACCTCCCTCCCCCCGCTCCCCCAATATTAAACCAGCCTTAGGTGAAACTGAGGGAATTCACCACTAAAATTGAAAAAAAGAATGTTCTGCTGCTGATAAAGCACCCACACCTCAGGAATGTCCCTAACGAGAGTTATAACCACCAGCATTGTAAAGTAGACACACCCAGGCATTGGGAAATTGGGGAGGATACAGAAAGAAATTCAACAAATGATAAGTTAAGCTCTAACCAGTGTGTTTATGCTGACCATCTGCATAAACGGAGAAGGTCACAACTAAGTTACAATTTGGGCATGAAAGATAAAATGTAAAAAAAACTTGGGCAGAAAGGCGGACAGTGTGTAATTGATAAAATTTTTTGTTATTTAGGGATGTGGGATAGGTTTAGTACATTTGAAGGAGGTAGCTAGCTTTACCTATATAATATAAATGAAAAACAGTGCTTTTTGGGAGCCATTTCTGGACTGCAGTTCAACATCAGGCTGCTGGAACTCTGACCCCTTTGCACGACCGTGATGTGCAGAGGCATCACCAGAAATCCCCAGATGAGTGGATCCTGACTGGCGATCGGGTGAATTTTGTCTGTATATTGGGAGTGATGAGCATAAGAGATTTGCATGGTATATGTATTCTGTGTGTGCTGCTAATAAATAGATGTTTAGAGCACAGCTGTGTAAGGCTCTTTCACTGGGAAAAGATCATGCAGACCTGTAAAGCTCTGAGCCCCATGGAAAGGGCAGGTACTTAAATTGACCAGGTTTCTCCCTGAGCCCCATGAGAAAGGGTAGGTGCCTTACGCCCCGAGCCTTTGGAGGGAGAGGGTTGGGGTGCCTAAATTGACAGGGTCACACCTTGAGCCCTCAGTAGGATATAGGCGGGGTGCCCTGTATTGTGCGAGGAACACTTGGGAAGTGTGGGAGGAAGAGCTTACCTTACAAAGAAAGGATTCTGTTGTCCTGAGCATCATCTTGTCCTCATGGAACATGCAGTAAGGCTCCTGTATAGATAAGACTGCCAGCACAGACTCTTGCCTGGCAGATGTAATTGCTATTAAGAAATAAGTCTTATGGATAAATAAAAGGTTAATACTGAAGTCAGAGGCTTGTCAGGGCGTACAGAACTAGCAGAAAGTCCCATTTTGGGAAGAGTGGCCTGACCACTGGTCTGGCTAATCAGACTGCTTGAAGGACTCTAGCCACCTGTGGATTGTCTGCAGGGAGTCTGAGGATCCTGTGAATAACATGCTACTAAGAGCAGATATCTGGCATGCAATGGTGCAGGGCTGAAGGCCTGTGTCTATGATTTCCTGGAGAAAGTCCAGAATGATTGGAATTCCTGGATTTCTGAGATTTGCATTGTGCTCCTGGCACCATGTTGTTAAATCCTGACCAGACAGGGGAGTACGCTTTAGTATTGAGACGCTGCTAGATTAAAGGAGTCAATGAGTGTGGAGGACAGACAGAAGCACTTGAATGTCTCGTTCTCAATAATCAGGCTGTTAGTTGAAGCCATTTGAGGTTCTCAGTCTAGAGGCCCTGGGCTATTTGGGTCTTCAAGTGAGCACCCCAGCCTTCTAGGCTGGAGTCAATTGTAAAGACTAAAGGATCTGGAAGGCAGATGGGCATATCATTGGGGTTATTGCCATGGACTGACCACCGCTATAAGTTCCAGCAGCTTGATGTTGAACTGCAGTTCAGAAATGGCTCCCAAAGAGCACTGTTTTTCATTTATATTATATAGGTAAAGCTAGCTACCTCCTTCAAATGTACTAAACCTATCACATTATCCCACATCCCTAAATAACAAAAATTTTACCAATTACATTACCTATGTGTCCTCCTTTCTGCCCAAGTTTTTTTACATTTTATCTTTCATGCCCAAATTGTAACTTAGTTGTGACCTTCTCCGTTTATGCAGATGGTCAGCATAAAAACGCTGGTTAGAGCTTATCTTATCATTTGAATACATGTGTTGGAATCTGTACTTGATCTTTCATGTGTTCTGGGGAGTGGTCCCACACATTTAATATAAAGGCTGAAGACTTCTGATGCGTGATTGTGCCTATGGAGTGTTCCTCATACACAGCACAAGGAGTCCTAGCAATTCGAGGCATAGAGCTATGCCTGCAGCTCTGGAGTAAGAAAATAAATTCCTGGGTGGAACTAGAGCACTTTTCTTGGCGTTTATGATGAAGCCATGCACCTGGAAGAGATCTGAAGAGGGTCTGAAACATAGCCCTGTGTGCTGCTGACTGCGCTGGAACTCTGACGAGCATGTTGTCCAGGAAAGAGTACAGGTGAGTTCACTATGACCTGGCTGTGGCTATTATCATCAACATCATCTTTGTAAAAACCCTGCGGCTTGAAACAAGATGAACAGGAGAGTTTGGTACTGATAATCTTTCCTGCCATAGGCAACCTCAGAAGTCTGCGGTGGCACTGTCTGATGGGGATATGAAAATATGTATCTGCTAGATCTACTGAAGTAAAGAAGTCCCCCAGGACAGCGATGACATTGGTGGGCAGGGTCTTCTTCTGAAACTTCATTTTCTTCATCCACTTGTTGAGCCTTTTGATGTTAAGAATGGCTCAAATACCCCCTGTGCACTTCTGTACAGTATCATGCCCATATCCAGAAGATAAGATATTTCATTCTGGATTGGATTGTCTGGTCGGTAGAGCTGGGTAACTGGATGAAGAATGGATGGGGTGGAGCCCACAGCCTGTGGGAGTATCCCAGGCTTATTATTTCCCTGATCCACTTGTCTGTGGTCGATGAAAACCATTCCTTTACGAAAGGAGAAATCCTGTCCCCTTGCTTCAGCTCTTGGTGAAGGCCTATGAGATCTTTGTCATAAAGTGGATTTCAGTGAGGCTGAGGTCACGCTGAACTGTTTCTTCCCTCCCCACCCCGCTCCCTTATTCCATTGTTTGGGGAATCTGACTCTCTGTGGGGAAGAGGAAAGGTGCACTTCTTTCTGAATGCCAGTCTCTGTTCTTTTCTGTGGGCACTTAGTGGCAAGGGAGAAAATATTTGGATTTAGCCACATTGTCAGCAACCACCATATCCAGCTTTTCTCCGAAAAGGAGGGAGGCTGTAAACTTGGCTGAGCATAGGACATGCTTAGGGTACATCTACACTACCCGCCAGATTGGCGGGTAGTGATCGATCTATCGGGGATCGATTTTATTGCGTCTACACCCCGATCGCTCTGCCGTCAACTCCGGAACTCCACCGCGGCGAGAGGCGGAAGCGGAGTCAACGGGGGAGCGGCAGCGGTCGACTCACCGCCGTCCTCCCGGCCAGATAAATCAACCTAAGATACGCCGACTTCAGCTACGCTATTCGCGTAGCTGAAGTTGCGTATCTTAGGTTGACACCTCCGCCCCCCCAGTGTAGACCTAGCCTTAGAGTGAGTATCCACCTTCCAGGGTTGTAGCCATAGGTGACGCCTGGCTACTGGACCTCATTGCATCCACTGAGGCATCAGCTACAAACACTGTTTCTAGGGAGAGTTCTTTAAAGTGGAGTAAAAGTCAGGGTGAGCTCTCTCTTTAAAGGCCTTGAGATCTTACAGCCAGGAAAAAGATGCTCTTGTAAAGCAGGTGGCAGCCAAGAATACTTGGAGAGTGGTGGAGGAAGCTTCAAAGTCCATTTTAAGACTGGCCTTCATCTTTCTATCCGTGGGTTCCTTAGGCTTGAACTCCACTTCTGAGGAAATAATCATATCCCGGGTGAGGGACGCTACATTGGCATCAACTTTGGGTTTATCAGTAATAGAGCCCTTGGGTTCTTGAATGTTGTAGAGTCTGAGGTCGTTGTTGTTAATATGCTTCCCTTTTTCAGGCTTGTTCCATTCATCCCTAATCACTTCCTCAGAGGGAGAAGCGAAGGGATATTGCAGCCACATGTGAGGATTTTGAGGGGAGAAATTTACTCTGAAGTTTACTCACAGGAGTCTGCTTAGGTTTCAGAGTCAGAAAGCTCATCTTCCTCAGTGGGGGAGGAAGAGGAATCAGAGGACTCATAACTTCTGGATTTTTTAATGTGCTTTTTCTTTCCCCTTTTTGCCTTTTAGATTTTTTTTTTTTTTTTTAACCTTTTGAATGCGCTTTGGGAGTGCAGAAACTCTGCTGTGGCTTTGGTGAGATCTTTTGCGGCTTGCCTTACTTAAGACATGAAGACCCTCTCGAAAGCTCTTTCTCAGAATCCTTCCCATCCAGTCCCATTGTCCCTGGGAGGGGGAAACTCATTGTCAGAGGGTATGTCTACACTGCAATTAGACATCCGTGGGTGGCCCGTGCCAACTGACTCAAGTTCAGGGGCTCAAGCTAAGGGGCTGTTTAATAGCCGTGTAGACGTTCGAGCTTGGAGGAACAAGCAGGGGGACACTGCAGTGGCGGTTCAGGGAGGTTGAACCCCCAAAGGGTTAACTGACTCAGGGAGGGGGAGGAATTCTGAGAAGGGAGAACACTGCTCCCCACTGGCCAAAAATTGAGCAAAGAAGTTAAATTAGAGGTAGGGCAGGAGCAAAAGAACCTGCCACTGTCTGCTGCTGCAGTTGCAGAGAATCTGGCAGCAAGCAGGAACAGAGGTGTTCTGGCCAGACCGTTCAGCACTAAAAGGCTGCTCTGCCTCCATGAGCTGCAGTGAGGAGAGCAGCCCCAGAAGTCCAGGATTGTGGGAATGGAAATTCTTTGCCTAAATATCTTAGTAGACCAAATTACTTAAAAAACAAAAATTGAACAAAAAACAACTACAGAAGTGCTGGTACTCTTCCTATGTCAGATTATTTGAATGTTTACTTTGAAAGATGATCAGATGGTAGAATTAGCTAATGTTTTGTCACAAAATAAATATTACCTTTTTTAGAATTTATTTGGAATATTGAAGAAGACTTCAGACCTGTCCCAGAATGCTGGATTCCAGCAAAGGAAATCCAGCAATCCAGTGGAAACCCTTTGCCTGATGAAAATGGACACATTCCAGGTATATACCATAGAGTCTGGTTTAAATGAAAAGGGGACTTTTCTCTACTTCTAAAGTGGATTAGAATTAGACCCAGAATTAAAATACCAACAGAACAGGACTCAAAATGGCACCAGACCCTGCCAGAACAATAGATGCGAAACCTGAAGACACATCTCCACTGCTAAAATGATCAACACCTCCCACACCACACCTTTCAAGATTCATTGATCCTACACATGCCTACCCCAAGCTATGGTGTACCTCATCCAGAGCACTAACTGCCCGAATAACAACTGTGTGGGTGAAACCATAGGCGCCGACTCCTTGGGTGCTCTAGAGTTGGAGCACCCACAGGGGATAATTAACGGGTGCTCCGCACCCACCAGCAGCCAAGCTCCTCACCCCTCGCCTTCTCCCCCCCGTCCCCTCCAAGTGCGCCACGTCCCTGCTCTTCCTGCTGTTTGGCAGCGCTTAGGAATTTCCGGGAGGGAGGGTGAAGGAGCAGGGACGCGACACGCTCAGGGGAGGAGGCGGAGAAGAGGCAGGGCAAGGACAGGGACTTGGGGGAAGGGTGCGGGAAGGGGGCAGGGCTGGGGTGGGGCAGGGACTTTGGGGAAGGGGTGGAATGGGGGGTGGGACGAGGGCGGTGCAGAGACGGGGAAGGGGTGGGGCCAGGGGCGGGTGGGGGTTGAGCACCCACCGAGCAGAGGGGAAGTCGGTGCCTTTGGGTGAAGCCAATCACTACCCTCTCCAATGAACTCGCACCTGTGGATGAACACTTTTCACAAAGTGATCACTCTATATCTGACCTTATCAGTCCCTCATGCTCAAAGGAAGCCTGCACAACACTTTCAAAAGACAAGCCTGGGAACAAAAATTCATTTCTCTGCCAGACATTAAAAATGTGGACTGAACAGAGACACTGGATTTATGGCTTATTACAACACTAACCCCCTCTCTTTGTCCTATGACTGCAGAGGTATTAACGGACCATTCTGCCTTTAATGATCCCTTACAATATGTGCAAACTACTTATGCTAAACAATCTGTTCCACCGTGAATTTTGCTGTAACCCTGGGAGTACCTTTCCCGGACTTGAAAAAAGCTCTGTGTGGCTCAAAAGCTTGTCTTTCTCACCAACAGAAGTTGGTCCAATAAAAGATATTACCTCACCGACCTTGCCTCTCTGATATCCTGGGACCGATATCACTACACTATACTGCATAGCACTATATTCAGGAAGTCCCTTCCTAACATGTCATTTACTCACTATTCAGTTGTGCTTTGTTCCGCTGTCGTAGAAAATTTTTTTCCTGTGGCATTTGGCCTCGCTGATTTGCAAAGCTTTGAGCCAAAA
Source organism: Terrapene triunguis (assembly GCF_002925995.2). NCBI lineage: Eukaryota > Metazoa > Chordata > Testudines > Emydidae > Terrapene > Terrapene triunguis. The sequence goes on from NW_020664419.1 coordinate 72,118,422, forward strand.
GACACAGTTGTCCCTGTTAAATTCCTTTGACACATTTTTTTGAGGTACAATGTAACTTTGTCCTTGGGATAAGTTTATTTTCCTTGTAAAAATATAATTAGACATGTAGCTCTTCATGTTAGTAGAATGCTATAGTTTACAGCTACTTTCTAATGCATGTACAGCTTTTAATGTGCCTTGACAAGAAGTAAAATGGAATGTTTTCTCATAGGTTGGGTGCCAGTGGAGAAAAATAGCAAACAATATTGCTGGCATTCATCTGTTGTTAATTATGAGGCTGAAATAGCCCTTATATTGAAGTGCCATGCTGATGATCCTGGACTTTTGGAAATCAGTTCTGTGCCATTATCAGATCTTTTGGAACAAACACTGGAGCTTATTGGAACTAATATTAATGCAAATCCATATGGCAAGTATAACATGTGTTGTTGTTTAATACTCATTAAAACCTTAAATATTTTAATGTGTTTTAATTGAGAGTGAATGGAATGGTGTTTCTTAATTACAAAATAAAAGAGATTGGAATGACTTCATTAAGCTCCATGAATTAGAAGCAACTTTTACGTTGCCAAAATGGCTTATTAACATATTATAATCCAGTGGTTCTCAAACTTTTGTACTGGTGACCCCTTTCACACAGCAAGCTTCTGAGTGCGACCCCCCCCCCCCTATAAAGTAAAAACACTTAAAAAATATTTAACACAATTATAAATGCTGGAGGTGAAGCAGTGTTTGGGGTGGAGGCTGACAGCTCGGGACTCCCTCCCCCCCCCATGTAATAACCTTGTGACCCCCTGAGGGGTCACAACCCCCAGTTTGAGAACCCCAGTTATAACCCTTTAAAAAGGAAAATGAGAGGATAATTAAAGTAGTGCCCAAAGGGTGGAGTACAGAGATATTATTAGATATTTCAGTGATTGGCAGTTTCCGCACAATGCACACAGTCTCTTTAACTATCTCTTTCTCCCCTCCCAACCTGTTGCATGTAATTCCAAAGGGTTGCCACTAAGGGTATGTCTACACCCAGCCGCTAGTTCGGCGGCTGGCAATCGAAGTTCTGGGTTCGACTTATCGCGTCTTGTCTGGACGCGATAAGTCGAACCCGGAAGTGCTCGCCGTCGACTGCAGTACTCCAGCTAGATGAGAGGAGTACCGCGGAGTCGACGGGGGAGCCTGCCTGCCGCGTGTGGACCGAGGTAAGATCGAACTAAGGTACTTTGAACTTCAGCTACGTTATTCACGTAGCTGAAGTTGCGTACCTTAGTTCGATTTGGGGGGTGAGTGTAGACCAAGCCTAAGATTCTTTTCTTCTCCTCCATGCAAGACTACAACTGTCTTCACTGCAAACAATAGCTGTGTTTTTACAAGGTAGCTAAATTGATATAGTACTGTAGTTGTTACCTCTGTGTAGCTAGTCAAGTTAATCCCTGTGCCTTCCACATGGGTTGACCTTAATTAGTTACATTCAGGTAAAAACTACCCAGGCTATGTGTTCACTAGGATTTTACATCAAGATAGCTATCATAATGCAAAAACACACTTTTTTCTTGTAGTGAAGACATAACCTTGAACTAGCAGGGGCAATGTTTGCTCCACTTTCCAAAGCCAGTCAGTGATGTGCTGCTAACTTTTAATAAGAGGCCTCCACAAAAAAATTTCCTTTTGGGTTGAGGTGAACTGCTGCTGCAGTGAAGTTGGATGAATGACTGGGGCATATATATTTGTTTTCCATTTAAACAGACATCTTTTCTCAGAACCAAAGAAGGGTGCAACACCACTTGCGAAACAAACATTAAATTACACTTCACTGGAAATATTTATTTATATATATATATATAAATTGCTAGAACAAAATGATCACCTCTCTCTCTCTCTCTCTTATAACACAGTTTAAAAATGAGCAGGTTAAATAGGCTTTGGAGTGTTACATGTGCTTACTTGTAACAGTTTATTCCCAACATAACAGCTTTTGTCCTAGCATGGCAGGAAGAGTATGCTATAGTTCTACTATACCATCCCTATTATCACTTCAGTAACGACACATGAAGTTTGTGTTATTCCTTGGGGAATTCAGCACCAAAGAATTAAACATTCTGTGCACAATATTTTGAAGTTCTGCAAAATTCTGCATATTTTGTCAAAATAACTATATAATCCTGCTAGTTTCAATTATTTTGGTAATTTATTTCAAAATACCTGCCAGCAATTATGTCTGTAACAATACAGAGAACAAAAAAGATTCAGCAAATGTTTTTTTGACAGATTCCTGGCTAAGCATATTAATACAGAACTTTGAATAATAATTCATTTAAACTACAATACAGAAACATATTTCCCATACTCCTCAGAAGCAGTGGAAAGGCTTGGGGGAGTCAGGGGTAACGGAGCAGCTGAGGGAGAGAGGAGGAGTTTGAAAGTGAACCTGGGGGGTTGTTGGGTGTGGGTAGGAGAAGTACGGAACAGGTTTTTTATTTTTTTTTGAGGGGGGGGATGTTGGGGAGCCTCCCCCATGCAGACCCTGGCTGACCCCTAGCCTCTCCCATTCAGTCAGGCACATCTGCCCCTGTCCCAGTGTTTCCCTGCACCCCAACTCCCCATTCAGCCAGGCATATCTGCACATGTTCCCATGTGGCTCTGTAGCCCCCACTCTTGTTGAGCCCCTGGCTCAATGCTGTCACCCCTCTAGTTCCTGTGACACCCCTCCCCCCCAGCAGCCCTGTGTGCCCCACTTTGTCCACCCCCCCATATTCTGTGCTTTCTCACCTGGCCCCATAGCCAGGATGCTGTGAGGAAGGCAGCCTCTGACCCCTCCCTGCTCCAGCTTGTGAGCTAGCTGCCCTCTCTTCTGGTGCCACAGCAACCCCTGGTGGATGAAAGATGTAATTGAAGCACATCTCCCACAAAATGTATATTCTGTCATGGGGAGAGGAGGAGGGGGGGGGGATTTGTGGGGGACATGAATTCTGCATGTGCGCAGTGGTGCAGAATTCTCCCAGGAGTATTGTGTCAAGTAGTCTTAACTTGTGGCTCTTCAGAGCATATTGAAGCAGAAATCTCTTAGCTTGCAACAGAGACTTAGTATGTTCTAATCTAATTTAGACTATTTTCATTTGGTAACTGTAGAGCTTAAATATATAAAGCTTGCTGTTTACGTATCTCACCACAATAGTATGTTAAGGGTAAAGCACAGTTTAAGAACTCTCTATTTCTTAAACTGTGAGAGAGTTTTTTCTGTGGTAAGCATGTCAAGGTGTAGTTCCTTTGGATTCTAATAAGATGGTTGTAGTAGTGTTGTTATAGGACACATTTGGAATCATGTCAAAAATCAAAGATATCTATCTACACACAAGTTTTCTTTAAAAACAAAAAAAAGACTTGTTTTTTAGATGCACCTTGCCATACAAACTGCAGAGGTGATTATTTAATTTCCTAGAAGCTGTACCTTTAAAACTGAGAATACAGCCTATATACACTACTGTACTTCTGTTGGCTTACATTTGTAATGTCATAATATTGCATGGGGCAAGTTACAGTGGAATCAAAATTATGAAGACTTGTTATGTCTCCCTAATATGAAAATAAAAATTAATATCCCACGTTACCCTGGACAGGAAATCTACTGCTGTTGCTGAAAAGAAGGGGTGAAATCCTATCTCTTTAGAAATCAATGGAAAAATTTCCATTTATTTCAGCTGAGCCTGGATTTCATTCAACGTGTTTTATAGGCCAATCCTGTGTATCTGACAGAAATATTCTGTGACAGCATTGTAATAAGTAATAAAAATAAGGGAAATTTTGGCTTCAGTGACTGTACATGATTTAACAGGTTAATTATTATTTTTTTTATTTATATATATATAGGATTAGGAAGCAAGAAGCACCCTGTTCATCTTCTTGTACCACATGGAGCATTTGAAATAAAGAATCCACCTATGCTGAAGCACAGTGATATATTGGCTTGGTTTGAAAGCTGTAGAGAGGGTAAAATTGAAGGAATTGTATGGCATTGTAATGATGGACATTTAATCAAGGTAATTATTTTAGAATGTCATGAGTGAATCTGCACTCCCCAAAACTTTTTTTTTTTTTTTTAAAAAAAAAAAAACTGAAACACTTCAAGAACAAAACAACTAGTGTAAAAGGCACTGGATTAAAACACCATATGCACTACTACTTCTAGTTGGGTGAGAATCAGTTTAGCTACTTTGTGAGATCCTTTTTCAAATTAGCACTTCACAGCTTTGATCGGCTCCTCACAAGCCAGTGTGATAATTTTCAACATAAACTGTGAGTTAGGCACTAGTCACCTATCTTTGCTCCCAGTACAAGCTTCAGTGGGAAGCCAACTGGAGTATCTTACCCAGTTTCTTTCCGGGGGCAGGAGGGCTCCAGCACTCCACATACCACTTCTCACTTCTTATAGCCGGAACACATGGCTCTCTTGCCCAGCAGCTGTACCTTTTTGTAACTGCAGTGTGATGTAGCTTTTCAAACTATATTGGACTCCTTGCAATACTTACGGAATTTATTAACTGTTATAAAAACAAATTAACTTCAAAAATTGCTATAGTCATTTATGCTGATGGAGGTAAATCCACCTGCCATTATCCTATACATTGCTTTCAATAAACATTCCACCCCCCTTCAAGGTCTCTAAGGTGGATGCCAAGAAGAGCACACAAATATCTTAGCATAATAGGTCCAAATATTCAGCAAGTAACGATGTATAAAACTCCTGCCTCCACCCTAAATAAATTATGCCAGTAGTTTGAACAGTTAATTGAAAACAGACAAAATAATGGATAACCCCTGTATTGTCTTGTCCTGTGGAGGTAGCACCCAACAATTAAGGCTTGCTTTTTTTTTTTTTTTTTTTTCAAGGGCTTTTTTGTGCTAAAAAAAACCCCTATTATAATCTTTCTGTAACTGTTGTTCTTTGAGATGTTACACATGTCCATTCCAATGTGGATGTGTGCGCATCCTGAGCACAGTTGCTGGAATTTTTTCCCCTAGTGCAAGGATGGGGAACCTCCCGCCCACAGGCCAGATCCGGGCCATTGCTTAATTTCATCCGGCCTGTGGCAAGTCTTGGTGCCATCCCCTCGCCCTCCCCCCCTGTGGGGCTGAAGCCACGAATGTTGGCTCACGCCACTGCAGGGGGAAGCTCTGAGCCTCCGTGCTCACCTGGGCGGGTGAGTTGAATGTTTTATATTTCTCTCTTTAAACTCCCGCCCCCCCCCTCACACAAATTAATTTGTTTTTTACTTGTGTGGGGCCTGCAATTGATTTTTTTCTGTGGGTCAGTGGCTTGGAGTGCTCACATACCTATATTGGAATGGACAGGTGCAAGCACTCGAAGAACAGATCCTTATAAAACAAGGGATCACTTTATAATAATCAAAATGAGCTGGCATTGTTTCTGCAAGAATGGTCTTCAAACTGTGGTTTGTGGAGGACTATTTAGTGATGTAGTGTGCCACTTTTCACATTCACCTGCTAAATCACATTAAAATGACAGCTAAAAAATATAACGCTGTCCTAGTTTTCATCACAGCAGTTGCAATGGTTGCTACCTACTTTTTCTGAGATCCCTATCCCCCTGCTTTTCTTCACTTTTAATGTCTGAATTCCTGCTGCTATCTAAAGCAAGTTGTTATACTTCAGCTGTAGGAAAGTTAGTAGTTTGAAGTGGTATATGGCAAACTTCCAGAAGCAATTTGACATATAAGTTTCACACACTGTGTACAAGAGCTATGAGCTTTGTAAGTGATTTGTCAAATCCGTGACATCAGTGACCACAGCAGCTAGCTGTTGAGTTACCAGTGATGGATATTTGTAATAAGTGGTCAAATGTATGAGGATGTTTACACTGATCTCCTGTTTCTCTCTTCTTAGCTCCATCGACATCATCTTGGTATGTGCTGGCCAATTCCAGAGACATATCTGAATTCTCAACCAGTTGTCATTGCTGTTAATAGGACCAAATATGACTGTGACTTTGAACCAAAGTGTTTGTTTAACCATTTTTCAAAGCTGGATGGGCAGAGGTTCAGTAGACTAAAAGATATAAAGTTTGATGTTTAAAGAGAAAAAACAATCTTGTCAGAGGTGGCTGCCATATGTATTATTGTACCTTCTTCTCCTGCTTTGCCTACAATATAAGTGAATATTTTTGCAAATAATTGTGGCATAGGGAGCTCCATAGCTACAATGCAAATGATTGGCATAAATATGATCAATAATATGAAGCAAAAGAGCAGTAAAGGCAAATCCAAAATAGATCACCCTCTCTTAGATTTCAGCACATTTGTTGTTTGGTTTTGAAAGAGCCTTAAATGTTGAAACTGTTGGGGCTAAGAGGAGGACAGTGTTTAATGTTAGCTGCTTTCAGGGGCTTGTATAGTGAAGCAGAAAGTGATGGTTTTAAAACAAAAACAGAAGTCAGCTAACTTTTAGAGTTTCTGAATTTTTACAGCCTGCAGTTTATTCTGAAGTCAAACTGCAACTCACAGGACACTCTCATGTTTGGGCCCAATGCTTTCTATTATATCTGTGAAGTAACACAGATTTAAATCAGTAAGTGAGACCATAATCAGGCCCTACATTTTTTAAAAATGTTTACAATTGTAACAATTTTTTATTTGGATTTAAACATTCCACAATATTTGTAATCTCCCCCCGCCCTCCCATGCTGCAGTAGTGTGCTACAGCTTGAAAACCAAGTAGTGAAATTGTTTACATTATCTAATCTCTTGGGACAAACTGTTTTTTTTTGTTTTGTTAATAAGCTAGCATAAATAGTGAAAAGTAAACTAGTTTTAATTATTTTGAAAATGCTTTGTAGAAACAGACAAATAAAAGGAATGTGATAGTCCATAACCGTTTAGAAAATAACTATCAAGAGCAGCATGTAATGTTTCAAAAACTTAACTTAGAAAAATAGACAATTCAAATTGTGTATTCTCACAATTTGGTTCTATTTACATCTGTGCTCTGCATGTACCATACATCCACCAACACTAAATCTATAAAAATATTAACAGTTTTCAAATAAATTAAATTAGCTTTACATCTAAGCACACACATATATATATATATATATATTCATTGCCTTGAAGTATTACAACTCTTTCTGTTGTGGAGTAGTGTCAGGCAGCAGGTCTGGCTTTGTAGTCAAGGGCTTCCTCACCCCAGGATTGCTGAAATCCTTTGATCTCTCCTGCTGTCATTTCTGAACTAAAGCATAAAATATGCAAAACAAGTGGGGAGGAAATAAGACAAGTTTTCACATTGATTGCTAGATCTATAGCATCTGAAGTACTAATGACAAGATTTTAGTAACTTTTTTGAAAAGTCTGCTTCTCTCTTTCTCTGGTGTCAAACTATTGTAACTTCAATGGAGCTGGTCCTAATTCACAACGGTGAGAAATTAGACTCAAGCTTGCATACAAGTGGTATTACATATAACCGCCAAGTGACGCAATTTATGTGTTACTTCTTAAAATACTTAACATGGATTTAATCAATAGACACATTGGCTGGAATATCCAATTGAACACCAAACTGTTCAGAAAGCTTCTTTAATTTCTCCTCCAAGATAATATTTTTTTTTACTTCTTCATTGTAGTTGTATTTCAGATCCTCAATTTCTTCAAAAAAGGAAGGGTCAAAGTTATCCAGTTCTCTTTTCAGCTGTTTGATTTCTTCCTAATAAAAGAATTGAATAGTACCAACTTACTACAATTCAAAATTCTACATTCTGTTTTTGTGTCAACGTGTATATAAAAGGACTAAATGATAACATTAATTGTGTTATTGCCTTTTCCTTTATGGGATAGATTTTTAAAAACTAGCTTTGCTTTGTGCACTCTGAATGTAAAGGTACAGGTTATCATTTATATACCTTAGTACCTAATTGCACCTGCAAGTCAGGTGCTCTGGTATATGAAAAAGGAAGCTGGGTTAAAAGTTTGGTACCTACCATATGTCGAAACAGAACTGTTTACAGTGAGACTGGAGTGCTTTGTTAAATTAATCACACAGTCAGTACAGCATAATTATTACATAATGTGATAAGAGAAAAGAGCTTTTGGGGGGAAACAGTGCTGTGCTTCTAAATAACGTATTCTGCTGACCCTAGCTTTAGGGACTGAGTCTCAAGTCCGAGTACATTCTATTCTGGATCTCTCCTTAATAGTTGAAAGAGAGCAGAACTTCCCTTCCTCCCTTTTTATTTGATCCTCTCGATAGCCCCATCAAAGTTGTGAACCAAACATGCAGATGTAAGAAGGTTTTGGTTGCAGTTTGAGTCATTTTGTAAAAGTGGGAGGGGCCAAGGAGTGGCAGTTATTGGCCACTGAAACATTCGGGGGAGAGACACGGATGACGACAAGCTGACGAAGTGGTTCAGTATTTTTAACAATGCCAATTTCCATCTGTCATGCACTACATGCATGAATCCATAGAGTAGGGATGTACTATAAACTTGTTTTTAGAGAATTTGTACTTTAAAAGTCATAAGTCTGGCCATTCTATAAGCTATTGTATTCTCAAATTGAATTGCTTTGGATTAGTAAATGTAACTACAGATATAAGACCTCAACTAATGGGTGGATGTAATCTTCTTTCTTAGCTGTCCATTAGTTCATAAGATAAGTGAACAATATCACAGTGGTGGTATCCATACAATACTCACTGTAAGTTGCTTTTTTTCCAGATCTGAGGCTTGCAGCTGTGTCTGGAGATCTACTACATCTACCATTAATTTGTCAATTCTGCCTTTCTCTAAAAAATAATCATGTTATGAAAAGGACAAGTTAGATTACTAAATTCAAGATACTGCAAGACAATTAAAATGCTTAACCTATTCATAACTATTATATTTAATAAGCAGTACATAGTGGAGAACATTAAACCCAGTTACCCAATATTGCAGTGTGGCAAAAAGTCATCCCCAACACTATTCTGGTGGCTCCATCTATTTCTGTACAACAAGGTCTCAATGAAAAATATTAAGCGGCTAGTCTTTGTTGTGAAGTAAACATTTTGATTGACTGAGTGCAGTGCTATCTTAATGAATCTGCAGTCAGAATCTGAAATGAATCTGAAACAATAGCTCTGAGAGGTTTGACATGCCCCCCCTTTTTTTTTTTAAATTAAGTCTTATTAACCTTGGTTCCTGGTAATAAGTTTAAAGACCAACATTGTTAATTTCACTGTGATAGCTGAATGTTTCTGCTGAAACTTTTGTTTTTTAAATCCAGTGCGCCTGGCAGTGCTAGACTGTTAAACACAGAAGAAAGCAATTATGTCATTTACTCCAGTGCATTTTCCAATCCAGTTTTAAATGATTCAATCAACAGTGCTCCTACCACTTCTCTTGAGAAACTATTCCAAAACTGAAGGAAGGGAGCTGTGGTAAATGTTCTTTAGCTCAAAGGTGCTTTTAAAAATTAATTTAATAGCATAGTTCCACTGTTACGCCCCCGTCCTGACACTTGTTATGTGGTTACAAGCAGTACTGAGTAGCTGTAAACTTGCTAGTGGATAGCCTAAAACATGATTTCTGATAGCAGTTGTATAATACATACACGGTTGTAATTTAATTTACTGTTAAGGAATTACTCCCAATTCTCACTAGTGTAGTAAATGAGAGCAGATTCCAGCCCAAATTATTGAAAAATCCTTATACTTTAGATACTGAAAAGGACTACCGGCTGCAGAGCCTTCGCTTGCATTGATGCCTGTTTGATGTCGGTAAGCCTCCACCTGGTGAGCTAGTTCTGCTTTTTCCTTCTCCAGCCGATTATTGGTTAATCTGTAAAACAATTAATTTGAAATATTGTGAAGAGTAAAAATTGCTCTGGGTATTCCTCTCTAAGAACTTCTCATTCTCATTTCTGTACATGGTGGAGCGGGGGTTCATTTTTTAGGAGTGATTCTTGGTACTTTACCTGAGAAGCTGAAGCTCTCTGGCAAGACCTTGCTCTGTGCTAGCACCTTCAGGAAAGTGTTTGAGAAGCTCAATCTTAAGTTTAAAAAAAGTATAAGGAAAATGAGGAAATTTTACATTTGAAAACAATATCTGTAGTTACATTTACTAATTCAAAGCAACTCAATTTGAGAATACAATAGATAAAGTAATACAGGGAAAGGAAAAAATAGACGCCTAGTAGCAGAGAGAATTGTAGTATTAATCTTAAAGAAAAGGTAAACTGAACTTTTAATTGGACAAACAAATAAATTGCAATATAAAATCTTTCAGAAGCGTCTTTGTAGATGCTGGTAATTCCTATAAAGCCTCTGAAGTTATCTGCAAGCCTATTCTAGTAAATATGAATTAGTGCTTCGGCTGCCTTGTAGGAAGGAATAGAAAATACAGAGTAGTCTAGATAAAGATCAAGGGCCAGATTTACTAAGGTATTTATATGCATAAAGATGCAGATAGACATCTAGTGGGATTTACAAAAGTGTCAAAGTGAGCTAGGCCTAGCCTCCTTAGGTGCTTTTTGAAAGTCCCACTAGGTGTCTGTCTGCATCTCTAGATGCCTAAATACCTTTAAGTTTGGCCCTAAGGACTTGATTATGTAAAAAAAATTAAATGAAGGTAAAATTTTAATCTCTATGAATTCCACTATTTTAAAGTATTAACTTTCACATTGTTTGAAGCTGATCATAACTAACATCTTTTAAGCAATAAAAGCAGAGGACCTGATCATGTGATCCTTATTTTTGTTAGAAACAATTACTTATGAGTAAAGGTTGTAGGATCAGGCCCATAGTCAGTAGTTGAGGAATTAGTGTCCTTTATCCTCACATACTGTTCTCTCTCAGGCCTTGGCTACACTGGCGCTGTACAGCGCTGCAACTTGCTGCGCTCAGGGGTGTGAAAACGCCCCCCCTCCCCCGAGCGCAGCGAGTGCAGTGCTGTAAAGCGCCAGTGTAATCAGTGCCTGCAGCGCTGCAAGCTACTCCCCTCGGAGAGGTGGAGTACTTACAGCGCTGCAAGAGAGCTCGCAGCGCTGGCGGTGCGACTACACTTGCGCTTCACAGCGCTGCCGCGGCAGCGCTGTGAATTGCCAAGTGTAGCCAAGGCCTCAGAGGTTTTGGGAGAAGGGAAGTGGTCAGGAGTCAGAAGGAGTTTTGAGCATTATCAAATATGGAAGAAAGCAAAGTAGAGGTGGCAGTGGGTATGGGCAGCAATCAGTTAAAACAAGGCATTCAAAGAATCAGACAAATCAAACAGCACAATTGGCAAATCACCTAGATAAATGCAGTCAAATAACTAATTAGTTGAAAATATGGTAGTCAGTTGAAAACAATGGAAGATAAATGGGAAATAATCAGTTCAAATAAAATGCAGATCAGTCCAATAGGGGACTATACAGAGAAGTCAAGAATTCTGGGACAAAGTGGATGCACTCCCTTCAATCTTTGGTCCTGGATAGGTTAGATACAGATGAATGGAACCTTCCTGTGGCCGCTGAGGGCTTGCACAATGTGGCCCTAGCAAGAGCTCTGGCTGTGTGACATGGCTCGCTACTGGTGGCAGGTCAGAGGGAAATAGTATAGTAGTCACCTCACTGAACCTATTTGAGTGAGCCCTAAGATTGGGAAGCCTTCAAGAGAGTAGGAGTGCTAGATACACACTGATCCAAAGAGACAGACACATCAAAGAGTTTCTCCCTTTCTTGAGATCCTTCAAACAGGATAAATAATAATACTTTACTCTCATAAAGTGCTGTTCTTTTGTAGATCACTCAAGGTGCTTTACAAAGAAAGGCAAGTTGTATTAGCTGAATTTTACAGAGGGGCAAACTGAAGTTTGGAGATAGAAAGTGACTTGCTCAAAATCACACAGCAAGTAAGCGGTAGACACAGGACGTGAACTCAGTTCTCTGGACTCAAGGTATGTCTACACTCACAGTGGCATGTAGAGTACAGACACTGCACACGCAACTAGCATGGGTAAAAATAGCAGTGTAGATGAGGAGGCATGGATTAGGCGAGTAGAGTATCCTACATGCTTGAACTCCTACAGTATATATCCTACACAGGCTCTCTACGTGCCCAAGCAGTGCTTCCCACATCTACACTGCTATTTTAACTAGTGCAGTGCAGTATCCTGCAGCTACCCCACTGCCAGAGCGTTTCCCTGCTACAGTGAAAGGCTCTGCCAGCTTCCCATTGCCACAGTGAAAGGCTCCAGTAGTGTGGAGCTGCTAGAGCCTTTCATTTTGGCATGTAGCTACACACAACAGTGACAAATGTGGATGTGGTCTACTTTTCACTGTGATGTGACTTACTGTACTTCAAAATAGCACCCTGTAACCCCCATATTCACCACTTGTATATGGTTATATTTTGTACAAAGAATGCCCTGTAAGGTTTCATATGAAAAGTAATGATTTGCTGAAACTCACTGTTCTGTCAAAATATGTATATCTTCATTCTACACAGAGTTATGAGATTTTGCTATATGGTTGTTACTGAAATATGTTGTGAGTCTGGGAGACGCCCACAGCTAGCTCTCTAGTGGCAACAAAGGACGTGACCTACAGCCTGACAGGTGTTAAGTGACCATCACCAGCCATTGACCAGCAGGGGAATTGTAACAAGAGATGTACTATTCAATAAGAGACAGCTGCTTGAGCTCTACACAATGGGGATTGCTTAATTCCCTGACTCAGCAACGTATCAGGACATGTGATACCTGACTCCATGTCTGAGCCAGTATTTTTCCAGGCCCATGAACTGAGGGTATAAAATAAGGGACAGTGGCATCATAAGATCACCTCTCTCCTCCCCCACCTACTCTGAAGGCAATAAGAATGTTGGGAAGAAAAAGACTTTTAACTGGGTCCTAGGCTAAGCAGTATTAAGAACTGTGAACTGCTTACAGTGCCTAGTGGGGTGAGATAAACTGATTGATTCAACCCATGCTTAGTCTGATAAAGTTTAGGATTTAGAATGCGTGTTTACTTTTTATTTCTTATGTAACCATCTCTGACCTTTATACCTAACACTTATAATCACTTAAAATCTATCTTTCTGTAGTGAATAAACTTATTTTAATGTTTAATCTTAACCAGTGAGTTCGTCCTAAGCGCTTGGGGGAATCTGCTGAGATTACAAAGGCTGGTGCATGTCCACTGTATCCTTTGATAAAGTGGCGAACTAATTAATGAGCTTGCATCGTTCAAGAGGGTCTTGAGCAGTATAACATTTCTGGGGTTGAAGGCTGAGTCTGGGGGGAATTTGCTGATGTTTCCCTGTGTACAGTTTGAGTGGCTTGGAGAGCACTCATGCAGCTTAGCTGGGTGTGTCTCTGCATGTTGTTAGCTGAGTGATAATAGGACCTGGGCGGGTTTGCTGCTTGTCACTAGCGTAGCATTGGAAGAGACAACCCTGGCTGAAGAGTTAAGGGCATACCGGGTCCCACAGTTCCAGATTTTACCCTGAGGGTCTGTCACAGATATATAGCTACATGTGTAGTGCCTGTACTGTACATTTCTGTAAGTGTAGGCATAGTCTCCACCTTGTGTTCTATCCTTTAAATCACAGTGTATTCTTGACCTAAGTCAATGGGACATTTTGTCAATGGCAGGGTACAAATGGCTTGTTCAAAGGGAAGCATTTATACATGGGAATAGGGGGTGAGTTATGTATACTGTGAGGCCTAGCTCACGCTCTACCTTACTATCAGGTTAAAAAAAAAAACACAGACCCTGGGGAATTTTGCCAGTTTCACTCCAATGAACTAAGGCCCAAGAATGAGAATTCTGTGAAGATGGTATCTTTCAAGGATGAAATGGTCAATAGGGAGAGAGTTTAGAGGTAGTATTTTAATAAAGCAAAACTTTTAAATCAGTATTTCCTAAATAAAGCCGTTATCTTTTTGTGCTAGATATGTTATGAATACAATGGTTTGTATTTCAATTAGAAGAGGTTTATTCCAGTTAGGGCATTTGAATGAACATGCTTCTCAAATGAATTGTAATAGTCAATGATCTCATATAGTTTTGCTTTTTGTATTGGGTATTTTAATCTATTGTTGCTAAAGTGTTTATTCTTAATCACATCCACAATTTCTGTTCTGCTGATATAGAGTTATGTTTGATGAAGAACAGCTGCAAACTTTATTTGAGAGAGACAAATAAATTGCAGTGTCTTGCTCCAGATTGATAATAAAAAACGGCAAAGTTTACATACAGATCTCTGCTGATTTTGCCCCAGCCCAGTGTTCAGATTACTGATACTTAATCCAAAACTAGCACTTAAACTTTAAAAATTACTCAAAATAAGTCACAGTTCTATGCATTCTGACAAACCTTTGATTGCTCATATAATGCTGGAGAAATGTGATATACCCATTAAAAACAAGACAAGACTGGGGCTAATCCTGGCAAATAGAGTCCTGGGGCTAATTACTCGGGACATTTAAAAGAACTCTGTGTCAAGTCTAGTGGGCCAAAAATTTGACCCAACTTTTCTTTTTAAACATATGATTGTAAAGTGTTTATTAATTTATATTTTTCAGTATATTAAATACACTTGTAAGCATCTCTACGTTCTGCATATACAGAATATAACATTAAACAGTTACAAGTTAAATGATAAAATGTCAAACTGAAAGCCTTCCTCTTATACACTGTGGGATTCCACCCTCTGAACCAACCCATGAAAGCTAAAGTCTGAATAAGGAGATTGACTTTCTGAGCATAGTGCAAGAACTAAGTCAACAAACAGCTCTATTGAATGAGTTAGAAGAAAATTTTAAGGCATATTAAAATATCCATACCTACAGCTCAGCACTTACGAACAATACTACAGTGATAAATGTTTAGACGTGTAAAGTGGTGGAAAGTCTACCTCTGATTATGTTTCCCATTTAATTATGTTAAAATAGAGTTAAAGTTGAGAGTTCATATCAGAAATTTAGGGTTAATCACATTATAGGGATTAGACCAATATTAAGCTTTGTTAACCAAGCACATTCACAGCTAAGGTTAAATTTAAAAGAAATCCAAACATGCTGAAGTATGGAAATGTATAGTTAGGGTACACAAATAATGAAAAACATTACAATAACAAACCTACAGACGTGTACAAGGGAGAAAAAAATCTGCTTTTTATTATTATAGATAAGATAAATTTGTCACCGTTAGACTATGTTTTACTCACTTGTTCCTTTAAGTCCTGTGTGTTTTTTTCAATCTTGTGTTCACGCTCTGTTGCCTCTCGCAGTAGCTGTTTAAGATCAGTAATGCTTTGATTTTTTTTGGCAACATCAGTTTCCAGTTCTTTCATCTTAGTTTCATACATCCTGAAAACAGGAAAGAAAATTAAGGCTATTCTGCAAATACTATGCTTAGTCTAGAAAATATTTTTTTCCCCATCCTGCAAACCCAACACACAGTCCAAAGGACTATAGCAAAATCTAACCTTTTGAAAAACAAAGATGGTGACCTCAGTAGAACATGCGCATGTGTGCTAAAAACAGAATGTAGCCAAACAGCACAGGCAGCAGGACAGGCTAGTCACACTGAGTATGTACCTATGGTCTTGAATGGGTACTTAGGGCGTACCCATCCCCCTGTCTGTGCCATCGCAATTACACTCTATTGATAGCCCATTAGCTCAGTGAAAGCTAGCATGAGTATGTCTCCTTGAGCTGGGAATCACACCCCCAGTTCCAAGTACAGACATACCCTTAATGTTCTAGAGTTCTAACTCTTATTTAGATAGGCTGTCAAAGTTTTGGAAAAACAACCACCCTGTTTGTAAATAACTTGTACAGAGCATAAGAATGGGTGTTGGCTTTGATTTTCAAGGGAACAGTTGAGGAACATGATCCACCTCTACCTCAGTAGAACGCTGTCCTCGGGAGCCAAAAAATCTTACCGTGTTATACTGAACTTGCTTTGATCCACCAGAGTGCGCAGCCCCCCCCTCCACCCCCACCCGGAGCACTGCTTTACCGCATTATATCCGAATTCGTGTTATATCGGGTTGCGTTATATTGAGGTAGAGGTGTATGTAGCAGTTTATAATGAAATTCATCAACATTAAATTACTTGCTACAATAAGAGTAAATCTAGTGTCAAATAACTCATAGTTAGGAGAAAAGATCCACAAGGCAACATTTATTAAGTGAATTGACTGTAGAAGAATGGAAGTTACATGAATAGTGTTGTTGAGCAATTAATATAATTTACCACAGTATGTGGAAAACAAACTTTCCTTCAATATTAGCTAAGAAAGTGTTCATTATGCATTTTTTCTGGGCAAATATATTTATTATGGCTAAAACAGAGGGAACTTGATGCCTTAAGATCAGAGTAACACTTTCCCATCCACTACAGGTGGAAGAATTGACTGGCTACAGGCCCAACTGTTTACTAAAAATATATTATCTTGGGCCTGGTCTACACTAGGCTTTTATGTCGAATTTAGCGCCGTTATATCGAATTAACCCTGCACCCGTCCACACGAGGAAGCCATTTAGTTCGACATAGAGCTCTCTTTAAATCGATTTCTGTAATCCTCCCCAACGAGAGGAGTAGCGCTAAATTCGAAATGGCCATATCGAATTAGGCTAGGTGTGGATGGAAATAGACGCTAATAGCTCCGGGAGCTATCCCACAGTGCACCACTCTGTTGACGCTCTGGACAGCAGTCCGAGCTCGGATGCTCTGACCAGCCACACCCCGGGAAAATTTGAATTCCTTTTCCTGTCTGGGCAGTTTGAAGCGCAGTTTCTGTTTGGACACCGTGGCGAGCTCAGCAGCAGTGGCAGCAGTGGCAACGATGCAGAGCTCTCCAGCAGAGATGGCCGTGCAATCCAATAGAAAGAGGGCCCCAGCATGGACGGATCGGGAAGTCTTGGATCTCATCGCTGTGTGGGGAGATGAGTCCGTGCTTTCCGAGCTGCGCTCCAAAAGACGGAATGCAAAGACCTATGAGAAGATCTCTAAAGCCATGGCAGAGAGAGGCTACAGCCGGGATGCAACGCAGTGCCGCGTGAAAATCAAGGAGCTGAGACAAGGCTACCAGAAGACCAAAGAGGCAAACGGACGCTCTGGATCCCAGCCCCACACATCCCGTTTCTACGAGGCACTGCATTCCATCCTAGGTGCGGCCGCCACCACTACCCCACCCCTGACCGTGGACTCTGAGGATGGGATATTGTCCGCGGCCGGTTCCTCCGACATGTTAGCGGACGGGGAAGATGAAGAAGGAGATGAGGAGGACGAGGCAGTCGACAGCGCTGGTACCGCTGATTTCCCCGACAGCCAGGAGCTCTTCATCACCCTGACAGAGATCCCCTACCAACCGTCCCCCGCCGTTACCCCAGACACAGATTCAGGGGAAGGATCAAGCAGTAAGTGTTTTAAATATCTAAACATTTATTTACAACATAACTGGCATATTTAAAATATTAACAGTAGCTAAAGTGCTTTAAAACATGTAAACATTTATTTGCAACAAAACAGGAAGATTGAAAATATTAACAGTGGGTAAAGTGCTTCAAAACATGTAAACAGGAAAGTCAAACAAAAGGGGAATCAGTGCAAAGTGTATCATGATTAGTCTGTCTTTGGGCGCCTCAATATATAGTCCGAACCATTTTCAAAAAATTGCACAATGTCCGCTTCATGATTATAGTGCCCAAAACCCTGCAGTCATTTGTCCCTCCAAGGGCACCTAAGCCAAGAACTGGTCAATGTAACCGGGGATAGAGGCGACATCCTCCGGGGAGAACTCCTCATACACCTCCTGCAGGTGTTTTTCCAGCCTCATCAGCAGGTTCCTGGGCAGGGAGAGCTTATTAGGCCCCCCGTGGTAGGACACGTTTCCCTGCCACAACGCCAGCAGGTACTCCGGGATCATGGCCTTGCAGAGCAGCGCAGCAAATGGCCCCGGTTTCTGCAGGCTGTCCCGGAGCATCTTCTCCTTCTGGCTCTCCGAGACCTTCAGGAGGGTGATGTCTGGCATGACTCCCTGCTGTGAATTAGGTAGGGGAAAGTTAGTATTGGGACTGCTTGCCCGTCCCTTTACAGAACTGCAACCGCCGGTTTACAGCCACGCGGTTTACAGCCGCGAGGGGGTGGGACAGGGCCAGAGTTCATGCTTGCAGGATTGCTGCCAGCAGAGACTCGCATTGCTTTCTATGTGAAAGGAGGCCAGTGCCACTCTTAAAGTTTTAAGCGGCCACAAGTCTACGGCTTACCATGTTTGCCAGCTAGACAAAGTCCGGTGTCCAGCCCTGCTCCTCAGCTCGCCACAGCAAGACCGCAGGCACGGTAGGCGAGGGCCGAAAATTCGACCTTGTCCTCAGTGCGCGTGTGATAGGTGCTCTGCATGGTCTTGTTCACAGAGAAAGACTATGTTCTCTGTTCACAGATACATTGCTCTGTCTCAGGAATTCACTCCCTTTTTCCAATTCCCACAGCCACATCTGCCCAGAGGCTAGCGCACATTAGGAGGAGGAAGAAGAGGACACGGGAAGACATGTTTGCTGAACTAATGGCATGCTCCCGAGCACAGGCAGCCCAGCAGACACAGTGGAGGGAGAACTTGTCCCAAATGCACTGGGCAAACATTGAACGGGAGGAGAGGTGGCGACAGGAGGACAGGCAGGCTACTCAAACGCTGCTTGGACTAATGAGGGAGCAAACGGACACGCTCCGCCGCCTTGTGGATGTTCTGCAGGACCGGAGGCAGGAGGAGAGAGCCCCGCTGCAGTCTCTCTGTAACTGCCCTGCCCCGCCACCAAGTCCCATACCCCCCTCACCCAAAGTCCAAACACGGAGGGGTGGAAGGGGCCATGAAAAATTTCACTCCACCCCTGCGGACTGCTCTAGCACTAGAAGGCTCTCATTCCCCAAAATTTGAAAAGTCCTTTCCTACCCGCCTCACACAAGACCCCGTCCAAGTTTCACCCCCCCGTTCCATGTGCGGTTGTTAATAAAGAATACGTTTCTGTTCATTTCTGTTTCCATCCTCTTCTTTTGGAGGGGAGTCTGTCTGAAGGGGGGGAAGGGGCTTGGTCATTGGACAGGACAGTCATCTTTAGCAGGGGGCAGGTGCAGCAGCAGGGCACATATACAGTGCAGTGACTAGTTATCCTGGTCAGTCTGGGAGGTGGTTTTCATGTTCTGTGTGGTGGGGGGGGTGGTGTTGCTCTGTGACTTGGTGGCGGGGGAGGGCAGTTAC
Organism: Terrapene triunguis; assembly: GCF_002925995.2. Lineage (NCBI taxonomy): Eukaryota > Metazoa > Chordata > Testudines > Emydidae > Terrapene > Terrapene triunguis. Next base: position 72,137,640 of record NW_020664419.1, read on the forward strand.
AGATCTTATGCAGCGGTCCTTACCCTGGATCACAGAGCCGCGCAGCAGGGGATCTGTAACCCTCCTCCCCCTGCAAGACAGTCACATAGCCGACACATACACGCAGTCCCAGCCAGGAGGGCTGGCAGGCTCCGTTGAAACAACCAGTCCACCACCGTGGAGCCTGTCATTCCTGGAGTTTAGAAGCATCATTTGCATCACAACACTAAACCCGCCCCCCGCCACAGTCTGCGTCCCAGGTTTAAAACATTCCCGCGAAAACAGTAATAAAGACAATGGTGTCCATTAACAAAACAGAACAGATTTTATTTTTTGGGAAGGGGGTGAAGGGGGTATGTGATTGGAGAGGATAGTCGACGGCAACTGGGTAAAGAAACGGGGGCAAGTTCTGCTTGTGTGTCCACAAACTTAAAAGTCACTGAGTACCCTGCTCAGCCTTGAAACTGGCTTTCAAAGCCTCCCGGATGCACAGCGCGTCCCGCTGGGCTCTTCTAATCGCCCGGCTGTCTGGCTGGGCGTAATCAGCAGCCAGGCTATTTGCCTCAACCTCCCACCCCGCCATAAAGGTCTCCCCCTTGCTCTCACACAGATTGTGGAGCACACAGCAAGCTGCAATAACGATGGGGATATTGGTTTCGCTGAGATCACAGCGAGTCAGTAAGCTTCTCCATCTCCCCTTGAGACGGCCAAAAGCACACTCCACCACCATTCTGCACTTGCTCAGCCGGTAGTTGAAGAGTTCTTTTTCAGTGTCCAGGGCGCCAGTATAGGGCTTCATGAGCCAGGGCATTAGCGGGTAGGCTGGGTCCCCGAGGATCACTGTAGGCATCTCCACATCCCCAACAGTTATCTTGTGGTCCGGGAAGTAAATACCTTCCTGCAGCCGTCTAAACAGACCAGAGTTCCTGAACACGCGAGCGTCATGAACCTTGCCCGGCCATCCGACGTAGATGTTTGTAAACCGTCCCCGATGGTCCACCAGTGCTTGCAGCACCATTGAAAAGTAGCCCTTTCGGTTGATGTACTGGCTGACCTGGTGGCCCGGTCCCAGGATAGGGATGTGAGTCCCATCTATAGCCCCACCGCAGTTTGGGAATCCCATCGCAGCGAAGCCATCTATGATGGCCTGCGCGTTTCCCAGGGTCACTACCTTTGACAGCAGTACCTTGACGATTGCCTTGGCTACTTGCAGGACAACAACCCCCACGGTAGATTTGCCCACGCCAAAGTGGTTCGCGACTGACCGGTAGCTGTCCGGCGTTGCAAGCTTCCAGAGGGCTATGGCCACTCGCTTCTGGACAGTCAGGGCTGCTCGCATGCGGGTGTCCTTGCGCTTCAGGGCAGGGGACAGCAACTCACAAAGTTCGAGGAAAGTCCCCTTCCGCATGCGAAAGTTTCGCAGCCACTGGGATTCATCCCAGACCTGAAGCACTATGCGGTCCCACCAGTCCGTGCTTGTTTCCCGGGCCCAGAATCGCCGTTCAACAAAATCCACATGCCCCATTGCCACCGTGATGTCCTGGGCGCTGGGGCTCGTGGTTTCTGACAGCTCTGTGCTACTCTCCGACTTCAGGCCCTCACGGCGGTGCCGTAGCCTCCTCGCCTGATTTCTCTGCATCTGCCTCAGGGAAAGGTGTATGATAAGCTGCGAGGCGTTGAGAACGGCCACAACTGCAGCGATGGTCGCAGCGGGATCCATGATCGCAGTGCTGTGGCGTCCGCGCTGTCACTGATCTAAAAGTGCGCGAACTGATTTCCCGCCGGCGCTTTCAGGGAGGGAGGGAGGGCGGTAGTGACTGACGGATGACGACAGTTACCCAAAAGCACCCTCGCCACATTTTTTTACCCAGAAGGCATTGGGGGCTCGACCCAGAATTCCAATGGGCAGCGGGGACTGCGGGAACTGTGGGATAGCTGCCCACAGTGCACTGCTTCCAATGTCGACGCTTTCCCTGGTAGTGTGGACTGACAAAGTCGAATTACTGTCCTTAGTGTGGACACACACGTTCGACTTTCTAATATCGATTGCACATATTCGATTTAACTAAAATCGAACTACTCTCGTAGTGTAGACATACCCTTGGAAAGGTAGGCAGAAGGGTCTGGGTATATTACCTTCTATTCTCTCCAATCCTTTGTAGGATGCCTGGGGTTCATCTACCATCATACTCCTGATGTGGGGAAGGGGCTCCTTCCTCCTCTCAGACTATTGTTTTGTTGAGGGTTTTTTTTTGTGGTGGTGTAATTTTGAAGCAGCATAACCCCTCTGTTTATATCCCTTCCCATTGACCACCACCACCAGAGTGCTATTAACAAGGCAAAGTCGGAGAAATTCAGGTCACAGACCTTTCAACAGTTTTGTGGGTGGCTGTTGTTTGATCAGTTGTGGAGGAATTTGCCTTCATGGTAGGATGCTATGGGGCTTGCTTATCATGCTCAGCAAATACCACAAAATTATTCTTCAAAGCCCAGTTACAATATTCTGTAATAGTACAGGGCAGAATCTGGAAGGTAGTCCCCTCAGCATAGCAATCCAGCATTTTGCAGCTGCAAGGGAGGGTTCATTCTCAGAACAGTAAACAGTTTCTGAAGCAGCAGAGCCCAACAGGGTGTAGGGGCACATGGCTGAGGAGGCTAGATGTCTGCTGGATCTGGGTTAGAAGTTTGTATGTTGAACATATGTAATATAGTAAATTCATCAATGATTGCTATGAGGTCAGTAAGAAATGCTTTAGAAAAGGAACTGAGAACTATGATCATGAAAGTATCATTCATTTAAAAATACTTAAGAAAGAAAACAAATCATTTTGCCTGTTTTATTCTCAGTTCCTACCTTGTTACAACAATTGATTTCCAGCTTTTGCTGTCAGCTCCTTCGAGTTGTGGACCTCTGCTTTCAGCAAAGTTTAACCTCTTAACAGTCTCTTCCAGTTCCACAGTCAACTTCTCATTTATTATCTCTATGTTATTCTTTGCTATTCGTAGCTTTTCTGCAGTGTCAGCTTCCTGTTGTCCAATGAGGCACAAAATTATATACATTGTGGCAAAGTGCATTTATGCTTCTTTTATCTTATCCAAAATACAGAACCTCACGCAGCACTGAACTCTATAAAATTACACTCAGAAATTGGGTCAGTACTGATTCAGATGGAAGAGCGCCACATACTAGATCATAAACACTATTTCCAATAGCATCTGGGTATTTTTTGGAGGTCTCCCATCCAAGACACTGGCCTTATTCAATTCTGCTTAGCCTTTGTGATCTAATAGGACTACAGCACAAATTGGTATGGCATCAAGAATATAATGAATACTATCTATTTTGTATTTAGGGAGCCCATCAAAATAGTATCTGAGTGTGTACTGAACAGAACAAGTGTAAATTCAATATTCAATATGTATACTTCCAGCCAAATTAAAAGAAAAGATGCTTAATATAACCAACCATTTGCTCAAATGGCTGGATGCTATCCTATAACCGTACTTTTTTCAGCTCTTTACGTAGCCTCTCATTTTCAGCAATGATTTTTTCCATGCCTCTGGTTTTTGATTCATAACGCATACTGAGCTGGCCACCCAGATGAAGTTTCATTTTTTCCATTTCAGACTAAATATTAAACAAAAAACAAAAAAATATGTATTTACACAACTTAGAATCTTTTGAGTTCTCATTTTGAATGTTACAGTTATCTAGCACATGCAGGTCCCAATTTACTTTAGCACATGCTTGTATATATACCTCAAATACATAAAAATATATTTTGAATATCAAAATTTCCCTTAGAAACACATCTCTGTGTCACAATAACTTGCATTACACTAAAATTCACATTTTGCTTTAGAAGTTACTCATATAATTATGAGAGTGAAAGAATACAAAACATCTATTTTGTTTGGCGGGTCTAGTACTTTGTGGAGGAAGTGCATATGTAAAGCTTTGCTTCTGTGTAGTACAAAGTTCACATTTGTGATTTTTTTTTTAACTGAAACAATTTTTTTTGCCATATAATATGAATAGGTTTGATTATATACACTACAGAAAGTATTTCATCTAAAACATAAATAACATTATTCATCAGTTTTCCTAATTAATTTACATATAAGTTGCTACACAAAATAATAATGAATGCTAAATCAGTACCTTTAGCCTCTCATTTTCAAGTTCAAGGCTAACTAGTTTTTCATTAGAGACAACTCCTGGGGCCTTTTTCAGATCTTCATTTTCTCTCTGCACTTTCTCTACAACCTTTTTCATCAAACCAATGGTTTTTTCTAATTCTGGAATGGTCTTTCCACTTCTACCAGACTACACAGAAAAGACAGCGGGGAAAAAAGAAAAGGGGAAAAAAAGCATAATGAAGTAAATGCTTGAAATTCTAAGTGAGATATCAAATGTGTCTGAAGTCTTGTTTTTTTTTTTAATTGCCTTGTAAACACACAAAATAAGGTAACCATAATTTGGGATTATAGTTCTGAATCTGAAATTTGTTAGGACACAAATGGAGGTGGAGGGCACAAAGGAAGTCCACGCACAACAAATTGCAAGATTGGGGGTCTAAATTTTTGTGTTATCAAAAGAACTGACACAACATTTATACATTTGGTATGTAAATACATTGTGCTATGAAAATTCTGCATTTATACATACATATTAGCATAGTTCCACTGTGCGAAATTTCTTTAGAATGCACCACTTGGCCAAGCAAGTATGAAGTACTGCATTTCAGTGGATTATCTCCTCCCCTTCCTACTTCATTAATACAGGAAAAAAAAAAGGGAAAAAGACTCTACACATAGTAAACTCCAACATACAATCACTTCAGTAAATTAAGAGAATTTCACAGCTACTTTCCTCTTATCTAGTAAAGGAGGAGGCAGACCTTGTTGCTTCTGAAGTCAAGAAGTAAAGAAACAGTGGCATAATGTAGGAGGTCAAAGGAATGTGGGGAATCCTGTTATGGCTCCCTGCAGCACTATGCTGACTCCTCTTTACTTCTTGGGAAGCCCAGGGAGCAAAAATTGTGGAGGCAGCACACTTCGCTCCTTGTACAGTGTAAGAGCCACAAGTGTGGCTCTTACAGTGTTTGCATCTTATACGTGTCACGCTTGTGGTTTCATGAGACGTTGGTAATGGAGGAGTGCTGGTTTTGCTGCAGTATTTGTTTTCTGGTCTTCTGAGGAATGAAGAAGGGAACTGAAGACTGCATCAATCAATAAGATACGCTTGAGGTAAACTGAAGCTCCATTTATATAATCCTCTTGTATATTAAAAAACAGAATATTTCTCTAGCAACAGGTTCCACTGTCTAACATCCTAATCCCATTTGGTTAGCTCTACCAAAAGATTTTCAAATACATTACTCAATATTTTGCATACACTTATGGCTATATTCTCATATTGGTGAAGAGATATTTTTGCAGGTAACTGTTGTTAATCCAGATGGCAGACTAAGGCTCTGATCCTGCAAAGATTTAAGTGTGTGAGAAACTTTACTAACAGTAATAGACAATTGACTAGTATCTTGGATCCTTAATTAAGGAACTACTTAATGTAAAAAGTGTAAAAACTAATATTTCCCATCTTCTTTTGCTTGATGATAAACATTTCAGTTGTAATTAAACCGTACTTGTGTATTTCAATCATTTAATTATTCTGAAAAACACAGTAGCATTACTCACCCCTCTAACACTGCCTAGCTTGCGCTCGACCTCCGCTTTCTCTCTTTTGAGAAGCTCACACATTTCTTTCAAGTCACCTACTTGGTCCTAAGGAATACAAATAATAATCATTTTATTTAGGTTTTACTCAATTAACAGGTGAATTGAAACTTATTTTTTAAATTACAAATTTTCCAGCCTCAGTTAGTTTACTTTGAGAAACATGAAACAAAACCAAAAAATAATTTCCCCCTTGCCATATAATTCATCACTTGCTACCAACCACACAGTTTACAAAAGCCATGCCCTCTAAGTTTGCCCCCATATTTTATTCTTTAATAGAAACATTAAAGAATGTTGGTATGCTGCTGGTCTTACATATTAAGTGCATTATAAAGATTTTTTAAAAACCCAAACAAAAAAATGATTACAGATTATGTGAGAGTTATGTATATTTTCTCATAATCTAGATTCTTAGGGTACAGCACAATCTAGCTTCAACTAATATGTTAGAACATAGGAATAATTTAAAAAAAACAAAAACACCTTTTCTGATTTTTTTACAAATTTCCCAGGAAAACTCTACCCTAGTAGGAGAGATGTCAATCTGAAATTGGATTGGTTTTTTTTTTTTTGGGCGACGGGGGGCGGGGAAGGGAAATGGGGGGCAGAAGTTGGGAAAGGGCCAGTTTGAAAATAGGGACTGTAATGGGAAGCTGGCTTCAACTTCACTATGGAACAGCTACTACCCCACTCTATAATTTATACCATAAAGGGACAAATTTAAAAGGGACCTCTTACCCAGGCATATTTAATTATTAATTTTCTAAATTTGCAAACATTTATGTATGATAAACTGCAGCTACGTATTTAGGTCCCTACAATGGGCAGGACTCTGTGCATATGCACAACTCCATTGACTTTAAAGTGCCTCTCTGAGGGTGCAGGGTTCCACTCTTATGGTACTCATTGCAGGACGGGGGCTTTAGACCCCTAAGCTGTAAGTAGATGTATTTATTTGAAAGACTAGACCTTACAGGTGGGCTTGTGAAATCTGCCCCCAGTGTTTTTGGTTTTCAATATATTTACATCAAATGTATATAGTATGTATGGAATATGTATTAGCACAACAGAGTTCACAGAAGTTTTTTTTTAAATGTACAATTACATTCTCAATGAGCCTTTAAAATGTGTTATATGCTAAAAAAAAAAAATACCTTTAATCTTGGCAGATCTTTATTAGCCTGCTCTAGCTGGAATCTTAGTTCAACATTTTCAGATGATAACCTCAAATTTTCTTTCTGAAGCTCCTGTTGTCTTTGACACTGATCATCTGATCCTATTCCTGATGTCTTAAGAAAGGGAAGGAGCAGAATAAAATATTATTAAATGTTGAGGTATTAATTCTTACATTAGTTACACTGGATAACGATCAATAATCTGGGCAATAAAGATACAATCCTGTTACATTCCATATTGAAATACTGAGACTAAAAAAAGTGTTTATACAGCAAGATACCTTCTTATAGAGTTCACCCATCAGTATTTTTTTTACCACATTAAAGTTAATAAAGCAGATAGAGAAAGCTAATGTGGACCTTTGACTCAACTTCTTCCTTTAATTCCTTTATGAACATTTTAAAAATTTGCTTAAATTAAGTGAAGTGAAGGTATAAAACAGTATAGACTTCTGTTTGGCAAAAATAAACACTGTATTTTGAAATCTCAAAATCTAGTAAGGGAAAAAATTACAGTGTTCTAAACAGGGATACTGTGCTTGTGAATAGCATCTATTTTAGAGCCACCTTCTGATACATTTACTCACATTGATAGCACTTCACACTATAATCAGTCCCCCACTGAAGTCAGATCATTGAGACTAAAGTGCATCTCAACAGGAAAAGGATATCTGAATCTGGTCCCTAGTAACACCTAGCGCTTATACCTCACTTTTCATCTGTAGATCTTAATAAAGGAGGCAAGCATTATTATCTGTATTTTTACAAAGGGGAAACACACAGAGGTGAAAAGATTTGCCCAAAGTCACCCAGAGCATCAGTGGCAGAGCCAGGAATAGAAGCCAGGCTGTTTGAGTACCAGTCCACTGCTGTGACTATGAGACCATAGTGTAACTATCCATCTAGGTATTCTGTACCAAATTCATTACCATAGAATCTGAGCACCAAGTAAGATGAACAAATTAGAATGCAAGAATTAATAAAAGATAAGTGTAATTATTTCTACTATACTTTTACAGAGACTCAACTTTGAAACAGCTATAAATTGTCACTAGCCAAGAGGCTCCAACTGTTAGCATAATTTATGCAAAGTTAGTCTCAGAAGAAAAAGAAAAATCCCAAGAACCTTTTCTCTTTTTCAACAAGATCAAACTGCTTGGATTTAAAAAAAAAAAAAAAAGTTTGAACAAGGAAACAAAAAACTCCACATTGGGCCCAATTGTGAATATATGTGCAAGGGACTTACTCTCACAGGATTACAACATGAGTAGAGATAAGGGAGTAAAAACTAAGGATAGTCTCCCTTGAAATAAATATAAAATAAAAATAGAAACCTGCAAAGATAAAATAAAGAAACTCTGATAATTCCACAAATAATTAGAATTAATGAACTAAGTATCACCAATAAAAACATGGGGGAATAAAGCAACTGCCTCACTAGTAAAATATATTCTCTCTAATAAATATAAAAGATATTGTCACAGCACAGACTGCTAAAGAAGCACACAGCAGGAAGATAATCAAAAAACTAAATGCGTATCAGGAAACAAACTATTTTACAATAAATATTTTAGTCTATATCATGTAGACATATAAACAATGCAGCTAATAGGGAAGTGAAGGATTAAAGGACTGCTATAGTGCCAAACCTGAGGCATTTCACAAAGTCCTGGGGTTGGTTCAGTCCCCTCTGTATCAGTTTGGTGATTTCCATATGTATCTTCTTCAGTGTGTTTATCCACTCCATTATTCATTTTTATATTTTCTGGCTTATAATCATTAGGTTGATTAGAAGGCTCCCCGGAATCAGACTGATTGCAACTCATTCTAGCAGCACAAGATTCTGCTCTACTTCCTTCATTGTTATTAGTTGATTGCTTGCACACTTTTTGCTTCCCTTCTTTCTCTCCATCATGTTCTTCATTAACTTCACCCTCTTCAGGTCCTGTTACATTTTCTTGTTCATCACTGATACCCTCTTCATCAGCTTCGGTTTTCAGAGAGCTTCTCCTTTTGCCTTTTGATCCTACCCTAGAATTATTTGAATTCTCATGTTTTTCACAATCTTCAATTTCCTGTTCTGGAGTTAATTCAGTAATTGCATCTCCAGCAGCCTGATGGCATTCATCAGTAATGTTTGCACCCTCATCTATTCCACTGCCATTTGTAATACTAAGAGTGGGTTGGTGTTTTACTTTGCCCTTACTTGAAGCAGTTTTCTTCCACGGATATTTCAAGTGCTTGTGTTTACTGACATTGTTAGCAAAAGAGGAATTAGTCAATGCAGCTGTGTCACATGCAGCACTCTGTTTGAAGCAGAAGAAAGGTGTAATGAAGCATGAAAAGAAAAGAGGTAGATAGTAAAAGAAATAAGACAGCATACCTATATATAACATCATGTCCACTTGTGGTAGATTTATTAAGAACCAGATAATCTGACATTAGGAATACAGAGAACTCTGGGTGCAAGAGACTATGTAGCCAAAACCAAACTCATTATCTCCTCCCCAATGTTCCATTGCTGTGGACAACACAGCATCCTCCCAGGCTCTCAATCTCACAAAGCTGGGTAATCGTTGACTACTTGTCTTCTCCCTACACATTCAAGGTGTTAACAATAGTGCTGTTTCTATCTGCTGAACATTTAAAAGAGCTGGAGCTTCTTCTCTATTCTAAAGGCTAAAAATACTCTTGTTCATGCCACAGTCAGTGTGTCACAGACATGCCCAAGCATGTGCTGTTAGGTACATTACATCTGTGTTCGACCATTTTCTTGATATTACACAGAAGAGGGTCTTGTGTGGTCTCTGCCGAAAACAAGGAACTACCTGATTGTCATGTTTATTACAAGATGTTTGTATGGAAAACAATTTTAGAGTGATGTAACCTGTAGGATATTGTGTTCCAAATCTGTTGTGAGTGAAACCTATCACCTGAGGAGGGGGAGTCTGACAGCAGACTCAAGCAATGTAAGTAAAATGAACATTCTTGGAGACAGCCCATGGTTACTGTCTGGATTAAATGCAGGCTGGAGATTTACAAAGACAAACGAACCTCATGAGAGTTCTGAGAAGAGCGGGCCCTCTTGGTTAAGAGACAATAGCCTACTGTAAAAGAGCAGGAGAAATGGCCCTAGTGGTTATCCTTTATAGGAGAAGACTGACAGCGGGAAGGAGAGGTCTTATGAATGGTGAATCCCAGCTTTATGGGCTGGATAAGCACTGAAAGACAGACCATTGGATGCGAAATACCTTATTAGACAGGAATAGTCTAATTGTTAATAAGTATAGACTGTAGATTGTGTTTTATGTTTTTTCTTTTTCCTGTAAGGAGGGGTTACTCACCTTGTGCAGTAACTGGAATTCTTCAAGACATGTCCATAGGGGTTCTCCTCTTCAGGTGCATACCCAACAGAGGGAGGACTACAGCCACTCCACCCTTTATGCCCTCACAAGGAAGCAAAGGGCACATGTACAGCCCTGACAGACATTGCTATTAAAAAAAAAAAATCTGATCTTGTGCATGAGGTGCATGCACACCTACAGTGGGATTCACACTGATACACATTCAAAGAAGAATTATTTATTTCCTACAGCCACACCCAGCTTTGTACCTTCTTCCATGCTGTGCCCTACACTGTCCTCCATCTTATTGTGCCGGTTCCCCGTTCTATTCAAAAGCAAATCTCTCCTAAACAAGCTCCAAACACTAGCCAATGCTAGGCAATAAATAATGAAAGGGGGGGGGGAAAAACCCTACACTAAGCCAAGACCTTCCTCTGGGTCTCCCAGTGTGTCTTGCCTTTTATGTCTTTTAGACTGTAAGACCTTTGAGGTAGGGAGTACAGTAACTCCTCGCTTAACGTTGTAGTTATGTTCCTGAAAAATGCGACTTTAAGCGAAACGATGTTAAGCGAATCCAATTTCCCCATAAGAATTAATGTAAATGGGGGGGTTAGGTTCCAGGGAAATTTTTTGCACCAGACAAAAGACTATATTTTATACACACACAGTATAAGTTTTAAACAAACAATGTAATACTGTACACAGCAATGATGATTGTGAAGCTTGGTTGAGGTGGGGCAGTCAAAGGGTGGAAGAGGTTGGGGGATATTTCCCAGGGAATGCCTTACTGCTAAATCTAGCACTCGGCTAAGCCCTCAAGGGTTAACACATAGTTGTTAACGTAGCCTCACACTCTACAAGGCAGCACAAACGGAGGGAGGGGAGACAGCATGGCAGACAGAGACACACACCCCGTGTGTGAGAGAGAGAAATGTGCATTGCCCCTTTAAGTACGCTGACCGCACTTTAAGTACATTGCCTTTTTAAGTAGATCAACAAGCTGAGACAGAAGCTACTGCCAGAAAGCTCCCTCTGTCCTGATCCCTGTCGTGTGTCCCGCCCTGCTCTATGGAAATGGGGTAAGCGGGGGACAGGAGCAGGGGGGAGAGGGACACCCTGACATCAGCCCCCCTCTACCCCCTACCCGCGCACCGCAAGCAGGAGGCTCCAGGGAGCAGCTCCAAGGCAGAAGGCAGGAGCAGCACATGGCAGTGGGGGGAGGGACAGCTGAACTGCCGGCAATTGATAGCCTGCTGGACGGCTGCTGCACAGGGAACCTAGGGGAGCGGGGAGCTGATAGGGGGGCTGCTAGTCCACCCTGGTTCCAAGCACCCACCAGCTAGCTCCAACGGGCTGCTCTTTCTGCAAGCAGTGGACAAAGCAGGCGGCACCCAAACAACATTATAAGGGAGCATTGCGCAACTTTAAATGAGCATGTTCTCTAATTGATCAGCAACGTAACAACGTTAACCAGGACGACTTTAAGTGAGGAGTTACTGTATCTGTCCTCTGTGCTTATAGCACTAAGCACATCTTTCTTCCTTTTAACTCCATAATGTTTATGAAAAACAGTAATACATTTTAGTTCTTAGAATTAAAAAATATGCTAAACATTCTTGCCATAAGGTTAATAAAGGAGAAAAAAGTTCATTTTTTCAGATGCTGTATTGGATGATTGCAACCTGAAACAAAATGGACCAAATACTACAGAATAACAGATGGATGATAAATATGTCTTTGAGTAGGAGATGCATTCAATTTTCAATTTGGGTAATAACATAAATTTGTTTGCTTACCGAAGGTCTTGAAAATGTGTCTCTTGAAAACTGTCTCTCCAATGCATGAAGCTTTTCCTGCAAATATCGATTTTTTAAATGTAACTCTTCTACCACAGAATCTCGTGGGAGAGCCTGTTGTGTTCTATATCAAAAATAAACAAATCAATGTTTGTTATTAATACAGGAAAGCATCCTTTAATGTAAATCAAGTATGGACTTCTGGTTTCCTAGACTGAAGATTTTAAATATTTTTTGTTAGGTAAATGTAGCTATACTAAATCAATTTTATTTATATAAACTGAATTAAATAAACCCCAGGATCCAAGAACTCATAGTATTCAGCCTTAAGAAATCCTAAGAGTCTATTTTCTCTTGATGTTTATGTGAAATTTCTGTTACCAATAATGGTGCATTATGCATACACACTGAAAAGATAACACGTTTCCAAAACTTGAGAGAAAAAAAAACTAGCGCTAAGGTGTTATAGTTGATCTAACGACTCAACTGTGTTTTCACTTTCATGCACTGGGAGCCAGCTTCTATTTATGTGAATTAATTCCTTGAACAATAAACCCAAAATGTATTTAAGGGGAAAAATTGTAAACTTTCCAAATGGGGTCTCTCCTTTTGGAACAACTCTTACCTCATATGAGCAATTTCATTTTCTAAGTCTATATTCCGTTTTCTTAGTTCTTCCAGCTCTTTCTCTGACTCTGATGCCCGTACTCCCACAACATGGTCAACAGTAATACCGCTGGTCTTGAGTTTCTTTTGTAAAGCAATTTTCTCTTTATCAGCTCTGCAACATTCAATTTGTTTTTACTAAAATCTTGGTACATTTGTTTACCAATCTGCTTCATCTAAAAGTGAACAGCATTTCATTCTAATGACTCTAGACCTGCAATCCAATTGCCCATTGAACTTTTCTTGATTTAAATTACCTTATAAATGGACATTTTCCTAGTTTCTCATCAAAGATTTTTTTCTGGTTTCTCATAAAAGAATATTGAGTGAATATTGTACATTTCACAAATCACTTGCAGATTTTGCTTAAGCATTCATTGATATTTTACATTTATGTAACCCTTTACAAAAACAGAAAGCCCAAGCAAAGCATAGCTAGTGAAAGGAACTTACAAATATATATAATTCTTTGTTATTCTTTTGTTACTTTTCAACTCTTGAATTCTAGGTCAGTGAAAATTTTGCTATGACTACATTGAAAACATGGTTAAATGAAATAAACACATCTTTTCTTGAGTTTTGCTGAAAAAGTCTTGGTCATCACAATGCTAGCGGTGTAAACACTGCAGATTAATACAGCTGCTAATTCTAGCAGTCTGATGAAACTAAACAGTGGTAAGAAAAGTCTGTCCTCACCTGCAGCAGGTGCTTCTTTGACTGTGATAAAAACAAATTATTAATAGGGCTGTCGATTAATCACAGTTAACTCATGCGATTAACTCAAAAACATTAATCACGATTAAAAAAATTTATAGCGATTAATTGCAGTTTTAATCGCACTATTAAACAGTAGAATACCAACTGAAATTTATTAAATATCTTGGATGTTTTTCTACATTTTCATATATATTGTATTCTGTGTTGTAATTGAAATCAAAGTGTATAATTATTTTTATTACAAATATTTTCACTGTAAAAATGATAAAAGAAATAGTATTTTTCAATTCACCTTATACAAGTACCGTAGTGCAATCTCTTTGTCGTGGAAGTGCAACTTACAAGTGTAGATTTTTTTTGGTTACATAACTGCACTCAAAAACAAAACAATGTAAAACTTCAGAGCCTACAAGTCCACTCAGTCCTACTTCTTGTTCAGCCAATCGCTAAGACATACACGTTTGTTTACATTTATAGGAGACAATGCTGCCTTCTTATTATTTACAATGTCACCATAAAGTGAGAACAGGCATTTGCATGGCACTTTTGTAGCCGGCATTGCAAGGTATTTACATGCCAGCTATGCTAAACATTTGTGTGCCCCTTCATGCTTCGGCCACCATTCCAGAGGACATGCTTCCACGCTGATGATGCTCATTAAAAAAATAATGTGTTAATTAAATTTGTGACTGAACTCCTTGGGGGAGAATTATATGTCCCTTGCTCTGTTCTACCCGCATTCTGCCATATATTTCATATTATAGTAGTCTCGGATGATGACCCAGCACATGTTGTTCATTTTAAGAACACTTTCACTTCAGATTTCACAAAATACAAAGAAGGTACCAATGTGAGATTTCTAAAGATAGCTACAGCACTTGACCCAAGGTTTAAGAATCTGAAGTGCATTCCAAAATCTGAGAGGGACAAGGTGTGGAGCATGCTTTCAGAAGTCTTAAAAGAGCAACACTCCAATGCGGAAACTACAGAACCCGAACCACCAAAAAAGAAAAACAACCTTCATTTCAGATAATGAAAATGAACATGTGTCAGTCCACACTGCTTTGGATTGTTGTCAAGCAGAACCAGTCAACAGCATGGACACATCCCCTGGAATGGTGGTTGAAGCATGAAGGGATGTATGAATCTTTAGTGCATCTGCCATGTAAATATCTTGCCACGCCGGCTACAACAGTGCCATGAGAATGCCTGTTCTCACTTTCAGGTGACACTGTAAACAAGAAGCGGGCAGCATTATCTCCTGCAAATGTAAACAAACTTGTTTGTCTAAGTGATTGGCTGTACAAGAAGTAGGAGCGTGGACTCGCAGGCTCTAAAATTTTACATTGTTTTATTTTTTACTGCAGTTTTTTTTTAATGTAATTCTACATTTGTAAGTTCAACTTTCATGATAAAGAGACTGCACTACAGTACTTGTATTAGGTGAATTGAAAAATACTATTTCTTTTGTTTTTTTACAGTGCAAATACTTGTAATCAAAAATAAATATAAAGTGAGCACTGTACACACCATATTCCATGTTGTAATTGAAATCAAGATATTTGAAAATGTAGAAAACATTCAAAAATATTTAAATAAATGGTATTCTATTATTAACAGTGCGATTAATCATGATTAATTTTTTTTAATCGCTTGACAGCCCTAATTATTAATAGAGAACTTAGAATCAGTCTTTGAGCAAAACTAATTTAATTAATAAAATACTGTCAGCTCCTACAAAAAACAGGATACTAGAATAGCCAGAAACATAAAGGCAGCTTGCTGCTTGAAAATAAGCTATCCCTTGTAGTCTCAACATAAATGTAAATTATAAGCATCTATTTTGTTAATATAATAAAACTGTTACAATATTTTTGTAACCAGGAAACCAAGTTTCCTTTATTTTATACCATCAGTTTAGAAATATGTCTAATTAAAATCAACTCACTTGGAATAAAGTTCCTTTAATGTATTGAACTGTTTTGTTAAAGTGTCCATTTCTTTCTCCTTTTCTTTTAGTTTGTTCCGCATCCCTTCCATTCTGGCTTGCCATTTTTTACCCTCTTCCCACCTAGCTATTTCTTCCCTAGAGCTCTGTAAAACATTCAAAAACAAAGTAACATTTCCTTTTGGTCTAGTTTAACACCACAGAAAAAGAAACAAGTTCGACGAGCACTATTTGATTAAAAGTTCCTGTTTCAAAATTTTAAACAAAAATAGATGTTTAAATATAGCAATTATTACTAGGTGATTGGTGCATATACTGGGTGTTATGAAATCTGATGCACAACCTGGTACATCTGAATGCTATCAGAGAATTGTTCTGTAAAATTAAACATTCACTTTACAAAAAAGGACTGACACATTTTTATGAAATCCAATGTTAGGGATGCTTACACAAGATATTCTCCCACTTTGAAACAAGTTAATGGAAGATAGGAGAAAAGATCATGATGCTATTCTGTGCTAATTATAATATATACAGCAGATCCTCTTTCCTCCTCCAACTCACCAAGAGCTCAGATGCCCCTGCAGTATCGTAGTTGCTGGTCCAATGGTGATTTTAAACTCACTTTCTATCATAGAAAAATGAATTTCTATTTAATAGTCCCAATTCAGTTTTTATAACAGAAAACAAGGTAAGACTTTATGACAAATGGCTATTGAAAAAGCTAAGCTAATGTTATTTTTACAGGTGGCAATGAAGTTTTTTGCCCTGGAGTCCCTTGCCTCCCTTAGTTGATCCTCTCGCCTTTCTTTTCCACATCCACTTTAAACTTTTACTATCAGTTACAAAAATGAATTGAGATCTGATTCATAGGAAAATGTGGGGGGGGGGAGGGGAAGAGAGAAGATTATTTTTCCTAGCATTTAATAGGATTTAGTATTTTATTTTGGTCATGAGATCCCAGCTGTGCAATGTTGAGAGTTGGTGAATAGCTGTCCTAGAACAAAACAGATCAAAGTGATTACCTGGAGCATGTCTTTTGAAAATCAGTGAACTGGATTCAGTGAATCAGATTTCATAATGAGAAACAAAATCCTGCAACCTTAACTGTGGAGTCAGGAGTGTGAGTCCTTAATAAAAACATGGTTATTTAGCAACTGAAACAGTGCTCCCCTAAGATAAACCCCTACCCCCTGCAAAATTCAAAGTTCTGACCAATGTTCCAAACCTGCAGAAACGTGTGCATGTGATGTGCATATGTCATTGCAGAATTGGGCACTAAGACTGAATCGGAAAGTGATGTTGAATAATATCAAATAGCATAAACTGTCTTGATAAGCTAGGTGTAATTTGCATTAGTTTGGATCAACCAATTCAATTACTTCTTGGAATTTTATTCTTCCACTGATTAATAATACTCTCACTACAAACATGTATACGTAATTTCAAGAACTAAAAACGTTCTTTACCATGAGGCTGGCAAAAGAGAAATAACTGCAAGAACTCAAAGTGGTTTTATACCCAAGATTCAGTCTGCAGAACCAATACATAACATACATAAATATCTGCTCTGCATAGGCACACCCTTACTCCTGAAGAAACTCCCACTGAAGTCAATGGGCCACCACATGGATACAAGGAACTACATATACAGACAGCCTCACTGAATTCAATGGGATTCCATTTGAGAGTAGGGATCTACCTGCATGGACTTAGTTGCAGAACCAGGGTCTAAGTGTATTTGTTATTTTTAATTCCATACATACATATGTAGAACATTTACAAATACATTAATGCTATGGAAAGTAAAATAAAACACATTTTTTATATACATACATACACACACACACACACACACACACACACCCATAGTACAAGACAAAAATACATCTCAAACACTAGCAATTTATGTACAGTGCTTCAAACTTATCTAATGGGAATTGTAAGCTCTTGCTTAAAATCATCTTGAATGTATAAAATGCCACTGAATGCAGTTTGAGAACAAAACATGTATTTTGCTCCAGTCTGCTTTACTAGGTACCAAGACAAGACACTAATCTGTTACCATAACAGCAGAAACCAAACAAGAGACTGAACAAATACATCCTTCGCCAGTCAGAATCGATATCCAGTAGGAAATATATCTTTTTGAAGGGACACCATACATTAAAAAAAAAAAAAAAAAAACACATTTTTGTCTCAAAATGTTTTTAAACTGCTATAATTACAAGAAACACCATAGGTTGCTACCACTGAAAGAAATTATATTTTTCAGTTTCTTTACTTTATGAATTTGACAATACTTTTATGTAGTCAATCACTGTTATCTTGTACAGTCGAGTCAGTTTCCTAAATTTCTTGTACAGATTTTGTATTCAGCAAGAAGGGAAGGGAAAATATTAATAAAATATAGGAATATGTGATTATAACATCAGAAAAAATTATAAGGGGATTCAGGAGCAGGTGAAATTTCTGAAGCCACTTCTGATTTGTTGTTTTTCTTAAACTGGGTAGATTTCAAGTTGATGGTGTCCCTTTCAATACCATAAATTAAATGATGCCTTGTCACATACCTTGTCTTCTTTTACACTTTTCTTTTCTATCTCCTCACTCTTTTCAACTTCACTTTCAAGCTTTTTAATTTTTTTCTGAAGTTCATCGATGAATTTTTGTTCATCAGCTTTGCTCTGAAAAATTATGATTATCTTTACATCTTAATGATCACCATTTAGATACTTTCCTACTTTTTCCCCACTGGGATAAATACAGAAACTAAATATTGACTGATTTATTCATTTCAACGGAAGTGCTTTGAACAAATATTACAATTTAGGTTATAAAGTGTCTTTTTAAAGATTACAACTACTATTTAAGTGTTAGATGGTTACTTTATATTCTGTCATGAGTAATAGACTCAAAAAGAATGTTTACACTATTGCTGTTTTAAACTTAGTAAGGGTTAGGTATTAAATCGCTGTAAATTACTATGACTCTTTTGAACCAGATAAGTTCACACAACTTGGTTTAAAGGACACATACCTGAGAATTTAATAGTATGTGAAATCTCTATTTGCAGATTTAGAAATGAAAAAAGAATGGATGCGTAGACAGAAAAAACACTGTTACTTAGAAATATCTACAGAGCACAGAAACTATACAGAGAGTTTTTAAACATTTTAAGACCATGTTCATTTGACAAAAATAAACTAGTACCAGTACTTCGTGCCTAAATTTCTGAGAGGAATCCAACTGGAGACTGCTGGGAACTGCATTACCAGTAGCATAAAATGATCTACTACGCATAGCTTGTATTGAGAAGAGGAGGATAGAGGAGAGTAAATAAAATGGCAGCTACTAGAAAAGCAGTATGTTCATGGAGGGAATACGTAACTGAGGTGGTGGATTGACCAGGCCACATACAAAAATGAAACAAAGACAAAGGGACGTATTTAAAGCAGACTGCAACTTTATTAATTTTTAATTAATTGTAACTGGAGGTTGAAGCTAAACCCTCTCAGAAAACCACAAAGCATTTACTTGGGTCTAGTATGGTATTAAATGATCTCATTGCCATATAACTAATATCTAGGGTTGGACCTTTTCAGTCTATACACCTAGGTTTCAACTCACCTTTGAATCTTCTTGACCTCCTACTGCGAGAAGAAAGGAGAGTCCCCTCAGTTTGCAATAATTTAAGTCTCCCCTTCTTCTTACAAGCTGTGAGTTCTACAAGCCATCTCCTGGGTCTTTCATTCACCTTTACCTCAGGGAGCTGGTCTCTTTCAGCCTCTTACCCACATTTGACATCTGCAACAAAGGATGCCAGCCGATAGCTTGGTGGCACCCCCCCACTACACTGTCTGGTATCTGCTGCCTCCAATCTCTAAATTCTCCTCACCATGTATTGGTCCCTCTGCTTGATAAACATACTCAGTGGTCCAAAAACAGTACATCCATTAGAGAATATTTGACTGAATCCCTAGATTTTTACACTAATAAAAACTAAGCTCACCTGAATGCTGTTTGTTAGTCTTTTTATCCGCTTTTTCAGTTCTTCATTTTCGTTTTCCGTTTCTTCTTTTTCTCTTAGCCCTTTAGTAATGGCTTTTTGCTTTTTTTGAAGTTCTTGGTTTAAATCATCCATCTCATCTAACAAAGAGCGCTCTCTAGTTTTACTTACTTTAAGGGCATCTTTGAATTTTGTAAGTTGCTCATTTAATTCCTCTATATGAGTCTATAAAAAATAAATTTTAAAAAAGTGTTAGTCAAAGTTGCCAACAAAAACATATTGAGGTTAAGGAGGTATATTTCCTGGATTCCACAGACATTTCTCAAATCAGTTATTTCATATATTGTCAACTATATTTAAGTAATCTGCAAAGTAAAATAAAATATGTTTAAATAATCACTTAGAAGATAATTTGTAAATTCCTATAAATCTGTTGATATGTTTAAGTAGCAAAAAGTCAGTTTGAAAAACATTTTTAAGTTTAAATTTAAATAAGTAAAATAAACAACCAAAATAATCAACTTTTGGGGTGTGTTTTTTTTTTAAAATGGCAAAACCAAATTTATTTTCTGTGTTAAAGAAAAAGGTTGAAACTTTATATACACCTCTACCCCGATATAATGTGACCCAATATAATACGAATTCGGATATAACACGGTAAAGCAGTGCTGGGGGGGGGGCGGGGCTGCGCACTCCGGTGGATCAAAGCAAGTTTGATATAACGCGGTTTCACCTATAACGCGGTAAGATTTTTTGGCTCCTGAGGACAGCGTTATATTGAGGTAGAGATGTACCAAGTTTAAGCCTGGTGTAAGTGTTCTATGTGTAAGTTCTAAAATTCTGAAGAAAAAATGTAGGCTAATTAGTAGTACTGCATGTACTTATACATTTTGTTTGATTATTTGTTTTAATATTTAAAAACAAATGTACACAATGGGCCCGACCCAACTTCCAATAAAGTCAATAGAAAGACTGTCACTGACTTCACTGGGAGTTGTATCAAACCTTATGACAGTACAACATTCATTATTATAATACTCAAAAAGAAATTATGAACATTGTGTTCTCTTTTCAAATAAGAATACAATGTAGAACACAGTATAAGGAGGTTAATTAGTGCTTACCGTGAGCTCCTTTGTTTGTTTGTCAACAATCTGCTGAACATTCATGTATGCCTCTTTTTGTGATGCTACAGAAATAATCTGCTGTTCAGCATTAGCAGTCATTTCTGCTCGGAGCTCCAGAAGTGCTTTACTCAAAGCCTGAAAATATCAACAAATTTGTTTGTAAGTAAGCAAGTTGCTGAAAATGAATGTTAAAAAATTGCTAAAGAGAATTAAATTTTACTACCTTTTATGTTAAATTACCCATATGTATTCCATACTAACAACACAATTCATATAATCTTTTGGCCTGTTTCCATATGATTTACAATGATGAGCCAGATTCACTAGTATGCTCTGACTGCTTTGCAATACTCTGGCAACACAAAATCACAATAAATGCAGCTTAGTTGGCCAGGTAATCTAAGTTTAAGGCTGTTTTGCATCACCGGAGTAGCATAAAGCAGCTGAAGTATATCGGTGAATCTGGCTCCACAAATTACAGAGAAGTTAAATTCTACATCAAATGTCATTAATTTTCTGGTCCTTTTACTACATCAGGCTATACAGCCCTAATGAATCTCCATAAAAGGGCATCTTTCAAGTATTCTTTGTCCATCTCTTAAACCCACTAGTGGCACTTCTGAAAACAAGTTGTGGAAATGTTTGCTATAAATAATTTTCATAGTTATTTGGTTTTACATCAACTTCTTGTCTCCATGATAGATGCTAAATAATAAAAAAAAATTAAATTACTTACTTTCTGTTGTTTCTCTTTTAAGGCTAACTGGTTCTTCAACCTTTCCACTAGGTTTTTCATTGTAGTTGTTGGCGCTCTATTATTTGCTTCTTTTTGGGCCTCTAATTCAGTTTTTACTTGCAGCAATTCCTTCTCTATCTGCGACAACAGGTTTCTCAATTCATTTGCTTCATCTTTCAGTTTTTTCACTTCAGCTACATGCTTTTCTTCAAGCCTTGTACAACAAAGTAATAAATAGCAGTGTCACGAAGTACTTAATTTAGTAAGCTCCAGGTGGATTAGAAAAGGCTGAAAATATTACACGTTTTTGATAATTTCAGATTAGAGAATTATTGTGGTCCCACTTCCTGAATTAATACCAAACAGTGATCAAATGCACAGCACCAGTGGGACTACTCACATGAGTAAAGCAAGCAAGACTAGATAACAACTTCCTTTTCTTAAACATACCATATGGGCTAAATTTTCATAACGTTCATCTCTGTTGCGTAGCAAGCCCAATATGTTGTTTAAGATATAGAAGAAAATATTTTTGACAGTTCAAAAAACGATGTTCAGAGCACCAAAATTTCAATTAAAAAGGAAGTGTTCAATAATGCAACATTTATAATTGACCATTACATATTTTAATAAACAATTTTCAAATGATAGCCTTGATGACGACCCACAAAACAAATATTTTAAAGTTACACTTGTGGCTTTATAAATTGTTAGGTTAGTTTCTTCAATCAAACCTTACATTCAGCAGTCATATTAACAAATTGTTGCTAAAGCATGTACAAGAAGGCTAACGGCATATTGGGCTGCATTAGTAGGAGCATTGCCAGCCAGATCAAGGTAAGTGACTATTTCCCTCTATTCGGCACTGGTGAGGCCGCATCTGGAGAATTGCGTCCAGTTTTGGGCCTCCCACTACAGAAAGGATGTGGACAAATTGGAGAGAGTCCAGCGGAGGGCAACAAAAATTATTAGGAGATGAGGACACATGATTTATGAGGAGATGCTGAGGGAACTGCGCTTATTTAGACTGTAGAAAAGAAGAGTGAGGGGGGATTTGATAGCAGCCTTCAACTACCTGAAGGGGGGTTCCAAAGAAGATGGAGCTCGGCTGTTCAAAGTGGTGGCAGATGGCAGAACAAGGAGCAATGGTCTCAAGTTGCAGTGGGGGAGATCTAGGTTGGATATTAGGAAAAACTTTTTCACTAGGAGGGTGGTGAAGCACAGGAATGGGCTACCTAGGCAGGTGGTGGAATCTCCATCTTTAGAGGTTTTTAAGGCCCAGCTTGGCAAAGCCCTGGCTGGGATGATTTAGTTGGGGTTGGTCCTGCTTTGAGCAGGGGGTTGGACTAGATCAGGGGTTCTCAACCTTTTTCTTTCTGAGGTCCACCCCAACAGGCTACAAAAACACCAGGGCCTGGCGGGGAGAGAGCGCGGAGCTCTGGGCCGGGGTGGGGTGACCCTTAGGCATAGGCATAGTTTTAGTTCTATTTTCGGGGGGCAAGGGCTGGCGGGGCTCGAGCCAGTTCCACAGAGCAGGGTCCAGCGAGGGAGCGCCACCTCCAGACTCATTCAGGAGGCCACCTAGCCTGTCTGGGCTGTGGGGGGATGCAACCAAAAAATATAACTCAAAGGGGGGGACTCAGTTCAAAAAGTTTGAAAACCGCTCAGGGTGCTGGGAGAGGGTAGCTAGGGGCTGTGTGAAGTGAGGGGAATAGTTCAGGGTGAAGGCAGGGGATAGCTAGGGGCTGTGTGCAGGCAGGGGGTAGCTCAGGGTGTAGGCAGGGGGTAGCTAGGGATTGTTTATGGGCGGGGGGGCTCCCAGTGCGGCTCCCAGCTTCAGGCGGGGGTGGGGGGCGATGGGGCTCCCGGCTTCAGCCCCCACTGCTCCTGGCTTGGAGGGAGAGGGGTTTTCCGGCTTCAGCCCCGCGTCGCTCCCAGCTGGGGTCGGGGGGCTGCAGGTTTCAGCCCCGGGGCTCCGCGGACCCCTGAAAGGGCTCGCGGACCCCCGGTTGAGAAGCGCTGGATTAGATGACCTCCTGAGGTCTCTTACAACTCTAATCTTCTGTGATTCTAATTCAATAAATGGTCTTAATGACACAGTATACGTTTTAGATCAGGGATCGGCAAACTTTGGCATGGGCCGGGCCGGTTTGTTTACCTGCCGCATCTGCAGGTTCAGCCAATCGCGGCTCCCCGCTCCAGGCCAATGGGGGCTGGAGGAAGCGGCGCGGGCTGAAGGATGTGTTGGATGCCGCTTCCCGCAGTCCCCATTGGCCTGGAACGGCGAACTGTGGCCAGTGGGAGCCGCGATCGGCTGAACCTGCGGACACGGCAGGTAAACAAACCGGCCTGGCCCGCCAGGGGGCTTACCCTGGTGGACCACATGCCAAAGGTTGCCGATCCCTGTTTTAGACTTATAGCTGATTGGTCTAATCAAATTATTACTTGAATTGTAATAACTGTATATCTAAATACTTACAGAGCCTTGATGTTTTCAAACTCTCTGATTTTTAATAAAGTAAGTTGTTTTTGTTTCTCCAAATCATATGATGTTTTCTTTAATCTGCCTAGAAGTAAAGCAAGAGAGTTGTCCTGTTCTGCTACTGTTTGCTCCATCTCAGCCAGACGAATGAAATGTTTGTTGGTGGGAACTGATAAAGAAGGTTTTTTCATTAACTCCTATAAAAACAGAAAAATCATTGGTATGAAATATTCTACATCTTATACAGCAAAGTGCTGCAATTATTTCATTATGTTAAACTTGATCCCAAACATAACGAAGCAGCAACATTTACACTATATTTTATAACCAGTGATGTGACTCATAGCACTATACTCAAATGTTAGCCACACTGAACGTTGGTAAATGGTCTCTGTATCTGAAGTGTAGTTTTGTAACTGGTTAAATATAGATGGTCAGTCTTTGAGAAACAGTGTCAAAAGCGAATCTTTAATTAGGATGGAGCTTATTTTATTTTCTGTAGGACAGCGGTTCTCAAACTTTAGCAACCCAAGAGCCCCCATTTTGATTTAAAATTTTTCAGACTCCGAAGCTCCCCACTCAGCCCCAGACCCCGCCCCCACTACACCCTTTCTCCCAAGGCCCCACCCCACCTCTTCCCGGCCCTGCTCCATCCCTGCCCCCCTCTTCCCCACCTCGTTCTTTCCCCTCCCCCAAGCGCGCTCCATCCCTGCTCCTCCCCCTCCTTCCAGTGCCTCCTGCACGTTGCTGAACAGCTGTTCCCCGACGTGCAGGAGGCGCTGGGAGGGTGGGAGAGGAGTTGATCAGTGTGGCCCGCAGACGCCCTGGAGTACCATTGAGGACCCCCAGGGGTCCACGGACCCCAGTTTCAGAAATGCTGCTGTAGAATATTAAAAAAGGAGAGAGAAAATGGAAGACATCAACCTCCCCAAGGGCTCTCTATTAAATAGGACATGTTGAATTATGCACTTATACACTGAAGTACCAAATGTGTTAATTGACCCCTATTTCCTCACTCGTCTTTCTCAAATTCTTTCAATTTCATCTTCATACAATAATAATGTAATGACAGTCCTGCTTATTTATCTTCCTGTTTATACTATCTTGAACTGAAAAACTGCTCCTCTGGTATGGAGAATTAACATAATTTTCAAAATTTACAAAAAAACAAACCAACATACAAACAAATATACAACACTGAACAAAACAATCCCCCATCCCAAACAAACCAAAAAACCTACCAAAGCAGTTTGTTTGAATTTAATAAGTGAATTATCAGCTTGAAAATCTAGCTTCTGATGTAGAACCCGGAGGTCTTCTTCATGTTTCTTTGAGATTTCCTCTTGCTCCTATTAGCACAAAATGAACATTTTTTTAATTTCATGTATACATGCATGATACTCCAGAAATCCATGGAACTGGTGTACTTTCCATGCTAATTACTTTTACTTTGAAATAGAATACGAGCTGAGGAAATCCTATCACTGGCAAGCAAATATAAGCACTAAGGAGTTAAAGTAATTTCATTATCCTGGCAATTTTTTCTAGGAGAGGGGGGGAAAAAAGTAAATGCCCAAAACTACATGAATGCAATGTTAAATTAAGCCTCTCAATATGTTCAGATTTAAGTCATAGTATTACATTTTTCTGGAAGTGTGCAAATACCCAGAAAGAGACAATTTTCCCTTCTTTAATTCTCAAAGTGCAAGACAAAGCTTGGAGTTTGTAACATTCTGTACTCTCACTGGTTTTGTGTATATAGGCAGAGCATCAATCATAGAACACTCCTTATTCAGTCAGGCAGACCAAGGAGTATTTAACAAATTGATTTGGTCATACAGGAGTCACTGATTGTGGGTCTGACTAAAGAACAAGACTCATGGAATCTCAAGAAAGGCGCTGAGTATGTTTGCCTCTCTGCCTTCTTTTTATATCGTTTTCAATGCTATCATACTCCCCAAAGAATCAGTATTCCTGCCTTTCCTGATTGTTCTCTCTACCATCTCCTTTAATACTGTCATTCTCTTCACCATTTCTGGTCTTTTCCATCCTTTATTTATGCACCTCATTTCCTCATCAAACTGGCATCTTTAACAAACTTTACATTCATCTTAAAGAATTTTTTTAAAGTTCTTATACAGCTAATGAATAAAATGTTTTCATGACTGCAACCACAGGTCACAATCCTGTAATGAGACCTGTGCAAGAGTCTACCCATGCCAAGCTCGCTGCATGATCTGGGCCATAATGAACTGCTACAGCACAGAATTCTGGTTTTCTCCCCCCAAGGAAAGTGCATGAAAAACAACCAAAATGCAGAATTATACTATTTGTTAATTTCATGCATCTATCACTGCAGACTTTGCTTCCTAGTCCTGCCATATTAAAGCAATTCCAAAAGGAGAACAATCAGAACATTTTTACATAAATAAACTTTTAAATACAAGAGGTTAAGAAAACCTGAACTTTGTGCAATGAGAAATTCATAATAAAGGCCCTGTTCTGCTCCTACTAAAGTCAATGGGAATTTTGCAATGCCTCTGTCAGGGTTCCTTCCCCCCTCTGAACTTTAGGGTACAGACGTGGGGACCCGCATGAAAGACCCCATAAGCTTATTTCTACCAGCTTAGGTTAAAAACTCCCCAAGGCACAGATACTTCCTTGTACCTTGGATTAGGTAACGCTGCCACCACCAAGTGATTTAAATAAACATTTAGGGAGGGCCACTTGGAGCCCTACCTTCCCCAAATATCCCCCCAAGCCCCTACACCCCCTTTTCCTGGGCAGGCTTGAGAATAATCCCCCAAGCTCCTACACCCCTTTTCCTGGGGAGGCTTGAGAATATATCCTCACCAATTGGTACAGGTGAACACAGACCCGTACCCTCGGATCTTAAAACAATGAAAAATCAATCAGGTTCTTAAAAGAAGAATTTTAATTAAAGAAAAGGTAAAAGAATTACCTCTGTAAAATTGGGATGGCAAGTACTTTACAGAATAACAAAAGACTCAAGAACATAGAGGATCTCCCCTCTAGGCAAAACCTTAAAGTTACAAATCCAAAGACAAAACCTCCCTCTAGACAAGGAAAATCACAGGCCAAAATAAAAGTAAGCTAACGCATTTCCTTATTATTACTTATTCATTCTAATTGAGTTGGATTGCTTACCTTCTTGATCTGTCTCTGGCAAGCACCCAGTACAGACAGACAAAGAACAGACAAAACAAAGCCTTTTCCCCCTCCCCAGATTTGAAAGTATCTTGTTCCCTTATTGGTCCTTTTGGTCAGGTGCCAGCTAGGTTACCTGAGCTTCTTAACCCTTTATAGGTCAAAGGATTTTGTGCCTCTGGCCAGAAGGAATTTTATAGTACTGTATACAGAAAGGTGGTTACCCTTCCCTTTATATTTATGACACCCTCCATTGAAAGCAGGACTGGGCACAAAATTAACTCAAACTCTTAAAAAAAAAATAATAATACAAGATAACACAAAAAGTGTGTATACCTCTCTAGCTTTTGCAAGGAGATGCTGATACTTCTTCAACACTTCCTCCTTTTGATTTAGTCTTGCTTGCATATTTGTAATGGTCTGATGGGCAACTTTCAGGGCACGATGGTATTCTGGATCATCTTCTTTTCTACCTAGCTCAGCTATTATCTTCTCTCTTTCTGCTGTTGCAGGTAATCGAAGCCTTAGTTCATTTATAACTCTGTCTCTTGATAAAACATTTTGTTCTGCTTTCCACAGTGCAGTTTCTTTCTCTTTCAGTTTCTACAACAAAGGAAATTATTACTAATCTTATAGAAATATTACGTTTTAAAAAAGAAATGTGTCAGAATATGTCTAAATCGAATTACAAATCAAAAAATGGCTTTGTTTTCAATTTTCCCTACTTGGAATTATTAGACACACTACACACCAATACAATTATAACTTGTATTTCACTGTGCGGAATTTTCATAGCACAATGTATTTACATACCAAATTTATTAATACAGTATTTTTAGAGGATTAATTTTATATTTAGTGTTTGATAAGAAATCTATGTAACAGATTTTCACTTTGGTAACCTTTCTTAAAGGAATTAGTGGTGTCATTTGTTAAATTTAACACTGTTTATTAAATCAATTAATGCTACAGAATGCTAATTAAACCTAATTAGTACTAAGAAACCTAATTTTATACAATCTCAGCACCTTGAATATAAACTGTTTCCAATTCTCTTCCTGTTTGAGTTTTTTCATATCTAAAGAGCAACAGAAATTAGCTTTTCACAATATTCAGATATCAAACTATTCAGTGGTACTCTTTTCTTATAAATGCATGCCTCATATTACACATTAGAAAATAAACTCAGATGAACATATTTATTCTTGTTCTATGCATATGCTTTTAATAGTTTAGGTGTATATTCATCTAATTACCTCTTCTAATAATTTGCAGGTTGCCCGAGTTTCTAGGATTGTTCGAACGTGCTCCCTAATTTTCCTCAAAGCTAGCTCAAGCTGCTGTGGAAGGGGCAAACTAGGATCTGGAACCGAACCTGTAGCATCTTCAAACTGCACAGAAAAGACAGACATGAACATTACTTTTCTGACAACTCTAATCAGCACACTTATTAATTTATTTAAAATAAATCAGTATAGGTACCTTTCGAGCAGTACTAAGTATTTCATTTTGCTGACGGTCATATACGTCTAGTTGACGTTCTAACTCTACTTCTCTCTGATCCCAAGCCATCTGCCGCTCTTCATAAAACTATACAAAAAAGTTTGATTAAAGAGATCTACATTGAAATCCTGACCCAATGATGTCAATGAGAACTTTACTATTCACTTCAACAGGGCAAGGATTTCACCCCTACTTTAGAGAATTTGAAAGCAATTCCAATGTACCATTGATGGCAATACATCTTTAACAGCATGGGATAACAGACATTTAAGTAGCATACATCTTGTACTTGTAAGTTATGAGTTTTTTAAATGTAACAAAAGAATTTTAAAAATCATTAAATAAAACAGAAAATATATTGTTAGTCTAACACTATGCAGAAGTTTATACCTTGCTCTGCTGTACAATTTCTTCTTCCAGATTGCTGATTGTACGCTCATATTCAGAAATGATATTATTCAAATATTTCATCTCTTCTTTTTGTTTGACTGACTCTCGATTCAGTTTAAGTTCCTGGAGACGAAGTTCTTCCATTTTCATATGCCATTCAATTACCTGATAAATAATAATAGTTCGTACAGTTCATTATCAATATCATCTTAATCAGACGAAAAGAGCAAAATGTTGGATGTCTTTTCCAAAGTGAAACTAAGTTTGCAAAACAACCCAGAAAAGTTGTATATAACTAACTATAACATTCAACTATATATATATATATATATATACACACACACACTAATAGTAGCAATATCTATCACTTACATAGATCCCAAAATGCTCAAAAAACTTTACAGACTGATTGAAAACTAAATATACCAAGGCCACTTTACCCACCATTGAAATACAAATGTCTTTAAATAGAGAATGCAATACTATACAATAGTTGGGACAGAAAATGAGAATGTCTTATCCAGTTTAAAGGTAACTATCTAGAAAAGGAAAATATAATTATCCAAATAACAAAGTAGTTGGGACTTGTGCTAAAAGTGGGTAGCACAGTGCTTCCTATTTCATACTGTATTGAATCTCTAATACCACTTCCTACAGCATTTAAATTTGCTTTAGAGGCCTTCAGTCAAAAGAAAAACCAAGTCTGACCCTACTTAGACTATGGGCTGGTCTACACTACTATGGCACGTAGACTCAAGTTACGCTACTTAAGTTACGTGAATAACGTAACTGAAGTCGACGTAGCTTAGGTCAATTTACCGAGGTGTCTACACCACGCTGGGTAAACAGGAGACGCTCTGCCGCTGACTTCCCTTACTCTTCTTGGGGAGGTGGAGCACGGGAGTCAACCAGAGAGCGCTCTGCGATCGATTTAGCAGGTCTTCCCCATACCCGCTAAATCGACACCGCTGCATCGATCACAACAATGCCGATCTACCAGTAAGTGTAGACATGGTCTGATATACCAACTAGTAAAGCGGTCCATTATTCTTTCTTTAGAAAACAAAACAAACAGATGTTACAATACTGCATATTCTGAAATCATGTAGGCACATATTAAAGCAAAAATTTAGCGTATAGAGTAGATTAAAGTTTTAATTAAACATATATAACATTAATGATTACTAAAAGCTATAAGATGTCAAACCTTTTGGGCTCCTCTTGTATCTTTCAATGTGCCTATTAACTCTTCTAAACCTTTTACTTTTAATTCCATCTCCATTGCTCTGTTCTCTATGTTTCGACGCTCTTCCTGGGCACGCTGGACTTCTTCCATGATTTTTAATTTGTCATTCTGTAGCTGAATCATGGTTTTAGAGAATTTCTCCTGTTGTGCCAAGGGCAGAGCACCACTAAACTGTCGCCGCAGAGACTGCACAGTCTGGCGTAGATGTTTGGCTCTATTTCTCCCTTCTAGTCGGGCATAGTATAATCCCTGCTCTTTGTCGTCAAGCTTCTGTTCTAAGCGTAGATTATAAATCTCCATCTTTTGCAGTTTCATTGTAAGTGCTTCTAGTTTGCCCACAGCAGTAGTCTCACTAATCTGAAGAGCTACGATATGCTGGTGTAATTTTGCAATAAGAGCTTTTTCATCTGACTGCGCCTAAGCACCAAAATATATAACACAGACATTTTTTAAAATATAAAATCATTTGTTGAAAATTAAACATATTTACATGAAGTGTATGTGATTACCACATTACAACGCCTATCATACTCCCAATGAAGTTAATGGCAAAACTCCTTTGGGCATCAATGGAAGCAGCATCTGGCCTCACATCAATTCATGTTTTGTTCAGTATTACTTCTATAGCCAAAATAATAATAAAAAAATCTGTCTTTTCAAATACAGATTTTAAAAATAATATTTCTCCAAAATATTATGAAAGCACTTTCTTAACCTAATATAAAAATATTCTATCCCTAACCCGCCCTCCCAAAACAAATCAGTTAACTATAAAGTCTTAACAAAGCAGGGCAGTACTGACCATACCTGATAGTCTAAAACTTGCATTCGAAGGGATTCCACTTCCTTCTCTCTGGATTGCTGCCGTGCATCCAGAGCTGCAACTTGCATTTTGGCAATATCAGAAAGTTCCCTTAACCTAGTAGAGGGAAATAAGAATACTATCTCAATTTAAAATATTAAATAATCCTTCAAGCTAAAATGGTGTCCAAATTCCTTTACCAATAAAATGTTTAGCTCTACTACACAAAAGGTCCTGAAGAGAGGTGCTTAAAGGCATCTCTCCCTCATATTAGGAGATTCAAAGTTAACATACTTTTCAGCATTTCTAGATCTTTTTCCCTCCCATATACAAGTATGGATCAGTAATTTGGATACTGTCCCTGTTATTAAAGCTCCTGCTAATCTCTTCTCATGCCTATTTTGGAAATAAGATTGAGGTTTATGGATCTGATTCTTCAGTTTCACTACTTACATCAATGGCAAACATCCCAATTGACTTCAGGATTACAGGAGCAGACCCGTTACAAGCACCTTATTAAAAATGTCTTTACAAAAGTTTATAATTGCTCTATACGGAACAGGAAAAAAAAAAAACAGTAGAGAAGAGTCCTGGAAGGGGTATAGACTGTTTACACAGAGAGACCACTGTCCACAGTCACAATTATATTTCTAGGCCACAAATGTTAGTATTTCAATTCATAATCTTGTGAAGTCAGAAAGATGAACTATTAATATCTTGTAGCAACTTTATAATCTCTGCAATTATATGGCATTGCAGATTTGCTTTTAACTTTTGGAAATTTTGATACACTTAATCAAGACTTTTGTGTATCTTCCACATCAAAAACAGTATTTTTCTTTTACCGCAAAAAAAAAAAGCCGAATATTACTTAAGAAAAACATATTTAGAAACAATTCATTTTACAGAGTATATCATATTTGTTTCCATGTCACTTCCTCTGCTATTTTCTACTGAAGACATTCTTATGGGGAAAAAAAAGCTATTTTTTATGTCTGATGACAACTTTCAGAAGGGCATAAATGGCAGCAGATTAATTCAAAGATCTTGTTTTGGGGCAAATATGACAACACTTAGGTAACGATATTTTAAATACTTTGTATAAGCAGGATTCTTTCAAAATACTCAATGAAGTATCAATGGATCTTCCAAAAATTAATATTTTTGTTTCCCCGCAGTATTTTCACCAGTTTTCTATATACTTGATAAGGATGCAACAAAAGGAACAAATTATTGTTTTGCTAATTTGTCTGAAATATTTTAATAACCACAAAAAGTTGTTGTATCTAATTAAGGCCCTTATGCAGGAAAGCATTTAAGCACCTGCTTACATTCATACCTATTCAGGACAGCACATAAGCATTTGCTTAAGTCCCATCAGAATCGGTGTTCTTCTAAATCTGATCCTTTATGTAATGCTTCATCTAAAATTCCAGGTTTAGAATATGTAAAGACAGATGAAAATTCTTTTATTGTTAATGTAGAAGCAACATATATCTGTATAATTCAATTATGGAATACTTCCAAACATACTGTAATACTAAATTTGGTACTTCTGCACTTACTTTGATACCTCAATCTTCAGTTCCATTTCACTCTTCTCTAACTCCATGATTTTTCGTCTATCCGCATCACTTATTGATTTACTCACACTGTTTGTCAGTTCATCTCTTAATGCCTGTTCCACCTTTTGTGCCTCGAGGTTGATTTTAGTAAGCTAAAAAAAAAACCAGTGTATTTGCTAAACATATTTGGAATAGGCATACAATATATTTTTAGTCAGCACAAAATGTTATATAAGAACACAAGAACATAAGAAAGGCCATACCGGGTCAGACCAAAGGTCCATCTAGCCCAGTATCCTGTCTGCCGACAGTGGCCAATGCCAGGTGCCCCAGAGGGAGTGAACCTAACAGGCAATGATCAAGTGATCTCTCTCCTGCCATCCATCTCCACCCTCTGACAGACAGAGGCTAGGGACACCATCCCTTACCCGTCCTGGCTAATAGCCATTAATGGACTTAACCACCATGAATTTATCCAGTTCTCTTTTAAACTCTGTTATAGTCCTAGCCTTCACAACCTCCTCAGGTAAGGAGTTCCACAAGTTGACTGTGCGCTGCGTGAAGAAGAACTTCCTTTTATTTGTTTTAAACCTGCTGCCTATTAATTTCATTTGATGACCCCTAGTTCTTGTATTATGGGAATAAGTAAATAACTTTTCCTTATCCACTTTCTCCACATCACTCATGATTTTATATACCTCTATCATATCCCCCTTTAGTCTCCTCTTTTCCAAGCTGAAGAGTCCTAGCCTCTTTAATCTCTCCTCATATGGGACCCGTTCCAAACCCTTAATCATTTTAGTTGCCCTTTTCTGAACCTTTTCTAGTGCCAGTATATCTTTTTTGAGATGAGGAGACCACATCTGTACGCAGTATTCAAGATGTGGGCGTACCATCGATTTATATAAGGGCAATAATATATTCTCCGTCTTGTTCTCTACCCCCTTTTTAATGATTCCTAACATCCTGTTTGCTTTTTTGACCGCCTCTGCACACTGCGTGGACATTTTCAGAGAACTATCCACGATGACTCCAAGATATTTTTCCTGATTTATTGTAGCTAAATTAGCCCCCATCATATTGTATGTATAGTTGGGATTATTTTTTCCAATGTGCATTACTTTACATTTATCCACATTAAATTTCATTTGCCATTTTGTTGCCCAATCACTTAGTTTTGTGAGATCTTTTTGAAATTCTTCACAGTCTGCTTTGGTCTTAACTATCTTGAGCAGGTTAGTATCATCTGCAAACTTTGCCACCTCACTGTTTACCCCTTTCTCCAGATCATTTATGAATAAGTTGAATAGGATCGGTCCGAGGACTGACCCTTGGGGAACACCACTAGTTACCCCTCTCCATTCTGAGAATTTACCATTAATTCCTACCCTTTGTTCCCTGTCTTTTAACCAGTTCACAATCCATGAAAGGACCTTCCCTTTTATCCCATGGCAGCTTAATTTACATAAGAGCCTTTGGTGAGGGACCTTGTCAAAGGCTTTCTGGAAATCTAAGTACACTATGTCCACTGGATCCCCCTTGTCCACATGTTTGTTGACCCCTTCAAAGAATTCTAATAGATTAGTAAGACACGATTTCCCTTTACAGAAACCATGTTGACTATTGCTCAACAGTTTATGTTTTTCTATGTGTCGGACAATTTTATTCTTAACTATTGTTTCGACTAATTTGCCTGGTACAGACGTTAGACTTACCGGTCTGTAATTGCCGGGCTCACCTCTAGAGCCCTTTTTGAATATTGGCGTTACATTAGCTAACTTCCAGTCATTGGGTACAGAAGCTGATTTAAAGGACAGGTTACAAACCTTAGTTAACAGTTCCACAACTTCACATTTGAGATCTTTCAGAACTCTTGGGTGAATACCATCTGGTCCCGGTGACTTGTTAATGTTAAGTTTATCAATTAATTCCAAAACCTCCTCTCATGACACTTCAATCCGTGACAGTTCCTCAGATTTGTCACCTACAAAAGCCGGCTCAGGTTTGGGAATCTCCCTAACATCCTCAGCCGTGAAGACTGAAGCAAAGAATCCATTTAGTTTCTCCGCAATGACTTTATCGTCTTTAAGCGCTCCTTTTGTATCTCGATCATCAAGGGGCCCCACTGGTTGTTTAGCAGGCTTCCTGCTTCTGATGTACTTAAAAAACATTTTGTTATTACCTTTGGAGTTTTTGGCTAGCCGTTCTTCAAACTCCTCTTTGGCTTTTCTTATTACATTCTTGCACTTAATTTGGCAGTGTTTATGCTCCTGTCTATTTGCCTCACTAGGATTTGACTTCCACTTTTTAAAGGAAGTGTTTTTATCTCTCACTGCTTCTTTTACATGGTTGTTAAGCCACGGTGGCTCTTTTTTAGTTCTTTTACTGTGTTTCTTAATTTGGGGTATACACTGAAGTTGGGCCTCTATTGTGGTGTGAAGTTGTATTTAGTGAAACTGTTTCCTCTCAGTTTCTTCCTTTGGTTTTCTTTTGTTCTACTCTGAAACATCCAACTTCTTGCTTACAACATTGCATGCATGTCAGAGTAGCTATATAGGCATCCATACAACAGTATGGATTCTAAAAGAAAACCAATGTTTTCAGTTTCTTGAAACAGTGAAAGCAAAAAAAACTAACTATAAAATGGTGTAGAAAAAGGGAACAATACTTGGACTATAAACTCTTCAAGACAGGGATTCTCTTTGTTATATGTTTGCACAATGCCTAGAACTAAGGTGCTGGTACTACAAATAATTAATAATAATAATAAGAAGAAGACGACTCACTGAATAGTGTATTTATATTACCATTACTAGCCAGCATTTTCACAATAATGTGACTAATCATTTTTGTTGCTCAATTCGAGACACAGAATCATAGAAGATTAGAATTGGAAGAGACCTCAGGAGGTCATCTAGTCCAACCACCTGCTCAAAGCAGGACCAACCCCAACTAAATCATCCCAGCCAGGGCTTTGTCAAGCTGGGCCTTAAACATCTCTACAGAAGGAGATTCCACCACCTCACTAGGTAACCCATTCCAGAGCTTCACCACCCTCCTAATGAAAAAGTTTTTCCTAATATCCAACGTAAACCACCCCAACTGCAACTTGTGACCATTGGTCCTTGTTCTGTCATCTGCCACCACTGAGAACAGCCTAGCTCCATCCTCTTTGGAACTCCACTTCTCAAAAAGGCCAGAATTTAGGAGAGTTAGTGCTCAACAATTCCTGAAAATCAGGCCCCTTGAAGAAGTCTCAAATTGGGCAACAAAAATTGAAGCACCCAAGGTCACTAGTCACTTTTGGAAATCAAATAGCTTTGGGCCAAGACAGATTTCTGCAGGGCCTGAAGTGGCATAGCAGAAAGCCCTGCAGATAACATTCCAAGCATAAGACACAACATAGAAAAGGACACAGAAGGTTTGTGAGAAAGTCAAGATAGCATTATTTTGTGGGAAAGAAAGGGTGGAGGAGGATGCAAAAGCCAACAAGGTCTGAAACGTATGCAAGACCATGACAGTCACTGATGATCATAGAAAAAATAGCAGAAAACAGTTTATATCAGTTAGACATTGGGAACAGAAAGATCAAGAACTGTGATTCTTGCAAAAATCTGGTTGCCAAGGAACTAACAAGGTTTTGCAATATGCCCACTGTGTGAGAGTCATATTATATCAGCATTAATTTTATAGTGAATAACTAAGTTCCAAAATAAATTACTGACAAATTAATATATTACATATTAAACATATATCTCTTCAAGCAAAAATCTATTTACAAGCAGCTACATTTTGATAAGTAAACCTATCTATCAAAAAAGGCACAAATGGTAGGTATCTAATACAGCAACACACCAAAAAGCTCTAAGTGCATTTCTAGGATGTAATTGACAAATTATTTAATTACATCTCTTTATACCTCAGCAAACTTAGTTTCCAGTTCAAAGTTACGTTCTTCCACTTGCTTTAAAGTGTTCCTTAAGTGTTCATACATTCGATGCGAGTGTTCAGCTCTCTGTCTTTCATTTAGTTCCTTCATTTCCAGCACAGTGATTTTCTTAGAAATAGAAACAATCTCACTGTTGGTAATTGCTTTTGTGGCCTTGTCCATGGCATTGTCACCCCCTACGTTCAATAATATTTTAATTAGGCTTAACAAGGTTTTCAAATTAGAAAAACAAAAATACAACTTCTTAACATAGCACAAGTACTTTTGATTTACCTCTGTAAGGAACCAGAACACCTAAACAGTTTCTGGAATTGGAAGAGCTAGGCATTTAACTAGTCTTCCCTCATCACACATCAGAAATCTAAAAAAATCTTATCAATTTTTAAGAAAACTTTAGCTATGTAAGAAGATTCCAGGATTATCACGCTGTCTGTGTGTCACTCTGAAGTCTAGAATATTTGTTGAGTCAGTGTAAAATGATGGAAAGAGCTACAAGCATGGTTGAGAGCTCTTTGTGTTTAGACCAGAACATAAGAATCTAAAAATAGCCATACTGGGTCAGATCAATGGTCCATTTAGCCCAGTATCCTGTCTTCCAACAGTTGCCAATGCCAGGTGCCTCAGAAGGAATTAATAGAACAGGGTAATTATTGAGAGATCCATCCAGTCCCAACTTCTGACAGTCAGAGGCTAGGGACACCCAGAGCACAGGATTACATCCCTAACCATCTTGGCTAATAGTCATTGATGGACCAATCCTTCAGGAACTTTTCTAAGGCCTGGTCTACACTGGGGGTGGGGGGGGGCGGGGATCGATCTAAGATACTCAACTTCAGCTACGAGAATAGCGTAGCTGAAGTCGACATATCTTAGATCGATTTAGAATCACTTACTTCGCATTCTCGTGACGCGGGATCAATGGCCGCCGCTCCCCCATCAACTCCGCTTCCGCCTCTCGCCATGGTGGAGTTCCGGAGTTGACGGCAGAGCGATCAGGGATCGATTTATCGTGTCTAGTGTAGACACAATGAATCGATCCCCGATAGAGCGATAACTACCCGCCGATCCGACGTACTCAAATTATACTTTTGGCCTTCACAACATCCCCTGGCAACGAGTTCTATATGTTGACTGGGTGTTGTGTGAAGAAGTACTTCCTTTTGTTTATTTTAAAGCTGCTGTCTATTCATTTTGTTGGGTAACCCCTGGTTCTTCTATTATGTGAAGGTGTAAATGACACTTCCTTATTTACTTTTTCCACACCATTCATGATTTTATAGACCTCTATCATATCCCCTGTTAGTCACCTCTTTTCCAAGATGACCAGTCCCAGTCTTTTTAATCTCTCCTCATATGGAACCTGTTCCATACCCTCAGTCATTTTGTTGCCTTTCTCTGTACCTTTTCCAATTCTAATATATCTTTTTTTAGATAGGGCGACAAGAACTTCACGCAGTATTCAAGGTGTAGGCGTATCACAGGTTCAATCGTCACTGGGATTTGCTGTCTGTTACTGTCCAATTTTTAAGTTCTCAGCCATTTTCAGCATTTTTATATATTATGAATTACATCCATATGACAGCATGGGATTTCACTTAGTAATTAATATAACAGGCACAACAGCAACCATCATCATTAAGACTGCATAACCATTTTCAATGTAACCTCTCATTTTTAGTCACTCAGCTAGCAAATAACTGGCAGAAAATGAATAAAACACTAAGTGAACAAACAAGTGTAGAAGAGACGACTACATAAGAGAGAAATCGGGGAAGTAAGTTGGACCCACACAATGCTGCAGTTATTGAGAACATGAAAGTAGTATGTTGAAGTTTATAAATCCAGGCAGAGGAAACCACTGTCCTGCAAACCACTTGTCTGCTTACTTGACTGATGTTCCAATCAGGACCCCAGGGCCTCTGAATCAGATTCAACTGAGGTCACCTAAAAAGTCCCACTCTTTAATCCCAACCTTTAGCCCACTTGAAGGGAGGGTGACTGAAAGCTGTTTGCACCACTGGGGGCTAGCAATTCCCCTGTGAGAGAACCAGGTGGTTCAGCAGCTGCTGGGTCAGAATGTATCTGCCCTGGGAGTGTACTGTCAAAGAGGAAGAAGAGCCAGAACTGGCCACCTCACCAAGTCCACCTGCCATCAAGGCAGTGAAAAAGCATTGTTAAAAATGTTTTCTGGATTTCAAGCTTTAACAAAATAATAGTATAGCTAACCTTACTAAATAATAAAAGTCTATTCTATTTGGAAAATACCAACCAAGAAGTTCTCTAAAAGACTAAAATAATCCTAAACTTGAGTAAGGTTTATGCACTAAAATTTTCTTAACCTCTGAATGAAGAGGAAATGAGGGAAATACATTATAATTTAATCTAAAGTTTCCTAAAGATATTTTGTTTTCAATCTTTATATAAAAATTAGTTTTTCAAAGGAAATACTGTATGTTCTTTACTCATATGAAATAGCTTTTATACTTGCCCAACTTAGTTGTTTGGTCCCAAGCTTGTTCTACAGTGTGAAGTTTTTCTTTTGTGATCTCAAGTTCTTTATTTAATGAATTTATCTGTTCCTTCAAGGATGCATTCTCACTCTGTATGGCAGAGACAACGTAATAGAGCAATATAACAGTAACGTGGTTGATGGTTAAAATATTATGGTTTGGCATAACTTATTAACCCATAATAGAACAGCCTATGGTATCCAGTTCTTATACAATAATAAAAATGTTTGTCTTTGGCCTGTGTATGTTGTATGCTTCTATTTACCATGCATTCTTATCAACAAAATATTAAACTCAAAGAGTTTTTTTGTTATAGAAGACTAGGTACACGATGCCCAAGACTTAAAAACCAAAACCAAAACCTTTTATTGGTATTTTAAAATGTTCCCTCTCCCCCAGACCAAATGATGGCTGAAACCAATACTTTAAACCAGTACAACAAATAAGATCTTTATGTTGCTTTAAATGTTCATGATTAATTCCAAAAGAAACAAAAAGGAGGAAAGGATTGCCAACTGTTTTGTTTTAAAATACTCTTATTTTAATTGGCTTAGTTTGCAAACACATTTCATACAATTTGTTCATGCTGAGAAGTGCTTCTTAGTTTCGGATCTTTCAGATTACTGGGATAAGCAAAATAAGTAAACTTTTCTCTCAGTAAAAAAAAAAAAAAAAAAAAAAAAAACATATTAAGGAAAAACTCATTCAATAGTTACCAATTATACATCCAACAGCCTGAAAACAATGTCTGGAGTAACTGGCTACCTATCACCTGTGAGCTAAATTGTCATTACTCTCAGAAAAATCTCTGGACAGGGTTATTACAAAGTTTTACCTTATGAGCTTCTCCTTGAACTAGCCCCTCTGGTGGGATTAAATGGAAGGAGAGGGCATGGATTTTTGAAGAGAGCCCCCACTTCAGTATGGAGAAAAAAGTTTGCAGGAATAGTTGCAGTTTCATTGGTCTCTATATCACACTGTGACCATATTTTCTAAATCAAAACGTAGGTCATTTTTGTTTTGACATTTTTACAGCGTTATGTTTTTGAATGGTTATTTCACAAAAGTACATTTGAAAAATATGTATGCTGGTATCACTACTGCCAGCTTCTGACTCAGACATGTGTTGTTCTTGTTCCATGGAGCAGGAGATTGTTTCCAATAACTCAGTGTTTGAATTTATCATGAAACATTGGATAAAAGTCATTAACATTCCTTTGGAAAAAAGCATAGCTTTGGTTGCCTGGTAAAATAAAAAAAACAGGACATTTCAGGTGTTTTTCAAAAAAAGTTTGTGGGACACCAGGAGCTTCATATGAAAAACAGGGACTCTTTACCAACAACACTGACAGTGGCTGGGTTCCCTTTGGTTGCTCAAAACAATTACAGAAAGGAAAGCTTTACAATTTGGTGCTTTCCTGCCTAGACTTTGCCCTGAGGGCCTGAACTAACTTACTCACTCACTGTCTCTCTCAGGTCTTTCTAAAATTGCTTATCACTTTGGTGCTTAAGTGGAATATGACAGCTCTTTTCCTTCACTCCCTCCAGCTCATATACTTTTCTCATAGCCACATGATTGCTTATTGCTGGTTCGGTTGCATTTGTCACTTCCAGTTTATCATTTTTGGTACTCTCAAACATATCATATAAAAATGTATAACTAAATTCCTTCTAATTTTTAAAGGTTTAATGCTGAGAATCACTTCTTACAGTTTATGAAGTTTAAATTGTACTTCAAATTAAAATTGTTAGCTGAAATCAGCACTTCTGAGCTTGAACCGTGACACAGGTTGAAACAGAGCGGGAGCCTCAATGTCAGATATTGTAAACCTGTTTTCGTCTTTGATACCAATTTGAATACGGAGAAAAGCTGTATTACATATTTCCATGTATATGAATCTCTTACTGTGAGGAGCTCCAGCAATGGGACTTCCATAGGAGTGAGGTAAAGGAAGAGGGTATGGTGTTACAGCAGCTACAGTGCTCTCCTCTTCTTAGGGCTGGTCTACACTGGCAACTTACACAAGCATAGCTATATCTCTCAGGGGTGTGAAAAATCCACACCTCTGAGTGACATAGCTATGCTGACCTAAGCCCCGGTGTAGACTGTGTTAGGTTGAAGGAAGAATTCTGGGGAAGTGGATTTACTACAGCAACAGGAAAACCCCTCCCATTGCTGTAGAGAGTGTCTACACTGAAGTGCAACAGAGGTGCAGCTGCAGACATACTCTTAGTGGACCCAATGGGGACAATCTGGCCCTATATATTTATATCTTTCTTCAACATAACAAAATGTGGTTATTTCCATAACAGTCAAGAGAGTATCAAGTAACATTACCTCCATGTGCTCCAAGTTAGTTGTTCTCTGGACAAGCAAGTTATCTTTTTGTAGCATATCCCTGTATTTAGCAGTTAACTCATTATACTGCTTATTAGCCAGTTCTAGCTCAGACAGAGGCACACTGTCATCCAAACCTTTTTGCAGAGCTGCAATCTTAAAGCTTGCTATTTCCTATGAAAATAATGATATTATATTGATTTACTGTATACTTGAAGCTTTTAAATTGCTACCATTAGCCTAAAACATATACACACACAGCTAAAGCAATGCTTGCTTCTTTTCCAAATACATCCAATACTAATATAATTTTGTAAGGACAATTATTTCACTATTACTTTTAGAACCTGGTCTGCCCCCACCTTTTTCTATTTAAGAGATAAATTTCAAAATAGTTCAGTAACAATTTATTGTAATGAAAGAGAACAGAAAAACTGTCTCACAGGGAACAGAGCATTTTGAGACATAAATTAAATATGGGACTATAACAATATCAGTTATTCCATTGCAAATCTAGCAGTTTGCCTAGGATGCTGAACACTATGCATAAAAGTACAGGGGCTACGTTGTATTTGGGCCTTTTTAAAATCCCAGCCTTGATTCTTAATTTTATAGATCACCTGTGGGTGTAACATATCATACTCAGTGCTGTGTTTACTTTTCTCATAGCCACATGATTGCTTATTGCTGGTTCAGTTGCATTTGTCACCTCCAGTTTATTATTTTTGGTACTCACAAACATATCTTTAAAGATTTAATGCTGAGACTCACTTCTTACAGTTTATGAAGTTTAAATTGTACTTAAAATTAAAATAGTTAGCTGAAATCAGCACTTCTGAGCCTGAACAGTGACACAGGCTGAAACAGAGCGGGAAATTCAATGTCAGATATTGTAAACCTGTTTTGTTCTTTGATACCAATTTGAATACTGAGAAAAGCTGTATTACATATTCTCATGTATACATATTAACATATTCAACGTCTAAATAGCAAAGTTCTTCTGACTGGTCAACCAGTATTATGGCAAGGTATAATCTGTTTAATAATCTCTGATATTGTGCTTCTATTCTTCCAAAATCACAATCATGTCTTTTTTCCAATCAAACTAGCAGTAGGAGACTCCAAAATGCCAATTTTAACTTAAATAAATAAATGGAATTCACAAATGTTTCCAATTCAGTGTTCACCTTCCAGAATGTCATACAATGCAAAATGAATGAAGTTTTAAGACAAAAGGTATACCATACAAGCCATACCTTGAATCGCTGCAAGTGTCCAATCTTTTCTCCAACTGCAGTCTCCATTGATGTTAGTTCAGCCTTTTGTTTCTCATTTTCTTTTCTAAGATGCCGTTCCATTTCAAGTAAAGTTGTATATTGTCTTGTCAGTGACCGTTCGTTCACTCGCAAGACGGTCATTTTTCTACTGTTTTCTGCAAGTAGTTTTTTGGTTTCATCCGTACCCAGCTGAAGTGCATCCAGTAAATTCTATAAAAATCAATAAAATATTATTACTGTTGTGCTGAAAACTTTTATAACTTATGGAAATACATGCCAGTAAAATAAACTAATCAGAGCTCCGTT
This sequence comes from Terrapene triunguis, assembly GCF_002925995.2. Classification (NCBI taxonomy): domain Eukaryota; kingdom Metazoa; phylum Chordata; order Testudines; family Emydidae; genus Terrapene; species Terrapene triunguis. Next base: position 72,180,415 of record NW_020664419.1, read on the forward strand.
CTGCTCAAACTCTCGTTGTTGAAATATTTTTTGCTACTTAATTCTACTAGCAAAAAACATTCTACATTCGGATAATTAATTGACAGGAATTTTGTATAAGGCAGGCATTTTCTAAGGTTAGAAGGACATAGATATTTCTCCTCATGTCTTGTCATCAAAGGCTGGGTAGGAGAATTATTTTTTCTCTACCCCCTCATTTACAAAACCTGTCAAAGGCTCTGTGATGTGGCTTTTACTTTCTGAATCAAAACATTTTTCTCTGTTTGATTTCTAAATCAAAGAAATTTCCCAGTGACATTTGCCTCTGTAGAAACTCTTTTACAAGGAATTTTCCAGTTTGAGAGGTCAATAATACTAGCGCTGCATGGGGACTGGAATTTCCCACTCATGGAAAATTTCACATTTCTCAAAAAATAAAGGAGTCAGTGCTCCGGAAGCCCTGAGAATCCTGGCTCCATGGCAACTCACATGGCGGGCTGCTGAGGAGACAGAAGCCTGGCCTGGGATCTGGAGGAGCTTTGGAAGTGGGGCTGTCATGGTTCCCAGTCTCCTGACTTCCTGTCAGCCGGAAGACTGGAAGCTCTGGGAACCCCAACTCTACTGCCCTCCAGGCAGGAAGCGCAGAGTCTGATGCCCAGAGTCCTAGGCATAGTCCAGTACCCACACACGGTACTGGGGGGGGAGGAGGAAGTGTTCCCCCAAAGATTAATCTAGCACTAAAAACTATGAAAACACTTCAACTATTAACTGTACAAGATACTAAAAACTATTTACAAAGCTACATATTATCTTAAGGGATCAAGCTGAAGCTAGGGACACCGAGAGGTTCCGACCCAGATGATGCAGCGGTGAGAAGGAACTGGAGAAGTGGTCAATCTGCCCCTCCTTATATCCCCTTGGTTTAAAGCATGAGGTGAGACAGGGTGCATAGGCGGACCAATGGACACCACTTTCAAATTCTCCGGCTCCGGGTGCATGCGTAATCCACAACAGACTACAATAGGGACCATCACTTGAAGGAGAAAAGATGGTTACTCACCTTTGTAACTGTTGTTCTTCGAGATGTGTTGCTCATATCCATTCCAATTAGGTGTGCGCGCACCGTGTGGACAATCGTCGGAAGATTTTTACCCTAGCAACACTCGGTGGGTCAGCTGAGGCGCCCCCTGGAGTGGCGCCTTTATGGAGCCGAATATATGCCCTGGCCGACCCAGCGCCCCCTCAGTTACTTCTTGCCGGCTACTCCAACAGAGGGGAAGGAGGGCGGATTTGGAATGGATATGAGCAACACATCTCGAAGAACAACAGTTACAAAGGTGAGTAACCGTCTTTTCTTCTTCGACTGCTTGCTCATATCAATTCCAATTAGGTGACTCTCAAGCCTTACCTAGGCGGTGGGGTCAGAGTGAGATGTCGCGGAGTGAAGGACCACTGAACCAAATGCAGCATCACCCCTGGACTGCTGCACTATCGCATAGCAGACGGTGAAGGTATGCACGGATGACCAAGTCGCTGCCCTACATATCTCCTGAATGGGCACATGCGCCAGGAAAGCGGAGAATGAAGCCTGAGCCCACGTGGAGTGGGCGGTGAGGTGCGTAGATGGGACACCAGCCAAGTCATAGCACGCACGGATGTATGATGTGATCCAGGACGAGATGCACTGGGAGGAGACCGGAAGGTCCTTCATCTGGTCTGCCACAGCAACAAACAGCTGTGACGTTTTCCTGAAGGGTTTTGTTCGCTCGATGTAGAAGGCCAGGACCCTGCGAACGTCTAGGGAGTGCAGCTGTTGCTCCCGTCGAGAGGCATGCGGCCTCGGGTAGAAGACAGGGAGGAATATGTCCTGGTTGACATGGAAGGCAGACACCACCTTAGGGAGGAAGGCCGGGTGGGGTCGCAGCTGTACCTTGTCCTTGTGGCACACCGTATATGGTGGTTCCGATGTGAGTGCCCTGAGCTCAGACACGCGCCTCACCGAGGTGATAGCTACGAGGAAGGCTGTCTTCCAGGAAAGGTACAGGAGTGAGCAGGTGGCCATCAGCTCGAACGGGGCACCCATGAGTCTGGATAGGACCAGGTTAAGATCCCACGTAGGGACCGGTTGTCGAATTTGTGGGAACAGGCACTCCAACCCCTTGAGAAATCTGCTGACCATGGGATTGGAGAAGACCAAGCGCCCATTTTCGCCCGGGTGGAAAGTCGAAATAGCTGCCAGGTGCACCCTGATGGAAGATATTGCCAAGCCCTGCTGCTTTAAGGACAGGAGGTAGCCCAAGATGATAGGTACTGATGCCTGTAGGGGGGGGGTCTTATGATTCCGGGCGCACCAGCAGGAAAAACGCTTCCACTTGGCTAAGTATGTGGACCTGGTAGAGGGCTTCCTGCTATCCAAAAGGATCTGCTGGACCGAGTGAGAATAGCACAGCTCAGACTGATTTAGCCATGCAGCATCCATGGTGTGAAGTGAAGAGACTGCAGATTGGGATGACAGAGTCGACAGTGATCCTGAGTGATCAGGTCTGGCCACCGCGAGAGTGGAATCGGGGTGTCCACCGACAGCTCTAGGAGAGTGGTATACCAGGGCTGTCTGGGCCACGCCGGGGCGACCAGAATCAGACGGGCTCTGTCCCTGCGCAGCTTGATTAGGACCCTGTGGATTAGCAGGAATGGAGGAAAGGCATAGCACAGGTAATCCTTCCACTGAATTAGGAAGGCGGCCGACAGGGAACCCGGAGAGCGCCCTTGGAGAGAGCAGAACACCTGGCATTTCCGATTCTCGCGAGAGGCGAATAGGTCCATCAGGGGAAAGCCCCACTTCAGGAAGACAGAGTGGATGACGTCCGGGCGAACCGACCACTCGTGAGCCTGGAATGATCTGCTGAGATGGTCCACTAAGGTGTTCTGGACCCCTGGGAGAAACGACGCCACCAGATGGATAGAGAGGGCTATGCAGAATTCCCAGACGAGTGGCCTCCTGACAGAGGGGGGACGACCGGGCTCCCCCTTGCTTGTTGATGTAAAACATGGCTGTAGTGTTGTCTGTGAGGACTGCAACACAATGGCCTTGAATGCGCTCTCAGAATGCTTGACATGCCAGGCGCACTGCTCTGAGTTCCCGTACGTTGATGTGCAGGGATAACTCTCCTGCCGACCATAACCCATGTACAGAGGTTCCCAAGGTGGGCTCCCCATCCCAGGGATGATGCATCCGTGACTAGGGACACGGAGGGCTGCAGGCACCCCTTCACACACTGATTTGGGGTCCAGCCACCAGCCTAGAGAGGCTAATAACCTTGGCGGGATGGTAACCACTGTGCTCAAGCTGTCCCGACCTGAGTGGTATACTGTTGATAGGCAAGCTTGGAGTGGATGTAGTCACAGCCTGGTGTGCTGGTGACAAACGTGCAAGAGGCCATGTGTCCCAGGAGGCATAGGCATGTTTTCACGGTCGAGGTTGGGAAGCTTTGCAGGCTGGGGACGATGTTCCAGCAGAATTGCCCGGGCTAGGCCTGAGTCTAATACTGCTCCTATGAATTCTATCCTCTGGGTTGGTACCAGAGTGGATTTCGCGACATTGAGCAGGAGGCCCAGCCGATTGAACATGTTCATGGTGATCTGAACATGAGACTGCACCTGATCCCTGGAGCAACCCCGAATAAGCCAGTCGTTGAGATATGGGAACAATTGGATCCGTGGTCAACAAAGGGAGGCAGCCACCCCAGCCATGCATTTGGTAAACACCCTGGGGGCCGTGGATAGGCCGAAAGGAAGGACGGTGAATTGAAAGTGCTGTTGATTGATCACAAAGCATAGGAAGCGTCTGTGCACTGGGTAGATTGCAATGTGGAAGTACGCGTCTTCATGTCGAGGGCGGCGTACCAGTCTCCAGGATCTAAAAAAGGAATAATGGTCCCTAGCGAGACCATGCGGAACTTCAACTTTACCATAAATTTGTTGAGTCCGTGTAGGTCCAGGATGGGCCGAAGCCCGCCCTTGGCCTTGGGGATTAGGAAGTAGCGGGAATAAAAGCCCTTGCCCCTTGACTCTCCCGGAACCTCCTCTATCGCTCCCAAAGCCAGGAGTGATTGGACCTCCTGTAGAAGGAGGTGCTCGTGAGAAGGATCCCTGAAGAGGGACGGGGAAGGAGGGGGAAGGGAGGGGGAAAGCAAATTGGAGGGAGTATCCCCTTTCCACCGTGCGTAGGACCCAACGGTCTGATGTTATGTAGGACCACGCACGGAGAAAATGGGAAAGACTATTTTGGAAAGGCAGGGAAGGATCCTGAATGGAGACTGGTGCTCCGTCCTTGGGTGCACCTTCAAAAGTTCTGCGTAGGCCCTGCCGATGGCTTGGGAGGGCCTTGGCCTTGGCTGGCTTGGTGTCCAGTTTGTTTCCTTTTACCACCTCAGCCGCGTCTTCTAAAGAAGTCCTGTCTCGGCCGCGTGTTCTAAAGAAGTCCTGTCTCGGCCGATGGGGAGGGTATGACCTCTGATGCTGTGGTCTGAACGGCCTTCTCTGAGTTACTGGAGTATGCATTCCCAGAGAGCGCATGATAATTCTCGAGTCCTTCAGACTCTGCAGCCTTGAGTCTGTCTTCTTGGAGAATAGGCCCTGGCCATCAAAGGGCAGGTCCTGGAGGGTCTGCTGTAACTCTGGTGGTAAGCCAGAGATCTGTAGCCACGAGATGCGGCGCATGGCTGTGCCCGAGGCCAGGGTCCTAGCTGCCGAGTCTGCCGCGTCCAGAGAGGCTTGTAGGGAGGTTCTGGCCACCTTTTCTTGCCCTCCTCTATTATAACCCCAAATTCCTCTCTGGACTCCTGTGGAACCAACTCCTTTAATTTCTCCATAGAGTGCCACGAATTATAGTCATATCGGCTCAGGAGTGCCTGCTGGTTGGCCACCCTGAGCTGCAAGCCTCTGGCCAAGTACACCTTGCGCCCAAACAAGTCTAGGCATCTAGCGTCCCTTGATTTAGGCGCCAGGGCCTGCTGACCGTGCCACTCCTTCTCGTTGACCGAAACCACGACAAGGGAGCACGGTTGGGGGTGCGTGTAGAGGTACTCATAGTCCTTCGAAGGGACAAAGTACTTCCTTTCCACTCCCTTGGCCGTAGGTGGAATAGAGGCTGGCAACTGCCAGATTGTCTTGTTCGTATGATGGGGAGGGCAACTCTGGACGGTGCCTCCGTGGACAGAATATCTACCACAGGGTCCTCTACCTCCACCACCTCCTCTACCTGGAGGTTCATATTGCGCACCACTCTGCGGAGAAGTTCCTGGTAGGCGCGGAGGTCCATAGGAGGAGGGCCTAAAACCGTAGTCCCCGCCACTGCCTCATCGGGCGAGGAAGATACCCCCGAGACTAAGGGATCCTGCGCGAGGTCCTCTTGTGGAGGATCTTGTTGCTCAAGGTCCATCACACTAGGAGCGTGGGCCTGCATTGGTGCTGGAGCAGTTGCCTCAGAGCCTCCTGGGGGGGGCCGAGACAAAGTGGCCTCCAGTTCTCGGGGCTCCGAAGGGGCAGAACGGGAAGCCCCCAAAGGAGCCCCCTGGGCCTGATGGGATGCCCACAGGGTCCAAAAGGACCACTGTGGGGGTTTGTGGCCCGGGTCCTGGCCTTTTTCTAGCCACTGGCCTGTACCGCCCTCACCCTGGCCTGGGCGTGGTAGCCACCTTGCGACCACGACGACGCAGAGGTGGAGCGAGATGGCCAAAGCGGTGCTGTACGCGCCGGTGCCGAGTACCCCGGTGCTCTACGCTGCCGTGGTGCCAGGGACCGGTGCCGTGAGGCAGAACAGTACCGAGACGTCGATCGGTGCCTGCGGTCGTATCGGTACTGGGGGCCTGATATGGATCTCGATGACGACCTCCGGTGAGATCGGCGTTGGGATCAGCTCTGAGTCGAGTGCCGCTCTGACCGGTACCGGGAGCGGTACTGGGAGTCTGATCAGTACCGGCCGTAACGCGATTCGAATCTCCGTGAGCCGGAGCGGCGTCGCGAGTATGACCGGCGCCGAGAACGAGAGCGGTGCCGGCACTGCGACCAACGCTGTGATGGGTGCTGGGAAGAAGATCGGGACCGGGACTGGTGTCATCCTTCTTCACTCGGCGACAGTGATCGGATGAGGGACGGCTTTCTCTTCGACAGCACCATCCGTGCTGGAGGTGCTGCCAGCTGCAGAGGAGTCGGCTATGTGAGCGCGATCAAGTCCCGCGCCATTGAAAAGGTCTCCGGTGTGGAGGGTAGTCTCAGCTCGACCGCGGTGTGCCCCGGGGAGCTTACGTGCACCGGACTCGATGGCCCTTGCAGGAGCCAATATTTGTCCTTTGCGCTCTGGCAATGGACGTGGCTCCAACTGCGGTGCGGGAAGCGTCGGCGGCTGTCGCACTGACAAACAAGAAGTGGCCGGCACCTGCTTGGGCTGCTTCTTCTTCTGGCTCAGAGATAGAGACCTGCGCCATGGTGGTGGAGGTGTTGGGGAGATCTGGCGCCGCCAGTCTTTGGTAGAGTCCGAACGCGGTGCCGAACCAGTCGGTGCCGCAGGGGCACTCCGCACCGAGGACGACGGTGCCGAGTCTCGGCGCGCGGAAGAAGGGACCAGGCTAAGTGCTGCCTCCATACAGAGCTGCTTCAGTCTAAAGTCCCACTCCTTCCTGGTCCTCAGCTTTAAGGCTTTGCAAATGCGGCATTTGTCTGCTTGGTGGGATTCCCCCAGACACATTAGGCAAGAGTCGTGGGGGTCTCCCGTGGCATCAGCCTCTGGCAAGCCGAGCAGGGTTTGAAGCCCGGAGACCCAGGCATGGGCCTAGGTACCGGGATAGGGGAGAAGACCCCGTTCCCCCCCACTAATTAAACTAACTCTAACTATACTAAGTAATTCACAACTATTAACAACTATAACCAACTATTAACAACTAATCAGAAACTATTAACAGGTACTAAAGTGAATGCTAGGGAGAGTGGAGATCAGCTAAACTGCGCTCCACAGTTCCAACGACCATCACCGGCGCCACTCCAGGGGGCACCTCAGCCGACCCACCAATTGTTGCTAGGGTAAAAATCTTCCGATGATCGTGCACACCTAATTGGAATCGATACGAGCAAGCACTCGAAGAAGAACATTTTGTTTGAAAACTTCTAACCATCTCTAGTCAAAATTTCATATGTATAAACAAGAATATTTTAAAATACATTAACATACATAAATCTGTCCAAAGAGGAGGTGCTAGTGGCTGTGGAAATGAAAGATAGCTGGAAAAAGTGATTCTTAAAGAAACAAATAATTTTTGGATAGCACCATAAGTGTGTCAGGTGTTTAAATATATATTTAAAGATTTTTCCAAGAGAAAAATTCAAAATATCCTAATTTCACTGCTGTGTATTCCAGAAATTCTAGAGACTCAGAGTGGGATACTATAATAATTTAGTTACGCTGTAGGTTCTTTTAAAGAATTTTTACCTTTTCCCTATTATCTCCAAGAAAGAGACCTAAAATTCATGCTTTTGCTTGTGCTGCAAAGGACAGAGGATTTTGTCTTTTGGGGGTTTTTTTATGACCCAAGTGAAAATGTTCAGAAAATGAATGTTCTAGCTTTTGGATATACATTTAGGTCATAGTTGCTTCAAAAAATAACTTAAAAAAAAATCAGTCAAGGATCTACAAAAATGATTGCAAGTGATACAGTGGGAGACAAGCAGTCTTCTGAATTTCATAGTCTGATACAGTGTTTATTTGTGCCAGGAATTGCCAGGGCTAAGCCACCCTAGGCTTGGCAGTTCATAGCCCTGGCACCTCTGGGCTTACCGCGTCATTATGAAAGTCAAAAATTGCTTGAGCCCCGGCACCTCTTTCACTACAAATTAAGCGCTGGTCTGATAAGGTTATTTCTTGCTCCTAATAAAATACACTGGGTCAAATACAACCATGATATAAGCAAGTATGACATCACTAATTAAGCAGCAAGAACTTGCAGCCTCTTATGGGTCTGAATTTGGTCTATTATTATACTATCCGTGCCAACAGTTTAAATACATTAAACGAATAAAACACAAAGTGCATAAATAAGATGAACATGTGAGTAATATTACAATTCAAGATAGTGTAGTTGTAAGTCACACCAGTAACTAATTTCTCTCTCCACTTGTGCCAAATTAACTTTGGAAATTTTTTTACTCCTGCATTAATAACTCTAAAATTGCAAAAATCTAACACATTTTCAAGCAAAGTTAAACAATTTAAAAACAAAACAAAAAAACACTGCTTACATTGTATTCCTTTATTTTCATAGCATCATGTTCTTTTTGATCTTCTAGCTTCTTCTTTTCTTCTTTCATTTTTTCAGATTCTGTTTGCCAACTTTCTTTTTCACTAAAAATATATATATATATTTATTTAAATAAAAATAGTTCAATTTTTTCATTCAGAAATATGAAATATTGTAAAGATTTTTCAAAACTGTTTGTAAATCATGTTACCATTATAATCTTATTAACTGAAATATGCTATTTTAACATTAACACATTTTTCAATTTTTTTTTAAACATGTTTAGAAAACTCAAAATTAATTTCACTATTAGAAGTTGAAACTGTGGTTTATAGTCTGTGGTGAAGAATGCATACTTATCTAAATTTGAAAACAAACATTCCATTAAACTTGAACACGTGAAGTATGAGATACTTCTCGCAGAAAGCCCAGATCTCCCTCTTGTGAAAAAGGAGATTCAAAAAGGATGCCAGCCTTCTTGCCAGACTGTTACCCTGTTATGATCAGGTAAGGGAATCCTGGTGTGTTTTCCTTCTGAAGTCTATTAGATCAGCAGATTTGAAAAGATATTTGAAGTTGCTCCCAAAGTTTGCAAGGCTTGTCTACATGGCCCTGCAGTGTGGACTGCCAGAGGGTGAATTGCAGTGCACACTACAGTGTTGCTCTGTAAGTGTCCCATGTAGACCCTGCTAGAGTGAACTAAAAGGTACCAATTTCACATTAACACAATCCCATTTGAAAGGTACCTATTCACGCTAGCAGGATTCACATAGGGCAGTTATCGATTAACACTTTAGTGGGCGCTGCAACTCACTTTAGCGGGCCCTGTAGTCTGCACTGTGGGGCCAAGCCCCCCTCATCAGTGAGGAAAGTGTGGCCTGTCGGGACTCAATAACTGAAGAGACTGACCTAACCTTGGAGAGGTTCTCCCATACAAGTTTCAACTGGTTTGGGGAGATGAGGAGGCTTCTATAAGCAGTCCAGACTCTAAAATTTTTCCCTGGTCACAGTGAGGTTCTGTGGGCTGGGAGCAGTTGTGGGAGAGCTCCTCTTCTTTGGCTCCCAAGTGGATCTCCTCGCAGACAAACTACATCTACATCTTAGCTTCCACCATGGTGGGGATAAGGGGCAAAAAGCAGAGAATAAATTTGACAGTGGTTCTATTTGGGATACAGAGACCTGGAATCTTTGCTTCTTTAAGGGGGTGGCAAGATTCTGCTCACTGTTCCTTCAAAAAAGCTTTTACACATTGAATGATCTTGTCAATAATTTTGTGATGATATAGAGTTTCTTTGCAAGATGCCAATTTATCAACCGCAAAACATTTTGTGGAAATATCTTGGGTTCTGTAAACTTTCATTGAATCACAGTCAGGTTTCCTGGCAAGCTGTTGGGTAGCTCAGGCTTCCAGGATCTGCGGCAGCTGTGCCATACAGAGTCCCCAAAGGCTGAAGGCACCATGCCTTCCTGGGTCCACATATCCAGGGCAGCCCTGCCATACAAACTGGAAGCTCTGTAATAGTGGAGCTGCCTCAGAGTTACGGACCCTAGAAGGCAAGGGTTGTTGGCTCCACCATGCAGACTGCACCAGGACTGGAGACCCCGGACTTCTAGTATCCGCGGCTCCAGAGTCCCTGCCGTGGTCCTGGGAACCTTAAAGATTTGGGAGGGTCATGAAACAGGGCAGCCCTTGGGGCACTAGCTCAAACCAGGGCTCTCAGGATTTTCCAGGTCTCTGCTATACAGCAGAGTGCCTGGAAACTTTGGAAGCTGTGGAGATCCAGCTTGAACCAGGGCTCTCAGGGCTTCTAGGCGGCCTGCTTCATGGCAGGTGACTCCCCTGACCACGAGAGACTCCCAAGGCTGCCTCCAATTCCTTCTGGGGGATGTGGGTGAAGTTCAGGTAGTGCCTTGCAAGCAGCAGAGCCAGCTGCTCTGTTTAGTTTCAGGAGAATCTAAATAAAATGGATACTTTTTTTCCTGAAACAAAAACTTATAATTTCCTTTTCATGAAAATTTAGAAATGTCCTGTTTTTGTTCCAAAATGGAATAAACACTTTCAAAATTTCAGAATTTTCAATGGAACAGAAATTCCAAGTTTTGACCAGCTGTACTTGAATGCATCAGGGAAGGTAGGAGCACTCAATCACTATTTTATTTGCCTGGCTGGAGGTAGAGAATCTAGTACATAGGCAGAAGGGGTGTGGCCAAACCTCAAGGCCCCATGCGTAAGACTATCTGCCTCTTGTACTTGCAGGAATAGAAGTGCTACCCAAATGTCACAGACGGACACAAAAACAGGACCCAGAAACTGCTAGTGAAGTTAGTCAACAAACATAAATCTCCAGAAAACAAAGGAAGCTCTTTTGTCTCAGAAGCTGCCCAAGTGAGCCTCCAGGCCTAATTCAATAGTGAAATATCAATCTGGGCAGCCCTCAGAACCTAGAATCCAAATTAGTAGACTTGCGTATATGCTTGTATCTAAATAATTTCTGCCTTAACCCTTCGGTGGGAAAGATGCATTTTGTGGTAATGAGAAGCAGTCATCACTCAAAGAAGGAGAGGAATTGTCCTAGGAACTGGCATTACATGAAGGGCCAAAGACACCCCTGGAGCTGACATCTCCAATCTGCACTTGTGATACCTGGATCCATAGCAATGTTTCCTTTTCCTCCTTTGTAATAACACTGGATCCCTCAGCTCAAGATTCCATCTGAGCTCCAATTTTTCCTACTCTTATGTCGAAAGCAGAGAAGAGTGGAAGTGAGGCTTCCACAAATGTCAGGTACAAATGAGTTCCCGGATGCAGATTCAAGAGAAGCTTGACAGGGTCACAGTTTGCAGATTTCCCTGGTGCTAAAATGATCTCTGTCATTATGAAAATTGTACAGGCTAGTTCTTGCCACAAAGCAGGCAACAAAATGTGAGTGCGACACTGCTTTTCTAAAAGGTTTTTGAAGCACAGCAGCACCAACGGGAATATACAGAGGCCACCTAAAAGAAGAATGATTATTTCACACAAGTCTCCATGATGCTAATAGAAATAACAACTTAAATATAGTGGGGAAATTATTATTATTTTCTCCTATTTAAAATATTTAAAACACTTTGAAAGTTTAAGGTTTTAACAGCCCGACCATCTCAAAAGGAAGACCCCAAAGGATTTGTACCTCTGATATTCCTTATATAGCAAGCCTTGTTGATGGCGAATTACTGCAAATTTTCGCTTATATTCTTCTACTGCTTCTTCTAATTTCTTAAGTAACTGTTCTTTATTTTCTAGTTCCTAATGATCATTTTCAAAATAAAAATTAATGATATAATTAACAATGTATGCTTCAAATCTGAAAGTATTCATCAAAGCCATGATCATTCAATGGTATTCTCTAGCAAAGACCTTTGCGCCACTGAGATCAACATATTGAAGAAACAAAGCTTGTGTTTTTATGCTAAAACAACATATCAAAAACAGTCTAAATAAAAGTAATGTTTAAATATTTGTAAGTAATAAATTAAAAAATAATAAATAATTTTACAGCTCACAGACCAAAAAGAGTTGAGAATTACTTGACATTTTGGATTTGTCCACACAGACTACTAATGAAACTGCACACCTGGAAAGTGTTAAGCATTTCTCACACTGCCAAATGCATTCATACTTCATAACTATACAATGTAAAAAATCTTTTCTGATACAAGCAAGCTGATCGGGGTGATGATAGGCACACATCTTATTAGTTATGTTTAGTGTACTTGTTTTTTAAGTTCCCATGCCCCCATTTATCATCTTATCTTTCCCTTCATCCCAGCAATCAACAGTTTTAATTCAAGCATATTTAAGCCCTTCTTCTCAACATTCAGAACATTCCCTCCACACAAATGAGCAACTACCTCACATGAGAAATAAAAGAAGTAAACAAAAGATTACAAAGAGCTTTGCACAGAACAAGTGTGTGGCAGAAGAAGGAGAGATTTCAACGAGAATAGGTGCATGGATCTGCAGACCAGCATTCAGTTTAAAAAAAAAAAAAACAGATTTCTTTTAAACAACATAACTCTTACATATTAACTTTTGTGTATTTCTTGATAAATGCCCAATCTAGAAGAAGAAGAATTACAGGTTTGTAAAAAGAATGCAAAAGCTACAAAGGCTATAAACACTTTTTCATGGCAGAACATACAAATATTTTCAGTACTTATATATTTCTTCCAGCTAAATGTACTCTGTCAACTTTCTGGGGGAAAAAATCTTCTAATATAATCTTGGTAAAAGTACATTTATGACATTCTGGTAATGAAGAAATTGACCCATAGCAAGCAAAGCAAGTGGCTTTCTTTATAAATTCACAGAAAAGGCCAACTTCCTACTGGCCAAATTAGGAAGATTATATCCCTCACCATTTATTTTATGCTTGAATATGGTCTCCTAACCGTCCGTACTATATAAAACAGGCATAGGAACTTAGATGAGAAGAACAATAGAATAGACATTTTTTTGTCGATTGTCCTCTGGCTGTACAAACATCAGACTTTAGGTAAAAATGTAAAAACTGTCCACTCCCTTCCATACATATTTTTCTCCCAAGTGTATTGTATAAAAGTCTATTTGTGATGCTGGGAATATAAGATTGTTTAATAAACTCTTTAACATAACTCACAAAGCACATCAAGCTTAGGAGCCCCAAAATGAAAAATTCGAGTACCTCAAGCTGTCCAGGAGGAGGAGCCAATGCATATTGAGTTTTCTTCCAGACATACTAAAATATTCTTGATTTTAAATTGCATTTGATGACTACACTGCATATGAAACAATGCAATTCTAGACAAGAAGTCTGTGTCTTGTTGGGTACAGGAGAGGAAAGAGGGATTGGCTCTTCCCTGCAGATTGCTTTGGTGGGGTTAGAAATAAAATAATCTCTAGCCCAGAGATGTCATACAAGGAAGGTTCAGGCAACTATATTCTATTACAACAATGCACATTACAGTTTTTAGGAGACTCCCCAGTTTCCACATACGATATAGTAACAGATTTGGAAGGATTTACAAATACCCCTAGTGTGCAGGTTTAAATCAGTTACCTGTAAAAGATGTATTAAATATTCGTTCTGAGAATTAACTATATTAGCATTTGAAGGAGTCATCCCTTCTGGACGGTTTACTGCTCTGAATACTATATTGGCACCTTCCGATTGACGTAACAAACAAACTTCATCTTTAAGTTGTGCAATCTAAAGAAAATAAATAAAGAGAATAGAAGCAGTAAGACGAAACTCCTATTATTCAGCCAAAAATATGGATACAAAATGTAGAGGTGTCCAGTCTCACACTGTTTTGGGTAGTCCCAATTATTTTTTTAATGTTTTAAAGTAAATTTTTCTATTTTTAAAATTACAATTCCACAAAAAAATTAAACATAATACTTTGAGTCAAATGGTTAAAAATGATCAAGCATCCAGAGCAGGCTCACACAGCTGGCGATCCATCTCAATTTTACTTTAGTTGCTCAAGCATATAATTTGTAGGTTATTTTTCCTTTCTTTTTACCCGCAAACATTCATATGGAGACTGAGCTAAGCCTCAATGTCCAAAACTGCATGGCTCAGATGGCTATCCAGCACATTTATTCTAAATTTACCATGTCTTTCTTTTTTAAACCCTTCAAAGAGCTTTGGTTGACAACAATCTCTAACTACAATGCCCCAGAAAATACTGTTCTGTAATGCTACAAATACTAGGAAGTTATACTGGATCACACAGCTGTCTTAAAGGGTTCATACAGAGAGTATGTCTTTTTATAAAGATGTCAGTTTGAAGATATGTTTAATATTAATATGTTATATCATTTGGGATATATAATATAAACATTTGGAAGCATTCACAGTTGAGCTAAAATCACCAGCTATTATTTCAGTGGCAAAAAGGGAAAACATTTTAAAATCAATTTATTCGTTGAATCCCCCTGTTAGCCTTGTTATTTGAGTCTATCACATATGTAAGAAGTGTAAAATGATTATTGCTCATTTTAAGAAAAATGAAACAAAAATGTTTTTGCAACTCACATTTAGCACAGCTTTCCCCTAGTAGACACAACTCTATGATGGGGCATTGGATATTAGGGTTTTTGTAAGTATGGAATAACATTTGGATTATTTGGATTTTAACTCAGTGAGAACAAGTACATAGATTATAATCCATAAATATAGTAACAAGTATGTATGATTGTATCTCTTGTCAATTATATCTGCAGGTTTTACATATTTTCAAAATGTGTACATAAAAAATAAAATGCGAGTTATATTAAAAAAACTGACAGCAATATCTAGTATTTAAAACGATTTTAATACAAAATATTAAGTGTATTTTGTTCTCTGTTATCCATGGAGCCAGCAAATTATTCTATATTTTCACTGTAAAACAAATTAGAATATATACCTTTACATTAGCATTTGCTAACTGGTTAGAGAAATTTGTTGCCTCTTTTCGAGATCCTTTCAGCTCCTGCCTCAATTCTTCATTTCGCCCCGTAAGCTGGTCAACTTGAGCTTTCAAATGCAAATTGGCATCAAATATTCCTTCTGCATTCTTTGATTCGATTGCCTATCACATTAATTAATTTAGTAAACAGAAAAACAAAAAACAAACAAAAGAACACAAATACTTCTCCTCCATATTTCCCAATAAACTGGAGCTTTCCAGTGTGCATAAGTGGGGCTCAAAATTGCAGCCACTGTGACAGAGGGAGTACAGGGACTAATACCATCAAATCGTCATAAGGGGGAAGTGAGAGACAAAAGTAGGCAAAGCCATAACTCAACCCCGTCCTTGTGTCAGCTGGCAGAACTGGCTGGCTGTGCTGAGGGGAGTTCCTACAACCCAAAATGAGCATCACCGGTGCAATCCCAACAGTAAAGCTAGGGTGCACTGGGAAGCATTCTGCTTTAGGTAGCCATGACTGTGAGGTCGGCGCAGATCTAGCCGCTAAGTAATTAAGAAAACTAAATCTAACAGTACAAACACTTTCAGCATGAACATCATGTCTCAAGCTAATATTTCAGTGATCTGATTCTCTACCAAGATAACTCAAAGTAGATTATTACTTTTTAAAAGTCATATATTTCATACAATATTATAATCTGCTTTTATGTAAAATACTACATCCATATTTAAAGTATTCTGCAATGCTTTGAAGACTGACTATTCAGTCAAGATGAATTTTACTCTCATGTGTCAATTTGATTTGTGTTTTTAAGATTTTAGGGGGTATTTTGAACATATAACAGCTAATGTTCAACACTGAAGCAGTCAAAACAAAGAGAACTCTATAAATAACTTCTACCAAGCCAAATAATTCAAATGAAAGAAGGCTTACATTTACTAATCGCTCCAGACTAGGGATCATTAAGGCCGTTTCTCCTCCTTTCACACTAGGATCCTTCTGCATTTCCCTGACAGCTTGTAAAATCTCTTTCATTCCTTGCTCAAGCTGCTTGTTTTCTTCTGATAATTCTTTTACTGCAATACAATAATGTATATTTCTAAAATATATTTCTAAAATACTTTAAAATACTCTGGAAAAATACAATTTCATCTTGGTTTCTGTTAGTCTGATATACAATAAAAATGGCTTATCTTATTCAAGGAAATACCCACCCACTTACAGAGTTCAGAGACTTCAGATTTCTGTGCACAAGTAGTAAATGCATCATTCTGACTCCCCAACCCCTTGTTTACTAATGATCTAATCCAGCAAAGCACATAAGCACATGCCTAACATTAAGCAAGTGAGTTGTACCACTGTCTTCAATGGGACATTCATGGATTTAAAGTTAGGCATGTGCTTAAGTGCTGTGCTGGATTGGATCTAAGCAACTTGTTATTTTAATACCAAATATTAAAATAAATAAAATGTGTTCCATATAGTGCCACTGATGTAAACCTTTAAGTTTAAAATGAGGAATATGTGCCACACAGTAGAAACTCTTTTAAAGAAGATATATGAAAGTTTAAAGTATTTATTGAAGTTCTAAAGAAATAAAAGACCTTGGTAAATTAAATGTCATTGTCATCATTGTGTAGTTTATCAGGAACAACCCTCAATCTACATTTCAGAGTTTAAAGGTATTAGGTCATAAAAGTGCACACACACACACACACACCCTTTCATGCATTCTGAGAAAAACACCAAGTAAACTGTAAACTTAAAATATTAAAGGAAAAATTAGATTTGCAAGCGTAACAAAATAAAGCAGGAGAATATTAGCCCTCTAAAAATTATACATAAAGATCTGACTATCAGCAGCTATTTATAAATTTAATCATGGCCTATTCTAACAAAGAATTACAGCTTACATTTAGATTGAAATTTGGCTATCGCAGTCCTGTTCCGTTCCAAATCTTTCTCTCTCTCATTTAATTCTTTTGCAAGGTATTCATTCTACCAGCAAAAAAAAAAAAAAAAAAAAAAAAATCTTAAAAACTGGATTTTCAAGACATAAGATTTAGAGTCTTTTAGTACTAGAATACTTAAGAGCATACAATTGAGTAATGGCTGTTAAATAAAAATAGATTCCTGAAGAAATATTAAATCATACATATCTGACAGTACAATTATATTATTATAAGAAAACAGTAAAAGAAACAGTGTCATCTGCACAACAACAAAACCAGTAAAAGAAAAATATTAAAGCCATAAATAATGTTTACGCAAGCATTTAAAGTTTCTTCTCTTCATAAATATCCTATGAAAGCCTTGCACTACCTGCACTGCCTGGCTTCTGTATCTCTCAAGCTCGAGTTCTGCATTTCTATATAATGTGTTCTTGGCCAACAAATCCCTGGATATCTGCTCATTCTAGAGGAACAATGAATAATTAGCAAATGATTTGATTTCCATTTATGTATGTTACCTTTCCAAGACCTTTTCTGTAATATGAATAAAGAAACAACTTTTACATTTTAGCAGTAAATTAAATGAATATTATTTGTTTTAGAATTTTGTTAACAAATTACTTAAAAATGACCTGTTGGAACAAAGCATAAGAGACAATAGTTTAAAAGACTGACTTATACAGACATACGAGTCCCATTTATCAATTATGGATATCAAAAAGAAGAATAGTTTGATAAATCTAGAAAATACCTCTCATAGCTGTCACTCATTTAAGTTAGTGATGGGAAAGAACTCTTTAATTAACTTGTTCATTCCTGTGCTAATGATGTTCCATATTCTCCAGGGCTTCTTTCAGTCCAATTTTAAAAAAGATTCATGCAATAGAGACTCCACTACTTCCTTTGGAAGATTATTTCAGCAGACTAATATAGAGTTCCCCAAATTTTTCATATTGTAGACTTCATGTCATGAACGACTCCCATACGATTCATGATCAAGTGGGTCACCTCCCCTTACACTGGAAATCCAATAAAATCCCTTTGGGAAGTACAGCAATTGCTTACACAGACAATTAATGTTAGGAAACTATTTAGTGCATTGAAAAATAAATACAACTTTGCATATGTGACCAACTAGCTCCTTTATGAATCACTGGAAAGTGTTCATATACCACCATCTAGGAACCACTAATCTAACAGATTTCACCACTTGAAATCTTTTCCTAATATTAAATCTACAGTTTCTTTGCCACTAGATGAAGAGATGGGAGAGAAAAGCAATTGAAAGCCAGCTCAGAAACTTCTCACTAGCTGGAGGATGACTGAAAGAAAGGAATCTTTCATCTCCTTAATACCTTGGTTCTTTTCCTATCCTCGTTGGTAGCAGACACTTCAGAAGCTACTTCTCCCCTATGCCTTGCATTGGCTAAAGCTGTGACATCCTTTGACAGAGGACACTGCTCTGATATTCCACCAGTCACAAACTCATAGAAACGTAGGACTGGAAGGGACCTCAAGAGGTCATCAAGTCCAGCTCTCTGCACTTAGACAGGACCAAGTAAACCTAGATTATCCCTGATAGATATTTGTCCAACCTTCTCCTTAAAAACCTCCCATGATGGGGATTTCACAACCTCACTCGGAAGCCTATTCCAGTATTTAACTACCTTTATAGTTAGAATTTTTTTCCTAATATCTAATCTAAATCTCCCTTACTGCAGATTAATCTGATTACTTCTTGTCCTACCTTCAGTGCACATGGAAAACAATTGATTACAGTCCTCTTTATCAACAGTCCTTAACATATTTAGCCTTCCTTTCTTGACTAAACATGCCTAGTTTTTTAACCTTTCCTCATAGGTCAGGTTTTCTAAACCTTGTATCACTTTTGTTGCTCTCCTCTGGACTCTCACCAATTTGTTCACATCTTCCCTAAATTGTGGCACCCAGAATTGGACACAGGACCCAGAATTGGACCCAGAATTGTGGCACCCAGAATTGGACATTGAGGCCTTATAAGTGCTGAGTAGAGCAGGACAATTACCTCCCATGTCTTACATAAGATACCCCATTAATACACCCCAAAATGATATTAGCCTTGTTAGCAACTGCATCATTGTTGTGTATATTCAGTTTGTGATCCTCTATAACCCTCTGGTCCTTTTCAGCAGTACTACCACTTAGCCAGTTATTCCCCATTTTGTAGTTTTGCATTTGATTTTTTCCTTCTTAGGTGAAGCACTTCGCACTTGTGTTTATTGAATTTCATCTTGTTGATTTCAGATCAATTCTCCAATTCGTCAAGATCCTTTTGAATTCTAATCCTGTCCTCCAAAGGGCTTGCAACCCCTCCCAACTTGGTGTCATCTGGAAATTTTATAAGCATATTCTTCTCTCCATTATCTAAGTCAGTAATGAAAATATTGAATAGTGTCTCTCACAGAACTGACCCCTATCGGACCCCACTAGATACATCCTCACAGTTTGACAGTGAACCATTGATAACTATTTGAATATGGTCTTGCAACCAGTTATGAACCCACCTTATAGTAATTTCATATAGACCACATTTCCCTAGCTTGCTTATGAGACTATCAAATGGGACTGTGTCAAAATACTTGGTAAAATCAAGATATGACAGCAAACAAGTAACTCTATCAAAGAAGAAATTAGGTTGTTTTTTGTTCTTGACAAATCCATGCCAGCAATTCCTTACAAGCCTATTATCCTCTATGGAGTGTTGGTGTAGCAGTGTTAGTCCCAGAATATTAGAGAGATAAGGTGAGTAAGGTAATATCTTTTCATGAACCAACTTCTGTTGCTGAGAGATACAAGCTTTTGGTCTACACAGAGCTTGTCTTTAAGTCTGGGAAAGATACTCAAAATATAACAGCTAAATACAAGATTGAACAGCTAGTTTATAGAATAAGTAGTTAGTGGGTTTGATATACACCTTAACACATTCAAAATTGTGTTCACCAAACAAGGATATTCCACAAGAGAAGTAAATCTCATCATGGAATGAGCCACCCAAATACTCAGAGAATCTGCTTCAATACAAAAATAAAACCCCCTCTGACCGCACACCCCTGGTTGTCACCTACCACCTCACACTGGAATTCATGCAAGGCATCATCAAACAACTGCAACTCATACTCAATGGGGACCCCACCCTGAAAAAAAAAATCTTTCCTGGCCTTCAAACAGCCCCACAGCCTCTCCAAGCTCATCATCAGAAGCAAGCTTCCCAGAGACCAGGACACACCAACTCAAAGTAGCACCACACCCTGCCACAACAACAGATGCAACACCTGCAGACATATCTCCACTGCTACAATGATCAACACTCTCCACAACACACCTTTCCAGACCAATGGATCCTACACATGCCTATCACAACATGTGGCGTACCTCATCCAGTGCACTAAATGTCCCAATAACAACTATGTGGGTGAAACCAGACAATCACTAGACTCTCCAATGAACTGAAACAGGAAAATAATAAAAGACAAAAACACTGTGTCACCTATGTGTGAACACTTTTCACAAAGCAATCACTCTATTGCTGACCTATGAGACCTCATCCTCAAAGGAAACTGCACAGCACTTTAAAAAAACAAGCCTGGGAGCTTAAATTCATAACCTTGCTAGACACTAAAAATCACGGTCTTAATAAAGACACTGGATTTATGGCATTCTGTAACCCACTAACCCCCACCCCATTTGTCCTATTACTACAGGAGTGTTAACGGGCCACTTCACTTTGAATGGTTCCTTAGAATATGTGCTAATTACTTATGCTAAACTAGCTGTTCAATCTTGTATTTAGCTGGGACGCTCTTAGGCCTTATCTACACTGCCATTTTACAGTGCTGAAACGTTCTCACTCAGGGGTGTGAAAAAACACCCCGCCCCCGGGCGCTGCAAGTTTCAGCATTGTAAAGTGGCAGAGTAGAGAGCGCTGTTAGCTACTCCCCTCATGGGTTTTTTGTTTGTTTGTTTTACAGGTGCCGCGACTACACAGCCACGTTAAAGCACTGCTGCAGCAGCGCTTTAAAGTTGCTAGTGAAGACATACCCTTAGTGCCCTTCCCAGACCTGAGAAAAAGCTTTATGTAGCTCAAAAGCTTGTCTCTCATCAACAGAAGTTGGTCCAATAAAAGATATTACCTCATCCACCCTGTCTCTCTGTTATTCTCTAGGTGCTTACAAATTGATTGTTTAATAATTTGTTCCAGCATCTTTCCAGGTATTTAGGTTGACTGGTCTATAATTCCCCAGGTCCTCTTTTGTTTCCATTTTTAAAAATAGGTACTATGTTAGCCCTTCTCTAGTCCTCTGGGACCTCACACGTCTTCCATGAGTTCTCAAAAGGTAATTGCTAATGGTTTTAAGGGTGCTTCAGCTAGTTCCTTACGTACCCAAGAATGAAATTCATCAGGCTCTAATAACTTGTATACACCTAACTTATCTAAATATTCTTTAACCTGTTCTTTCCCTATTTTGGCTTGTGTTCCTTCCTCCATGTTGTTAACATTAATTGTGTTGAGTATCTGGTCACCATTAACCTTTTTTAGTGAAGACTGAAGCAAAATAAACATTAAACACTGCAACCTTCCTGATGTCATGAGTTATTACCTCTCCTTCCCTGCTAAGTAGAGAACCTACACTTTCCTTTGTCTTTCTTTTACTCCTTATGTATTTAAAAAACCTCTTCTTATGGCCTTTTATATCCCTTGCTAGGTGTAACACCTCCTGTGCCTTAGCCTTTCTGATTTTGTTCCTATATGCTTGTGCTATACTTTTGTATTCCCCCTTAGCAATTCATTAATGTTTCTACTAATATCAGGCCTTGGCTACACTCGCAGCTGTACGGCGCTGTGAGGTAAACCTGTCTTCGTACAGCTGAGTAGGGAAAAGCGCTGAAGTCTGTCCACACTGACAGCTGACAGCGTAGTGGTGTGGCCACACTTGCAACATTTGCAGCTGTGTTGGGAGCGGTGCATTATGGGCAGCTATCCCAGCATGCTTTTCAAAACGGGGGGGTGGGGTGGATTGTGACAGGGAGTGTGGCGGGAGAGAGAGTGCTTTTTGGAGCATGTCAGCTCTCTATTTTGCAAGTTCCGAACTCCCGGCCCCCTGCTCATTCATTCACTCACTCAAAGCAAGCTGCAAACTGTTTGCTTTTCTCTGTGGTACGAGCTTTGAAACCAGCACTTCCGCATTCCTGCAGCCGGTCACAACAATGGAGAGGATTGGCCACTTGACAAGGTGATTAGTACAGCGCTGCAAGCGTTTACACTCACACCCTTGAGTCGTAGCCACTCCGCTGCAGCTGTTATTCCTCTCGGGGAGGTGAAGTACCTGCAGCGGTGTACCCAGGGAGATACAGCGCTGCAAGTGCCCTGCCAGTGTGGACGGGGAGTTAGTTACAGCGCTGGGGGAGGCTTTACAGTGCTGTAACTTGCAAGTGTAGCCAAGGCCTCAGAGAGCAGCACTGTCTCAGCCCCTACTTCATTCAGATAAAGGCTGAAATTACTGGACTTTATCTAAATGTAAACTAATTAACAAGTGACTCACCTCATGCCACAGGCACTGGCTTCCTCCAGGCCCTGGGGGTGCTCAGCCCCGCTGCCCGTCCACCAACCCTGTCCCCTCCCCACAAGCCTCCACCCCCACCTCACCTCTTCCCGCCCCCACTACACCTCTTTCTGCCCAGTTCTGCTCCATCCCCCAAGCACGCCCCATCCCCGCTCCTCCCCCTCACTCCCAGCACCTCCTGCACACCACCAAACAGCTGATCGCAGAGGGCGGGAGGCACTGGGAGGGAGGGGAAGGAGTTGATCACTGGGGCCGCAAGTGGACAGGAGGTGCTGGAGAGGTGGTGGGGAGCTGGCCACTGGTGGATGCTAAGCACCCACTAATTTTTTTCCGTGGGTGCGCCAACCCTGGAGCACCCACGGAGTCAGCACCTATGCCTCATGCTACTGTGGCCTGTTGCTTAACTGAAACTAAAACATAAGACTGGAGAGAACACTACAGTCATGAGGGAGTCTGAAAGGTAAGATTGGAAGGGGGAGAAGTTAAACAAGCAAAACACAAAACTGACCACAGAACTAAAAATCTCTCTAATCTTGTTTTCCATTTAAAAAAAAAAAAAAACAACCTCTTTTGTACTTTTGATGTCTACATATTGGCTAAGAAGCAGTTGTGATTCTGGTGGCTTTATATTTAAAGAACTTTCTGTGTTTTATTACCGATGCCTCAAATGTGCTGGAATGGAACTGTCTTATATATGTTAATGAAGTTGAAACACAGAAAATAAAAAATGTATATTGTCTGTTATCTGTTACTGCGTATATTTTCTGAATAATTACAAAAGGTAAACTTACAGGTATGCTGGAGAAGCCTCACCTGCGATCTAAGAAAAAATAATTCACTCCTCAACTGCCCTATGAGATTTTCGACTGGATCTGCCTGACATACGTATTCTGATGGTCCACCTTCAAGTCCACTTTTCAAAATTTCTGCCTGCAATGATTCTGGAAAGGCTATCTGTTCTTTGCTGACATCATGAAAATCAGTTAAGAAATCAGAATACTTTATTTGAGAATAGTCCTGTTCATCTTTCAGCTTCACTACTTGTGATTTATAGGGTGTTAGTGGCTTTCCAAGAATAGACTGACAAAAAATGGCAGATTTTTGACTAAGAGTCAGCCTTCCCTGGAAATCTTCAGAAAATGTTTGGTCTGAACCAGAGCATATTGCTGTTTGTTTCTGAAAAGATGCTTTTTCCCCATAATTTTCACCATTCTGTCCTTGAATCTGCTGGCTTTTGGAATCCTTTTGCATTATTTGTGCAGCAGAAAATGAACATGGATAGTCTGATTTTAAGCCTTTTGATAGCTGTCTATTAGTTGCATAGTCTGTTGTTCCTAGTGTCTCTGTAGATTGTAATCCTGATGATCTGTAAAGTTCTTTTATAGTAAAAGTTTTTGAACTATGGCCATCATCTTTTGGCTGCATCTGTGCCAGGTGTCTAGAATCTAACTGGACAAAAATATTTCCACTTTTTTCTGACGGATTTAGATTACGAAGTACACTAGAAATTCTTCTTGATAGATTTCCCAAAGCCATGGTATTTTCAGATATATCCTTCTCAGATTTTAACAAACTAAATGATGCTCCTCTAATTGAAAGTATGTTTTTCATTTCCATGTTATATGAACTGTTATCCTGTATTCATAGAAAAGTAAACAATGCTTATTATTGTTACATCAGTATGTAAAGACAATTCATTTATGATTCGGAGTACTTGTGGCACATTAGAGACTAACACATGTATTTGAGCATAAGCTTTCGTGGGCTAAAACCCACTTCATTGGATGCATGGAGTGGAAAATACAGTAGGAAGATGTGTATATATATATTTTCCTACTGTATTTTCCACTGCATGCATCCGATGAAGTGGGTTTTAGCCCACGAAATCTTATTCTCATATACATTTGTTAGTCTCTAAGGTGCCACAAGTACTCCTCGTTCTTTTTGCTGATACAGACTAACACGGCTACCACTCTGAAACCTGTCATTTAGGATTGTTTCTTTAGATAGTTACACTAATAATTAATAACTATATGGAAGTCTAAAAACTATATAGTCAGACACTAACAGTTCCTAGTTTGGGGCCCAACTCGTACAGAAAAAATACAATACACACTAACATATCATGACCCTACCTTTGCTTTAACTTCATCAACATTAACTGTGCTCATGAAGTCTGATTTCCCTTTTTTTGTCTTCAGATCTTCAGTAAAGCTATCAATCAGCTGCAGGTCATCTGCATCCAATCCTAATCACCAATACATGTATGAATAACAAATTATTATGAATGAATTTATCAATCCCCGACAACAAAACGAAATGTTCCAAACAGTGGGATAGCTTTCTGGTCCCTGTTCTGTGATGCAAAGAAGTCATAAAGTTGCTCCTGGTAGGCAGCTGATGATTCCCCTGGGGTGGATGTACTTCTGGCTGGTGTAGAATTGGCATAGCCAGCTCTTTGCAACATCTCTGTTACAAACATTTGCCTGAAGAGAGTGGGAGGGTGCGGCTGGAGCGTTCTGCACTCTGACAACACTTCAGATGCCATTACAAGCCAGCGCAAGTTAGAACACACATGAGGCTGGAGAATTAGTGAAATACAAAGCCACTCCATCCCTTTCCTTCAGATACACCAACTTGAACTCTGGTGCAGCTGAAGATCTGGGCCACTATCTATACTCAGCTTCATAACATTTAGATATATTAGCAAATGCGGCACATTGTCAAGTTATCCCAAATAAATCTACATAGAACCACTTTCAGTGGCTGGTCTGAAAACTGACAAAATCTAAATAAACAGCCATGATTCTGTCTTACCTAACATTGCTGCTCTTTTTCCTTTCTCCTGAGCCAGTTTACGAATCTGTTGTTTCAGTGCAACTCTTTCTTCTTCCAGTCTTTCAATCTGCACATTAATCAAATATTAATATTTATTTCTGTTCAGTTTCATTTTACAAAATATGCATAAACACAGTTTATCACTTGCCTCTTTTAAAAGGATCTGGTTTTCAGCTCTGTACTGCTGCTGTTTTAGTGCCTTGCTGTTTTTAAATTCAGTTAAATCTATCATTGTCTTTGGATCAAGACCTGAAACACAATCCATGCTCTGTAATTATTCATTAGTTAGAAAAAATAATTCTAACTTTACAAAGCATTAACACATAACCCATTTAAATAAGAATATTTTGATAAATATTCAAGTAGGATTACAAATAATTATACAGAAAACCAGTAAGGGCACTTATTTTCTTCATATATAACAGCTCTTCCATGACTAATATAATCTGGAAAAAGGACAATATTAGTTGACTTACCCATAACTAAAAGTAATATACTTAACTTCAGGTAGTAATTTATCTTTTGCTATAAAAGAGCCTAAATAGACTAACTCATGTTTTTTCTTTCTGCATTTTTCAATCAATATTATGACAGATAACACTATAATATTTTCTTTGCAAATATCATAGTGTTAGAATGTACTATGCTGGATGAGCCATTCTGGAATCAGGAAAAGTTAGATAGCATCCTGGAAATAAAAATGAAGATTGCAAACACTGCTTCTTCTTGTTCTTCTGGGGGACGTGGAGGGGAGGGAGAGGAGAGAGAGAAATGTAGCTCTGTCAAAAGCAGCTTACTGACCACATTTGTTCATGAACAATACTACAGCTAATAATTTCTTCCTAATAAATAAAGAAATAAATTCATCACTTCATTTTTAGTAAGACAAATAAAATAACTTTCACACACTGAATTACAATAAAGGTAAATATTTGAATAATATAATGTTATTTGAACTCTATGGCACAGTGAAATCTTTGTAAAATTTCATGAATGACATACCTAAGTGTTCCCTGAGGTCTTCATTTTCATCAAGAAAATCATTGATTTTAAGTTCAAGTTTGTTCACTTCCTTAATCAATCCTTCAGTCTCATGATCTCTTATTTTAATCTGCTTTTTTAAATCCTTTATTTCAGCAATAGCATCTTCCAAACCATATATCCCCTGAAATAGTCCCAAAAGTGAATTTAAAAGGACTTCGTAAATTGTCCAAACATTATACTAAAATTAAAGACTCATGACAGGCAAGAAGAAGGTTATGAGTAAGTGGAGGGATTCTTTTGAAAGAACATTATAGGATTAAGTTGAAGTAATCCACCCCCTTGAAAGGCCTGATCCAAAGTCCATTGAAGAGCAAGTATAATAATTTTTCTGATCATTGAAAATAGCACTTTGTAATTAGAATGGAAGTCTTAATTTATAATACTTTATGTCTCTTTCCTTTTTTAAATTTTTGATCAAAATTGGCACATGACTACAAGTGTTTGTAAGTAATGTCACCATGACAATGCATGCAGTTTTACTGAATTCTAGCATACCTTTGTCAAAGACCATACATACAGATTTTACATAACATCCCTGGATCCAGATATCTTCTTCTGGAAATCTGAAGTGTCCTATTTTTTTTTATTTTATCAATCAAAATAGAAGGGTTCTTTAATAATTAAAAAAGTTTGCTTAAGACATATTGCTATTCCAAACAGCGTTTGCAGTGAAAAGTTGAATGAGTATGAACATAATCAAAGGTGTTTTTTGCTCAAAGTAAACGTTAACCATACTTGTTCAATGTTTCATAATAAACTTATTCAGAACACGGAGTTATTTGAACAAATCCTCTACCTTTGAGAAATCCACATGCCTCTCTGCTGAGTCTGAAGTAGCAATACTAGCGCACATTTTAAAAAAGTACTTTTTCAAGAATATTCTGCAGACCTAAAAAATGTTGCCATAAAAAGGTCCTGTTTTTTTATTTTGAAAATATGGTAAAAAAACCAAAACCCTTTGTTGCACTGTCAAACAGAATTGTCATGTAATCACACTTTCAAAAAAATTACTTAAAAAAAAAAAAAAAAAAAAACCAAAAACTTAAAGCTTATCACTGATAATCAGACATCATCCGGCAATGTGACACTTAGTATTTAACAAACAACACAATTCAATGCAATGGAAAGGAACTGCATCTTTTTCTTTACCCTGAGATGTACATGTGTAACATGCACACGCTAAGTCCCTGATCCTGCAATGAGCGCCACACACACACAGATCTCTGCAAAGAATCAGGGCCCAAATTTGCATAATATTTTAGGAACGTAAACATTTAAAGCACAGTTAGGATCAGGAAAGCAATTATCTAAAAATGGCATCTTTTCATTCATCTTACTTCTCTGACAAACATTTTTTTACTCGGTGCTCCCAGTGAGTTTCAGAAGTGCTTTTCCCACTGTCTGCACGATGGAGTTCTGTTACTAGCTTAACTGTGGACCCTTCAAAAGCTCCTCATCTTGGCTATCCAACTTCTGCTGTCTCAAGACAAACTATTCTGGATGCTTAAATAGAAGCTTCATATACCTTGCCAAATATAGCTTAACTCAAGACTCAATTCACTCATCTACCATTTACAATAAGATCAAGGAATGCATAAGAATGAGAGAAAAACAACATGGGAAGTTGTTCATTTGACATTTGTTTTTGTTTTATTTTTCAGCTAGAACATAGTAAATGGATAAACTGCAAACAAAAAAAAGATCTGTTGAAGATATAGTCAAAAACTGCTCTTTTCATTTTATCAAATAAACTGTGTACCGTTTCATAGTCTCTCATTCGCTTCAGAGCCTCAATGAGTTCTTTGTCCTTTTCCCTAGCATCAGAATCTGCTAATTCTGCCACTCTCTCAGCCTCTTTAGTTCTCTGTTCCAGCAGT
Organism: Terrapene triunguis; assembly: GCF_002925995.2. Classification (NCBI taxonomy): domain Eukaryota; kingdom Metazoa; phylum Chordata; order Testudines; family Emydidae; genus Terrapene; species Terrapene triunguis. Next base: position 72,208,429 of record NW_020664419.1, read on the forward strand.
TGCAATTTTTCCTGTATTTCTCCAATACGATTCTGCTGAGCAAGAGATGAGAGACCTGGAAAGAAAAGCAAATTTTGCTGTTATATTTTGAATGATTAAGAACATTAAGCCATTTCTGATATGAAGTAACTGAGTGCTTCCACTTTGCTTGGATTGAAATCTAGAAAAGTTGCCTCAAGTAAATTATTATTTTGTATTTCAGTTTTGGTTTTCACAAATCTTTTAACTTCATTCTGAAATAAATAGTTTTACAGCAGTTTATATTATGTCCTTTTTATTTTTACAAGCAACCATTAAGGCAACTTATGTGAAGTTAGTTCATATAATGGACAGTAGCATTCCATTTGAGTTCAATAGCACAACTCACATATTTAGAACTCTTAATGGTGTGTAAGACTAAGACTTTATATATTAAGGCCCTGATCCTGAAAAGACTTATGTATATGTTTAATCTTATGCATTCTGATTACTTCCATTAAAGCCAATAAGAGTGCTCACAGTAAATGAAGTTAAGCACATATGTAAGGGCTTGACTACATGGGAAATATATTCAGTTATAATGGTATAATTATACTAGTGTAGTTAAACTGTTACATTTATGCTGGTATAACTCTCCTACATAGACACACTTATTCCAGAAAAAGAATGATTTTTTCCCCAGCTCATCTTAGTCCTTGGCTACACTGGCGCTGTACAGCGCTGCAACTTGCTGCGCTCACGGGTGTGAAAACACCTCCCCCCCCCCCGAGCGCAGCGAGTGCAGCGCTTTAAAGCGCCAGTGTAATCAGCGCCTGCAGTGCTGCACGCTCGCTCGCAGCGCTGCAAGCTACTCCCCTCGGAGAGGTGGAGTACATACAGCGCTGCGAGAGCTCTCTCGCAGCGCTGGCGACGCGACTACACTCGCGCTTCACAGCGCTGCCGCGGCAGCACAGTGAATTCCCAAGTGTAGCCAAGGCCTTAAACTGCTTCCAAAGTGACATAAATTAAACCAGAAAGAAGCATTTTTATACCAGAATAACTGCGTCCACAAGGGGTGTTATACCAGTATAATTATAGCAGTTTAAATTCACACCTTATACCTTTATAACTTCCCTATGGAGATAAATAAGGCCTAAATCTATGCAGAATCAGAGCCCAGCTACATTTCTTTGCTTCTGGAGGTCTAATAAATGTTCTCTTACTGCAGTTTGTATCTGAATTTAACTTACTCTTTTTAAGTTAATTTTTCACAGAGTCACAGTTAAATTACCGTATCTACTTTTGTAACTGGTATGTAGGCAATGTATTACTGTTTGTACATATAACTATGCAACAGAAGATGTAACTGCATATTTCTGAGTAAAACTTACATAAATCTACAGAACTTGAAGAAATATGACAAGTATTTATAAAACAGTCTTTAATACTAGATACTTCAATAGCTATAAACAATGAATTTGATCACACCCACACACTGAAAGTCAGTCCCCAATGTTTGTCAAATGGAAACAGTGAATCAGTAAGGGAATAAATGTCATTCATATTCTTTAAACAATGTAAAGTTTTAAAAAATGCTCATTATAAGTTGCCAACATGTATCTTTAAATAAAAATACCAACTTACCTTTATCTTTTTGGAGTTCATTTTTCAAATCCTCAATAATCAATGCATTTTTTTCCATTTCTTTTGTATATTGTTCAACTTGCTCAGTGAGCAACCTGATCTGACTGTCTCGTTCTTGCACCCCCTACAAAAATGCAATTATGTTAGAAAAGTAATTAACATTTAATAAACTGCTAACACAGAGTAACTTACTACTTTGAACAGAAAGAAAATGAAGAGATGTAGAACAGTTGATACAAAAAAAATCTGAAAGAAACAATTAAAGAAACAGTAATACTTACAACATAAAGTTCAGATATTATCTAGTAGTTGGGTATATAAAGGCAAAGCAGTAAAAATAAAAGAAAAATAGTCAAGTAAAATATACAATTAATATAAGCTTGTAAAAATAGTACTTTAAGCAATACCCTTTAAATACATATTTATTGAGCTGTTTTGAGATATATATCAACTTCAGTGGACCAACATGCAAACTTAAAGTTAAGCATGTGCATGTTGGCAAGATTGGGGTCTGTCTTGCAATTTCCTCATAAGCATCTAGTGCTGGCTACTGACAGAGACAGGATTCTGGACTAGACAGACCACTGGCCTGTAGGGCAATTCCTGTGTTCCTGGATGCATGTGTCTTTCCGAGGTTTAGTGAAAATTTGGTTGGGATTTCTCAAAGTTAGAGGTTTAAAAAATAAAAATGTACTCTGTACAATCTAGTTGCATATATGCAATGTGAGCTCTTAACAGTATGCCACTATTCTACAGATTCTGTGCATGCATGTGCAGCTTAGGAAACTGCATAGAGAGTCTGATGTATTTCTCTATGCTGAGTGAAAGAAGGCAGACTGGAAAGGAGAACAGTTCAAAAGAAGTCACAGAAAGACTGTAAAACAGGAAAGTCTCAAAAACAACAGCTGAACTGATTTGATAAAAACTTTGCAGAAACAAAAGTTCAGTCTTTGGCAGAAATCAAACCAGCCACATTTCAGCTGAAAGGTAAGAGATTGACACAGTTACATATGGTTTTACAATTCCTTATTTCTGATGTAAATAATTTTCTACACAAAAGTGCGAGGACATCAAATTTGTGTGGAACATGCATAATTTTGGGATTAAAATAAGGGACACTTGAAAGGAGGTAAGCCTTTGCATAGGTCTGAAACAGACTCTCAACTGCCCAATGACATAGTGTTTGACACATGGACTGTACAGGCAGTTATTTAAAAGAGAGGTTCTGACACATGCACATTTGCATAGACAGTACCTGCTGGAGTGCCATAACGTTGTTTTTGTCTGCATCAAGTTGGGCCATTTTCAGTTTCTCTCTCAAGTTAAACAACATCTGCTGATATTCTATGATTTCATCATCTTTAGAAGCCAAGATTCTCTGCAAGGAACATAAGCAACATAATAAGGAGAGACACCTTAAATAATTCCTAGAGGTAACATGCAATCGGAAACTACTATAAAGTACCTTCCATTCTTCAACTTTTGCATTTACAGCTGCCATGAGGGGATCATCTTCTTCATTTTTTGCTTTAAGTTGGTCTGTTAGTTCCTGTATCTGTAAATGGGCACTCTGATTAATTCATAAAAATTTACACATTATATTACACACACACACAAACAGACACCAGTAAATACACTTATTACATTAATGCTATAGCAGTAATACAAACTTGTGCTATAGTTAGAGGAATGCTAACATTTTATATGAAGCCTTTTTTCTATGATTTATAATCAAGTTCTTAACATTTGTGCTGAGTTTCAAGTTAGCTCTCTAGTCAAGAACGGGGTTTTTGTTGTTGTTTGTTTTTTTGTTAAGGAAAGTAGTATTTTTTCTTATTTGGAGTTGGATAAAATAAACTGAACATTTTTTCTCTGATAGAAAGAAAGCTGCATTTTTAAAATATTAAAAATATTGTGCTTTAGGTTTAAGGCAAATTACCACCATGCAGCATTGTCCAGAAAAGTACATACCCTTCAATAATGGGCAAGCCATTTATTACCTGAAACTTATACTGTTCCTTTTCCTTTCTTAATTGGTCCATAACAATATCAGACTGCTGCACAATAAGTTTCATTTTGTTATACTCATCAGTCATCTTCTCCATTTCCTGCACTGATTCTTCCAAGTTCTTCCTCATTTCCTGGTTTTGAGCTTCTAATTTCTCATTAGTTTCGGTCAAACTCTACAAAGTTAAAGAAAAAGTTACTTTTAAAAATATATGGTTTGGTACTTCAAATCTTCTATCAGTATATAACTTGTACTAAATGTAGGGTCTGGAAGGTTTAGGGGATTAGTAATGGGATACAGTTTTTCATCTCTAGATGACCACTTGAAATCCAGCCCAGTCTGTTAGGCACTGAAAGGTTATGCCAAATGACAATAAAGTGGTATCATTATCGTTGTACTAAATTGATTAAGCATCCATAAACTTTACCTGAATTTCATCCAGATATTGGACAAGCTCAAAGTTCTTTTTGGATAATTGAGATCTGTAATCGGACTCATCTCCTCTACGTGACATATGCATTTCCTTTTGTGAATCTATTTGTCTCTGGTAGTCAATTACATCCTGGCGAAGTTGTTCATTCTGCATACAAAGAAGTCCCAAAATAAAGAATTAGTAAAAATTAGAGGTAGAAAATACTATTTTTCTAGAAAGCTACCACACGCACTTAAGATAGTAAAAGCTCATTCAAATTCCTACAGTACGCTTTTGAATACCTTGGATCCTCACCTTTTTCTTTATTCGTTTTTTCTCCAAATTAAAAAGGACAGAACAAAGTAAGAAAGGAGATGAAAAGCAACACAGAATTAGAAATAATACATTTTAAAAAAATAAGACAAGCAAAAAGAGAAAATTTTTAAAAATGCATAGCTTTATATACATTAACAAAGAATAATGGAACAGTATACTAGAAATTAAAAGACTACCAAGCACATAGCTTCTAAACTTAAATAGGTGAAACTCATCAGTTTTGACAAGGAAGGGAAAAATTAGCTTTCAAAATCTCAAACTCACTGAAAGTTCACGGTCTGGAAATTTCTCAGCAGACAGAAAAAATACCAGAAACTAAAAAAGTTTGTAAGATTCTTTTGAATGTCCTTTAAAACTTGCTTTAAAAGGCAGACAAGTGAAATTTCACATAGCCAGTCAACAGGAATATAGAATTAAAATTTTTATTAAAGTTAATGTTTAAAATTGAATAGACACAAGTTAAGAGGGAAGGTACTGTATGTCTGGGGTCAGGCTTGAGTTATGAGGGATTACAGGTATCGGTTGCAAGGGTGAAGAGATACATACATACCACATAACCGGCATAGACCCAGATTGGGGTGCAAGAGTTTTTGAAGTGTCAGTGGATAAGTGGGCTCGGGTACGCCACCCATGGACTATATAAGGAGTCCAAGTCAGTATCGGTGTAACGAATGAGTACATGGGTGGGGTGCGTCCCTTGGTTCGTCAGGGAAGGAAGTGGGTTATTTCCCTGGTCGGTGGTCTCAGTTACTCAGTGTGGTAATGACGGTGTCCTGTGATGTGTTCCGTATAAATGTCTCTGGACCACCTGATGGTGTCGGACACCATGAGCTCTCTCATGAGCCGGGTGTAGCGTCAACCGACTCCGCACGCTCTCAGAACCGGCTTGTTGTGGGGGTCCCACGAGCCCAGGGCTCCTACGATCAGGGCGTGTATCTGGACCTTGTAGCCCTGGGCTCTCAGGGTCTCGGCCAGCGGGGTGTACTTCGACTCCTTCCGTGCTCGGGCCTTGTGGAAGGCCGGTGACCTGTTTTCAAAAGGCACCGTGACGTCTACCAGGAGGACCTTCTTCTTTTCTGCGTCCGTCACGACGATGTCGGGTCGCAGTCGGCTGTCTGTCCCGGGGATGGCGGAGTCGAGGGTGATCTTCCCCAGGGATGGCTTTCACCAGCCGGTTCTGGATGGCATTGTGGCGGTGCCGCCAGGCTCCGGAGTGCTGCTTGCATCCACACAGGACGTGCGGCAGGGTCTCATTTGCGTAACCGCACTTCCTGCAGCGCTTGTCCCGGTTGCTGTGGGGGATGGCTCCGTTGAGGGGAACGCAGTTGAGTCGGGCCCTGTGGACGAACCGCCAGTCGGCGAACCTGGTGAAGCTGCCCCCGGGGAGGAAGTGGTTACTGGCGTCCCACTTGCTGGACACCTCAAACACCTTGCCCTGGTCCGGCTTCCGCTTGAGGTTCTCGGCATAGTGGCAGTGGATGGCGTCTTTCAGGGACCTTTCCAGCATAGCTCTGGCGGTTGGGGTGATGATGGTGTGGTCACCAGTATTCCCAGCTCCTGGTGCTCCTCGCACTACTTCCAGCAGCAGCCGATCCTCTTTCCCAGGTGTCTCGAGGCGTTTCAGGCGCGGGACCAGAGAGAGGACAGGTCTCCCCCCTCTCTCCCAAACTCAGCCTCCAGGGAGCCGCTGAGGTAAGTGGCGACGTCCTGCTCGGAGGGGGCCCTGGCGATGCGTTTCCGGATCACATCCCGTACGGCTTCCTGCATGATGCTCCTCACCGTTGGGTCCGGGCACGTCAGGAGGCGGAAGGCGTGGGTCATCACCGCCATGTCGCACAGGTCACCCATCCGAGGTACGTTGGCGCCGCCCTGCCTGTGGGAAATTTAGATGATGTCGGTGCAGGCCCTCTGGGGAAGGTAGAGCCACTTCCTTACCAGCTGCCTGATGGAGCTCTCGGCCTTGTTCAGGGGCACCTTGGCTACGGTCGATCCCCTGAGGACAAAGGAGATGCGGGGGATCAGGAAGGTATTGAGGGCGTTGATCTTTTGCCAGGGGGCGAGCAGGGAGGAGTCAATTTTGGCCACGTCTCGCAGGATCTCCGCGATGGTGTCTTCGGGGGTCTGTCGGATGCGGACTCCTGTTGGTGTGCCCAGGTGTTGGTATACCTCTCCCTCTTCGAGGGAGGCCATGGGCACGCCCTGGATCAGGAGTCATGACGGCTGGATCAGCGCCCTGGCACCACCGTCAACGTGGAGGGAGGCGCGCTTTTTGGGGTTGAAGTGGAGGCCCATCCACTCGGCAGCTTGGCTGGTGACGTCGAGCATTTGCTGGAGGCTTTCCGAGCTGTTGGCGACCAGGGCCAAATCATCTGCGTAGGCCAGAATGCTGATTTTCTTGCCGTGCAGGTCAAAGCCAGTCGGGCCACTGGAGCAGTTCCATGGCCATGTTGAAGATAATGGGGCTGAGGGGACATCCTTGTTTCACACCGCGGCGGATGGGGATGGCGTCCGTCTCTCCGTCCGTGGCGCGGATGGTGGTGGTGCAGTCCTTGTAGAGGTCCCGGAGGATCTGGGTGAAGGTTTCTGGCATCCCGAACTCTCCCAGGGTGGCAAAGATGTGGTGGTGGGGTATTGACCCAAAGGCGTTGGTCAGGTCAAGCCATGCTACGGCGCACTGCCTCTTGGACCTCCTGGCCTCCTGGATGGCCATCTGAAGGAGGAAGTTGTGCTTGTAGCATCCCGCTACAACCAGTGACATGAGAAAGGAGCCAGGCAGTAATGGCAGTAATGGAAGAAGTGCATCTTGGTAGCTGTGGCCTGAAAGAGGACCTAACTGAAGGATGAATGTTAGAAAAAGAGAGGGGGGGAAACTGCAAAAGTTCCCACACACAAGAAAAGTGTCCAGTTGCCTAAAATACCCTATGAGTATCACTGAATAATCCACCCTGAGAGATCAGCCTAACCATTATTTTACTTCATTTTGGCATCTCAAGTAACATAGTATATTTAAATAACACATTATTTTATATTATGACTCTACAAAAAGGTTTTTATTATTTCATATTTTTATTACAGTAGATCCCAGAGGCTCAGTAAAAATAATGGCCCCATTGTGTTATGGACTATGCAAATTCGAAGACAGATGCAATTCCTACCCTCGAAGAGTCAAGTTTCACCAAACATGTACTTCTTTTAAAGGAGATTCTTAAAATCTGGTTACTTAGAACTTAACGTTCCCCTAGTTCCAGTACCTGATAAATGTGCCAAAATAAAATTAGACTGTCGCGTCAAAAATTCAAGAGAAACATATATGAAATAAATTAATTCGATAGGTATTATATCACTAACATTTTTCTACTAACCTCTCTTCTTAACTTGCTGTTTTCATTTTCTGCATCCTCATTTCGAAGAGCAAGCTAGAATGACAGGAATAGCGTCATTATATATATTTTAAATAGCTTAACTGTCATATGTTATGGAATCTCAGAGCCAAGTTCTACCCTTGGATACATACTGGAGAAGACAATGGGAGGTACTTCATTTGGTCTTTAGTTTAGAATTCCTCAGGAGAGTAAGTGGTGCTGGCACAAACCACTCAACTATGTACATAAGGACTAAAGGCCATCTAAAACTCTATTTGATTTTCTACAATTAAATGTATCATTTATATAGTGCTTTTACAATTTTAAAGCACCATCAATACCTTAACCATCACAGCAGCCCTGTAAGATAGGTGATATCATTATCCCATTTTACATATGGAGAAAGAGACACACAGATTAAAGGTCACAAAGTTAATCAGTGACAAAACTAGTATTAGAACTCAGGAGTTCTCAAACCCCCACACCATTCATGTTCTCCTACTTCATGTGGGCTCAAAAATAAAGCTTTGTTAAGATAACAATATAAAAGTGTATGACAATCAGAAATCCAAGACATAATGCAAATAATTCTACTCCAGTTCATTTGTTATCACCATCTATTACAAAAAATAAAACTTCATACACACACACACACACACACAAAATGTGTGCTGAGGTCCCATATCATCAACACATTTCATTTCAAAGACCATTCTCAGAATGCTCTTCTAGTAAAGTATGCATTAGAATCTTATGATAGTTTTAGAGATGTTGGATTGAGAAATTTCTTACCTGATCATTTTCTCTCTATTAGCAGCTTCTCTCCAAATTCATTACTCATGGACTAATGCCCTCCACCTGTGGAATTCACAGGTGGTTCAATGTTGTTGTGGGAGACTTAAGGGCTAAGCTTCACCCTTCAGCTCAGGCCACCAGAAGAGTCCTTGAACCGTCATAGAAACATTCCAGCAAACAATTATTAGCATTAAGGCAACTATACCCTTAAGACAATATATGTCTAAATCTTCATTTAGAGAAAAATTTCAATTATATTCTGGTGAATTACCAGACTACTAAATTGGATGAAATTCAGAGAGAAGCTGCTAATAGAAAGAAAATTATCAGATAAGAAATTTCTCATTCTGTTGCACAGCTTCTCTCATTTATTACTAATGGGAAGTAGCAAGCAGGGAATCCCAGTAGTAAGGAGGGAAAGGAGAAGCAGTTTAATTATTATAGTAGAATAATATGCAGGAAAGGAAGATCCCCCATACAAATCAAGAGCTTTATAAACTAAGGAGCTGTGTGGGAACCAAAGCAGTAGCATCTTCCTACCAAAGGCTGCAGAGGAAAGAAAACTTACTTCGTAAATCTTCCGGAGATGAGGCTCATACACTTTTCACTGAGTGCCTTTAGGGACTTCTATGAATAGTTTCCCATATGCCTAACAACTGATCCAGGATTTTTACATCTTGCCTGCAGCAACCTCGAGCCCTTGGCATTTTGGATAGAATAAGATGAACCAGCTACAATTGGCATATGTACTCCATATGCTGGAGCTATATCTTTAGAGCTCTAGGAATGCCCATTTGTTCCACAAGCTTCCAAGGGTTCAAACAAAATGATGGAAGAACTATTTCCCAGGAATCGTGGAGAGAGGAACTTACCTTGAACAGAAAGGTTTCTGGAGCTATAAAAAATAACCTTTTCCTTATGACAAAGGTCTTGTATGGATATGGGAACTAATTCCAAAAGTTGTCTTTCAGAGGCAATGGTGATGAGAAAGACCAGGCAAGGCATGTCTAATTTGTCACTTTGATTAAACTTGGCACCTGATGGTAAGATGGAGTTTACAAAATGCCAGTATGGCTGGTATCCTCATTTCTAAGTAGGACTCCAACCAAACCTCCTGGAGAAACTCTAATATAGCTAAAATCACCAGAACTTTGGGATTATTATTTGCATCACAATAACATCTAGTGGTAAGGGCACCATTGTGCTGGGCACAGTGCAAACACTACCCCAAAGAGCTTTCTGTTTCCCCTCGCACCAGAAATATAAATTTGACCAGATCAATTAATTATTCTGGTTGAGTTCTGTCTGGATACAAAACTGTATTAGAAGTTAATGGAAAATCCATGCTGAACTACACTTCTCTTCTGATAACCAGGCTGTTAAATGCAGATATTCCCAATCTTAAAGGAGGAGTCACTGCTTCAAGAGGTCTGGTCTTTTCTGCAGGTACAATGTGGGGTCGCTTGCCGTCTGGCACGTCTAAAGTTTCTTCTGGGCCACTATAGCACTAGAGTTAGAGCACTAGGAGGAGGACCAAAACTCTCCCTTTTCTGTATCTTTTAGGTGAACTCTCTGGAAAGGTAGCAGATTCTTCTCTACCCAGGACATTATTTCCATTGCCATGGAGAAGCTTTGACCTTTTGTACCCCTAGTTTTGGAAGTGATATAAACACTCATGGCTCAAACATAAGCAAATCCCTAATGGCAAGGAGGAAACTTCTGAAAGTACCATAATTGCCCACTATATAGTTTCTTGCACCTTCTACTGATGCGGCTGGTACTGGTTGCATCATAGACAGTATAGGGGACTAGATGGAAGACTGGTACGAATTCCTATGGCCAGGTATGTGATGTATTTTTTAAGATACACCCTGACACAGGTGTCCAAATGAACTAAAAGGATGTATACTATTAGATTTTGGAAATCTTGTATGCTTGCTTCCATAGTAAATATGCAAGGATCTAGACTGAAAATTGGGTTGGCTTTCCACATGTCATTTGCACTTACTGTCACAGTTCAGGAAAACTGCACCTCTATTCTCCCCCCCACCCCCCCAGGGTCGCTCGAGGGCACCCACTCTAAGCTTCTCAGCCGTCACCTCTCTTGGCTGGAGACCCATGTCTCTCTCCGTCATGGGCAGGATTTTTTCCAGAACACACAGTTTCCTGCCTACACTGTGATATCCCCAGCAAGCTAGGCTGGAATTGTCCAGATATTAGATCCCCAGAGATGAGGACAAGGGCGCTAACCAACACCCGGGCAGGTGTCAAACAACCATCAACAGCCATTGTCCTGCAAGGGTTAAAATTCAATGACTCACTTGCACAAGGCCACACCAGGGGAATTGCTTAACCTTGCCTGGTGACTCAGCAATGCCAAACAGTAATGCCTGGACTTGTGTTCTCCAAGCACATGGACTAAGGGTATAAAACAGAACACAATGGCCCCATGCTTTTCCTTTTCTCCTCCCGCTACCTACGCTGCAAGCAACAAGAATGCTCAGAAAACTGAAGACTTCAACAGAGGAGATTGGCCCAGGTTTAAGAGATAAACCTGTATATTAAGGACTGTAAGATCCAGTGGGGTGAGAACATTGCTTCATCTAAATACTGTCTAGTGTGATAAGGGTTATATTTTATTTTATTTTGGTAACCACTCTGACTTTTTGCCTATCACTTGTAATCACTTAAAATCTATCTTTTGTAATCAATCAATAAACTTGTTTTACTGTTTATCTTTACCAGTGAGTTTGCCTGAAGTGCTTGGTAAATCTGCTCAGGTCACAAAGGCTGGTGTATATCTACTTTCCACTGATGAAGTGGTGACCCAATTAATAAACTTGCATTGCTCAATAAAGGGTCTTCAGCAGTGCAAGACGGTATATTCCTGAGGTACAAAGCTGGGAGGGGTTGGCTGGTATCTTTCTCTGTGTGATTAATGAGTGGCTCTGGAAGCATTCATGCAATCTAGCTGGATGTGGGGCTCCACATGCGGTTATGCTGAGTGATAACAGCGCCTGGAGGGGTTTGCTGCTTGTCACTAGCAAAGCATTGTGAGAGACAGCCCAGGCTGGAGAGTTAAGGGGGCACAGTGGTCCCACAGTCTGATGCTGGACCCCATGGATTCCGTCACAGTTTCCTTGGAAACTTCTGCTCCATATTTTTCCCTCTTCCATGGTAATAGCCCCTTCTTGGGTGCCCTTTGGGTTGGTAGCAAGCAACAGATTGCTATGCTGGCTTTGAGAGTGAGTGTTGAGGTCTCTTTGCAATCTCATCTGATAATTTCTCTGTTTCCCCCCACTAGCTCCTCACCTGTAAGTTTGCATTCATCAGATAGCCGTTTAGGATAAATGATGGCGATTCGTGGATGTAACATGGCTTCCTTTTGATCACCAAGTTAAAACCCATTGCTTGTTACAAATCATATCAAGGGCTTGACCAACACAGAACCCAAGATGTCTCACTCCAAGCAAAAATCATACCCCAAGTCCATGAGCCATTCATTTGCCATAGAGTAGGCTTTCCTTGCAAAGTATATGAAAAACCTTTGGTCTGAAAGGCGATAGCTGAGGGCTTTGAAATTGATGTGCATCGTGTCATCACTGTTATGGTCAATGGCACTGGTTCGCAAACTTTTTGTATTGGAGACCCCTTTCACACAGCAAGCCTCTGAGTGCAACCCTCCCCCCTAAATTAAAAACACTTAATATATTTAACACTATCTTAAATTCCAAATTTATAACCCTATTGTTTAAAATGAATGTACTTTTTCTCACTGCTTTTAAATTAAGACTAAAACTCATTTTTATTGACATTAATGTTAGAAGCAGAAAAGTTATTTTTAAGTTAGTTAAGTAGAATTTCATTTTAATTCTTGACAGCAATTAATCACCATAAACATAAGCATCATCATAAGCATCAAGAAAATCAGTGAGATGGACGATGCTGTTTATTTGAGACAAGAAGTTTTATTCTTGGCGTTGTGCTAGAAAAGGCACATCTGATGTCGTCCTTTACATCAAATCGGTTTCGGGATTTCGTCTTTATTGTGAGAAGGCTGCAGAATCCACTCTCACGTTTATAGATAGTGGGGAATGGCAGAAGGACTCTCAGGGCCATTTCAGCCACGAGTGAGTATTCACTTGCAACTGAACACCAGAACTGGTTTGGAGGCAGCTGTGTGAATTTTGCTTTCACTTCGTCATCATTGATCATGTTGATAAACTGTTCCTGCTCAGCCATCACACTGAAAGGGTTCTTCACCAAGGAATGAAGTGCTTCTGGTAGCACTGGAAAGTAGTGTGAGAACTCTTCATGAAGGGTTTTCAGATGTTCACTAATAGCTGACTTGAGAGCACTATCAACATTGACTTCCTCCTCCTTGCTGAATGAGAAAAATGTCAGAAACATGCCATATCTGTCTATGTCCAAATTACTGCGCCACAGATCCAACTTCATCTGGAAGGCTCTGATTTTATTAGTCAGGTCTATTAACATTGAACATTTTCCCTGAGGTGACAGATTGAGGGTCATTAAGGCTATCGAAGATATTGACTAGGTATGCTAAGCAGAGAAGCCATTTCTCGTCACTGAACATTTTGTTCAGCTCTTGTTTCTCTTTTTGCAGGAAAAACTCCTCCATCTCTTCATGAAGTATAAAAACGCGCTTTAATGCATGGCCCCTAGAAAGCCATCGGACTTGAGTGTGGAAAAGCAGAACTTCGTATTCACCACGCATTTCTTTGCAGAGCTCTTGAAAAAGACGACTATTCAAAGCATGTAACATCCATCATAGCATTAAAGCACATTGGCAATGTCTTTGCAGCTAGGACTTGACAAAGGATTCCACGAGTGTCAATCACATTAGGTGACAGGCACTTTACCTTCTGCTGAACACCAGACCACACACCCATCATGGCTGGAGCACCATCAGTACATATACCAAAAAAAGATTTTTTCCACTTATTGTCACTGCTTTCGAAAAAGGCATTCACCTTACTGAAAATGCCCTGTGCTGATGTGGTTGTTTCAAGTTGTTCACAGAATAAGAATTCATCTTTAACATCCCCATTATTAACATATCGTACGAACACTATCAATTCCACACAGTTAGTAACATCAGTAATTTCATCAAGTTGAGGCTGAACATACTGAAAGCAGAATGTTTAATTTTCTGCACAACTTGTTCTTTGATATCTTCAGACATCTCACATATCCTGTGTTTCACAGTATCATTCGACATGGAAAGCATATTAAGCTTTTTGGCAGTATCATTGCCAACCATAAGCGAGACAACATCTTTGCACACTGACAGAACAAACTTCTCACTTCCTGTATGCAGCTTCTTGGCACGGACAATTCATAGTGACACAACATAAGAGGCCTCCACAGCCGAGGACGTTTGCTGTCGGAAATTTCCATCTGCATCAAGCATGGCTGGCTTTGTCGCCTCTTCGGTGCGTTTGAAAAAAATCCACATTTTGATTTTTATGCTCAGGATGTCTAGTTTCAAGATGTTGCTGCAGCTTGCATGGTTTCATTGATTCAGCCAACAAAGCTTCACAGCACATGATGCACTGTGGTTTTTCAATACCAGAGGTAACAATGCTGGTAAAACAGTGTTTAATGTAGACTCAAGCTACTTTCACTTTTTAGTAGTTTTAAGCAGTAGACGTGGCCATTATTTTCAGTAGAAAATATGTGCCTATGTGTCTGACTGTTAAATTATAAATTACTTTTTTTTTTGCCTATCTCAGTGTTCTGATTGGTCTGCGGTTTAATGCAGCTCTTCAGCTACTGAATAATCAAGCCCTCTAATGTTGTCTCAATCCGAGGGCCAGCTTTGGGGAAAATGGTGCCCTGAGCGAACTTCTATTTTGGCGTCCTTTCTTTGGAAGCAGAGCAGGGCTGCAGGCAAAGTGGGGCACAGGGTGGAGCTGGGCTGTCAGGCCTGTGCATGACGGGACTTGGGCTGACAGCCCAAGCACCACCACGTGTGGAGCTGACAGCTCACAACTCCCACGTGATAACCTCATGACCCCATGAGGGGTCACAACCCCCAGTTTGAAAACCCCTTGTCTATGGGGTCTTTTGGAAGAAGTCCCCTTCTGACTTGGTTTTTGAGTAGCAAAGCTATCATTGCACCAACCTTGGGATCCCCAAATTTATGAAATGTCTATGTTTTATATAAACATTTTAGTTTAACATTTGGTTTAATCAGGTATCCTCATTTGGATTTTATGATGCCTTCAAAGGACGCATCATTGGGAAAACATGTATCTAATAATGCTTGAAAGGGAAATATTTTATTAATATTAATGAGGTCTTTGAAAGCCACTAAGTCCTGAAGAAGTCCTGTAGATTTTGTTTAGTTTGTCTGTGATGTACTTATGGTACTTATTTCCCTGGCTGTTTACCAGGGGAAGGTAGTACACTATTCATCCTGGCATGGGGACTACACAACCGAAGAGGAGTACTGTACACATAACTTGAATGCGGAAATAGCTTACTGGATGTCCCAGGAGCCTCAGGGCAAGTCTACACAACCTGCAGTACCGAGCCTCCCAGCCTGGGTTGACAGACTCAGGGCACGTCTTCATTACCCGCCGGATCGGCAGGTAGCAATCGATCTATTGGGGATCGACTTATCGTGTCTAGTGAAGACACGATAAAATCGATCCCTGATCGCTCTGCCGTCGACTCCAGAAATCCACCGCGGCAAGAGGCGGAAGCGGAGTCGACAGCGGCGTGGCAGCGGTCGACTCGCCGCCGTCCTCACAGCCAGGTAAGTCGACCTAAAATACGCAACTTCAGCTACACTATTCACGTAGCTGAAGTTGTGTATCTTAGGTCGCCCCCCCCCCCCGTAGTGTAGACCTAGCCTCAGGCTCGCTCTACCACACTAAAAATAGCTGTAGAGATGTTGCAGCTTGGACTGAAGCCTGGGCTCTGAAGCCTAGGAAGCAGCATGGACTTCAGAGCCCAAGCCACAACTATAAAGCTCTGTCTTAGACACCTATTCTTAATATAGTAGCACAAGCCTAAGGCTCTTGACCCAGGTTGGGAGGCTTGCTGCTACAGGCTCCATAGACATATCTGAAAAGCTTCCTGACTACTCTCCCATGCTGCATAGCATTCAAGTAAGTATTGTAGGAGCAACTCTGTACCAATCAGGGCTTTACTCAGTAAATCAGGATAATTTTGAACATTCGGGAGCATTTCTCACTTACAATTCTGTAATCCCATGAAGGTGCAGTTCATGGTGAATGTAATCCTCCTGTGCCTCTCTCCTAGTCACTGACTGCCTGAAGTGCTTCTAATATGGAGCCAGCCTGTGGAGCAGGTGAGGGGTGAGGAGAGAAAGGCGGGCCCATCCCTGCCGCTCAGAGGCTGAGCCCCTTTCCTGGGCAGAGCAAGGGTTTATGGTGGATGATCAGAAGGCACAATTCCCATTCCAAAGCTGCCTGAAATCTGTGCTCCTTTCCCTGGCACTGCAATGGTCCTTGGGGCTGAAAGCCAGACACCCACAATTCTCATTAGTCTGCAGCCTGAGGTAGGGCTGCACAGGAACAGGCTTCCCTGCGGGCCCAGACATGCTGCAGGGGGGGAGAGGAGCGGAGACAAGATACAGAGCACTGTGAGAGCCTCTGTGTATGGGAAAAGCCCCACAAACACTCCCTCAGAGGAAGGCAAATGAGAAGAGGTTCAACCCCTGATTTTCACCCCATTTGTTCATTAAAAATATGAATTTCTGCCTTGGGAAGGACACAATTGCTTTCTCCTTTTTGCATCTGGAGTCTCTGCAGTTTGCAGGACCTACCCTGAGTATTGTTGAAATTCCCTCAACACATAGTGGGAGAAAAGGGAATTGAGTAAAAGCCTGCTTCTTTCCCCAGGAGACTGAGGACCCACTTCTGTATCTGGGGGAGGTGCACTCTATCTTTTCAGGATTTGTCCCCCTTCAGTCCAGGTCTCTTGAGGGACTTAGCCCTTGCGCTGGCAGGGTACCTTCTTCTTGTCCTTTGACTCTCACCTAAAATGCTCCTGATTGGACCCCTTCCGAATTCCAGGTGGGGGACGAGTAATGAATTCAGAGAGAAGCTGTGCAATGGAATAAAATATTTCTTACCTGTTCATTAACTTTCTTCTCTTTTTCTAGCTCCTTTTCCATATCTGTTAATTCTCTGTCTTTTTGTTCCAACTGCTTTTCCAGCTGACGGATCTCATCACGCAAAAACCGAGTATCACGACCACCAGCAGCTCGCTGTGCCATCTTAGAAGAACATTAAAAACTAACAAATGTACATTTTTTCTTCAAATTAAAAATGTAGGACAGCTAGTGAGACAGATTTATTTGTATGGAAGTAACAATGTTTGCAAACAGTTTAAAAAAAATAAGATAATGGGTGATGTTTCCATGTAATGTTTTAGTAACAACAAAAATTACTTGAGCACAAATCTTCAGAATTATTAAAATAAAGATCTCCCTAGAGATCTCCATACATACACTGTGCTCTGCAGATATGTACTTGGTACATATTCCAAATTAATACTGAAATTAACCACCATACATGGCAAATACATCTCTTTCAGCAGTAGGTACTGTTTTTATTTGTGAAACAAATTTCTTCAGGCATGTCAAAGGCACTTTCCCTCACTGAGGCCTAAGTGTCTGATCGAAAGCCTAGAGAATCTGTCCCCAGAAATCTCAGCGTGGGTGGGTGGGTGTGTGTAAAACGGGACATTTGTTTGGACATCCGGGAGAATGCAGTATCCCCAGAAGAGGAATCACTGAGGAGAGCCTCTGCCTGAAATATCCCCTCCTCCAGCTCACACCCCCTCAAAGCAGGTCAGGGGAGGATGTTACTGGTTGGACCTAAAGAGGGGATTTGCCACTCCCATGGGGATAGGAGGGAGGAAAGCACAGGTTGGAGTCAGGCCCCTCTCCCTCTTTGGGTTTGTTATATCCCACTGGCCAGTTGGGAGGAGGATTGGTAGCCAGTTGGCTCTCATACTCCCCTCTCTTAAAAATTTAAACTTTTTCCTGTGCTACACAAGTCTTTTGCCTCTTCAGCTGTCCTGCCCTCCCTCCCTGTAGGGTAGATAGAGAGCTTTGTTTCCTCACAATATCATGGAGGCACAGTTGAAGTAAGAAATAATAGGATTTAGAAGTCTGATACTAAGCGATAATATAAGAATGTGTCATTTGTCACAATCTGCAGTCGGTGTCCAGTGTGGATAAAGGCTAATAGAGCCAGCTCCCAGAGGTAAATGAGACCCGTGATTTTTGCTAGCTTTGCTTGTGCCTGTACACAGAGGAGGAGGCCTGAAATCTTTCAGACAGAGGCTTCCCCTTGGTACTCTCTATCCCACGTCAACTAAAGAACTCAGACATGAGCTGAATCCAGGGAGTAGACTGAAGGGCATACAGGATTATAGGTTAGATCAGGGGTTCCCAAACTTGGTTCACAGCTTGTTCAGGGTAAGCCCCTGGCGGCCGCGAGATGCTTTGTTTACCTGAGCGTCTGCAGATACGGCTGCTCGCAGCTCCCAGTGGCCGCGGTTCGCCATTCCCAGCCAATGAGAGCTGTGGGAAGCAGTGGGCTGGCCCGCACCACTTCCTGCAGCTCCCATTAGCCAGGAACGGCGAACCGCGGCCACTGGGAGCTGCAAGCAGTTGTACTTCCGGATGCTCAGGTAAACAAAGCGTCTCGCAGCCCAGCAGGGGCTTACCCTGAACAAGCAGCGAACCAAGTTTGGGAACCCCTGCGTTAGATCAGCAGTTCTCAAACTGTGGGTTGCGAGTTCATTTTAATGGGGTCACCTGGACTGGCGTTAGAATCACTGGGGCCCAGGGCAGAAAGCTGAAGCCCAACCCCCACCACCCGGGGCTGACGCCGAAGCAACTTAGCTTTGTGGGTCCCCAGGGAATTGTCCTGCTTGCCACCCTCTAATGCCAGCCCTGATTTTAGAGTAACACAGGGCACTGGGGTCGTGTAGAGATTTTGTTGTCAGATGGGGTCACAGTGCAATGAAGCTTAAGAAATGCTGGGTTAGATATTGGGAGCGCTGTCACGATGCACTGGACCTGGTTATGTGCCTGGTATGTGAGATAAGGTGGAGACATATACCACCTCTACCCAGTGTTAAGTTCATAAAGTTGCAGCCTGCAGCTTAAAATCTATTTCACTGTCTGTCTTTCATTTACTTGAATGGCCTGAAAAAAAAAAAATCAATGTCTTCTAACTGACTTTTATAGGCTTTTGATAAGTCCCTAACATGAACACCTATCTAGCTTTTTTGAGTTCTCTATCCAAGCACAAAACCCACCACCTTTTTTTAAACATTTTAAAAAGGAACAGATTATTTCTCCATGCTCAAAACTCAAATAATGTTAAAAACTGTATCCAAGTCCACAGAGAATAAATACCATTGGAGCTCTAGAAACTAATTTAGTTTAAAAACAAACATACCTCTAATTCATTTTCTAGTTTCATAACCTTTGCTTTTAATTGATTTTCTGTTGAAATAAAAATAGGACATACTGGGTTATCCAAGACCTCTCAGCAAAGGAAATACTTATGAGAACTACAGTAACAGCAGCAATCTTCATTCCCATTTATCAATATCGGGATGAAATCTTGTCCCCATTGAAATCAATGGAAATTTTGCCATTGGTTTCAATGTGGACAGGATTCCACCTATAGTTATTTAAGCCTAATGTTTTATTAGTTATAGACCCCATGTAATAAGTCACTTTGTGCATAGCTATTTTTTTTTTTTTTAATGCTTATTCAGAAGAGTTACTCACCAAATTTGGCTTGCTCCTCCCCAGCTTTTTCAACTTCTTCTAAAGCCAGCTCTACCTCTTGGGCTTTCATCTAACAAAGAAATATACATAGCAAGAAAACAGATTTACCTTTAGGCTAATTTATGAGATGGTGATAACCTCCACAAAATCTCATTCTAGAACTAATGGAACATCACTCAGACCAGTGGTCGAGTCAGGTATAGAACCAGATACCCTCCGAGCACCAGGCAGCTGCTCTATCCACTAGGCCACACTAGGTATTTTTCCACAGGAATCATACTAACAATAAAGAAACCTTATGTACTCAGAAGCACACATCCTGAAAACTATAGAAAAGGTCCCTACAAAAAACAGACTTTGTAACCTGGTTGGCACTGCCATTTTCAATACATCTGTGATAGAATACAAGTAGTGTGATATAAAGATTTCATAAGCATGGTTTTGGGAGATACCTCGATATTGATGCAAAAAATGACATTAATAAATTATAAAATAATTTTAAAGTTGTTACAAACTTGTCTGCACATTACTGAATATTAAGATATAACTACAAGAATGTTATACCCAGGGTGCTTATAAATATAAGTATACATATGTTTAGCTAGTTATGTTACAAAATGTTAAAACTAATCAAAGAAATTCAATAAGATTTCGGTTTCTCTCTCTCAACGTCAACCATACCTCAAGAGCACAGACCACGTAAAACAATGTTTTAAGTAGAGGGCTAACTGTAAAAAGGAATGTAGGGTATATTATCAGAGCAATAAATCTAGGTAGAGTGAACTCTAATAACCCCCACCCTCTTGCAAGAAAACCTACTTATGTTCTTAAAAACCTTATAGAATAACATGTGTAGCTGGAGATGTTTTAAACTTTTGTTTATTTCTTAAAATGTTGAAATGAAAAACACCTTTGTGAAATGGATAATTGCAAATACATTAGCTAAATGCAAAGCGCCTAATACAGCTCCTAATGTCATTGCAATGTGTGATGCTGGGCCAGAAAGAGTTAAGCAAGTATCAGGGTAAATGACCCAAATTCTACCTTTAAAGACATATTAGGAAAGTATGTCATTGGTAATTAGGGCTATTCCTTACAAGTAGCTAGCAAAACAATGTTACATAGACTACAGCTTTGAAATGTAAACTTGTATTGTTAAAGAATTGGAAGAAGATAGTAATTGTAGTAGTCTATGTTTACCTATATCTTGTTAGAGGTTAACAATGTAATCAAACAGTTCCTATCTATGTTGTATTCTGTGAATTGAGAGATCAAAAGGAGATCTTAACATTTAAATGAACTGTGAATATAGTAGTATCACTGTATCAATTTCTCTTTTAAATATATAGCAGAGCACCTGCGAATGGTGGAAGATAGACAATTGCTTTATGTTAATCCGTATATCTAATTACCGGTGATGCTTAGGAAATAGGTCTACTTCCAAGTCGCGATGATTGCCTATTGGTCAACTGAGGACTCCGTGCTGTCAAAAGAAGGCCTGGAACTGTATAAAGGACTCTTTGGTCCTGATCCTTTTTATCTCAGATCTCCTTGAGCTTTATTCAGGGGAAGCTTGAGTCGTAAAACTGAGATCTCCAGTCCCATCTGGATCACCCTGGATATGAACATTGGATTATAACCTATGGACTAACTCTGAAAGAACTCTTTGCAACTCCAAAGCTCCCAATCTCTACTATGAAACTGATCTCAGAACTGTACTCATGTCTGTATGTATAATGATCTTTTTTTTACCAACACTCTCTTTTCTTTATTAATAAATTTTAGTTTAGTTAATAAGAATGGCTGTAAGTGTGTATTTGGTAAGATCTGGAATATTCATTAACCTGGGAGGTAATGTGTCCAATTCTTTGGGATTGGTAGAACTTGGCTGTCTGGGAGAGAGCCCAAAGGCTGGGTTGCTTTTAAGTTAAGGGAGCTGGCGTTTTGGCTTCTGTGTAACCAGTAAGATATTATAGAAGCTGTTTTGTGGCTATCTTGGTGGATCTAAGTATCGGAATAACCACCAGCTTTGGGGATTCTCTGCCCCATTCTTTGCAATTTGCCCTAATTGAGTAACCTCAGCACGGCCCCCCTGGGACCTCGGTCACATTATGTAAATGATAACATGTTTTATGTCCCAACATGGAATCAAATGACCTTGCAAACTAGAGTAAGAAGCCATTTATGTAAACAAGGTTTATATTAATAGATAATAAATTAATTACTGGCAGTGCACAAGCAAACCCTCAACCAACTCAGGAAGACAAGAAAATCCATCATTCCAAAAATCATTTAGAATCAACAACTTAAGCTAAAGACTTTCTCAAAGTTATTTAATTTTAAAAGACTTTTAAGAACCAAAAACTCTTATATAAAAAACAGGAATATTTGGACTTTTTGAAAACAGACTTTCATTTCCTGTTAAACTTTCATAAAATTGAAAGACTATCTCAGACAATGGACTGAATAAAGAGAAACTAGCTTTGAAGAGTTATCTGATGCTTTCCTGCCACAAGACAATTAAAAGACTGTTGTATATTCATTAAACAGACTGCACTGTCAGGAGTTGAAGAGTGTCACCTAAGCCAATCCTGAGGGGATGAAGTCAATGAAAGGGTAAGCAGCCAACTGTGAATCTAAACAAACCTGAAAGAGGTATGTTCTCCTATAATTTCATGAAAATAGGAAGAAGGGTATAGAAACTCTGAACCGAGCCTCCCTCACATACACCCTCTGTCACCCTGTTCAGACACAGCTCTCCATAAGTAAGTTGCCACAGACAGATAAGAAAAACAAAGAACACTCAAGAAGAAACCAACTCCAGGAAAATCTCCCGAAGACTTCAACATGGATTGGTGAGAGAAAGTTCACTAAATACACTAGTAAGTGATTAGATTTAAAACTTTTGTAATGATTTTGTTGAAATACTGTTGTAACTTAGAAAACATGGGGCTTGTCTATATGTACAGCTTAGTGAAGATGTTACCTACATCGACAGGAGAGCTTCTCCTGTCGTCTTACATACTCCACCTCCCTGAGAGGCGGTAGCTATGTCGACGGGAGAAGCCGTTCCGTCAACATAGCACTTTCTACACCAGGAGTTCGGTCCATATATCTGCATTGCTCAGGAGTGTGAATTTTCCCCTGAGCGATATAGCTATACTGACATAAGTTTGCAGTGTAAACCAGTGCTAACACCAAGTTAATCACCAAGTGGTTAGACCCTGTATTTCTGGAGAGGATAAACAGAGAAATAATGGGATGTAACTGGATCTAAAATTCTTAATTTTCATAAGTGGCCTGTTTTAAGACAGATCCTTAAATGGCTTTCTTCTGAGTAACTAATTTAAATATCTTCTTCAATTTCATAGGATTTAGCTAAGATTGCTTACTTTACCCAACTATAAACTGTTTAGGTTATTAATTATTAATAGGCTTCACTTCCTTTAAACAAATTATTTTGTTCAGATGAACAGTTTTAAATATCTAATAAGATGCTAAAGCTTAATTCACAATAATTTGAGAAATAATATACTTTGGTCTTAGCTTACCAAGAGAAAAACACCCTCACCCCCTGGGATGGCTCACGCTCAAGGGAATTAACAGCTCTCCACAGAGAAACATGCAGAACAGATTGTAACAGAAGTAATCAGTTTATCATTTGTGTTCAGTCATTTGTGCAGTTTGGTTTAATTTTTTAAAATCTTTCTTTAATAATAAAATAGCCATGGTTAAAAATTGTGATTATTTTGCTTGGTCTTGATCATGGTGTCCTGTAAGGTATGTAAAAGAACCTCTGTGACTACATGAGGGGGAGCCACACCCCTGAACTGGCAATAAGAGAACAATTAATAAGAGCTCGCCTACAATTCCTTGTTTCTCTAAACTAAATGTTGTTAGTAATTTTTCAAATAAAATTACTTGGCATCCAACAATTTAAAACTATCCTTTTCAATCCCACACCAACTTCCTAATGAGCTGACACTCAAGTTTTGAAGGTTATTCCAGACTAGTACCACTCAAATGGGCACCACACCATCATGTATTTTTATTCACCACAAATGTTACAGAAAAACAATTTTTAAGATATTTTACAGCATCTAAAAATTGTTTGAGATTTGTGTTTGTATTTCTCTATCTGGAAAAGCAGGCTCTTTTAATTACACAATCTGTTTTTCCATTCATCATGCACACATGTAACTCCCAGGAGCACTTATGTGAAGCAACAAAGTGTGCATGTCTTCCAGTACACCTGGGAGTTACATGTGTGTAGACAAAAGAACTGAGCCCTGAGCTTCCACTTGAAAATGGAAACGAATACTTTTATCTAAAAATAAATACATGAATGCATTTTAAAAAGTCATGTTGTTTTAAAAAATAAGATTAATACAAACCTTCATTAGTGACTGTGTAATTTTAAAAAGATGTACCACATGTTCAGGATTTTCATCTTTTAAGTCATTTCCTTCAACCTAAATATAGATGAGAATATGGTTTAGTTAAACATCAAGAAAATTAAATAAACACACTTAATACTACACACGTATTATACCAGTTCAGGTTAATTAAAGAATGAATAATAAAACTGTTAAAGTTCACTTAAAATACCTTGGATATAGTCACCAGCAAACTATCTGCCAGTTCTTCTTGACGAGGCAGATCATCAGCATCAATTCTCATAAGCTTCTTCCAATCTAAATTGGGTGGCATCTTGAATTTAAAATAGTTTTTCTGTAACAATAAAATAATCAAACACCAGTATTTATTACCATTTATGAACTTGTAGCTATGATTGTCAAAAGCAACCATGTGAATGGTAGAGACCGATGCTAAGAACCATCCACCAATCTCATAATGCAGTACATTGTGTTTCTCGGTGAACACACTGAGATCTTTGAATCAGATATTCCAGAAGGCAAATCTGTCTGTGGTAACAGAAAATCTCTTATATAACACCCAACAATTGCACTGCGAACATCTTAATACCCAGCATCCATTTCTGTAAGACAGCAAAATTCTTGTGCTAGCTACTACCCTCATCTTTTCGCTTACTGTGCCTGTATCTATAAAATCCAGTAGTTAACCTGAAAGCTGGCCAGTCTGTTCTGAGGGTAATAAAACCTGAAACAGTAAATCCATCTACATGGATGTCTATATCCTGTCTATATCTATGTGTCACGGTGGCTTGTTATTGTATTGGACATGGTGAGAAATGCCTGGACTATATCCATAAGGGGGGTTTGAGTTTGTGGATTACTACATTCACCTTGGCTGTTCCTGCCACGCGCTGACAATAGCCCAAAAAGAGCAATTAGGCCCTGCTAAGTTTAAACACAGAACAAGCATTTTTTTAAAATCTATATATTGCCCTAAGTTAGAAGGATGGCAACAATGCAGTAAAAAAAAAAAAAAAAAAAAAAAAAAAAAAAAAAAAAAAAAAAAA
>NW_020664419.1:72233596-72261416 GCF_002925995.2 Terrapene triunguis
GGGCCACATGCGGCCCATGGGCCGCAGGTTGCCCACCACTGTTCTAGAATCAGTTTCTCTGTGTTTACTAAGTGTTCTGGAAAATATAATCAATCATTTTCCAAGGATGACACTACACATGCATTATGCATATATTTCTGATCTTCTACTTCTCCTGGATGACAGGGAGACACAGCTGCGGTATGCCATGCAGAAGAAATTCAAGGACCTTTTGAAATGCTAGTCCTGCCCAGTTAATTAGGAGAAAAGAGATTAAGAGGGGAAAAATATTCTAAGCAGAAGGAGAAGATGATGTGTCAGAGTAGCAGATGACCAAGGAAAACGAGAGGCTGAGACTGCAGATTAGGCAAATAGGCTATTGGCATCATGAAAACATGGGCCATGAGATGTCAACAAGTAGTACTGAAATGGAACCACAGGCCCACTTCCACAGACAGACAAATGATTGAGGGTTTTGCTCTGGAAGGAACAGTAAAACCCTCAATCAAGGACACATCTAAGAATATAAGCACAGAATTATCTTCCAACAGCCCCACTCTAAAATTCTGCTGTGCAACCAGTCCTTCACTATCCTTCCACACATCTCTTGTCCTTCCTAATCCCTAATTAGCTAATGACTCAGGCATCACAAATCCTATTTACACAAACCTATAGGCTACTTTCATTTCAGGATACCAACTTTATGTTTGACTATGTAAGCAGGATCTGAATGAATTCTACCCTGACATCTAGTGATGAACTAGGGAAGAAGACTTTAGCAATCGACCTTGTTTGCATAGATTGGCCTAAGTGCGCAGCATGATGGAGCTGCTTTGCCCAAATGATCACTTTTGGCAGGTGTTGGATTACAAGTCACTTTGTTATTTGGTGCAGGGCTAATAAAGTCTTGTTATCCTTGGTGTGTGGGAGCAGAACTGTGCTTGGCATGCCCTGATTGATGGTTTTACGCTCAGCTGAACTGCGCTCACTAAGCGAGGGGAGGACCAAGGACAACAACTGATAGTGGGATATGGTGGAGGGAGAAAGGAGGAATATGTTAAAGGAACTTTTGGTTGTTGGACTTAAGAACCTGAGGCAAAAGACACTGCCCAACATACTCTGCGGTGGGTATTTTGCTCATGATCTTATGCTTATGAATCCTGCTGTGACGTTGCACACCATGTTTTATGGAAATATGATCATGAGTGTAAATATGATGTAACTGGAATATGCTTTATGCAAAAAATCTCTTGTAAGGTATCATAACAAAGGTTATAACCTACTGAATATATTCCTCCTATTTGTATGCACGTATCATTCTTGTATCTGAAGCTAAAAATATGAAGTATAACTCTGAGGTCCTATTGTAATTATGCAAAGTGTGGGCCATTAATGGTGGTTTAGAATCTTGATGGCTCCCATTGACCCAGTCAATTGGTTGTAAATGGTTTATTTACGTGCAAACCTTCCTGTGTACGTGTGGGCCAACGCAGGAAGAATAGAGACTAGGGGTTTTACAGTGATGTGACCAGGTCACATGATGCTGGAATCCATCTTAATCCTTGTACTTTTCCATTGACGAGGCGGGGTGGGGACAAGCACAGATAAAAGATTCCAGCCTTGTGCCAAAGCTATAAAAGGGGGTGGAGCAGGAAAAAGGGGGTGGCCAGTCATGAGAAAACCCCTGCTTACCCCCTGAGATGTCTGCTGGATCTAACAAAGACATACCAGGGGAAAGGACTGGACCCAGACTAGGAAGGAGTCTAGTCTGTGAAAGAAGCTTATTGGAACATCTTTGAGGGTGAGATATTACCTGTAATCAGTTTCTTAATGTATTAGGCTTAGACTTGTGTGCTTTGTTTTATTTTGCTTTGTGACTTACTTTGTTCTGTCTGTTATTACTTGAAACCACTTAAATCCTACTTTTTATACTTAATAAAATCACTTTTGTTTATTAATAAACCCAGAGTAAGTGATTAATACCTGGGGAAGCAAACAGCTGTGCATATCTCTCTATCAGTGATATAGAGGGCGAACAACTCACACATTTACCCTGTATAAGCTTTATACAGAGTAAAACGGATTTATTTGGGGCTTGGATCCCATTGGGAAACTGGGTGTCTGGGTACTAGAGACAGGTAACCTGCTGAGCTGTTTTCACTTAAAGCCTGTAGCTTTGGGAGCATGGTCCAGACCCTGAGTCTGTGTTGCAGCAGGCTAGCGTGTCTCGCTCAACAAGACAGGGTTCTGGAGTCCCAAGATGGACCATTTATTAACTCACGTCTTTTATATAGGCATCAATCTTGCAATTGGTCCAAGTGGAAAGACCTCTGTGTTTGTATGAATGAATCTATTAATCCAATTATAGGATTGGAACTTTAAATTGTAAATTCTTAGGAGCAATGATTGGGTCTTCTATATGTCCTGTAAATGCAAAGGACACTTTTGGGTGCAGTAAACCAAATAATGCTATACAGTATCAGTTTATTGATGATGGCACAGTCCAAAAAAAAAAAAAAAAATCTCTATAACACTTGCTCGCTCCACTTGCTAGAACATGCTGTGCTGGTTGTATTTGTAGTTGATCTCTTTATGGCAATGGATGAAGCTCATGGGTCTATGCTGATATTATTAAATCTATCTGCTGCTCCGCTGCAAAATCCTCATCGTGGCACAGCGGTGGCCCTGGCCGTCTGACAGCTATGATAGCGGGGCGTATGCCCTGGTAGGTCTAACCATGCTACAAAGGTGTCGGACTATTCAATCCAGGGAGGGGGATTGCTCTCTCAGAAAGAGTGCATCTCCTTCTCCTTAGAGGTTGAAGGCTAGCTAAACTTGAGGAGGTACGCATGCCTGCCCGCCTAGCCAGTGGGACGGCTTGAAGTTAACAGCTAAAACAACATGAGTAAATGGGTCTTAGTTCCCTGCACGTCATGAAACCGTTCTAAGGTGGCAGAGTGGAAAATGAGTGATGAGAGGCTGCTAAAAGTGTCAGGTGCTAGGCCAACAAGGAAAAGGACAACCCTCGCTGTGTGTACTTACAATTGCAGGTTGCTGGTGAGGGAGGAAATATGAAACCATCTGATGGAGGAGAAGAAAAGGATAAGATGCGATATCCTTGGTGTCAGCGAAACCCAACAAAAGGAGGAGTTGGAAGTCAACTGGAAGGATGGAAGCACTGTGAGGCTCGGAAAGGGAGATGGCACTAGAAATGTTGGAGGAGTCGGATTTATCGTCAGTAAGGATTGGTCTTTGAAAGTCATATCATGCCAGCTAATATCATCACGTATTGGTGTGTTGCATCTTCACATGGAGTCAAAAGCTACCCTAAAGGTCATCCAGGCCTATGCTCCCACAAGTGCAAGTGAGGATGAAGAAGTGGAAGAATTCTACTGAGAGCTCGAAAGAGCCCTCGTGCAAAAGTCCACTTACACTATCACAATGGGAGATTTTAACGCCAAGGTCGGGCGAGGGAAAGCTGGTGAAAAGTTCATAGGGAGATACGGCAGTGGCGAAAGGAATGAAAGAGGAAAAAGGCTGGTAGTGATGGCAGAAACGAAAGAACTGTACGTGGCAAACATCTAGTACAAAAAGAAGACTGCAAGAAGGTGGACGTTGATCACACCAAACGCAAAGAGCAAGAATGAAATTGACTATATTTTAGTCAATAAAAGGTGCATTGTTCAAGACATCTCTGTGGTGCAGCCTTTCAACACCGGCAGTGACCATTGCCTGCTTAGTGCGAAGTTGATTTTCGACGAAGCGGCGGAAAAGAAGGCGTTACAGATGGTAAATAGGAAACAGTGGCCGAAGACATTCGATGAAGCAAAGCTGAAGAAAGAGATTTCTGGGTTTGACTGGAGCCAGACGGAAAAGTGTGACGAGGACTATAGCATCTTTGCTGACAAGCTGAGATGTTGCATAAAAGCAGCTGAAATTGAAAAGCTGAAGAAGTCGAAGGGAAGATTCTCTAATGAAACGAAAAGCTTGTTGGAGAAGCAGAGAAATATGAAAAGGAGCTCAGATAACAACCTCGAGTACTCCATTCTGTGCAACCTTATACAGCGAAAACTGAAGGATGACTTTAAGAACTTCCAGAAAGAAAAGCTCCTCAAAATAGCTGAATTATGCAAGAGCCTCAAGACATGCAAGCGGGAATTGACGCCGTATAGATTGAGTGTAACAGCATTGAAGAACAAGGACAGACAGACAGTAATCGATAGAGCAGGAATGGTGGAAGTCTGCAAGAACTTTTATACAGAAATGTTCAATTCAAGAATCAACAACCCTCTCCCAACGCTGCAAGAGTCAGAAGAACGCGTCCCCCCCAATAATTGTCAGCAAAGTCCGAAGCGCACTATACCAGATGAAGAAGGGAAAAGCTCCAGGCAAAGATGGAATAACATCAGAAATTATTTCTGCAGGAGGCGAAAAACTTTGGAAGACCCTCGCTTTAGGATTCAGTCGATATCTTGAAGAAGGAAAAATACCATCAAACTGGAAGGAGTCTAACACCTTCTTGTTGCACAAGAAGGGCGATCGAGAAAATCTTAAGAACTACCGCCCTATATGCCTGCTCTCTCACATCTACAAGCTCTTTACAAAGGTGATAACAAACCAAGTCTCGCAGAGTCTGAATGAACAACAGCCGAGAGAGCAGGCAGGGTTTCGAAGAAATTTTAGCACGATCGACCATATATTTAACCTTAGCCAGCTCCTAGAAAGAGCGAGGGAATACAAACTCCCACTGTGCATTGCTTTCATCGACTATGAAAAGGCCTTCGATAGCATCGAGTTTAACGCACTATTAAAAGCGCAGGGTATTAACACGCAGAGCAGGGTATTAACACGCGGTACATCAGTTTGTTGAAGGAAGTGAATACTGGATGTACAACAGACATTACTCTCCTCCGCATCCCAATCAAGAAAGGCGTAAAGCAAGGAGATACGATTTCACCAAAACTATTCACCATCTGCCTCGAAATGGTTATGAACAAGATCAATTGGAGGAGTGGTGTCAACATAAACGGAGAACGATTATCTCATCTCAGATTCGCAGACAACATCGTACTAATTGCTGAAAGCATCAACCAACTGCAGAGCATCCTACAAAGACTCGACAAGAAAAGCACTCAGGTCGGCCTGAAGATGAACTGCTGCAAAACGAAATAGATGCGATCAGACCTCTTACGAAATGCCCGAATAACGGTAACAGGAGAAGAAATCAAAGAAGTGGAACAGTACATATATTTGGGCCAAGAAGTTAATATGCACCAAGACCTAAACGGAGAACTCTCGTGAAGGATTCGGGGAGGATGGTGTGCATTTAATTCCATCAAGGACATCCTCAAAGGAAAAATCTACAAGACCACATGTACAAATATCTTCAATTCAACAGTGCTGCCAGCCATGCTGTATGGCAGTGAAACATGGGCACTGACAAAGAGAGAAGAGTAGCGGCTGTTGGTAGCTGAAAGGACAATGGAACGAGCTATGTTGGGAATTTCCCTTCTGGATCGCATCCCAAATGAAATGATCAGAGAACAAAGTGGTGTGAAAGATATTGTCGTGGAAAGCAGATATAACAAGATGCGACGGGCGGGCCACACAGCATGGCTCACGGACAATAGGTGGACCGCAATGATTGTTGAGTGGTACCCACGGGAACAGAAAAGACCACCTGGTCAGCCTCCAAGAAGATGGGAAAATGACATTGTTAAACGCTTCGGACGAACGGGGAGAAGAAAGGCAAGAGTGCGAGAAGAATGGCGGACGTGTTGTGATCGGCGCAGTCTTAACGACAGCTGAAGACTGATCGATCCAGGTGATCTGCTGCTTTGGATACTAAGGATCATGAGGTGTTGTTGACCAACTTGCCTGTGGACCTATGCAGCAGCAGATGGGGATGATTTTAGATGGCTCGGGGTTCTCAAATCGCTCCTCTTCCCTAAGAGTCATCTCATACAGGGCTCCATTTAGTTACCTCTTTTCTTCAGTGTACAGAATATATAGGATCATTGAGAGGGTATGTGAGGAGATATGGCTTTTGATGCCATCAGTATGCTGATGACACACAACTCTGACTTCTTTTCATCTCAGCCAGCCAGAGTAGTAAACTGCATTACCTTGTAGTTGTTTGAAATTGGAGCATGGTTGAGATGTAGTTCAATCCAATATGACTTGAATATAACACATTATAGTTAATATAGTCCAATACTTTAAGTGAAGTGTAGAGAACGGATAAGCAAGTTCCATCAATGTCATCATCTGTGACCTAGGAACCTTTGGGTGCCAACTGGCAGAAGGCACAGGGAGTGCAGAGACTTTTACAGGGATCCGCTGGGTTAGATATATGCATAATAGTTCACCAAAGGGTGGCATATGAGCTTTCTACCAAGAGCCAGTATCACACTAGTCATCATAATCATTGCCAAATGTATGTCAGGATAATATTTCAGAAATTATCCATCTATACTGTGAATTATGTTCTTAAGGTAGGCAGATCACCAGAAGGGGACACTCCATAGACAGGTTCTTTGCAGGCAGGGATAACAGATGCTTACCTCACTGTCCGGTCATTGTATACCAGTGGTTCTCAACCTATGTACCATTGTGGGCTGCATATACAGCTGTCTATGTGTTATGTGGGCCGCATCCACAAAATATGTATGATGTCTGTATGGCCCTGAGGATGTCACATGGGCCGCAGATGTGTGCTGATTGGGCCACAAGCGGCCCACGGGCTGAAAACCATTGTTGTATACTGTCCACTTTATAATGGCAGTGGTCTATTTGCATAGTGACTGTGATACCAGTGGAAAGATTCTGTAAATTTACTCTTGTAGATTTCACAAAGAAATAAACAGCAGGAAGGGATCCCGTTTACAAGTAAAGACAGTGGATTGTGGGGGCATAGCCAAGAGTGGAGAGGTATACTTGGCATACCTAGCATACCTTCACACCTAGCAGACAGTGTGTCATCTCTCATGAAAAAGGGATCACAGCCTGCCTGGCTGGAAAGTGCTGGTGAACAATATTTTATTAGGCATGAGAGTATCTTGTTAACTAAGACTAACCCCTAGAACGCATGTTATGCATGTTATTTTATATGTAACCCTTTGTTTACGATACTTCAACTTGCTATCCCTGGAATCTCTATACTTAGATAAATCAACTTTTGTTTTAACTCTAAACATAACTAAGTGATAAGCATGAAGAGTAGTGGTAACCAGTAAGTTAAGATGTACTGCTTCTTTGGAAGCAGTGAATCTGTGAATAATGCAAGTGCCCCATGGACCCTCTAGGGGCAGGTCTACACTTACTTCCTGGTCCGGCCGTAAGCAATCGATCTTCTGGGATCGATTTATCACGTCTTGTCTAGATGCAATAAATCGATCCCGGATCGATCCCGGAAGTGCTCGCCGTCGACGCCGGTACTCCAGCTCGGCAAGAGGAGTACGCGGCATCGACGGGGGAGCCTGCCTGCCGCGTCTGGACCCGCGGTAAGTTCGAACTAAGGTACTTCGAATTCAGCTACATTATTAACGTAGCTGAATTTGCGTACCTTAGTTCGAAGTGGGGGGTTAGTGTTAGTTAGGAGATGCTCAGAGGGCTCGAGGGAGCTGGCACAGTCAAGGCATCCTCAGGCTAAGGACAGGTGGCAGTGACCCTGGGTACCCAGGGAGCATCACACCATCACAGTTAGAGACCCAATGGCTTCACATCCTTTCTATTTGCCAGGAACGTTTTTAAAGGCTTGACACGCACCCCGTGGCTCCCTCCCTCACAAGCCACCAGACCATGGCTGTGGATCTTCCCCATCAGCGTGTGCCAGCGCACGGCAGTCTCCGCTCGCACCCAGCCTCCCCCAGCAAGAGCCGTGCTCTTGTCCACGCGGACCGAGGCCCTCCCACGGTGCGTGGCCGCGCTCTGCAGGGAGGCAGCTGCGCTCTCCCACCTGACCACAGCCAGGCTCCGGCTCCTCAGCCGCGCAGGGCGCTGCCAGCGGGAGGCTGCGGCGCGGCTCCCTCGCAAGTGCCTGGATAACGCGCCCCGAGCCCGGGCCCCGTGGAGGCGGGACGTGGGGAGAAGACGGGGGACGCCGCTACCACCCCAACTGCGCTCCAGGCCCACCGGTGGCCTCCCCCCCCTCGCCCGGCAGCTCACCTCCCCCGCGTCCCGCCCCATCCCCCCACCGCCGCGCCCTCCTGCCCTCACCCCTCTCCGTGGCAGCTACTGCAGGCAACGGCTGCTGCTAGGCGACGCCATCAAACATTGCTCCGCGGCCGCGCTCAGCCAGAGCAGGGAGGGACCCGGATACACGTAGACGCCGATCGAATCAAAACTCCCGCGGGACTACAAGCCCCAGCCTGCACAGCGGACCCGGCGGAGACTACCACTCCCGGCATGCAACGCGCCACAAAGGGTGA
Organism: Terrapene triunguis; assembly: GCF_002925995.2. Lineage (NCBI taxonomy): Eukaryota > Metazoa > Chordata > Testudines > Emydidae > Terrapene > Terrapene triunguis. The sequence continues at coordinate 72,242,005 of NW_020664419.1, forward strand.
GGACGGCTCTCAATGGCACATAATTACATGCATCCGAAGAAGTGGGCATTCACCCACGAAAGCTTATGCGCCAATACATCTGTTAGTCTTAAAGGTGCCACAGGACACTCTGTTGCTAATGGCACATAAGACCGCGTTGTGCAAGGGGGAATCCGCCAACCCTAAATCCAAGACTACATTTCCCAGCATGCCATGCGGCCTCGCCGAGACTACAGGTCCCAGTGCCTTAGGCTACCTCAAGCCCGCCCGCACGCTGGGACTTGTAGTCTGAAGGGATAACTCCCGGCATCCTTCGGGCGGGCGGTGGCTCTGCGATTGCGTAGCGCAGAAGGGCGCGTCCCCGGTATCCCCAGCCCGGGCTCGGTGGCCGCGGAGCGAGTTATGGGTATTTGCAGCAGGGAGCGCGCATTACCCCACGGCGCCAGGTAGGGGAGCGTTGCCAGGGAGGGGCGATGGGGGCGGCCGGGCTGGGACCTCCCCCAGGGGAGTGGGGTGGAGGGAATACGGCGGGGTGGTTGATGCCGCCCGCGGTCACCCGCCGGGGAGGGGCTGCTCCCCCCGTGCCGCGACGCGCTCACTCCGCCCCGCTTCCCTCCCCCGGCTCCTGCGCGCCCCTTGCCGCCCCGGGGTGGGCAGCGCCGCCCCTGCTCTGAGTCTTGCCTCGGCGTCGGCTGCGAGGTCCCTATACCAGTACGGGTCCTTCCAGGCCTGCCTCAGCCGTACACCCCTTCCCGCCCGCAGAGCCGGGGTCTGCCCCGGCTCCGGTCCCCTAAGGACCTCTCTCCGCAGTTCTGCACCCCGGGAGAGGCTGCATTGCAGTGCTACTGTCCCCATATAGCTGGCATGCTGTGCCTGGGGGCTCCTTGGGGCAGGGAGCAGTTTCTTGAGTTGTACAGTGCCTGGCCCAGCGGGTATCTCCTACCTCAATACAAATAAGCTATAGAAAATATTAGGATATTCAAAACAACAAAAAACCCAGTAGCATATAGACCTCAAAGCTGAGCTTGGTTTTTCTCATTATTGTTCCTGCCTTGCAAGTGGATCTGTAGCTGTTAGTTTTTCCATAGTCTTCTTTGTATGTACTGTTGAATTTTGATGCTCAACCATGCCTGGCACATTTTAGATTATTTGACTCTCCCTATGTGCATACATGCCTCATCCTGATTGTAACCCCTCTCATCCTTGAGGGAGTGCTCAAATTCTAATATAGCGTCCTCAGAGGTCGCTTTCACTTTTTTCTAGGCATGGAGTTGCAGGTAACCAATCCCAATGTAAATAAAAGCAATACTTAGGCCATGTCTACAGTATGGCAGCACCGCTACAGCACTGCATTGGCCTGGGACGGCGAACCGCGGCCAGTGGGAGCCACGATCGGCCAAACCTGCGGACGCGGCTGGTAAACAAGCCGGCCCGGACCGCCAGGGGCTTTCCCCGCACAAGCGGCGGCCCGACTTTGAGAAGCACTGCGGTAGAGTAGGCGTTTTGTATATCAACGGGAAGGATTTGTCCATCAGTGGAGTTAATCCACCTCTCAGGGAGGTGGTACTTATGTCTACTTAGGTTGACCTTAAGAATGTAGAAAAATTCTTAATGACATCGCAAAGGGTGCACAATTTTTCACAAACCTAAGGGATATAGCTATGTAGATCTAATTTTTAGGTGTATATTAGGTCTTATTTAGTGGGGTGGGGACAGGAGGGAATATACAGAAATCCAGAGAAGAGTGTAACAAACTTCACAGTGACTTAACCAAGCTAAGTGAGTTGGCATCATGATGGCAAATGACATTGTATGTAGGTAAATGCAAAATAATGCATACCGAAAAGAAATATTAAATTGTTCATATGCCCTAGAGCAGTGGTCCCCAACGTGGTGCCTGCGGGAGCCATGGCGCCTACCGGGGCATTTATGTGCGCCACCTAGTACACAGCAGGGGAGAGAAGCTGCGGCCCGCCCTGCCGGGGACAAAGAACTCCGAGGCTGCAGGCTGTGGGCGCCGGTGTTCTCGGTCCAAGGCAGGCGCGGCGCCGAGGCTTAAGCTGGAGAGAAGCCGCGGCCCCGCGCCTGCCGGGGACAGAGAACTCCGGGGTGAGGGGCTCCCAGAGTGTGTGAGGAGCCGGGGAGGGAGGGAAGCGGGGCCCGGGATGCAGGGAGGGAGGAGGGGTCCTGCTGCCGCCACTGCTGCTGCTCTGAATCTCCCCAGGGCGGCACGGCGTTTCCCTGCCCAAGTGGGCTGTGCAGGGCGCCACCGGGCTGGCCAGGGGGCGCAGATCCCGGCTCACGCGCTGATGGGACGAGTGGCTGGGCAGTCCAAGCTGCCAGGGAGCTGCTCCCTCCTGCTCCCGGACCCAGCCCACCGCGCACCTCCCCCGCCTCAGCCCTGTGCTGCTTGCCCCGGGCCCCCACAGTGCCAGGGGTGGAGAGAGGCAGAGCCCGACTCCGAGCAGGGCAGCGGGGGATACTGCACCGCCGTGGGACCCCCCACGGCTCGGGCACCTGGGGGTCAGTGTCCGTCCTCTCGGCTCTGCCTGCACGGGGCTGGGGAAGCAACTGTCAGCGCCTGCCCCTCTCAGCCCTTGCACCCCCCATCCCGCTCGCAGCCTCTTCACTTGTACCTCCCCCCATCACTCCTTCGCTGAACCCCTTCCCCTTGTACTCTCCCTTCACCTGCACCTCTCCCCTTGTACCCTCCCCCAGCCCTCTCCTCCCACACCTCCTCTTCCCGTGCACCTCTTCTCCTGCAACCCTCCTGATACCCTCTCTCCTCCTCCACCCTCCTCCACGAGTACATCACACCCCACTTCTCTGCCAGTGTAGAGCCCCCCCGCACTCCCACACCCGCTCCTCTGCCTGAACCCTCTTTACTACATCCCCATCCCTTTCCGGGTACAAGGTTTGAGGGTTAGTCCCTATGCCTTCCATGTGCATTTGGGTGCGGGTGTGGGAGGGCACTGGTGGGGTGGGGGGAGGGCAGCCAAAAAATTTTTTGCTTGGGGTGGCAAAAACCTAGAACCGGCCCTGCCAGCAGGTGCAGGGCCCGCCTAGTGCCCAGCAGGGGAGAGAAGCCGGGTCCCCGCGCCAGCTGGGGACAGAGTACTCCGGGGCTGCGGGCGCCGGTGTTTTCTGTCCTCATGGCTTCTCTCTGGATTCATATATTATGTAATATTAAATATGATGTTTTTCGTATTATTTAATGTACAAATACAAAATAAGCCTTGAAAAATTGTTGGCGCCCGCCACACTCTTCTGAAAACATGAATGTGCTACTGGCCACAAAAAGGTTGGGGACCACTGCCCTAGAGCAGTGGTTCTCAAACTAGGGCTGCCACTTGTTCAGGGAAAGCCCCGGTGGGCCGGGCCGGTTTGTTTACCTGCCGCATCTGCAGGTTCGGCCGATCCAGACCAATGGGGGCTGCAGGAAGCGGTGCTGGCCGCCCTTCCTGCAGCCCCCGTTGGCCTGGAGCGGCGAACCGCGGCCAGTGAGAGCCGTGATCGGCCGAACCTGCGGACGTGGCAGGTAAACAAACTGGCCCGGCCCACCAGGGGCTATCCCTGAACAAGCGTCGGCCCTAGTTTGAGAACCACTGCCCTAGAGGGTTCTGAGTCAACTATCTACTCCTGTGGGAATTCTGTGCCAAAAATTTAAAAATTCTGCAACAGAAATTAAAAATTCTCCACGCCAGCCAAACTATAAACCAGACTTTCTATGAAGATTAGAAATGCTGGTTTATAGAGCTTTCTGGTTGGTACGGGGCCGGATAACATAGCTTTTATTGTATAAGGAACAGAATGGAGAATCCTACAGCAAATATCCCATAAATCTAGATGTTGCCTCATCTAGTAAACTGCAGTACTGGTCCCCCAGTTTCAAAAAGAATATTGCAGATTGAGGGAGGGTTTGGAGAAAGGCAAATAAACTATCAGAAGGATGGAAAAACTTTTATGAAAGATTGAAAGGACTAGGAGTGATTACCTGAGAAAGGAGCTAAACAAGAAGGAATAGGATAAAGTATACAAAATAATGAATGGTACAGAGAAGGTGGACTGGAAGCTTCTGTTCTCCATGTCTCATACAGTGAAAAGTGGGACAGTCAGTGAAATTAAAAACACCAAATTTAAAACCAGTAAACACAACATATAATTAAATTGATGGAACTTGTAGCCACAGGCTGTTGTTGAAACCAAAGGCTTAGAAGAGCTCTGTTTCTTTTGGAAAGAATTAAAGTTAGTAACTGTTTGTTATTAATGTTTTCAGTTGAGAGCTTCTGAAAGAAATCAACGAAATTGGAATATATCTGAACCCTCAGAAATATTGAGTAGATGTAAATTATATGTAATATTTTTCATATAAATGTTAAGCACAAAAACTTGCTACAGGTTACTTAACAGTCCTAGTGTCTGATGAATTTTAATGGAGACCTATTCTTGTCAGGTTCCCACACAGTTTTGAAAAACACTAAGTGACTCAAACTGGTATTCACCTATGTAAAAGTGTGTGTGGTGCTGGACCATGAACTGTTCTTAATGCATTTCTTCTGTGCTGGAATTACTTTACCATCTTTACACAGAACTTGAAAAGGTTTATTAGAGCAGTAAAGTATTCTGGGAATAATATAAAAGACATGCTATACAAGACTTATACACTGTATACAAGACTTACACAATGTAAATGTATTTCCCTTCTACCATTTGCATATGGAATAACCAAAGGTGTAAAATAGTAAATGTGTGAAAAAAGTAGTAAATGCTACACAACCAGCAGAAGAGGAATATTCAGTCCGCTCCCAGTTGTATACAATTGGTTCTCAATTAACGAAAAGTCTGTCTGATCAATATAAGCCCAATTTTTTTTTTTTTCCTGCAAGATTCCATAGTAGGAATGATGTTGCAGTGAGCTTGCTTACCACAGGATTGCTAATTATGAAATCGTGAATAGCTGTACCATACTTTGAATTACAATAGCATTTCTGTCTAAACAGGAATTTTCTAACTTCTCCACACAGGTAGTCAGATCATCTTGAAAACTGACATGCAAATTCAGGCTAGAGTTTATGGTTTAAATTTAGGGCTGTTTGGTCTAGGGGTTCCTGGTTACTCGCAAAAGTCCTACTCCTTATTCCCCTTATGGCCTGTTTTTCTAAATTCAGTTTTCTTAACCATTTTTGTTGGGGGGGAGGGGCATATCTGTGGGCAACAACCAAATGAAATTTTATCACTGGCTTTCCCCTATTGATATCTGGTGTTCACTACAAAGGATAATTTGTGAAACCTTATAAATAAAAATGTTGTTCAACTTTATTTCTGTTTCTAGGGTAGTATGCCAGAACATTGTTGTTCTAGCATAAAATGCCAGCACTGTACATGGAGGGAACTGAGACCCCTTGCACACAAAATACCCACTAGTTTAGGGTGAGAGCCAGGAGACCATGAATTAGTCTTCTCTTTAACTGGCAATATTTATTTGCCTCTCACGATTCTTATTATCGGTTAATACCCCATATTCTCTGCTTAGGATAGACAACTATCATATCCCCACCTGTCTTACCAGTAGGATAACTGAGATTGTGTCAGCTTTCCGTGGATAGTACAGGTAATAGACCTAGGTCCTTAAGGTATAAGACTCAAGTCTTTCTCATTCAGCCACCCTGGCTTTTGAAATGACGGTATCAAATATCAGTGCTTACCTAGTCTGCCAGTAACAACTGCCCTAACGACTAGATCAGCGATTCTCAAATTGTGGGTCATGACCCCATTTTAATGGGTTCACCAGGGCTGGCTGCTTTGGCCTCCCAGCCTGGGGCATTGGGGCTTTGGCTCTCTTTCTCCCCTACCACCGCCCTGGGTGATGGGGCTTGGGCGGGCTCAGGCTTTGGTCCCGCCCCTCCTGGGGTCCTGTGGTAATGTTTCTTGTCAGAAGGCGGTCACAGTGCAATGAAGTTTGAGAACCCCTGCACTAGACTACAGTTCCTTTACCGAACTAGGAATAGAATTCGGGGATCCTGATTCCCAACATTCTAATGATGTCTTGCAAAAAGTTTTGCAATGTATTTGGAAGATATGTTAGCTCTAGGGGCAGAAGATTGTGGTGTGGATTTGAAGGTCCCTAATGCTGAAGTGAGTCAGTATAATTCAGCGTATTGGAATTTCTGTCTTGCCCATTTAAAGTTGCAGCCAGTTTTCAGTTTATAAATCTTCACATGCTCTCCTTAATTCACCAAAAAAGTCAAATGGCTTTGGCCTCACAAAGGTAGGCTTTGGCCTGACAAAGGTTTCACAAGGTAACTTCTCACAGAGCCAGAAACATAATCCATGTTCTTCAGATAGCAGAACCTACTCATCCATTAAGGGTACGTTGACACGTACCTCCTTCTCTTACATAGCAAAAAACGAGCATGCAAAGTCACTCCCAGCTGAATACATGAATGCTATGCTCAGCCATCTATGAATAGGTACAGGGCGACATATCCCTTGGTCCCAGCCTCATATCCCTTGGTTCCAGCCTTGCCCCCCAGAAATGTGCATCTTGTGTTGTTCAGTAGCCCACTGGATGGTACAAGCTCATATTTAGTCCATCATTCCGACAATGGGTAATGAATATGCACCTGCACTGTTGACCTGAATAGAGATGACTTTTTTTTTTTGTTTACACTGTCACCTACTAACAAATGGTTGCTTCAGCAATTAATAGTTTTCTAAAACCTGTAGTCAGTCCTTTGTTGTTTCTGAGGAGCTAGTCTGTGGGTGTTCCTCAGAATTACAATATCTCTCAGCAACAAAATATAATAAAATCCCATGGCTTTACACACACTTACATTTTAACAGAACAATGATTTTCAGCAGATTATGAGTTTTCAAATGATACCTCACAAGGCATACTTTGTACAAAATATATCATAATCATATAAACGTTGTATATATGAGGTACTGGGTTTTACATGGGATACACGATGTCACAGCTTGATGTAATGTTTTAAAATTGCAAATAATTGGGATCTTTCTTTAAGCGATACCATTTGTTAGCTCTCTCTAGCAGTGGCTGTTTCACCATTGTCGAGGATGACCCTTGAGTCGAACTCAGCAATGTCTAATGTTGACTGAGAAGAGTTGATATCCCAGCCAAAGAGTGAACCCATTCTGATGATAGAGATATCAGAACCCCCAGTCTGCTTAGCTTGTTCACTTCATGTAGTTGCAGGGTGTTTTTTCTTAATTTTAAATAATAGTGAATTCACTTAAAAAAACCTTAAGATTATTGCACAAAACAGAGCCTTTTTGTAATGAAAAATATGCCTCCTGGAGTGTGCGGTGTCAAACTCCAAACTTATGTTAGAAAACTATACGATGCTCAGTTAAGGTTTTCCTAAGTACTACTGAAAAGTATTACAACAAGAAAAAAAAAGGAGGTGGTGGAATTGATTTGTTCAGTAGTTAGAATTGCACTGTGTGTGAAATAGCTTTACTCCCATTAGGATGACAGTAGGAAGTAGGACATAGCAGTACTTTGTGCATTCCTTAAAAAAAATGTCATTTCCTTCTTGTCCAACACAACTCCAGATCACTCTTATTCATGCACTCCTACTGACCTCACTGTGCTCTGTAGAGCAGTACTTCTCAAAGCTGGTCCGCTGCTTGTGCAGGGAAAGCCCCTGGCGGTCCGGGCCAGTTTGTTTACCTGCCGCGTCTGCAGGTTCGGCCGATCGCGGCTCCCACTGGCTGCGGTTCGCCATCCCAGGCCAATGGGGGCTGTGGGAAGGGCAACCAGCACATCCCTCAGCCCGCGCCATTTCCCACAGCCCCCATTGGCCTGAGAAGGCGAACCGCGGCCAGTGGGAGCCGCGATCGCCCGAACCTGCGGACACAGCAGGTAAACAAACTGGCCCGGACCACAAGGGGCTTTCCCTGAACAAGCGGCGGACCAGCTTTGAGAAACACTGCTGTAGAGCACTGTTGATTTAAGGAATTACTCGCAGCTGATTTGGCAGAGGTCACCATAAACAGACAAGCTTAAGTATGGGTAAGGTGCTATGGCCTTCCTGAGGGACTCCTGTAGGGGGTAGTGGGCTGGCAGAGTTAATGTTGTATGTGAACCAACTCCTTAGCTGTGCATTTCCTGTTTTTTGTTTGTTTTTTGTTTTTTAAAATTCAGTGACTTATTCTCTTTTTTTAATTACAAAGGTATTTTTAAATTTGAGGAGAGGATCCCTGCAATAGTTGAATTGCTCTATTACTCTACACTTGGAGTACTGAAAAAGTCTTCTGTGCTATTTGTAAAGAAAACCCCTTCCAACTCTCACTTTCTTGATTTCAGTTTCTTCTGACTGATACTTCTCATAGCTACCTGGGCTAATAGCACATCTTATACCTCCTGATCTCTTTAAATGCATACCCCCTTAGGCCCTGGGCCCTCAGCCATCACCATTATTTATTTAGAAAAAAAGCTTTTAAGAGAACACAAATATTAAAACAATAAAACAGACTATGCACATGTCTAGTTTACCAGGTGTCTAACCATCTGTGATGCTTGCTTGGAGTGCTCAGGATTGTGAGTCACCTTGTTATGCCCCCCCCTTTTGTCCTCTCCTTTGCCTCCAGCGAGAGAGAGAGAGAGTTGCTTGTGCTTAACTAAGTGTCAGCTCCTTGACGCCACCCAAATAATCTCCTTAGGGTTCTGCCAACCCTTACTTTACCTTGCGGATAACCAATAGATATACCCCCTGAGTCCTTTTGAAGTGTTCCCCTGTAGCGTCCAGCCCTTAACCACTGAACACTCACAGAAATTACCAGGTAAGCTGTTCTCAAAGGAATAGTGCATATACCAGTTTGGTTCAACGGAGGATCAGCTGCAATATAACATCACAGCACTAAGATATATTTATAGTGAAAACAATCGTAAGTTTATTTTCAATGGCTAAGGTTTAAGAGATAGTGAACAAGGATAATGATGGAAACATAAATGATTACAGATAAAACCAAAAGTACCACACTTCCTAGAGTCTACATGTAACTTTAGACAAGGATTTTAGCCCATTAAAGTTGTTTATCATACCTAAAGCAAATTCCCATCGTTTCCAAACTCCCAGTGTTTCCAACCAGCATGGCTGGGATCCTCCTTTCATGAATGCAAAAATTGTACTTTTTGTTTCCACGGTGAAAGATAACAAAATGTCTCTTCACATTCTTTTTGTATCTCCAAAGGTCATTGTTTTGTCCCTAGAGTCAGGATGATGCCTGTGGTTTATTCCGTATTGTGCAGGCTCCATGTTGCCTTCATATTCTCATGTTGATATCATATGCAAGCGGTCTTCCATTGTATTGGCTGATAACATTTATTTTCCATGTGAATATACGTCCCTTGTCTGGCCAAAACCTGTTTGTCAACCCTGCCTGGGATACAGGCTCTAACACACATTTTTCAGTATGTATAAACAGCTCCTTAAATATCAATTGAATGTACATCTTGCAACGATTATGAGGACCAGCATAACACGAGCTTTTATTAGACACCACACATGACTTTTTTTGCATAAATACTATGAAAGCAATGTGTTAAACTCACTACACCTATCAGGCCTGAAAGGAGTTGCTGCTAGAGAACAGTGGACCCTTTGCCAGTTGGCATTGAGGTGTTCATAGGGTCACACCATGTTCCACATTGGGATCGTGGTAGGTCTCTGCTTCCTATAGACTCCCCAAAACCCCTAGGCGCTGGCTGGCATTGTCTGTTCCCTAATTCACAAACCATTTTTTTTCTCCAGCTTTATCTGCTTAATCCTTGGATAAACACCCCCTTTCCATAAGGGCAAGTCTTCCCTGGCAGCGCTTTCATGTGCCTTGTGTAGTCACGGCGTAGCACTGGGAGAGAGCTCTCCCAGCACTCTAAAAAAAACACCTCCACGAGGGGCATAGCTACCAGCGCTGGGAGAACTGTCTACACTGGCACTTTACAGCGCTGAAACGTGCAATGCTCAGGGGGGTGTTTTTTCACACCCCTGAGCGAGACACTTGCAGCACTGTGAAGTGCCAGTGTAGACAAGCCCTAAGAGCAGGTCGCTTTTTAACTGTTTATTGCTCTTTGATCTGTTAGGTCCCAGCCTCAGCAGAACAGCTGTGTCACTTTGACCTGTAATTGCCTTCTTGTTTGTTCTTCCCTACAGCCCCCTGCTAATCTAGAACAATCTATTCCCAAAGGAAAGTCTTATAACCCAGTATGCAGTAACTTCACCTCACTGACCAGGTCATATCAATGTTAGTAAAATAATTACTTCACAGTATTCTTAGATTATTGCATAGCATTTTATTGACTGTTTCTAGTGCTTGATGAGTTTACCAGACAACTGTGGAAGATGAAATTGAAAGAGGGGGTTCAGTTTTAGTATTTTCCCTAAATATCATTTTTCATCTTTATAGAAAATCCCCATAAGCATGCAGTAAGTGTGATCAGGAGTAATGCCAACACAGTTTGCCTAATTAGAAAAAAAATATTAAGTTCACCTCTTCATGAACTTTCTACTGAGAATGCAGATAAACAAAGTGTCCACTTCAATAGTAAGTTAAACTTTTTATTATTACAAATCACTACTTTCTTCACTTGCAGTTGAGCGTCCAAGGTACTTAACTGAAGCACTTAAGTTTTATATAAAATGTTTCCTGTATATTCCAGAAGGTTGGGTTTATAGGATTAGTTTTCTATTTAGTAGCTGTTTTGCACAAACAAAATTATATTAAAAATGCAGTTTTAAAATTCTACAAAAACATTAACCATACAGTCTATGCCATTAGGGTATGCTGCGAGTGCCCTCTTATTTGTGATTAGGATTTGAGAGCACTAGAGTTTTACGGTTCTGTTATTTCTACTAGAGCTGTCAAATGATTTTTAAAAAATCACAATTAATCATGAGATTAAAAAACTCATGATTAATCCCAGTTTGAATCATGCTGTTAAACAATACTAGAATACTGATTTAAATTTATTATATGTATTTTGGATGTTTTTTACATTTTCAAATATATTGATTTCAATTACAACACAGTTCAAAGTGTACAGTGCTCACTATCTTATTTTTATTACAGATATTTACACTGTAAATAAGATAAGCAAAAGAAATAGTATTTTTCAATTCACCTCATACAAGTACTGTTGTGCAATCTCTTTATTATGAAAGTGCAAGTTACAAATGTAAAATTATTATTTTTTTACGTAACTGCACTCAAAAACAAAACAGTGTAAAACTTTAGAGCCTACAAGTCGAAGCATGAAGGGGCATATGAATGTTTAGCGTACCTGGCACATAAATACCTTGCAATGCAGGCTACAACAGTACCATGCAAATGCCTGTTCTCACTTTCAGGTGACGTAAATAAAAAGCTGGCAGCGTTATCTCCCGGAAATGTAAACAAACTTGATTGTCTTAGCAATTGGCTGAACAAGAAGTAGAACTGAGTGGACTTGTTTGAGGTGAATTGAAAAATACTATTTATTTTGTTTGTTTTTACAGTGCAAATATTTGTAATAAAAAATAATATAAAGTGAGCACTGTACACTTTGCATTCTGTGTTGTAATTGAAATCAATATATTTGAAAATGTAGAAAAACATCCAAAATATTTATAATAAATTTAAATTAGTATTCTCTTATTGTTTAACAGTGCAACTAATACTGTGATTAATCATGACTTTTTTTAATTTAATTTGTTTTGCATTAATTGTATGCATGAATTGTGATTAATTGATAGCCCCAATCTATACCATTCATAGGGCAGTGCTCTGACTACAAGTGTCTCTGGCAGCAAGGCTTATGGTATGTGATAGCCACTTTTGATTTTTTTGTAAATTGAAATAAGTAAATGAAACACAGCAGAAGGGAGGTTTGTTTGGATGTAAGCCTTCATTAAGGGGATAAAGTTTAGTCACAACATTTTTCTTAATATTAGGTTTTGTAAAATTTGTTTTGAAAACCTCAGTTTTAAGCTTAAATTTATTACTGTGACCTCGTGTGTATAAATTTAGCTTTGAATTAATCTAGTTTTGTAGTGTTTATACCTTTTTAATATGGATTGTTCTAAAGCTGTTCAACAGCTAAAATTGAAATCAATAAAATCTGTGTTCATGAAACTGTCAATTTTTCCAGATTTAATCTATGAAAGCTTGCAGAGAAGATGGCTGATGTTAGCCTGAAGGAAATAGCACTGATAGTAGGTGTGGTGGCAGCCTGTTACTGGAACAGTCTCTTCTGTGGCTTCGTTTTTGATGATGTTTCAGCAATTCTGGATAATAAAGACTTGCATCCTTCTACTCCTTTAAAAAATCTGTTTCAGAATGACTTCTGGGGGACTCCGATGTCTGAGGTAAATTGGCCATAAGATATATTTAGTCTCAGAAATATTGTAAGTTCTTCAAAGTTCCACTTCTTATGTTCTCCTTTATCATTTCATTTTTGCAGAATAGTTTGATACACCTTTACCTCGATATAATGCTGTCCTCGGGAGCCAAAAAATCTTACCGCCTTATAGGTGAAACCGTGTTCTATTGAACTTGCTTTGATCCCCCAGAGTGTGCAGCCCTGCCCCCCCAGAGCACTGCTTTACCGCGTTCTATCCAAATTTGTGTTATATCGGGTAGCATTATATCGAGGTAGAGGTGTAGTTGGTAAATACCAATTTCTAACCTGTGTTCCTGATTTATGTTTTTTATAAACTTGTTTGGTTAATCAACAGCCTCTTGCAACAAAATATAAACTAGGCCGATATCACCTATAATGCTTTTGTCCGTCCAGTCTTATTTTTTATATTAGAACTTGTAGTATCTGAACACTATCCAAGAATTAAAAACAATTACAAAAAACCCTAACAGTAGACTATTCTATGGAAACTGGAAGAAAAGATGGTCTTGTAATTCGTGCAGTTGCCTAGTACTTGGGAGAGATGAGTTCCCAAATTTTACCTTGGGCAAATCACTTCATCTCCCTAGATGAAATCCTGGCAAAACTCCTTTTGACTTCATTGGGGCGAGGATTTCGTCATCTGTGCCTCACTTCCAAATATTTCCCAGTCTCACATAAGAAATTCATTAATGTTTTGGAGGCACTCATTACTAAAATGGAGGGAGAGGGGCATATAAGTACCTAGATAAGCCTCTGTACACAGTCTGTTATATCCTCAGGTCTGATATTAGACATTCTGAGACCTTAGTAGAAATACAGAGATTAAATAAAGTATGCATGCATATATTCACAGCTAAAATCCAACTGCTAAAAAGTAAATGGTCTCACATATACAAAACTGCCAAGCTCTGTTTAATTGTAATGTAAACCTAACAGTTGAGTATTGAATTTTTTTCAGTTTGAGAGAAACCCAAAGAACTATTACAACACTTTAACCATTAGGAATGTGCTTTATTAGTAAACAAATCTACTCTGATACAGTCTCACTATTTTACAATTCGTAAGGACTGTACCCTGAAATAAAACGTCAGTCAATTAATTAGTTTCCCTATATTTATGTTTTACAGATCACCCAACAATTTAAGAAATGTCAGTACAATCCATGTATTTTTTCATGAATATTAATTTATTTTTCTCAGTTTGATAACTTCCTAAGATTTAGTATCACAAGAATAAAATAAAATGCCATAAAAATAGTTTGGAAACACTTCCACATATTTTAAAATATCTTTTTATGGCTGTGATGATATATCGTTTTAAGAAACAGTCCTCTGACTATATAGCCATGAAATAGGATTTGGGACTTTCTTACTAGTTGGCAGTGTTAGGATATAATACTGTAGATGGGTATTTGTAATTTCTGGTGCCTATATTAATAGCAATTCAGGTACCTTTTCAAGGAAGAGTTACATTAATATCCTACTTATTGTGACTTCACAGTCTTATGTCAATCCACACTCATTTCATATCTAAGGAAAATTATCTTTATAATGGCATGTGGCAACTCTACTAACTCCCAGTAATCTAGAAAGAGTTCTCACCAAACTGTACATTTAGAATATCTAAATTATAAGATTTATTTATCAATTAAACAGATTAATAATCTTTGAGAAAACTATCCTAATCGTTTCATCTCAAATACTTCTTATTTAAAAATGTGTATATTTTTAAGACATGCCAGACTGGAATGGTATAAATAGCATGGATGATAATGAGTAAAATAATACACATTTTATTTTCACTTTTCTGGTTAAACCAGCTTTGAGTACACATTATATAATTCAGAAGTGTGCTCATGAAGGCCAAAGAAGAACCTAGATAGATACAAACTTTGCTCATATATCAAACTAATACATGTATTAAAAATAGTTGAATTTTATTTTTATATTTTTGGCCATTTTTATGAGTGCTTTATCTAGTAGAGCACCAGCTATGGTAAGTAGTGGATCAGACAGTATACTTGAAAAATGTACAATACCCATTTGGAAGCTGGGGAAATGATCGAAATTAACTCTTTACATTTTTCCTATCCTCCTTAATTCTCCCTAGAATTTTAAATGGATGTCAGTCTCTACTTTCTGCTCCTAATTGCTGCATAGTGCTACTCTGCGCTGTTAACCAACTGGTGTTTTCATCTTCGGTAGATGCACTTCAGTAGTGGAAAAAATACTTGTGTGTAGTTTAAATTGCTTTGGGATTAAAGGCCCTGTATTAGTGTAAATTGATGATTATTATGGTTTATTTATTTCCCTGTAGGAGAGGAGTCATAAGTCATATCGACCGCTTACTGTCCTCACATTTCGTTTAAACTACCTCTTCAGTGAGTTAAATGCCGTTTCTTATCACCTCCTAAATGTGGTTTTTCATGCGGTGGTTTGCATAGTCTTCCTTAAGGTCTGTAAGCTTTTTCTGGACAACAGGAGCAGTGTAATTGCATCCTTGCTGTTTGCAGTGCACCCAATACACACTGAAGCGGTAGGTAAACCTGAGAAGGGCATTTTTCATTCATTTATTAAAATTTGTGGCTCAATTTAATTTTGTGTGTGTGTGTGAGTATATTGTAGCCTCTAAAAGTATTTATACTGCTGAAGTGTAAGAAAAAGTATCATAAAGTTAAACGCATTTTAACAGTGAGGATTTGATACGGCTTTTGCTATTGTGCAAAAAAAGTTCCACAGTTTTAAATCTATCCCAATTCAGATTTTGTGGCTTGTGTTAAATTACTTTTATGATCTCAATCCAATTCATAGTGGACAAGTAGCTGCATTGCAAAACTAATAATTCAACACAATTCAAAACAATTAGAAATAATTGACAATCATAGCACAAAAGTCAAGGATGATCCAGATCCTGTTTTGGTTTTTTTGTTTGTTTTTTTTGTGTTTAAACAAAGTTGTGGAAGCTTTTCTTGGAGCCAGTTAGCTTAGCTCACAGAATGAATGAACTTCTGGCTCTACCTAATAATTCATTTTACACTAAATTCTACAAGGATTAGGTAGTGCTATGGTTACACTTTAAGTCCCTTCTGAAAGTGGTAATGGAGTTCCACTCCAATTACACCAGTTATCCTGACAACCTTTTTTCATTACTGTACAGCCATCCCAATAAGGCCTTTTTCCACAAGTTTGATGTGAAAATATCTGTATGTTTTATCTGGAACGTACACTAGAGCCCTTAGGAACATAGTGATTGTCATACTAGATCAAACTTGTGGTCCATCTAGTCCAGTGTCCTGTCTTTGACAGTGAGCAGTACCGGAAACTTGAGAAAGATGCAAGAATTTCCATAGTAAACAGGGTATACTCTGCCCATACAGGATATTCTTCCTAACCTCCAACTGTTGAGGTTGGTTATGCCTGGAAGCATACGGATTTATACCTCCTTATTTGTGTTCTCTTGTGTAATCTGCGGATGTTATCAGAATAAATTTATTATCCTCTTTTTGCCTCCTACTGATCTCTTGGTTTCAGGGATATCTTGTGGCAGGGAGTTTCACAGGTTATTTATGCATTGTGTAAATACTATTTCCTCGTTTCAGATTTGAATGATTGCTTTCGATTTCATGGGTTGCTCCCTTGTTCTCGTATTATGATAATTTAATTTGGTGCATCCAGTGGAGTCACTTTATACTGTTAATTATTTTCTTATACCTCCATGTCTTCTTTTAATCATTATGGAAGTATTTTCCCTGCCACATTCATTGTCCATCATTGGACTACTTCTAGTTCTGACATTGAGTGTCTTGCAGATTCACCATCTGTCTTGTTTACACCAAAACAATAAACTTCATTACTGCCAAGAATACCTTGTCTACAGGGCTTTTTGATTGTATTTTTACTGCTTCAGCCAACCAGTCTGGTAGCTTGGTAATGTCACAACTCAATTCTTTTTGGAACGGAGCAGCTCTGGTTAGCTAGCATCAGATCTGTTTCTATCCCAGAGATTTGTAAAGCAGCTACATGGTATTTTCTGTACATATTTCCAAGTGCATCTTTCTATAGATTGGGTTTCCATCCAGGATGACATTGTTCACAAACCTGTTCCTCAGACACTCCTAATCCCAAGAATTGTATTTGTCTCAGGAATTCTCTTTAAGTTGCCCACTTTTGAAAATTTTCTGAATGTATCTTAGTCCTCCCCAACTTTTTGCATTGTAAAGGAGTTATCTTTCATATACACCAAAAAGAGAAACTAGTCCTGTTTTTCACCTTTTAAGGCAGGGCTTCTCAAACTGGGGGTTGGGACCCCTCAGGGGGTCATGAGGTTATTACATGGTGGGTCATGAGCTGTCAGCCTCCACCCCAAACCTCGCTTTGCCTCCAACATTTGTAATAGTGTTAAATGTGTAAAAAAGTGTTTTTAATTTATAAGGGGGGTTGCACACAGATGCTTGCTATGTGAAAGGGATCACCAGTACAGTAACTCCTCACTTAACGTTGTAGTTATGTTTCGCTTAAAGTCACATTTTTCAGGAATGATGTTAAGCGAATCCAATTTCCCCATACGAATTAATGTAAATGAGGGGGTTAGGTTCCAGGGAAATTTTTTTTCATTAGACAAGACATATATATATATATACACACACACACACACACACACACACACACACACACACACACACACACACACACACACACACAGTATAAGTTTTAAACAAACAATTTAATACTGGTACACAGTGATGATGATTGTGAAGCTTGGTTGAGGTGGAGGGATCAGAGGGTTGGATATTTCCCAGGGAATGCCTTACTGCTAAATGATGAACTAGCAATTGGCTGAGCCCTCAAGGGTTAACTCTCACGCTCTACAAGGCAGCAGGAATGGAGGGAGGGGAGATAGCATCGCAGACAGAGACGCACACCCTGTGTGTGAGAGAGAGAGAGAGATGCACATTTCCCCTGACCCTACTCTTAAGTACACTACCTTGTTAATTAGATCAGCTTGCTGAGACTGCAGCTGCTGCCAGCAAGCTCCCTCCATCCTGAGCCCTGTCGTGTGTCCCCCCTGCTCTATGGAAGATGGGGTAAGCAGGGTGCAGGACCTGACAGCCCCCCTTTTCCTCCCCTCCCCCCACATAGTAAGCAGGAGTCTCGGGGAGCAGCTCCAAGGCAGAGGGCAGGAGCAGCACATGGCAGTGGTGGGAGGGACAGCTGAACTGCTGGCAATTGATAGCCTGTTGGGCAGCTGCTGCACAGGGAACTTAGGGGAGCAGGGAGCTGATAGGGGGGCTGCCGGTCCACCCTGGTTCCAAGCCCCCACCAGCTAGCTGCAACAGGCTGCTCTTTCTGCAAGCAGTGGACAAAGCAGGCGGCTGCCAAACGACGTTAGAAGGGAGCATTGCACAACTTTAAACAAGCATGTTCCCTAATTGATCAGCAACGTAACAACGAAACAACTTTAACCAGGACGACTTTAAGTGAGGAGTTACTGTACAAAAGTTTGAGAATCACTGTTTTAAGGCATGATTAGATTTGATTTTTCTCTTGTTAATCTTTTTATTTCTTATTTTAGAGATGTATCTTTAGCTTTAGTGCCCAAGAGTGGGAAGCATATGTTTGGGGAAAATAATACTTATTTATAATTCTTGTTCTCTAAACATATAGATCTCTGCATCACCTCTCAACTTTTTCCCTCAGAATTTGAAAAAAATTATTTAGGATATTTTTACCTTATTTGCAATTGTTTTTTATTTGAGTCACCATTACAAGCTTTTCAAAGGAAGGTATTTTATTAAGTGTCTCAAACTTCCAAAAATTTAAAGACCAGGGAGTTCTTGTCCGGTCTTGTGCTTCCAAGCTGTCACAGATCCACAGGTCCAGTGCTCTTGCACGGCTTTGGAACAGTCCCTGAGAGGACTCATTTAGAATGTTCACCCCCTTTAGGATCACACTCTCACTAGGGCAAACCCCTTGGCTTCACCACCTCCTGCGATCAAACCCTGGAGCCTTCTGCACACCCAAAGGGAGCAATGTATCCCCCAACTTCCTTAGATTGGAATGACTTTCAGGCAGCATTGTCAAAGCAGAAGGGTTTATTAGATGTCTGGAACACAGCGTAGAACGTTCTTAGATAGCATCGAGGATAGAAAGTTACAACTCAGTCTGTCTGGCTCAGTCCTGACCCTCCAGAGCCTCCTCCACAATTGCCCCAGTCGAGAAGCATGTCTCCTGCTTCCAGTAGTCCACATTATACTCAAGGGCACCTCCTCCATTCTTTGTTCTCATTCCCAGACAAAAACAGGTCACCTGGTCATCCTCCTTAGCTCTTTGTTCTCCTGCTGGCCAAAACTGACTGGCTTCCTACAGAGAGGGGGTCTGCAATCCCAGGTCTTTCATTGTTAGGCACTGAATGTCCGGGCCATTGTCTTCTGAGTTCATCATGGGTGTGAGGCCCCAGACAACCAGGTGTCAATTCCACTGGATTGCTACAAAGAATAAGCCACCTTTTACCACCATCTAGTTAACCATGCAGCACTTAGGGGAAACTGAGGCACACACAGACTTCATACAGAATATTAAGAAAAATTCCCACTTCATCACACAAGCACAAACCCAAGAGTAGCAATTCAGAGAGACATATCTTTGAGAAAAAGAATTACCGGTAAGTAGTTTATTTTATTTTCTCCGTCCTTTTATTAATTAGTGTAAGGATTGACTTGCCTCTCATCTTTACAGAAGCAGCTACTCATTTTAGTTCTGTTTGGCTAATAGTGGTTCATGACTTGGTCAAGTCACTCTATCTATAATTTTGTCACTTTATTTCATTGCTGATGTGATACATTGTTTCTTTATCTTGCCTATTTACACACCCTTCTACAATGTACAGAGGAGGTCTGTACCTTGTTTTAAAGTTATACTATAAAATTACAGTACCAATAAATTTAGGATAAGGGTCATACTACACTCATGCTGCACAATGAACTTTCATTGAAATCATATTGTATGTTCTTTGCAAGGGTTATTCATAGTAAATA
>NW_020664419.1:72261816-72273111 GCF_002925995.2 Terrapene triunguis
CCCGCCAGGTGCTTACCCTGGCGAGCCGCGTGCCGAACGTTGCCGACTCCTGAATTAGATAGTACATGAGTAATTCCAGACATTTGCCACATGAGGGCACTTGAAGACTGTATATGTAATTGGTGGAAGTAGTTAAGCCTCAATCTGATCTCAGATATATGGGTGCAGTTCTAAAGTGAACTCAACAGGAGTTGCACTTACATACCTGAGGAAGATTCAGGCCCTTTTTTTTTTCCTTCTTGTTTAGTTCTATCACTGGCTTCTAATTTCTGTAATATGAGCAATTTTCAAGACCTAATTCTGTTCAGAAGTTAACAGTGTTAACTTTTTTCCCCCCATCAGGTAACTGGAGTGGTTGGCAGAGCAGAGCTTTTATCATCTATCTTTTTTCTAGCTGCTTTTTTGTCATACACCAAATCAAAAGGGCCGGACAATACCATAGGTAAATACCTAACATCATATATACAGAACGGTTTTGATTTTACTGTATTGGTTACAGGTAGTAAAATATAAACATAAATATTCCGGTTAACCAGTTAGTCTTAAAGAAAGTCTCCTTAATTCAGACTGATGGTGCCTTGGTAATACCATAAATAATACTTTGTACTATAAAGTGCCTTTCATCTGAGTTACAATCATTAACTAAACCGTACAACTCTCTAGTAAAAAGGGTTACTATTTTCATTTTTATAGAGGAGAGTGTACTGGAGTACATAGGCTAATTGACTCTCCGAAGTCAGTGACAGATTTGGAAGTAGAACTTAGGAGTTAAGAATCAGTCCCCTGTTCTAACGGCTGCAACACTTTGGAAATTTATGCAAATATTGCTTAGAGCGGTGGTTTCCAACTTTTTTTCATTTGCAGTCCCCTAAAAAATTTCAAATGGAAGTGCAGACCCTTCTGGAAATCTTAGGAAGGGGGGTCCACAGATCAAAAATTGAAAACCATTGGCTTAGAGATACAGGTATGAAAAGAAATTTTTAGAAAGCTAGTAAAAATTATTTTCTTTTCATTTTCCTATTTGGAATATTTATACAAGTCTTCACACCTCTTTTCTTTATCACATGGTTCAGCTTCAAAGAGATGACTGAGAAACTGATAAGGTACTTAATGTAAAGTGAGGCAAAGACAGAACAGGTGGTAAATGTGTAGATAAACTGCAACCTAATAGGGATCTTGTTAAAATACTGGCAAGTGAAAACGGTAGATAGTTAACTTTAATTAGTCAAATTATGTTGTTCACATGGCTGTCCTGTAAAATAGTGTGTTTTTATAATGTATGTCCTTTTACGTTGCAGTGTGGACTCCAATTGCAGTGACAGTGTGTCTAGTAGCCGTTGCAACATTGTGCAAAGAGCAAGGAATAACAGTGGTGGGGATATGCTGTGTCTATGAAGTATTTATAGCTCAAGGGGTAAGTTATTGTTGTAAAAATTTCCATTGTAACTATTTCCTTTGTCAAGCAGATCTGCAGTATTTTTGTAAGAGTTTTAAATAACCATCACATACTTGTGTGCTGAGTATTTTGTCTGCTGAAGCAAACTGTATTTTTGTGATTTTGAAACAAAAAATGCATATGTTCCCCCTCACTGTATCATGTAAATACCTACTAACACAGGTACTTTTGTATGCAGACAAAGATATTAGCAAAAATGGAAATAAATTAAAATTTGACATCTCTTTAATTTGAATACAGACTGACGCTTGCAAAGGCCAGAATTATGTATATAATGTGGTTAAAGTGTAGGGCACATCAAAATTAATTTTCCTTTTCATTTCTTTACATGAAATTAGAGAAGGTGCTTTCTATGGAGACTTTTTCATCAGATGTTAATGAACTACCAAGTGTTCTGGAGTATCACATTTGAATCAATTAGCATTTAGTTTTTTGTGAAATCTCATCCTTCTGTAAAAGCTCTAAAGTCAGTTTCTAAATAAAATATATTTTAAAATGTAAGGTTTCATTTTACCCTTTGACAGTTAAAATTTGACTTATCCATAATTTCATATTAATTTTCTTTATCAAGAGAGGGTGATATTCCTAGCCATTAAAATAATATTCTTTTTCTTAACATATCTTTCAGTTGTATAGTTTGTATAGTTTAAGTATATTTAATTACGCATTTTAAGAAATTTTATTTTTAGAAGTTATGTGCCAAAACTGCAAAAATATTAGCCAAAATAAAAAGAAATTGTCAATAACGAGCATTCAAGGCTACATTTTTCAACTTTGTGCCTGCAAAAATTTGCTTGTGTGTTTTGTATGTGCAGTTTATGCATGTGTCTTTTGACTTGTTCCTACCTTTGAAATTTTGGTCTAGAATTTCTAAACTAATTCAGTAGTATTTCTTTATACAGTGGATGCCACTTAATAGCAAGCCTTATTTTTAACAACTTCTTTAACGGCGTTTTTCCAGGAGCCCATCCCATGCCATTGACATTAATGTTAATATAGGATAATGGGATTCAGATACTGGCGATGGCATGCTTTTTGAAAACTCTTTTTGAACGAAAGTCCTGCCCGCAGGCAGGTTTGTGGGGTTGCAGCCAGGGAACGCACATCCTAGTACTTCTTTCCTTGGCTGCAGCCCTGCAAACTTTCTTGCCCACAGGGATCACACAGGTGGCATTGGGCTGTGGCACCCACATCTCTGCCCAAAGCAGAAGCCCTGCCAGAGTCCTGGGGTTGCGGACTGGGTGAGGAGGCAGTGGACAACGTGGGTGCAGGGAGGGTGGGCCTGCAGCCCAGATGCCAGGGCTTTTCACAGGGCACTTGGGGCTCAGAGCTCTGCAGTACCTCTCCCCACTGCTGTCCTGCACTGGCTGGCCCACAGCCTCCCCTCCTTGTGGAAAGTGCCAGGCCGCAGACCCCCTTCATGCTGCTGCCTTGCCCGCAGCAAGGGAAGGCACCTTACAGTGCTTCATTACTGCAGATCTTCACACACCTGCCTTCACCTATTGGTAACTGCTAGATAATTGCAACTTTTTGCTGGCACCAAGGGGTTGCTAATAAGCAGAATCTACTGTATTTTCATTATTTTGTCATTGCAAAGTCATGGGTGATCCTCATATGCCCTCTTGGAGCCCAGTATGGCACTGCAGATGTGCTCCACCTTAATTTCCCCAGCTGCGACAGCAATAGATTCACTTTAACAGCCCAGAGCCAGGAGAAGCCAACATCATAACAAAATAGCATGTCCCCTTTTAATAAGGTTTGAGGACATAAGCAATTACAATACTTCACCTCAGGGCCCTGATTCAGAGCTAGCTCCCTATATTAAAGTCCACAAAACAAAGACTCAGAGTTTGGTTAGGCTGATCTCCTAGATCAGGGGTGGGCAAACTTTTTGGCCCGAGGGCCACATCTGGGTATGGAAATTGTATGGTGTGCCATGAATGCTCATGAAATTGGGGGTTAGAGTGCGGGAGGGGGTGAGGGCTCCAGCTGGGGTCACGGGCTCTGGGGTGCGGCTGAGGGGTCGGGGGTGTAGGAGGGTGCACTGTGCTGGGACCGAGGGGTTCAGAGGGTGGGAGGGGGATCAGGGTTGGGGCGTAGGAGGGGGTCAGGGGTGCAGGCTCCGGGTGGTACTTACCTCAAGCAGTCCCAGTAGCAGCAGCATGCCCCCCCTCTGATTCCTACGCAGAGGCGCGGCCAGGCAGCTCTGCATGCTGCCCCATCCACAGGTGCTACCCCTGCAGCTCCCATTGACCGCGGTTCCCGGCTGCCCCTACACATAGGAGCCAGAGCAGGGACATGCCTCTGCTTTTGGGAGCCATGCGGAGCCACAGCACACGTGGAGCAGGGCAAGCCCCGGACCCCACTCCCAAAACTTCTGAAGGACTGGTTGTGGCCCCCGGGCTGTAGTTTGCCCACCCTGTTCTAGATCCTGAAAGAGAAACTAAACACGGCGTGGCTTCTACTGCCCTTTGTCCTATTCAATTTTCTGGTCCTGTATAAACAGCCTAACTGTAGGGGCAGGACCTTCTTAATTATATAGCAAGCTGCCCACAACTGTCCCTTAAAGAAGCAGTATACTTTTTCACAGTCTATAAAAGTTTTTATTGAAACCTAGTACAAAAATCTTACACTCAAAGTAAGGGAATGCTCACACAGTCTTAATTCTATCCACTTGCACATATGCATTACAATAGTCTAGTTATAATCCATATTATTTTTTAAATAATAAAATAGAATATACTGATTTTTTTCTATAATCTTATACCTTGATGAAACATCTTGGAGAATACCGTTTTATGCCTGAGTTCACTGAAATTATATGAAAAATATACAGAGTTTACTTTGTTTTTGTTTATGCAACAGTGTATTAGTGAGAATTTGTTGACATATGTGGGCCATCTGAATTCATTGCTAAGTTTTATAGTTAATTGCCTAAGCCCTTGAATTGCACCGAAAGAAAGCTAGCTGCTGTTTGAACAGAAAATGTATAGTCATAGTGCATAGCTGCTGGTAAAATTAATAAAATAAATTCCATAAAGAGAAGAAAACTCCTTATTTAAAAAGTTTGTCAATAAAAATGTATGGGACTGTTATGACAGTGAAAATGGTGTTAATGTAAAAGAACAAAAAAGAATGTATCTACAATTGTCATAAAAATTGTGTTTGAGAATGGTGTCTTCATGTAATATGACTGTCTTCATGCAGATTTAAGGCTGCACATGATACCTTAACTTTTTTGGTATTTTTTTGACTTTGGGGATTGATTTTTTTAAGAGAAAACAAAAAGGAATTTAATTCCTTTAGAACTTAAAAGCTTTGCTGTCTTGACAAAAAATTAGTAAGTGTATTGTTGTTTTTTTAACTCCATAATCTGAAACTGACTAGACACCTGTGGAATGTCCTGTTCCATACATCTTCAGTACAGTTAGTTGTTAGCCTCAGTGAGGCCTAGTTAAGTTAGCCTCTATGATGGCTACTTCTGTGTAATATTACAAGCTGTTTGGCTTTAGTGCTGTTCAAAAAATTTGCAAGAATTTTTTCATAATGGGGAAAGTGTTTCTCTCTCTCTCTCTCTCTCTCTCTCACACACACACACACACACACACACACACACACACACACTCTCACACTCACACACATTTTTGTATACAAAAACAGGTGAAATATTTATTTAAAATAAAAAAAGTTACTTTGGGCAGAGACAAATCATGTGAAAAACACTTGGATGCTTTTGTTAAAAATATTAAAGCTTTCAAAAGTTGTTAGTTACTGGACCCAGGCAGGCAACCTTAACTTTAGCAGGCACTGACAGTCCCCCTAGAATAAAGTTCGTATTGGTAAAGTATAGTGAATGTGATTAAACAAGACTGCACTGTCTGATAACATACATCATGTTCTGTTTTCTAGTATACTTTGCCTATGCTGTTGGATGCTGCCATGCAGATTCTCCGAGGGAAATGCAGTATTCCTTATTCTATGCTCCAAACGCTGTTAAAGCTTATTGTTCTGATGTTCAGTACACTGCTCCTTGTTGTAGTCAGAGTCCAGGTCATTCAGTCTCAGCTTCCAGTGTTTACCAGGTAAAAAACAAAAATTAATTTAATGGGAAAGTTTGTTTTATTATTTTAAAAGATAGTAATAAATCAAACTGACCTCATTAAGTGAATATTAAAAATGGCCACAAAATACTTTAGGTAGTGTTTAGATTTAACTTACTTTAATATTATCTTGGAATTCCCATACAGTCTTATATTTATCTGTGATAAATCACCTATTATGTTACTGAAATAACTGCAGTTGTTAAGCTCCAGTTAAATAGCAGTGGCCAGTGAGCACTCATTGAATGGTAAGAACATTTGGTCACTAGTATATTCAAACTTGTAGGCAGAAGGTAAAAGCCTTCATTAATGAAGCATTTTCACTATATATAGTAGCAATGTGTGTCTAATAAACCTCACACACAAATAATTTAGTGTTTACAATAAGTAAAACTGCAGTCCTTCAGTTCTAATACCACTCTCCAGATGCATGTCTGATTATCAAGCATCAATATTTGGAATGTATAAAGCCTCCTATATCATCTAAAATAGCTAGAAAAAGATAAATTATTTCATGTTTAGATGAGAAACTATTTTTAGTAATGCATTTATTAAAAGAATAAGGTAATGAAAGCTGTGATTTCATTTGAGAACTCAATATGAAGTAATCTGAATAAATTAAATGATTAAAGCTAAAATATTTAAAATCTAATTTTCACTGTTTAGGCTGCATCTTTGTATATCAGACCCGATCCTCCAAGTGCTTTTAGCCCACATGCTTAACTTTAACCTCAGTAGGATTACTCACATGTTCAATATTAAACACATTAGTCCCATCTTGATTGAAAAAACGGGTGCGTTAGCATAATGTGACTGAAAAGCCCCATTAGGATGCAAGCTAAGACATTTGAAGCAGTGTTAGCTGGTTGTGTTTTAGTCTAGATTTATAATATTGTGTAAGTACATACACCTCTACCTCGATATAACGCTGTCCTCGGGAGCCAAAAAATCTTACCGTGTTATAGGTGAAACCATGTTATATTGAATTTGCTTTGATCCACCAGAGTGCGCAGCCCTGCCCCCCCGGAGCACTGCTTTACCGCGCTATATCCGAATTCGTGTTATATTGGGTCACGTTATATCGAGGTAGCGGTGTACTTATAAATCTCGGCTACAACACAGCCAGCTATCACTGCTTCAAACATATTAACCTCCACTTTTTTATTTCATACTAATTTGCCTGTATTTGGACTGCAAACTTGAGTTTTTCTCTTGTAAACGTGTTAGTCCACGTACTAATATTTCAGTTTGAATAGAAATATAGTTCAAAACTACATGTACTGTTGCAGTCAAAACAAAATAATGGAGGAAAATAATGAAAGATAATGCTGTTTGGTGAAACCTGAGATACTTGTCACTCATTATATAGATTCCATTCTTCAAGATACTGGTTCTTTATTGTGGTCAGACTTTGGAAGACACATACCCTTTACTATTAATTTCATTGCTCTTACTATTCATAAATTTGGAATTTTGTGTCATTCTTGTGAGTGATATGTAAATGTAGTATACTAGCATTTCCCCTTGGAAATTAGGCCTGAATACTTAATTATGGCCAAAGACTGTTCACAACAAAGGTTTTAAAAGTAGTCTCTATACTCCCTCTGTGCTAAGCTAGTTGTGTAGCATCCCAGCCCTCTGAAGAAACTTAGAGTAGGCCTGAGGCTGCTCTAACTTATGCCATCTGCCAGTGGTCCTAAGGAGCTGATATGGCAAGTGTTTACGGAAGCCCCAGCCAATTCCCCTTTCCCTAGCCATGCACATTATAAATGCAACAAAGATAAGATGGCTTGGTAGTTCCTAATCCATCTTTATCCTGCTGCAGGAGTCCCCCACATAAGTGATGTTTTAGGTCCAGCATCTGGCAGTGGTGTGATGCAAAATGACTGCATTGCAGTGAGGGGTCTAAGCTGTAACTTTTTTTCAACTAAAAGATCCTTTTCTTTTTCTTCTCTTCTTACTTAGGTTTGATAACCCAGCTGCTGTAAGTCCATCTCCTGCAAGGCAGCTGACTTTCAACTACCTCCTCCCTGTAAATGCTTGGCTTCTTCTAAATCCCTCAGAGCTATGCTGTGATTGGACAATGGGAACTATTCCACTTGTGGAGTCTTTCCTAGATATAAGAAATATTGCCACCATTACATTTTTTTGCTTTTTGGGATCTTTGATTGTCTTCAGTCTCCGATACCCTGGGGATTCCTCCAAGACTGTATTGATGGTAGGAATGATGCATGTTTTTAGTCTTTTTGGTTACAATGAAGTGGCCTATACGGAAAGTAGTGGAAAACTCCTGAGATTCCCTTAGCTTTTCCTTACATGAATTTCAGCATCATTTTTAAGAAATAAAAGGGCTTTCCCTGGTAAGGAATCTTGAACATTGAGACTCCATAGTTCCAGAGAAAATAATCAAGTTCAGAGAGAAAAAGGATTAATAGAATTTTCATCACAAATAGTCAGTTAAATAGTACTAGCTTATTTTAAAGAGGCCTTTTTATTTCTAGTGTTTAAAATGTCTGCTTCACTGATTGAAACATCTTTTTATAATAGAATGTTCACTGCAAGTCTCCTCATGTAGCACAGCTGCATACACATGGGTTGTGGTTTTTTTTAATTCTTTTAGCTGTTAGATTTCATGCCAAAGAATCAGTGTCAAAGTGCTTGCAGCCCAATTTACCAGGAAATGGGGATGCATTACTATATATTAGATACAATAATCCCTCAAGTACTGTAACATGTAAACAATACTGTGGGTCAGAAAACTGCTTCTAATCTGTTTTCTTTAGGGATACTAGTACAGTGAACCCCTTGTAGGCTGGATGTAGGTGGTTCGGCTAGCATGAAGAAACATTGACTTATATGTCTTCTAGAATATTCCATTTTCAAACTTTGATCAAAATAGCTGCTACCATGCAACTTTCTTTTCCTCCTAGATGTTTACCCTATTAAGAAAAATCACACAACAGTCATTAAGTAAAATGAGCAAACCCAGTCTTTGTCCAGTGAGACCAATTGCAATGTACATCTACTTTGTACTGCTGTATAAAAATCTATAGTATATTTATGCATCTGTATCACAGCTGATACTGTAGGTGGAAAAAGAGATTTCACCCATCTGGTAGAGCAAATGTGTGAGAAAGCGCTCATTATCTAAATAAACTAGGTAAGCTATAAATGCTGCCTAATAAAGGTATAAGACAGTTGCTGTCTAGATATCTTAATTGTGATTTAGAAATCTTTTTCTAAAGTAACCCACCAAAAGTCTTTTCACTAATTGGCTCGTTTTGAAATAAAGACTCAATGACTTCCAAGTGTGACCTGTTCTTAGCCAATGGATATAAGGTGTTTTCTTCAATTAAAAGTTTTGTTGCTTTAATTTATCCAGCATAGTTAAAAATGGCAGACACCCTCTTTAACTTGCACACCAGTGTAGAACAGCTCATTCTGATTCCGCAATGAAAAATAAGCTGTACAGTATCTTATACCTGTAGAACTGTGCCCACACTTGGTCTTTTACCAGCATAAGTGTATCAGCAAAAAATCATGCCTTTGATTCACATACTTGTTCTGGTAAAACTTAAGTGTAGACTGTGTCTTCTTTGTCCAACAATGGGGCCCCATCTATTGTCTATAAAGAAAATTTGGTGTTATGACTTTTTATGTATCTCTTTATTTTGAACTAATTTTTTACCTCTGCATTTTTACAACACGTTGCTTATTTAGTGCTTGCTAATCTACCATCCACAAGATAGGGAGTTAAAATAGTCCCAAAGCCACTTTCTATTTGGGTATACTGCATGCTTTGGTGTAGAATAAATAGTTAAGCCATCATACCTAATTGCAGATACAGTAATTATCTAATTGCAGATGATATTGTTCACTGAATCAAGACAGAAAATGCCATCACAGCTCCTGGTACTGAAAACTGCCAGAAAACCCTGTTGACTCTGGCTCAGTTTTAGCTGGGTTTCTATTGACTTTCTTATCTGTTTTGATCTCATAATTAAACCAAAGTATTTATAATCTGTAATTCAAGCTATTCTGATGCCAGATATTTTTAATTTATGATTTAGCGTTAAATTTTCCAAGATGAGTAATTTGTAGTAGTAAGTGAATGGCTATGGCAACTTCCATTGAATTAGGTGAGCTTTTCCCTCTTAGTTTTTTGACATAACTTTTTTTCTCACCTTTAGTTTAGTTACATCTCTCAGTAACCAAAGAGAGCCGTAGTTAAGGTGGCACTTTATGCTCTAAAAAGCTTATGCTGATATATTCATTTTAGGTGTTTGCATGTGTTCATCACTGCTGTATCTACTAACAGATTTTAATTAAATGATTATATCTGATTTTAATGTACTTTCCCTATGAGCTTGATATGGACTGGAAAAACAGTTTATAGTATATGGTTAAGCAACATTTTTTTCTTCATCCCACAACTTGGTATTTGATCATTTTAAAGTGCAGTTCTGCTCCATGATAAGTCCCTGTGAATGTGACACCTCGTTACTTAGTGGATTAGCTCCATGTCCATTTGGTTTAGTGACAAAAATAAGTTTACTGTTTGTTACTCCTGTCAGCACTTCAGAACTACAGCAGTTGAGAGAGCAAGCTAGATTTTTTTTCCTTCTTGTGCATCACCAACAGAGGAACCTAAAGAAATTAGGTGTCCAGATCCCACTGAAATTTGAGTGCCTACCTCCTTTGAAAATCCTGATGAGAATTATTTACTAACACTCAATGAGTTACACTTGAGCAAGCCCATTGCAGCTGGCACTGAGGGCACATTTTGGTCTACAGATGATGCATGAGAAGAAAAGAACCCACGTCGTCACTTGGATCCCAGGTGGAGTTTGCAAGTCTGCCAGTTCGGTGGCAAATTATAAAAAGACATAAACTGTGCTCATTTTACATGTACCATATTAAATGTGGAATCCCGCAATGCCATTTTACAGACCCTTTTCAGAATAGAACAACAACATAAAAGAAAGCTGCCATTTTTGCTTGACATAAGCAGTCTGAAAATCCTGTTCTTGGAAATAAGTCTCCAGAGTCCATGTCAGTATGTACAACTGGGTGTTATGATCTCTGTAATAAAGTTTAGCACCTTTCAAGTCATTTTGGTTTTTCTTGTTCCAAATTTCCTTTTGACCTTTAACTAGTAACTCAAGCTGTTGACTTCATGTAGGAGACTGTTGTTCAGAATCCTTCTTTCTGAAGTGCCTGACAGCAATTATAGATGGTGCAGCAGTATGTACATCCAGTTCTGGCTGCCTTAAACAGATTTAATTGGTATACTATAGAAAACACAAAGTAAAGTTGGTTACACAACTTTTATTAACTTAGTATGAAAGATATCCCTAAACAGATCCCAAATATTACAAATATTTAAGAAAACTAAACACAATTCAACTTATACTGCTATTGAACACAATTGGTGAACTGTTAGGGCATTTAAATAGCTCTTAATATCAATGAGAATTGATAATTAGTGAGTGCATCCCCGCTTTGTATTCTTACCCTGTTCTGCTTGTTAGTGCTGTTCTTGTAGTAATTTCTGACCATGTTAACTCTGAGCATCATTTTTTGCCCTAGACCAGGGGTGGGCAAACTTTTTGGCCTGAGATCCGCATCGGGTTTTGGAAATTTGTATGGAGGGCTGGTTTGGGGGGGGGGGGGGGGGGGGGGGGCCCGGCCGCGCCCCCGACCGCCCCCCCCCCCCCCCCCCCCCCCCCCCCCCCCCCC
>NW_020664419.1:72273211-72306892 GCF_002925995.2 Terrapene triunguis
GGGGGGGGGGGGGGGGGGGGGGGGGGGGGGGGGGGGGGGGTTGTGGCCCAGCCCTCACCTCCTATCCACCCCACCTCACCCCCGCTTCTGGCCCCCTGACGGTCCCCCTGGACTCCTGGCCCATCCAAACCCCCCTTCTTCCTGACTGCTCCCCCGGGACCCCTGCCCCATCCACCCCCCCTGCTCGCTGTCCCCTCACACACACACACACACCCGGAACCCCCGCCCCTGACTGCCCTGCGCCAGCCCATCCAACCACCCCCTTTCTTCCTGAGTGCCTTCCTGGGACCCCTTTTCTCTGTCCCCTGACTGCCCCCGGAACCGCCGTCCCTGACTGCCTGACGCCCCATCCAACCCCTCCTCTCATTACTGACTGTCCCCCTGGGACAGCTGCTCCATCCAACCACCCCTTCTCCCTGACCGCCTCCAGAACCCCTGCCCCTGACTGCCCCCTGCCGCCCCATCCAACCTCCCCTCGTTCCTGACTGCGCCCCCCGGGACCCTTGTCCCCATTCAACCCCTGTTCCCCACCCTGACCACTATCCACACCCCCGCCCACTGACCACCACCCCGAACTCCCCTGCCCTCCAGCTCCCCCTGCCCCCTTACCGTGCTGCTTGGAGCACCGGTGGCTGGCGGCACTGCAGGCGCGCCGCCCGGTTGGAGCCAGCCACACACTGCGCAGCACGGAGCACCGGGTCAGGCTGGGCTCTGCAGCTGTGCTGCCCCAGGAGCTCGCCGCCCAGAGTATTGCGTCGGCGGCGCAGTGAGTTGAGGCTGCAGGGGAGGACGAACAGCGGGGGAGGGGCCGAGGGCGAGCCTCCCAGGCCAGGAACTCAGGGGCCGGGAAGGAGGATCCCGTGGGCCGGATGTGGCCCACGGGCCGTAGTTTTCCCACCTCTGCCCTAGACCCTTTATATTAAACAAAAAAAATTACTACACGCTTCCATCCTGGGCCATTACCAAAAAGTCACTGTTATATAGGGGACCAGTGACAGTCCTGGTGTCCAGCGCCACTAAAGCAATGGTTCCCAACTTCACGTTGCCCATGACTATGAATTGGTACTTTAACTAACTTTGAAAAAGAGTACACACCTTTTTAAAGGAAATTGTCCACTTTCTTCTCTGAGTTCCCAATAAGTAGTAATATCTGACAATATCCTTTCCTACCACCACGTCTTTGGAGAGTTGGTTCACTCTTCTAGTAAGGGAATTAATTGAAAAAGGAACTGGGACTGTGCCATAGTAGACTTGCAAAGAAAAGTATATTAGTAACATTATGTATCTCTTATTAAACTCTACGCACAAGTAACTCTTGCCTTTTTCCAAATAAATTGGATTACACCTGCAATGCTTTACTTATATATTTATTTTATACTTCTGAAAGTTTTTCAGCAGATTACAAAAATGAACATGAAAAGTCAGTTAGGCTTAATATAAGGAAGTATGACTTTAGAGCAAAACAATTTTTTAAGTTCAGATCTAGGTTATTCCAATAAAACTACGAGCTGCTAGTGGTTAAGTGGCCATAAATATGGCAAAGTTTAATTTATAGCATGAAAGGGAAATTCAGGTTATATGGCTGTTTGTTAAAGATGCATCTATTACAGTATGAGAGTTAAAATATATCTATGGTAGCATAACTTAAATCCTATATGAAGCTATATTTATTAATACTTTCTGCAAATGTCAGAGTATTTGAGATTCAGTATTAATATTTGGTCAGGTTTATAAAATACCTCTTTCTTTTTCAACATGGGCTTGTAAATTTACTGAACTGTCACATAAGTAGATTCTTGAAGATTTCCAACCAGTTGGCTTCCCTTGAGAGATTTATGCATCCAAAAAGCCCCAAGAAAAATGGGAAATGTAAGCAAATTTAGTTAAATCAATTTTTTTCAGTGCCTTCATGAAATCATTTCATGGATTTAGCTTTTGAGTGTTCCTAACAGTGTAATCAACATAAAGTTAATTTAGGCCTTGTCTAGGTTGAGCTTTCTGATAAGTTACTGCAAAGTAGCTCCACCAGCATTAGCAATGCAGGGAGTGCTAGTGTAGCTTGGTTGAGGGCTTTTTATACTGTCACTTCTCTGGGAGGAGTAGTATGATTCAATGACAAAAATACCAGCAGCCAGTCTGCACTTGTGTTCCATTTGTAGAGCTACCACTATGCAGTGGGAGAAATTGACAAAAAAAATTTAGTGTAGAAACAGCCCTAGGATAGCTCAGGACTATGTGCAGGCTTGTCTAAACTCCTTCATAGTCTAAATGATGACTTTGCCAGTTTCTGTTTTCAGGTCCACTATATAATTGTGAGCTGTAGCAAATATAAATGCAATTGGTCATAGTTTCAATAACAAAACCATTTTTATGGAATGAACATGCACTATTTTGACTTTATGGAGATATTTGGCATGCATTCACTCCATGTGTAATTGTAAAAGGTGTAAATTGGTTAAAATGCTTTTAAATCAAATTGCAATTTCCAAAACTTGTCTTTTTATTTGAATGTCAAATGTCTTCTTAAATATACTTGATTAAAAGTATTTTTAAAACCAACACATATATTTTGTACTGTTAGTTTTGGAGTGAACAACATGTGAGTAAGAGTTGTGAGGGAAATATTTTAAAATGGACAAGAATGTTCACAATAATTATTTCACATACTTATTGATAATAGGAATTCAGCTAGCCACATGTTTAGGAATATGAATCCAAACATAACTGGGTCTAAATCAAGTTTGAAAGTACCATTAAAGTGTCATGGGAAAAGTTTCATTCTCTTCCTTTAAATATGACAAAAGCTCTGAGATGGATTCAAAGGGCTACATTATGGTTCAATAACCAATGCAACTGGATTCTAGAACTTCTCTGATAGAGCTGTTACATTATACAATTCAGAGTTTTGTGTAATGTATAAGAAAGATAATATTAAATCTTATTTCAAACCATTGGCAAATAATTTCAAGGCAAATTAGGAAATTCAATTATGGTTCTGATGCTCATATGTCATATACTAATGCACAAGTTTAACAGCACACAAGTAATATACATGGATACAGGGCAAAAAAGAATAGTTGTAAGAGCTATAATGTTGAAAATTCTGACTTTCACATTACTGAAACACGGTGATTTAGAACCTAGGACCATCTCATGTCACTTTTTGTATGCAGAATTCCTCATTGAAATCAGTGGGAAATTCTTAAAAATTATGGTATAAAGTTGGTCTTGCTGTTTGGGGTTATTTGTCTTATTTCCTATTGTTTTTCATGCAGTGTGAGAACCGTTGTTTTAAAGAAATGTTAGCAGATGGATCTTTTTCCCCACTTCCAACTTGTAGGCAACCAAATAAGTTAATTGGTAACGCTTCATAGGTTACTAAGCAAAAATGGGTTCTTTCTCTTTGTAGACTAAAAATTACCTCCCATGTGAAAGAGGTCTATTCTTAGTGTAACGTAGAAGTTACACTTGAGATTTGTTAAGTGTACTTAGTATTCTACTTTTCATAAGGATTGTTTAATTTAATTTTATTATTATTTTTCTATTTGTTCAGGTGGCAGGCACAATTTGTAACTCTAGTTTTGATTACTAGTTCGTGTTTGCTTTTGTTTTCTAGGCACTCTGTTTAATAGTGTTGCCATTCATTCCTGCATCAAACCTCTTTTTTCCTGTTGGGTTTGTAGTAGCAGAACGAGTGTTGTACGTCCCTAGCATGGGATTCTGCATTCTAGTAGCACATGGGTGGAAAAAACTATCAAACAAAAGGTAGGTCAAAATTAGGGGTTTTTTGGGGGCGTATGTGTAATTTTATGAATAAAGATAGTGGACAGAAACCATGCATAATTAATTATCTGTAAAATGCTTTGAGATTGTCTGATGTAAGTGCTATATAAATGTTAAGTATTACTACATATTTATCTATTTATTCATTATAAAATAAAGGTAGATAAGTGGCTCTGCAAGCTTCTTCTAAAGAGTTCTAACCAGGTATATTTCTGTCTTTGTATGTTATATCTGTTATTCCAGTCCAGGTTGCGTCTTGAACAAGGACTGCCAGTCAGGATGAATTATATGGCAGTTTTGTGATGTGAACAAATGTCCACAAGGGACTTGGGAGGAGGTCCTCAAACATATTGTCAGGCTGTACGGGAAAAAGGACAGGAGTGGTTTAATTAGGCCACAAACTTCATTATTAACTGTCTTGGAGTACCTGGCAGATAAAAGTGTACAGTGTAGGTAATTCCATGATCATTTCAATATTTACTGGGGGGCTTCCATCAGTCCCCCCACCTTTTCCATCCTGGTCCCCAGCCAACCTGCTGCTGGGACCCTACCATCCCCCTATTTCCTCAAATGAGGGTTAAGGTGGGGCTATAATGGGGGGGTTTGGCTCCGTGCTGTACCAGTTATAGGAGCCCAAACCCTCCCTATTTCTATTCTTTTAACAAACACTTTCTTTAAATTCTTTACCAAACTATCTGATCACTGTATCCTTCGCCTATGGAGTACCTGCACTGGACAGCCACCCCATAGAATTGAGTTGCAACCTCATAGACTAACACCTCTTCCTTGCTCACCCCAAATAAGCTTCCCCTTTCTCCCTGGAACCCACTGTGGGGAAGGTGGAAAAAACCCCACTCTGCCTTGGTTAATCTGGCAGTGAGGGGAAATTCCTTCCCAGCCCCTTGCGAAAGCAGCGCCTACCAGAGAGCCCACAGTGGATACTGACCAAACCTAGTATTTCACCACTTTCAAGGGTGGGTGCTGCTCTGCTTGGTCCAGATGAAAGAGGGCTTCCCTCACCCGGCTCGTACCTATATACTCTCCCCCATCTTCTGCTCACCAGGGGAGAGGGGCGAGTTAGCATCCTCACACTGATATGTTCTGCAGCTACAGCAACATCCTCACCTCTGCCCTTTAAAGAGGTATACCCTTTTTCTCTGGCAAGTCAGACAATGCACCCCCCCGCCCTCCCTGCTTAAGGTGTGGTGCAGTAATTTTCACTTGTATCCAAAATGTTATTTGGACTTAGTGTCATTGCTTTAAAATGTGGTGTTCATTTGGCTCTTGTAGATTCTTGCAATGAGAGAGCCATGAAATTCCACCTTTCTGCTATTTTTAGGTGGTAATGGGTCTTTTGATTTATGACAATGAAAAAATGCAAATTTTGAATAGGGAGAAGCATATTTACTCACCTGCTTATGTTGAAATCTTCCTTGTTTCTATTAAAAAAAAATTATCACCAGTCAGAGGAACCAATGACATCTTGAAAATTGTGTCTCAGATTAAGGGACTGTATGTAATTTTAAAATTACTTTTGTATTAAATATACTTCTTGAACTAAATCTTGGAGGTAAAAGAAGCTACTTTTGTTGGTATATGTGTAGGATGAACATAGATCCCAAACCATTATCACAGGTGCTTTCAAAATGTTGTTCTGCCTTGTGTTAGTGTCTTGCTTTTAACGTGTCTGCACTGTACATATGCAAAGGTCAAAGGCTAATGTACTTAATCCCATTGCATCACTTAATATTTCAGGTTCAAATATTGTGAAGCAATCTTGGAATTCATACCACCACCTTCGCAGAGGAATATTTGGGTTTCTTTGATATTTCCCTGATTAATTCGCTATCTTTTATCCTGAGCGCTTTATTAGCTTTTAATATTTCTAATTCTTAGTGCCCTACCACATCCGAATTGTAAGATATTTTACAATTGCTTAAGTGTAGAATAATTGGGTTAAAATTTGTTTTGAGATTGAATTTGGAAATGGGATCAAATGCTAAGAAAGGAAGGTAGTCCTTGCCTCCCTCTTTCTCCTGATCCACAAACTGTAAGCTCGAAGGATTTGACTTGTTTAATTAAGTTTCTATAATGTATTGGTGAAAAGCAAATTGGGGGTGTCTTTCAGGTTATAGAGGAATGGCTACTTTGAAAACCTATTCCTAGGGATAATTTACAGTGCAGGTAGTCTTTCATCTTGTAACCTGAGTGGTGCTGTTAACTGAGTGTATGGTTCACTACTGAGCATTTCTTCATGAGTTTTATATTCTCTGTGATTTATCTTTTTCCAAAAGGTGTTAGTGTCAATAATTGTCTTTTTCTTTAATAAAAAAATAATAATAAATTTCTTTGAAACCAAATAGTTTCTATTGCAGTGCAATATTCTTTATTTCAGGTTACATGCTAATGTTGCTGCTAAGTAGACCTAGCCTTTCTAAGCCTAATAATTAGTCCCATCTGTTTTTTTATATCAAAGAAACACAAATGTTTAATTTTATTTTCCTTAGCATTGCTATACACTTTCTAAAGATTAAGCACAAAGAAATATAAATTAAAAATCTGTTCTAAGGAGAATATGTTCAAACTTGACTTATACTTTATTTAAAGGGTGAATACTGTCACCTGTTTATATTTAACTGCATAGTTTATATAATGTTCAAATAAACTATATTTCAGTTTGCTGTATATTTAAAAATGTTGATTACTGGTATAGTTTTACGAGATGCAGAGCTAAGGATGGACAGTGGCAGCTTCTCTGTGTAGGGGTCACCCCATAGGAGACATTGCACAAACTCCCAGTCACACTTTCACAGCCCTAGCACTACAGTGACATGAGAGCAAATGCCCTATAAATGGACGTGAGACTTCCTGCTGTCTGATCCCTGCCATCTGATCCCTGCCATCTGATCCCTGCACACTATGTGCATAGGAAGGTCTCAGGTCTCCCATGGCCTCCCAGGACCATTCGCACAGGCACCTAGAGGGTCTTACGTAAAGAGAGAGGGCCCATTTTCTCAGGAGGGTGTGGGAATAACATATATCTTTTTGAAAAGAGAACTAATGATGTCTGGGTAAAGGGGCAATGATTGATATATAAATAGAATAATAAGGCGTGTGCCAATCACCATAGTTTTTCTGGCCTGTCTTCCTCCTAGGTCTGCACAATATCTAAAACATTTAAAAAGCCTTTTGTTTTCATCATGTCCCCTAGAGAATCAGCAGTCCCTCATTCTTATTCCAAAAATACAGCACATTGGGAACAATTATTATAGAACATACAGTATAAGAAATAACTGACAACAATGAGCCACTACAAGTTGTTTACATTGACAAGGTTGCATAAGATAAGCATTTTAAAGCTGTCTTAAAACCAAACAATAGAAATGTATTTACCAGAAGGTTACTGTGTCCTTACTAGTTTTTTCCCAGTGGGATGGATTAGGATTTGGGGTCCAAATGATTAGGCTGCTACTATATCTTCTATATCTATCTCAGATCAACCAAGTAGCACCCCCCAAAACACCCAGTCTGGATAGAAAATAAACTGGACAAAACTCTAGAAAAAGAAGTTTTCATAGTTTCAGGCCAAAAGCGACCACTGTGGTCATCTAATCTGGCCTCCTGTATAACACATACATTAGAACTTCACAATAATTCCTTGTTGATGAAGTTGTATTGAGGAAGAGACTGGTCACATAATGCTGAATTTTCCCCATTATTTTCAGTTTCTAAAACTGATTAAAAAAAGCTAAAGATGCATTAAAACTTTCTTCCATTTAAGAAATTGTAGTTGCCACTGTTATGTGCCACAGGCTGTTATGTGATTGTGAATAGACAAGTTGGTCCAG
Organism: Terrapene triunguis; assembly: GCF_002925995.2. NCBI lineage: Eukaryota > Metazoa > Chordata > Testudines > Emydidae > Terrapene > Terrapene triunguis. The sequence goes on from NW_020664419.1 coordinate 72,280,843, forward strand.
GAGACAACCTCTCCACTAAAATGACGTCCAAACTATGTAAAAAGTTAGAGAAACTGCATTAAAAACTTGTATAGGATGGTCCTGTATTAGACATAGATGATGGAATAGATGACCTAATACGTGTTCTCAATATCTGCTTTTTAAAATACTTAAATAACTTTTTCATTTGACTTCAGGATCCCATTCATTGTCTTAATTTTGAATTCGACTTTTGAGAGTTTGTCATATGTAAGAATCTCCCACATTTTTATTTTAGTTGTAGAAAATTGTTGTGGATTATTGTAATGAACTTATTTATCAAGTGGACATTGTGACATTACAATTGATACAGTAAATAACAAAAGTTTGAGGCTAAATATTCTTTTCCTCAAAGTTCAGAGTTTAAATTAGCTGCTAGTGTTCAGTTGGAATAAATTACAATAGCAATTGCAAAATGTTCTCTCTTCTTGCTTTAACTCACCAATGAGTACTGGGTAACAATTATACCTATTCTCTGAAAGGAGGTAAAATATCCCCCTTAGCATATTATTGAAATTGTGTAGTGGTCAGTATTTTTACAGCTCTGGTTTTATTTTATTTTATTTTATTTTTTTGTTTGTTTGTTTAACAGTGTGCTGAGAAAGCTGTCCTGGATTTGTCTGTCTGTAGTGCTGTTCACTCATGCCTTAAAAACACTGCACAGAAACTGGGATTGGGAATCAGAATACACCTTATTTATGTCAGCTTTAAAGGTACAGTGTTATGTTTCAAAGTGGCGTAGGGCAAGTGGATAATGGATCATTGGCTGCGCTGGAAGAAGGACAGGAGATGCTAGATGTGGTTTAATTAAGCCACAATTTTATTCTTAAATGTCTGGGTACCAGGGCCGGCTCCAGGCACCAGCCCACCAAGCTGGTGCTTGGGGCGGCACCTGGAGGGGGGCGGCGCGGCGCTCCGGCCCGAGAGCGGAGCCCCGGCCGGGCTCGCCGCCCTCCCCCCGGCGCAGCCTCTGGCCGCCGGGGAGAGCGGAGCCCCAGCGGGGCTCTCCGCCCTCCTCCCAGCGCTCTGGCCGCCGGGGCTCCGCTCTCCCCAGCGGGGCTCGCCGCCCTCCCCTGCGGGGGGGGGCGGTGGGAGGCTTTTTTGCCTGGGGCGGCAAAAAAGCCAGAGCCGGCCCTGCTGGGTACCCAGCAGATAAAAATTCAGTTCTGGTAATTCCATAATTGTTTCAGTAGATATACCCGGTGGGCTTCCATCAGCCCTCCCCCTTACCCATCCTGGTCCCCAGCCAACCCGCTGTTGGGACCTTGCCATCCCCCACCTCGAATGAGGTTTAAGGAGGGTGGGGCTATAAAGAAGAGGGGATTGGCTCCCTGCCATTCCAGTCGTAGGAGCCACAACACCCCCCTTCTTTCCCCGTCCCCTCCCCCCGCTTCTGCTCCTTTAAAGATTACCTCGTTTAATTCCTTTGCCAGTCCATTTTTTCTGATCACTATCCATTCCATATGGAGTACCTGTACTGGACATCCACCCCACATTTACATAATTAGTTGCAATGTCATAGCCTAACTCTCATTTCATGTTTGCTCCAACTAAGCACCCCTGAACCTGCTGTGGGGAACGTGGAAATAAAAAACAGTTCTCCTTGGCCAATCTGGCGATGAGGGGAAAATTCCTTCCCAACCCCCAAAGAAAGTAGCAACTAGTGCAGTGCTCACAGCGGATTATGACAAACCTCAATATTTCACCACTTCCATTGGCGCGAGGGTGGGCACTGCTCTGCCTGGTCCAGGTAAAAGAGGGCTTTTCCTGCACTGGCATGGACCTATATAGTTCCCCCTCTCTTTTGGTCACCTGGAGTGAGGATGGGTCAGTGTCCCAACACTGGCCTGGTGTGCAGCTGCAGCAGAAAGTCATTCCCTGGCTCTCTAGTCCTTAAAAGATTACACACCTTTTTCCAGCAAGCCAGACAATAGCCCCCACTACTTACTGTGCAGTGAGACCTTTTTAGCCAGTTTCTTCAAAATTCTAAGTGCAGTTGAGCATGATAATATTGGAGAATTGCAGTGTTTGGTTTACAAGTTACATTGCATCATGGCAATCCTTATGCCCAAAGAATTGCTTCTGAGAATGTTTAAAACCAGTGTGTCATCTCACATTGGAATTAATGTGCAAAAAAATAAGGTATTGGTGCTTTTTCTTGATTGTGAGTAAGCACAGTAAGCATACATTTGAAGGTATTATATAGCGGGTTGATGATTTGGATGAACCCACAGATGCATTTATTCTGTTGAGGACCAAATCTTTGAAAAATTTGAGCCCCAAAAATAAGCCATCTTTGAATTAAAGGTGAGGAGGGGAAGTCTGTTTACTCTTGGATGCCTATTTCCCTTTAAGAATTGTAATACAGCTTGGAACCTTTTGGGACTTTTATAAGGATCGAATTTGGCAGAGCTTGGTAAAGAAAACAGATCCTGGGCAACAAGTTTACTTTAATTGTTGTAGTTCTCCCAATCTGTGATTTGATATTCTTTTTAGTCGTTTCATGGAATTTATATAACTTTCTAAATTATTTGCTTTGCTTCTTTAAATGTATTCAATATAGTTAAAAGCACTATAAGTGATATATACTTGAAATTTAATATCTGTATGCCTTCTATATTCAGGTAAATAAGAACAATGCCAAACTATGGAATAATGTGGGTCATGCTTTAGAAAATGAAAAGAACTTTGAAAGAGCTTTGAGATTCTTCATACAGGCCACACGAGTGCAACCAGGTAAAAGTTATTGATGAATTTCATTTGCTCAGGTGCATTCAGTGGTGTTGATGATTTCTTCTTAATAATTTGATTCTGTAAGGGAATCTCTTTTTGTAGTCTATTCTAAGTGCACTGTTTCAAGAAATTACTTCTGCATTAATTATGTTTGTTTCCATAACTGAACTTTAAATCACGTAATGTATTTAGTAGGTTGACTATGGTGAGATTATTCTCTGTAGGAAATGTAAACAAAATATTATCTTATTGTAAACTTTCCTGAGTAAAGTTTTGTGGATGTACAGAAATGCAGGGTTTTTAATCTCTTAAAAGGAATACAATCTTAAGTTGTAACAAAGGTTAATGAAGCTTAAGTTAATACTAAATACATATTCCTTATATTTTATGTATTGTTGATACTGTATTGACCCAAAGGATGCAGGTGATACTGTGATAGTTTTGAAAACTAAAAAAAAATCTGAAAGGAAAAAGTAAATAACTTACAGTTTAACATGCATATCATATTTGTGGCACACTACACACAATTTAGTGTGCTTTTTGACATTCTTTACAATGCACAGTACATGTTTTATTATGTAGGAGTTGTAGTTTTGGAGTGCATTATAATTAATAGTATGGTTGGATGTTTTGTTTGAAACCCAAAGTCAAGTTTTGATTTTTTTTCGATGCCGTTACAGCTGTTAGGGTATTAGCTGTTTAAAAACAAAGGGGAGAGAGTGAAAAAGGATTATTGTCACCTAATTATAGGTTCTTTGCACTTAAGTTGCCATGGTGAGAGAAAAATTACTAACCAAAAACCCTTATGATCATTTAGCTTTTGTATGCCAAACATGTGGATCTGAGATCCACACTCTTCCTGTTTTAGTGGTTTGTTTGTGATTTTGTAGTCTCAAAATGACTTCAAACTGCTAGTACTATTACTATTTTCAAAAAGCTTTTGAAAGAATTGTTTTGTTTTGATGTTTCATCTTGCCATTACTCAATTATGAATTAACCTTTTAAGTGCTGTGTATTAAATTGGGGTCACAAAACTGTTATAGATTGCACTTCCTTTGTCAATAAAGATATCTGAGATTAATATGTTCAAATAATTGTGTAAAATTAGCCAAAAGAAAGGAAAACAGAAATTTTCTAAAAAGAATTGGAAGTCATTCCTGGCTTCTTGAAAGTGGTTTTGTATTTTAGTGAGGTGGATAGCGTTCAGATCTATTTGCTGCTCTTATCAGAATCAGACTTTTAGTCTTCTACATTATGTAGGGTTTATTTGATTACTTCCTCTGCCTTATTCTGTAAAGAAGACATAAAAAGGCCCATTGGGTTCTGTTTTGGGATGTCAAAGTCCTTTAAGCCGAAAGGGCATTTTGTTTGATTTAAGACTAGCATGTAAGGCCTGCTTCTGTCTGTAAAAGAACTTTGTAGAAATGCTTATAATTTGTTCTTTGATAAGTCTCTCACTAGAAAGTCATATAAAAAACATCGATCCATGTGAGCCAAATTGTCATCCTCATGTCAATTCTACTTGAACTGATTTGCTGGATAGCTACGTAGAAAGTACTGCAGTCGTTCACCTCAGATTCTTTCCTAGATTATGTTATCACATATGGAATCAAAATGTATGGGATGATGTAGAAAGTATGCTTAGAACAATATTGTTCAATGTTCTAACATCAGCTTCTGAACATTGAGTGCTTTAGCCAAGAATCGATTTTTACCAAGTTTGAAAACCCTAAAAGGGATCTACTGACTTGTTATGAATAAATAATTTTGAGACAATTCTGCTTATAATGTTTTCCTGTTACCTTTTCTTTTGTATATTGTGATACAGCAGGGCAAAGGAGCAGTGGGAGAGGGGAGATATGTAAGCTCTAGATTAATTAAGACGTGATTCACTGTACTCTAGGGAAGGTTACTACAGGTTAATTGGAGCACCTGTAGCCAATTAAGGCCCTGTCAGGAACCTAATTAAAAAAACCCTGCTTTGGGCAGACAGTGTGTAGCGAGGAAGGCGAGAGGACTGGAGTTTGGAGTTGTGTTGCTGAGAATTGAAAGACCAGAGAACTGGAGGAAGCGAGACCTGCCCCAGCAGAGCAGGGAGACTCCCTTCCCCAGCTTCAAGGACCGAGGGTAACCCTGCCCAAGGGGGAAGAGGGTAAGAAACCCGCAGGTGTTGAGAGGGGCTGGGGCTCAGAGTGAGGAGGAAACCCAGACCCCTCCCCCCACTTCCCTCCTCTACTACCACCTACCCAGGCCACTAGCGGGGCCCTCGGGTAAAGGGTGGCGTCCTAGCGCCCCCCCCCCCCTCAAGAAAAGCACAGGACCCACCATACCAACATCAGCCATTTTGTCACGATATCCATGTCTTTATAAAAGAGAAAAAGTAAGAGTTTATCTCCTGCTTACTCTTAACCTGAAGTTATAATTTTTATATAATTCTCATGTGGTATAACTTGCCCCTGTGCAGACGCTTGTGCACCATTTTGGTTCACCCACAGTTAGTTATTGTGAAGATTTTTCCTTTACTGTCACAAACAGAACTGTGATTTCAGGTGAGAAGTGTCAGGAAAAGTTAGAACTCTTCAGCCATCAGATGCTATTTCAATAAAAAGTTCCTTCTTTAAGAAAGGAGAAGGGGAAGATCCACAAAAAGTGTGACCAAAATCCAGTTCATTTAGAATATTTTGTCAGTTTCCCAGCAGGCATCAGTGACTCCTTAATACTCCTTTGGCTTACACTTATAATGGAGGTATTAATATTTAATATTCATGAGGCATAGATTTTTAATTACACTTACTTATATGAGACATGAATGGTATATTAAATATTTTTTTCAAGATGATATTGGTGCCCACATGAACGTAGGAAGAACTTATAAAAATTTAAACAAAACCAAAGAAGCAGAAGAGTCATACATGATTGCTAAATCACTGATGCCACAGGTAAGTAGTAATGTTGTTTTTTAACTACCATCCTTTGAAATTTTTCTAGGTATGTCTGCACTTATGATGGCCTGTAGAGTACAGACGCTGCACACCCAGCTAGCATGAGTAGGGCCCTACAAAATGTATGGTCCATTCTGGTCAATTTCATGGCCAGAGGGATTTAAAATTGGTCAACTTCCATGATTTCAGATGGTTACATCTGAAATTTCAGGGTGTTGTAACCATGGGGGTCCCAACCTCAGAAGAAGCCCCAGAGCAGAAGCCCTAACTGGGTCACCCCGAGCCCCAGCAGGAGCCCGGGGGAAGAAACTCCAAGCCCAGGTGCGCTGAGCCCTGACTGCAGCTTCAGGGCTGAAGCTTCGATCCCAGACTGCCCCGAGCCCCAGCTGGGGGCTGGAAGTCCCGGTCCCGGGCTGTCTCGGCTGGGGTCGGGGAGTGGAAGCTGGCCCAAGCCCTGGCTGGAGCAGGGCAGAGGCCCTGAACCTGGGCTGCCCTGGCTGCAGTCAGCAGGAACGGGAACCCCCAGCCCTAAGAGCTGCTGGGTGAGGAAGCCCCGAGATCAGTTCCCAGAGCCATGGCAGGAGTCCTGGGGTGGGGGGCAGAAGCCCAGAGCCCGGACACAGCCTGCCTTTTTCTGTTGCATGTAGCTGCAAATATAGACAAGATCTCAGGCGCATCATGGATTAAAGATTGACCATTGTGCAGCAAGTGCTTCTGCTGTTTCCTTACTTAATGTGTAAAGTTGTACACTGCTTTGAATAGTTTAAGGAAGTATGTGATTAAATTGTTGCTGTGTAGTGCAACAAGATGAGGGTTATTGATGATCTGATGCAGTTTAAATGTTAGGGCTGTCCTGATATCCACCTCAGATAGTGGCCCTTCCAGCTTTCATAGGAGCTTTGATGGTACCAATATAACATTAGGATGGAGAAGAGAAAAGTGAAGTTAAAATGCCTGTCAGAAAAATATCCATGTTCCTAGTGAGTGGATGGGAAGGGTTCTGCTTGGGTCTGTAAGTTGGTGGGTAAGTATTTGCCATGGTTCCAATTATGTTATTTAAGCTATATTGCCAACTACCTGATATTCCAGCTATAGTTTAAATTTTGTGCCACTGATTTTTAAACTACTGGTAAATTGATATGGCTTTTTAAATAAGGTTCTTGGCATATCAAATTGCACTCTCCTATTTTTTTTGGAGGGAAGGGATGTTTTAGAATGCATATTTTCACTGCTGACATGGCATTGTAAGTTCAAGTTGTGTGTGTGTGTGTGTGTGTGTGTGTGTAATATATATATATATCCTGTTTTACCTTGATGATAAAAGAAGTTTGGAAAGCAGCTTCATGCATTTAACTATATGAGTTCTTTCTGATTTTGTTTTTAACTTTCCACTGATTTTTTTGTTTGTTTGTTTTTGTTTTGCCAGATTATCCCAGGTAAAAAATACGCAGCACGAGTTGCTCCTAACCATCTAAATGTTTATATAAATCTTGCAAACTTGATTCGGGCAAACGAATCTCGCCTTGAAGAAGCAGATCAGTTGTATCGACAAGCAATTAGTATGAGGCCAGATTTCAAACAGGCTTACATTAGCAGGTATTTTTGTTGATTTTTGGAGATTGTTTATTCTTCAAAACATACTAAAGTTTTGTTTAATATTACAGAACACCAATATACAACTTAATTTATTTACTCTATAATGGATTTAGTTTTGAGCTGTTTGTTTGAGAATAGGAAAAAAAATCTCTGTTTACATTTGAAAACAAGATACAGTTTTGTTGGTTGTAGTCAAATATCATAGTTCAATCCCAGTTTATGAACTTCTGCTACTGGTAATTTGCCTCCAAGCTTGTTCTACGTTATAACTTCGTATATCAGTATAAACCATCCTGCTTTAAAGAATGCTTACTCACAACATTCTTTTCATATCCACTGGGGTTGGGGCCCCAAACTGCAGCCTGTTCAAATGGACAGTACAGCAAGCTCTGCCCTAAATTCCTGTGTCTGCAGTGCTGCCTTTTTAAAGCCTCCTGAATAGGACTTTTGATATAAAATCCTATTATCTGATTATTTAAAGTTTTCTTTACTCCCGTTCCACAGCCCTCAAATTTAGGGAAACAAACTGTTAACTTTTTATCATAAAATATATGTGTATGTTTCTTCGACATGAAAGTTAAACAGAAATTTGGTTCCTCAACAGGGGTGAATTACTTTTAAAAATGAATAAGCCTGTGAAAGCGAAGGAAGCTTATCTTAGAGCCCTGGAACTTGACAGAACCAATGCAGACTTGTGGTACAATTTGGCAATTGTTTACATTGAACTAAAAGATCCAACAGAAGCCCTGAAGAACTTCAACCAGGCATTAGAACTTAATCCTAAACATAAACTGGCGTTGTTCAATTCTGCACTACTCATGCAAGAATCTGGTATGTTGTTTTGCTTAAAATATTTACTCTATATTTGTATTTATCACACACACCGTGATTAAGCTTCTAATGAATTCTGACTTATCTTTAGAAAACAGTCATATTATGTTTTTCTCAAGAACTGCAATAAGAGAAGAAACTGTTTCCTCTCATAGTTGCCCCTCTAGGCTTTTCTAGACCTTATGAAACTTCTTTAGTTTTACCAAAGTTTTACTTGTGCATGTAACCCATCTGATGTATGTGTTTGTTTTTAAGTTTCCATTTATTTTTAAGGTACCTTCTTAGCATATAGAGCAGGGGTGGTCAAACTTATTGACCTTCTGAGCCACATATGATAATTTTCATAACCTGCTCGCCTGCCAGGGTTCAGGGCTTCAGTCCTGTGGGGCTTCCCTGCTGGGGCTTTGGGCTTCTGCCCTGCAACAGGGTGGTGGGGCTTGAGAGTTCTGCCCCATGGGAGGTGCCTGCCAAGGCTCAGGGCCCCAGCAGGCACACCCGCAGGGCTGAAGCCCTGAGCCCCACCAGAGGGCTGAAGCCCCGAGCTCCCCTCCCCGCCAGTCTGTTAGGCAGAAAAGGGGGGGACATGGTGAGCTCCAGGAGCTGCACTTTGACTGTAAAAGAGCTGCATGTGGCTCCCAAGCTGCAGTTTGGCCACCCCTGATACAGAGCATACATAAAATCCTCGTCTCTAACCAGTTTCACAAAATGCTTGTAAATGTTGATACGTATTTTACATATGTTTATCTATTCTTCACTGACTAAAAGTTTCCATTGACTGCAGTGGGTTTTAAAGCTGGCGTTAAATAATACCTGCTTCTTTCTATATGGTGCCTTGTAGTGTCAGTGGCTAATGTAAATCTACATCAGTTTTCACTTACTGTGCTTAATTTCTAGTAGAAGTTTTTGAAAAGTATGGTTAAATTAACCCTGTATATGCACATTGACAGTTACTAAGATTATGTGTGTGTTCCAGTATTTAAACAAAATTCATATCTGACCAAATTTGAAACACAAAAACTTTAAAAGGTGCAAAATAGATTACGTGAGCTGTCTGTAATTGTGGAAGATTCTAGGATCTTGGATTTGATATGCTGTTGGAAGATATTTTACCTTGGCTTTGAGGGTCAGACATGATGATCTAATTGTCCCTCCCAGCCTTAAAATCTATCCTTTAACAATAAAATGAGGTCTTTCACTCAGATTTCCTTTGCAAGAGCTATTTGTCCGAAATGATCTTTTCTCCTCATTCTATTTGCTCACATTTTCTCAGACTTGTAGAGATCCCATTATCTGGATCTATCATATCAAAACTAAAACTTCTTCTTCAACAGGGAAGAGCAGTATGATATAATTATATCTTTTATAGCCTTCAAAGATATTAAGTAGCATTTGAGACCCCACCATTTCTGCAGCTTTATTTAATGCTAAGCATATATAATATTAAAGAATGTTACATTTTAGTTTAGGGGTTATGTTAACATTTTTCAGGGCTATTTTAAAAATGTTTGGAAAAATATCTGAAATGTATTTTCTGTCACTTTAGGTGACCCTATGCTTAGACCTGAAGCCAAGAAAAGGCTGTTAAGTTATGTGAAAGAGGAACCACAAGATGCTAATGGCTACTTCAACTTGGGTATGCTGGCAATGGATGACAAAAGAGATGCTGAAGCAGAGTCTTGGATGAAGAAAGCCATAAGGTTACAACCAGGCTTCCGAAGCGCTTTGTTTAATTTGGCACTGCTTTATTCTCAGACTGCAAAAGAGCTGATGGCTTTGCCAGTCCTGGAAGAGTTATTGAGATATTACCCTGATCATACCAAAGGTTTGATTTTAAAGGGCGACATCTTAATGAACCAAAAGAAAGATATAAGTGGAGCTAAAAAGTGTTTTGAAAAAATCCTGGAAATGGATCCTAACAATGTACAAGGAAAACATAATCTTTGTGTAGTTTATTTTGAGGAACGAGACTTAATAAAAGCAGAAAAATGTCTTGTTGAGACATTGGTATTAGCACCGCATGAGGAATATATTCAACGTCATTTAAATATAGTCAGAAGTAAAATTTCATTGCTCGGTGCTGCAGAACAGTCAACATTTCCAGCAGATGGGACTGCAGCTGTGGGGGGGAAAAAAATTCCATTTGAAAACTTGAAAGAAGTAAAAAATGAACAGAAAACCACCCAGACATTGAATAGTAACATTAACAAAGGACAGTCAAATAGCAAGAAACGAACAGAAAAAAATAACACAGACAAAGAGACTAAAAAAAAATCTACAAAAGAAATCAAAGACATTGAAAAAAAAAGAGTTGCTGCTTTGAAAAGACTAGAAGAGATTGAACGTATTTTAAATGGTGAATAGCCTTTATCATGTCACAATAGAGCAGGGGGAGGACACGACTTTTAATTATTGCATAATGTTTGATCAAACTGGAAATTAGACTGGTGCTTTGAAAATGGAAAGAATATTAACAGCATATCATTTAACAAGCAGAAGAGGGCTGCATTACAACACAGAGAACAATCTGTTGAGAAATCCGTAACATTTAATCAAGTTTTTTGAGTTGGGGATTGAGTATGAGAAGAAAACATGGATCTTCTAATGGTGAAAAATGGCACTCTAACACTAAGATACTGATGGCCAGAGAGACTCCATAACAGTATTCTCAAGGAAGCATCAAAAAATCTCAATGGAGAGTTAATGGGGTAACCCAGATACATTGCGGCTTGATTCTGTATGATTCTATTTTTATTAACTTTTTCTAAATTTCAGTATGTGTCTGCCATTTAAATCTTTCTAGATCTTCACTATGCAGTAAACTTTTCTTTGCATTACTAGTGTTCCAGAGCTTAACAAAGAATAAATACACACACTGTCACCAGTGGTATTTTTAAGGTATTTTTTTTTTAAACAATATACACTGATGAAACAACACACTAAAATAATAAATGCAACTGTTTTCTAAATATGGGATGATACAATAATGTTTTATTTGTTCTTCATTTACTATAAAAATCATTTGTACCGTTTTATCTAACTGATAAATAGAAATCCTGTGGTGCTCTCTTGACATTTTACTGTGTTTTTTTCCTTTTGAAAAAAATGCATATGCATCTTTCTCTACTACCAGTCATCTAGTTGTAAAAAATCATTGTACATCAAACCTTTGGGGGGGTTGGTTCATTTGCTCTTGAGTTCACTGGACACTGACAAATGCATCTTCAGTAACTAGTATGCTATGCAGTGGCCCATGGTGCATTTGTATCAATTGATCCCATGGTGTAATAAATTATTCATTATGTATAGTAAACTGGCTTTATTATTTGCAGTCATCAAACTGTATTTTAATCTTGTGACTTTCAACAGAAACTAATTATAAAAATGATTTACCTACTCTTTAGGGCAGTGTTACAATAATTAAGCCACTAAATTCAGCACTGTTTAACATAAGGAAATGTACCTTCTGATTTACTTCCAAACACCAAACTCCTCTATTGTTTGATATTTTGTCACCGAGTAAGCATGATTTTTTTTATTAAATATTTATTTTGACTACTGAATTCCTAAAAAGTTTCCACTAACATGTCTGTCACAATGCACAAATGTAATTTCTCACATGAAACATTGTGTTCGATAATTTCAACATTGTTTTTATCCTTGTGGTTATGCATATGTTTTTGTTTAAATACACTGTTGATTACCTAAAATTGCTTATTTGTCTTGCTTTACTGTAGATATGAAACATGAAAAGAAGCATGAAAATCATGGTTTAATGCGGAGTCTCCTTATTTATTTCAAATTATATTCACATTCGAGTGAGCTCAACAATAATCAGATTTTTTAAGAGCTATGAAAACACACTGCTAAGTACCATTTCCTGTTTACTTGCATTTTGTTGGTTAGGAGTCTTCCTGTTAGCTTAGTTTCAAGTAGTATAGATCTAACATTTCTGACTTAATTAAAATTAAATCAGTTAAAAAAAATCAGTAATTTTACAGGCTGAATTTAAAAAAAAAATCCTAAATAAACATTTAGTTTGGCAAATCATCTCTTATTTTATTAATCTGTTATTTTAGCCCTTCATTTCAAACAAGGAAGGAAAACAATTCAGGAAGAAATTAATATTCACATTTAGATGGTGGACTCTAGATAAGATCGCAAAGATGACCCTGAACGCCATCCTTCTGTACATAGTTAAGGGCACTCGGGTGCCTCCACTTCACTGTCTGTACTACCATATTCTCCTTCCCCACCCAAAAAAGACCTTGTGGAGGCTTCCCCTTGAAGTCCAAAGTTGATGCTATAGGGAGATGAGATAGAAGATCAGTGTGGGTAGGGGCCAAAGTGCACATAACTCCCATCTGGCTCCATGGAAATTTGGTGGAAAAGATACTATTGGTTGCATTATCTTTTTTTCCACAAACGGTTTTATCTCCCTCCTCCTTGTAATCCCACAGCTAAGGACAGAATCACAGCTCTAACCAAGCCAAGGGAGGGAGCCACCTTCAGTGTACAAATACAGGACTCCTCTGCAGCTGACCCAGGCTTTCCATGATTCCTCAAGGATTTTCCAGGCTTGGGACAGAGGGGTGTGGAAACCTCAGCCTTCTTCCCCTATGCTTTCTCCCTGTTCTCATGGGATTTTCCATGGGAGGAGATGATCTGGGCCATGACTGCCTTATCTAGTGTAACTATAGTGCAGCACATTTACAGCAGGAACAAAGCTTTTATAGGCCAGTTGATGTATAAAATCTAATGCTATGTATCTATTTGTTACATGAGAGACTGTTTCTCTAAGCCCTTTAGGAGGAGAGGAATTTTAGTGTGAACCTATCAGTAGCCAGTCTACTTCCTGGCATTTTAGTTAGTCCTCAGATCAGGTTCTCCAGCCTCTGCTTAGGATCTTAATAAGTCACCTGCACAGTCATGATCCTTTCTGTCACTGGGCAGACTTCTGCTTCAAGCAACAGAAGCAGAAATTTTGCTGTATCACGACAATTGTGTTAATCTCAAAATTAGCCTGGCATACTCATCCTTCCTCTCCTGGAGGGCTCTCAAATGTTTTTGAGTGGGTCTCAGACACCTCTTTGGTGCTACTACAGCAATTATTTACATGGAAAAGTAATAATTTGGAAAGTATTCATATATTTGTGTTTTTTAAATGTGATTTAACAAACTAGAGACAAGGAAAGCAGCACCATGTGAACTGCCAGCCCTCTGCGCACCACTATCAAGTGCTCTGTGGATCACAGGTAGTCCGCTGATCTCAGTTTGAGAATCACTGTTTTATTCTCTCTCTAACTGACACAATTATGGGAACAGTGGCTGGTGATATGGAACTTGTTGGGGGAAAAACCTGAGAGTCTCTGGATTAAGTTTAGAAGTGTGAGCAATAAGGCTGATGTCGTGGTGGGAGTCTGCTATAGACCACCAGACCAGGGGGATGAGGTGGACAAAGCTTTCTTCCGGCAACTAACAGAAGTTACTAGATCACAGGCCCTGGTTCTCGTGAGGGTCTTGAATCACCCCAGTATCTGCTGGGAGAACAGGGTGGCACGGAACATGAACTTGCAAGCGGAGGAGGTGGTAGAGGTGGAGGACCCGGTGGTGGATATTCTGTCAGTGGAAGCTCCATCAATTTATCCCTACCCCTTATTCGGACTATCCAATCCAGCACCAGAACAATCTGGCAAACATCTGCATCCATCCCACTGACTGCTAAGGGAGTGAAGCGCAAATACTTTGTCCCCTCAAAGGGGTACGATTATTTGTTCACCCACCTGCAGCTTTGTTCACTAGTGGTAGCATCGGTGAACAAGAACGAACGGCTTGGCCACCAGGCTCCAGCTCCTAAATCAAAGGACGCCAGGCGTCTTGATCTGTTTGGGCGCAAAGTTTATTCTGCGGGGGGTCTTCAGCTCAGGATCACTAGTCAGCAGGCGCTCCTGAGCCATTACAATTTTAACTCCTGGAACTCCATGCTGAAATTTAAGGAGTTAGTACCTCCTGAGTCCAGAGAGAAGTTTGGTTGATGAGGGCAAAATAGTGGCATGGACCTCGTTGCAGGCCTCGCTGGACGCTGCGGATTCTGTTGCGCGCACTTTGTCGGGGATAGCGATGAGGCATATCTCTTGGCTGCAAGCCTCCAGCCTGCCACCAGAGCATCAGCAAATACTGCAGGACCTCCCCTTTGATGGAGAGGGCCTGTTTTCGGACAAAACCGATTCCAGGCTACAAAGCCTTAAGGACTCAAGGGCGATAATGAAGTCCCTGGGCATGCACACACCGGCTACCCAGTGGAAACCCTTCAAACCCCTGTAGCCACAACAGCGCTCCTATCCTCCTCCTCGACTGAGGCAGGGTTTTTATAGGAGACAGGGGCGTAATGGCAGGAGGAAGCCCTCCAACCCCCTGTCTTTGCAAGGCCTGGGCCCATCCAAGCCTTCGTCGGGCTCAAAACAGACCTTTTGAAGGAACGCTCGAGGATGATGTCCCGGACCTCATTCAGGATCCTACCCCACCCTTCTTGAATCTATCCCACTTCCACTGTGCCTGGTCCTACATAACTATGGACCGCTGGGTCCTCCGCACAGTGGAGGCAGGATACTCTCTCCAATTTTATTCCTCCCCACCCTCCTTCCCTGTCCCTCTTCAGGGACCTTTCTCACGAGCAACTCCTTATTCAGGAGGTTCAGACGCTCCTCGCCATGGGGGCGATCAAGGAGGTTCCAAGGGAGCTAAGGGGCAGGGGGTTTTACTCCCGATATTTCCTAATCCCCCAAGGCAAAGGGAGGGCTTCGGCCCATTCTGGACCTGCGCGATCTCAACAAGTGCATGGTAAAGTTGAAATTCCGCATGGTCTCCTTGAGCACCATCATACCTTCCCTGGATCTTGGAGACTGGTACACCACCTTCGACATGAAGGATGAGTATTTCCACATAGCGATTCATTCGGCGCACAGACGCTTCCTCCGCTTTGTGGTCGACCGCGAGCATTATCAGTTCACGGCCCTTCCCTTCGGTCTCTCCACGGCTCCCCGAGTGTTTACCAAATGTGTGGCGGCCTTCCTTCATCGACGGTGGGTGCAGGTATACTCTTACCTCGACGACTGGCTTATCTGGGGACGCACCAAAGAACAGGTGCAGTCTGACCTCTGCTTGGTTAAGGACACATTTCATCGATTAGGCCTTCTTCTCAATGTGGCAAAGTCAACACTAGAACCGACCCAGAGAATAGAATTCATCGGGGCAGTTCTGGACTCTGTGCAAGCACAAGTCCTCCTGCCAGACGCTCGTTTCCAGGCTATAGTGGCCCTTGTCCAGAGCCTTTAGAGCTTCCCAACCTCGTCGGCAAGAAGTTGCTTGAGTCTTCTCAGCCACATGGCTTCCTGCACATACGTGACCAGGCATGCCAGACTTCGACTCCACCCGTTACAAGCCTGGCTGGCATCAGTCTATTGCCCAGGTCGAGACAGCCTGAACTTGGTGGTCACCATCCCGGAGTGGGTCCTGGCCTCCCTCCACTGGTGGCTAAATCCCCAGGTGGTTTGCGAAGGAGTCCCTTTTCACAGCCTGTAGCCCTCTTTGTTCCTGGTCACGGATGCGTCAGCCCTGAGATGGGGCGCCCACCTCGGGGACATTCAAACGCAGGGCCTATGGCTCCCGTCCCCGCTCTCCCTTCATATCAACGTGCAGGAGCTGATGGTGGTGCGGCTTGCCTGTCAAGCCTTCCAGGAGCGGTTGCAGGGTCATTGTGTGGCGGTCCTCACAGCCAACACCACGGCCATGTTCTACATCAATAAACAAGAGGGGCCCGTTCCTCCCTCCTCTGTCAGGAGGCCGTTCGACTGTGGGAATTCTGCATAGCCCACTCTACTCTTTACTACCCGGGGTCCAGAACACGCTGGCGGACCACCTGAGCAGGTCCTTCCGCTCCCATGAGTGGTCCCTTTGACCAGATGTCATCCACCCCATCTTCCGAAGGTGGGGATTTCCCCAAGTCGACCTGTTCGCCTCCTGCAGCAATCAGAAATGTCCGACTTTCTGCTCCCTCCAGGGCTGCTCCCCTGGCTCTCTCACAGACACCTTCCTGCTCCCCTGGACGAGTCGACTATTTTACACCTTTCCCCCATTTCCCCTGGTGCACAGGGTCTTGCTCAAAGTATGCAGGGACAGAGCGTGAGTGATTCTGGTAGCTCCCGCATCGCCCAGACAGCATTGGTACACCACGCTACTGGAACTCTCTGTGGATGCTCCAATCCCATTGCCTCTTCTTCCAGACCTGATTACTCAGGATCGCGGTCGCTTCTGCCATTCTGATGTATGCTCTGTCCACCTCACGGTGTGGATGCTCCATGGCTGAACCCTGCAGAAGTTCGCTGTTTGGAATCTGTGCAACAAGTACTGATGGGCAGCAGGAAGCCCTCCACTCGGGCCACATATATGGCTAAATGGAAGCGTTTTTCGTGCTGGTGCACTCAGCACAGAACACCTCTCCTGGAAAACAGATTTCCTTGTCGCTATCACGTTGGCACGGTGTGTCTCTGAGCTCAGAGCCCTTACCTCTGAACCGCCCTATACTATCTTTCATAAGGATAAAGTGCAGCTTCGGCCTCATCCAGCCTTTCTTCCAAAGGTTGTATCAGCCTTCCATATCAGCCAGGATTTATTTCTTCCGGTTTTTATCCAAAACCGCACTCCAGTCACCAGGAACAGCGGCTGCACTCCCTTGATGTCCGTAGGGCCCTTGCCTTCTACATTGAGCATACAAACCCATTCAGCAAGACGACCCAGCTCTTCGTCGCGGTGGCGGACCAGATGAAAGGCCTCCTGGTTTCCTCTCAACGGATCTCCTTGTGGATCACATCCTGTATCCGCGCTTGCTATGATCTGGCCGGGATATCGATCCCGTCCCTCAGTGCTCACTCCACAAGGGCCCAGGCCTCGTCGGCAGCTTTTTTGGCCCAGGTGCCGATCCAGGAGAACTGCAGGCCGCAACTTGGTCCACGGTACACACTTTTGCTTTGCACTATGCCATCGTCCGACAAACAAGAGACGACGCGGCGTTTGGTAGAGTGATCCTACAATCCACGTTACTTCACTCCGACCCCACCGCCTAGGTAAGGCTTGGGAGTCACCTAATTGGAATCGATATGAGCAAGCACTCAAAGAAGAAAAAACGGTTACTCACCTTTGTAACTGTTGTTCTTCGAGATGTGTTCCTCATATCTATTCCAAACCCATCCTCCTTCCCCTCTGTCGGAGTAGCCGGCAAGGAGGAACTGAGGGGGCACTGGGTCGGCTGAGGTATATATCGAGCGCCATGAAGGCGCCACTCCAGGGGCTCCATAGCCGACCCACCGGGTGTTGCTAAGGTAAAAATTCTCTGACAGCCATGCACGCAGTGCGCGCACACCTAATTGGAATGGATTTGAGCAACACATCTCGAAGAACAACAGTTACAAAGGTAAGTAACCGTTTTATCCTCTCTATGGCAGGGGATTCAGTGGGAAACTAGTGTCCAAAGGCAATAGGTAACTTGGAATTAGAACAGGTTTTAAACCTCTGTATTAGATAAAATTCCTGAAGTTGCATCTTCACGTTCATTTTCTGTGTAACTCGTACATGTTTGCTCTCCCTTACTATTTTATCTTTGAATCTGTGGTTTTTCTATTAAATAAACTTTTTGTTTATTTTTACCCCAAGCAGGTCTCTGGTGTGCAAACTATGTAGAGTGTGTGAGCCAAAGTAAGTTGGTATGTGGGGATCTGGTTTCTACCATCGGGGTGACAAACCATAGGGGGGAAATCATAGTGTCTGGTAGTTAAGAACTTGGGGAGATCAGATTTGGGAAGACTTGGGATTGGAAGAGCTGTTGGTGTCACCCAGCAAAGAGTAACTAGGCTGGTGGAAGCGAGGGTGAGACCTTGTGTTTTGTGGACAAGCTACTGGTATCTGGGGTCTGAACCAAAGCTGCACAGCATAAAGGCACCCAAGGTTACAGACGGTGACAGAACTCCTTTCTGGTCTAGGTGATCTCCAAAACATCACATCTCTAGCCATTTAATAGAACACTTGACACAGCTAGAGTAGGTTCTAAGCCTTAAATACCAGGAAAAAACTCTTTTGAGGAAAAGCCATGTTGACCTCAGAGAGACAAAGGTACCCCCCTGTACTACTAAAGCTATTGGCCAATCTAGCTAAGAAAGCTAGAATCCTCTGCTCCCAGAAAGGTCAAGAGAACTTCCAGGAATCCAGAAATGACCCCCATCTTGCTCCTCTCTATCCATATCCAGGGTTGAGGAAGGGAAGAGAGCATGCTTCCACTCATACTAATGTGCTAGGGCTCGATTCTGTAAAAAAACAAAAATTTAGAAAAGAGCTGTGGTTTCACCTTTTAAAAAAAAAAAAAAAGATGCACTACCACCCTTCTTTATCCTTCAAATAGCTCCTCCCTACAGCAGGCTGAGTTATGTTAGGACTTGTCTATAGGGAAAGTTGCAGAGAACACTCTTTCACAATGTAAGATAATTTAACCCCTCCACTTTAGCATCTGGGTTCCTATGCTCTACTGACTCACCATTGAAACTGCAATAGAATGTGATGAGGTGCCCACTAGTTAAGGGTGGTAGTGCATCTTTTCTTTTTTTGTTCTTTTGACCTTTCTGGGAGCAGAGGATTCTAGCTTATGAGGCAATGTTTGTGCCAATGTACATGAGCATTTATTGCAGTTGCATGTGCAAAAGGCTAGCTAGAAGCTAAGCAGTCATTGATGCATGCATCTGTTGCAGAAATTGCGTGTGGACTGGAAGCTCTCCATCGACTCTCCATTGAAGCTGAAGTGGAACACTATGAGATGCCCAGTAGATAATAAAGGTAAATATATCATTGATACTAGGCACTTCATGATGTTCCAATCATATTCTTCTTGGGTCAGGATAGAATGGTGGTTTCCTGTTTGCCATTAGCACTGCAGCATAGGGCAGCCAATCAGGCCCAAGACAGACTTGTTTACCCCCCCCCCACCCCCCCGGCCTTGGGGGGATAGCCATCTTACCCCATGCTCTGCTGGCAGCTGTATAGTTTTCATAGAACTTAGCACCATGGCAACTGTGATCCAGCAGTTGCCTTATTAGCAGTGGATATGGTCATACCATCCAAGCAAAACTTCTTCTCTATGGGACCCTGTGCATACATAAAAATCCCAGTGCCATCTGAAAGGGCTTTCTGCTGCACAGTTTCTGCCCTTGTTCATCACAAATGGGTAAGGCCTCTCACCCATGGAATTAGGAGGCAGTCCAGTGTTGTTACTGGAGGCTTCAGGGCTAAGCCCCACCCTTCAACTCAGACCACCAGAATTTCTACCTCTTGTGATGGCACAAGTTGGTAGTTCAATTCCTCTCAGCCCTTTTGTTTTATAACTTTAATTGTGAATTTGTTTTCATTCCGTAGTGACTTCAACTTCTAGCTCCTCTCTCACTCCACCAGTTCATCTGAAACCAATGTTAGAATCAGTGTGAGCCCTAGTGTAGACAAGGCTCCTTCTTAGCTAAACCTGTTGAAAAGAAGGCTTAACTAAGGCCCGGTCTGCACAGAGATTTTGTACAGTTATAACTACGGGTGTAATTTTTTTCTTACCAATGTAGTTACACTGGTATAACTCTAGTGTTTATGCAGTCATACCTGTATAAAGGTGTGGTATAAGCACCTTTATGTAACAGCATCTACACTAGATTAATTGTACTGCTTTAATTAATTATATATCAGTATAGTTAGAGTGGTACATTTTTTGTGCATAGACAGACCCTTACAGTGGTGAAATGTCACCAGTCTCATGAATGCTGGTGTTCTCACCAAACAGTGGTGGAAAGCTTTTGTAACTTTCCCCATTATAGATAATGGCCTCAGTTCTTTACCTAGAATTCACATTTTTGTACTAAGAGTTAGAAAAATATCAGCTAAAATAAATTTATCTGAGTATTAAAATAATGCAAGCTGATCATACTAACCACAGTTACTCAACATGCATTTTTGGTTCCTATGTACCAGTATGTTCAGTTCTAGGGTGTTACCTTTTAAAATTATGTTAGCTGTGTACTTTTAATTATATGTTCATTCATCCACAAACAATAGGGGTAGATGGGGAAGGAAGTGCAACAATTACAGGATGTTTTACACAAAAAGAGTAGTAACAATTTTGATTTTGAAATACATTCCTAAGTACATTCTCACCTTTATTTGATCTGCAATTGTAAGCACAGTCCTATAATTTTGTTGCATGAGATTATTATCAACAAAAAATTTTGAAGATGAGAAAATGCACTGCTTCCAAAGAATTAGTAGGTCTGCTGTGAGAGTTGACTATATTTACTGAAAGGGAGTTTATTTGCATGTTGACTATTGATTGTTACTTGTATTTGTCATTTTTCCCCAGCTCAAACCAAATTCAGGGGTAATGTGAGGTGTGGGGGTTGTATGTGTAGTGGTTTTACACCAACTCCTCTTCTCAATTTGCATAGTTACAGTTTTTAGTGCGTGGGTGCATTTCTGATTATCAGTTCTAAGAATATCAAAAGGCATATCTGCCTGTGCCAGTTCTGGTGGCTTTTAAAGACTTCTCTGGAATTGTTTAAGTATGTACCCTCTCATTAGCAGACAATGAAGGCATGAATATATTGTGTAGGAAAGTGTAGGTAATTGAGGGAATGGAGGAAGCAAAAGTATATGAAATAAACTGCCAAACATTATTGAATTCCAGTGATATGAAAGGCACACAATTACTGCTTTGTTTAAAAGTGATATAAAATAGGAAAAAATCTTATTAAATTAATCTACAAAAGTAAACAATTGATAAAACAAGTACAAAAGAAGACATTGAATACAATCCTTTTCCAAAGCAAGCATGCAATGATCAGTACACTGTTCAAACATTCAGCACATTCACAGAATAATTTTTTTTTAAATGCACAAATGAAATGGAGAAGAAGAAAGCTGTCATGTAAAAATAAATGGGTAGGAAATTCAGATGCCATGTAAAATCACATGAGAGGCAGAATGGACTATTGAGAATCATTATCCTAATAATAGGTACTTTGTTGATTGCAGGTATTCAGAATTGAAAGATGAGCCCTATTGGTGAGCTTTAATAGGATACATATTACATAGTGCCAGTGCTGGGTTTACAGTGGTGCCATGGAGCCGGGCCCATGCTCAGAAGGGGCCCCGGCCTTCCCTGCTTGCACTGTGCCCTGACACCCCGCCAGCCTGCTGGCTCCCCACCCCGCCCACCACTTGCTCTTCTCGGCCTGCCCACTGGCCGGCCAACGGCTCCTCTCCATCCCTTGGCTCCACCCGCCAGCTTCTCTCTGTCTCCTGGCTGGAGCCCAGTGCACCTCCGGCTCTGGGCAGTCTCTGCTTCCCACCACCTGTGGGGCCCCACCTGTCTCCCCAGAGCTGAGCCACTTGGGACTGGTGCAGAAGCCTGGCCAGTCTCAGCTAGTTGGGGGGGGAACAGTGTGGGGGGCTTGGCTGGGCCCCTCCAGACAAGTGGGTCCTGAGGGACCAGCCCTGGCTGCACCAACCTCAGCCCGGCAGACACAGTCTCCTCCCAGAGAGCCAGTGAGTGTGACCGGGATGCAGGGCGTGGGGGAGTGGGTCTCTGGGGGTGGGGGGGATGCTGGCTGTGAGGGGATGGGGAAAATCTGTGTGTGTTGGGGCACTAGGGAGTGGGGGTTCTGTGTGGGGTGCTTGGCAGTTGTGGTGGGGCTGTGAGCAGGGGGTGCTGGGCAGGGGTGGTGGTGTGGGGGAGGCGCTGGGCATAGCAGGTCCGAGGGGGCTCTAGCTATAGGGAATTGGGGGGGGGTGTTCCGGTGTTGGGCAGGGGGGGTAGCCTGGCATGGCCCACTCCCGAGGGAAAGGGGCATGCTGGCAGCACAGGGCCGGGCGGGCCATTGTGCATCTGGCAACTGCCAGTTTATAAATAGTGCCCTCGCAGTGGGCGGAGCAGGGCTGCCCCTACCATGTCCCTGGCCGGCCCCTCGCTCCGGGGACCAACCCCCTGATGCCATGCTCCATTGCCCACATGGGGGCTGTGGCAGGGTGCTGGTGGAGAAACTCTTAATCAGCTCCTGCCACTCCAGCCCCAATCAAGGGGAATGGATTGGGGCTGAGTGAATAGCCCTGTGCCTGCCTGGTAACGGGCACCTGCCAGCCTCATTAGCCCAGAGCTATAAAGGCTGAGGGGAAGCCAGAGAAGGGGAAGGGGAAGTGGAGCGGAGCCCGAGCCCCAGCCCCCTAGTCTGTTTCTGGCCAGGCCTGTTGTAGGCAAAGTAGCTGTGAAGCCTGTATATAGTTGGGAACTGCTGGTGGGAAACCTTTTGAGAATAAAGGGCTCAGGTGTTGCACCAGACTGAAGTGTCCCTGACTCATTGAAGAGGGAGGCCCAGGGGCTGAATGTCCAAGGGCATAGCATGAACCCTATTACAGGGGCCCACAAATAAGTTTGGCGCCAGGCCCACAATAGGTTAATCTGGCCCTGTACAGTGCATTTCTGTTCCCTAACACAGCACTTAGAATCAGGGTTCCTGTGCAAATATTCACATTTTTAAATGTTAGATTCACTGTCCATGGATATTTTTTAGCATTTGCTGTTTCCATGAACACTCCTGATAAATGAATTTGCTGTAATATTCATGGAACATAAATGCTAAACAGGCATAAAAAATACTGGAGTGAATTAATCTGAAACAAATGCAAAAGCATTTTTGCATAATTTTCTCTGCTTCATTTTATTTTATTGACAAATTAACACATTCCCATGTCTAGCATTATGTTCAATTTTTCCTCATTTCTAGTGTTGCACTGCAAATTTTCCCTAAATACTCAGTTTTTAAATTAAAAAATAAAACTCTACAAACCACAGAACGGGCTGTTAACTACTGACCAATCAATTTTTTTATTTTATTAAAGGTTTAAAAACAGTTTGTTCTTTCCATCAATTTTCTAGTTCCTCCCATCTTCTCCTCTCAAACTCCTTATTTTTCTTATGTGGATGTTTGCCACCTCATCCTCTTCCCTCCTTGCAGTCTCTTTTCCCCTGAATTACAACAGCTTGTTTGTTGACATTGTGAGCATAAAACTGGCAGAGCTGGTCTGTGATCCTTCTACTAGGAACAATATAAACAACTCCCATCTATGCAATGACGAATAAACTTAAAGTGCAGAAAACAGCTGTTTTGTTTGAGTTACCTAATAACAAGGGAAAACAAGAGAACACAGCTATCTCCAATATACTGGGCATCAGCTCTAAAATCCTTTGGATGCCTTCCACCCAGCTCCATTGCCATTAGGAAAGTACTTAAACTTTAAACCCCATTTACTCAACAAGTGCCTAATTACTGTTGAACTCCTCTGGGTTGAACCTCTTATATGAGGTTTTCCAAACATGCTCGTGTCATAACTATAAAGGGAAGGGTAACAGCTCTCCTGTGTACAGTACTATAAAATCCCTCCTGGCCAGAGATTCCAAAATCCTTTTACCTGTAAAGGGTTAAGAAGCTCGGGTAACCTGGCTGACACCTGACCCAAAGGACCAATAAGGGGACAAGATACTTTCAAATCTTGGGGGGTGGGGGGAAGGCTTTTGTTTGTGCTCTTTGTTTAGGGGTTGTTTGCTCTTGGGACTGAGAGGGACCAGACATCAATCCAGGTTCTCCACATCTTTCTAAACAAGTCTCTCATATTTCAAACTTGTAAGTAACAGCCAGGCCAGGCAGGAGAAGGCGATGGAGGGGGGCCATTAGGAGCAGTTAACGTCAGTCCTCGCCCGGTCCTGAGCACTCAATCCCAATCAATTCCTCAACAATCTGCAACAGTGGCGAGCTGCCTCCATGAGCCTGCTGCTCCTCAGCCCCCTCTTCCCCCCCCCCCCCGCTGTGCTGGGGAGCTATGCCTGCCACCGGCCCTTCCCCTGCGCCAGCAGAGCCCACCCCTGCCTGGGCGGCGTGTGCCAAGTGGGGCTCGGCTTAGCGAGCTGGGCAGCTGCCGGCGGGCAGGAGCCTCCTCATCATCATCATTGCCGGGAAGCCAAGCAACCAGCCGCTGCCGACGCCGCCTGCAGCCCCGGAGCAAGCAAGCGAGCCGGGCTGGGGATGTGGGAGGGCGGTGCGGAGCTGAGAGCCAGTCGGTGGCCACATGCAAAACCCAGCTCCGGAGCCCAGTGCTGGCTGCACGGACGTTCTTTTGTTGGCGCTTTTTTGTCGTGTGTTATTTTGTCGCTCCACCCTTTAAAAAATTAAAAAGGCACCACTTTTAGAGAATGTGCTCAGTGGGAGCAGCCGCTCCCCCTGCTCCCCCCCCAGCTACGCTACTGCATCCCTGCCCATCCTGGCTAATAGACACTACTTCTGTACTAGGTTGTTTACAATGGACTTTTCTTTAAAATATGACAACTGTTTTGTTTGGGTCAGGACCCCTTCTCCAAGAGTCCAACAAATGCTTCCTTCGTTGCTTCAGGCTCAGTGAACATGATGGGCAGTGTGTGTGTATGTATGGGAGAGCCTTGGGGTGTTTGTCCCTCCTTTTTATAGTTTTAGTCCCCCTCTTGAATAATATTTCCAGCTAGGTACTAGGTGGAAAAAGTCTATGTGGAAGGATGTTCCCTGGTGTTTTTTTCTCATCTGTTTGAGTTTCCTTTTTTCCCTTCCTGCTTGATGACTCTGTTTACTGCTTAAATGTAAATTAAGCAGAGCACATATTCCTTTGTTTAAAACAGACCTGTTTTTCAACCTCAGTTTGGAACATGTGGTAATAACACCTGTGACAGACCCAAACCTCCCAATTGACCTGCACTGTGGGTTATTCCAGAGGGGAAGGTCTCTGGGCTGTTCCCCAACTCACATGGTGAATCTCTGAGGCAAGAAAAATCCGCCAATAAGCGCAGGTCCCACCAAGGTAGAGGAGGAACTTTGTCACACTGGTGTCAGAAGTGGGATCTTGGTGTGCACAGCGCGGCGGAAGAAGGAGGGTGATTTTAAAAAACAACAACAACAAAAAACAAACAAACAAAAAAAGGGAGAAGGTTTATTTTTTTTCACCACAATGGATGACGTAGTGCGGGCACTAATACAAGCTACAGCGGCCCAGCAGGAGGCTACCCGTGTCCAGGCAGCCGCCCAATAGGAGGCAGTGTGGCTGCAGCAAGAGACTAATCGCCTGCTGATGGACCAGGCTGCTCAAGACCAAGCTATGTTGCAGGAACTGGTAAACCAGGTAAAGTCCCTTACAGAGCTGAATCGCGGCCATGATGGGACGTGGCTCATATGGGACAGCCATTGGCTGCAGAAAATGACACGGGAGGATGATGTAGAGGCATACCTTCTGGCCTTTGAGAGGACAGCCCTACAAGAGGCCTGGCCTCGAGATCAGTGGTCTGGCATCCTTGCCCCATTCCTGTGTGGGGAGGCCCAGAAGGCCTACCATGATCTGCCTGAAGAGGCTGCGGCAGACTACCCCCAGCTGAAAGCAGAGATCCTGGCCAGATCTGGGGTAACGACAGCAGTGCGGGCCCAGCAGTATCACGGTTGGAGGTACCAGGAAGACAAAACCCCGCAGTCCCAATTGTATGACCTCATCCATCTCGCACGAAAGTGGTTGCAAACAGAGTCCCGGAGTCCGGAAGAGATACTAGCGGTTCTGGTCATCGACCGATACATGAGGGGACTACCACCAGACCTTCGTGCCTGGGTAAGCCAGAACAAACCCTCCACCTATGATGAGGTCGTCGCCCTGGTAGAGAGGCGAAGGACAGCGAAGGAGCTGACCCGACCAGTTAAGGAAGAGGCACCCCAGGTTAAACTAGCAGCACCAAGCCCTAAAGTTCGGGTGACTGGGCCACCAGGAGGGCCCAGGTGGAAAAAGAGAGAGGCTGAAGG
>NW_020664419.1:72306902-72367269 GCF_002925995.2 Terrapene triunguis
ACTGGGCCACCAGGAGGGCCCAGGTGGAAAAAGAGAGAGGCTGAAGGCCCATCAGAGGCCACAAAGAGTCGGAGCACTGAGGGAGAAGAGGATCGTGATGTTAGACTGCCCAAACCAAGAGACCGGGGAACGCCTAGGGCTCCATACAGATGTTATGCCTGTGGGGAGTGGGGACACATAGCTGCACAGTGTCCCAATGCTGAGGAGCCTATGCAGTGTAACTTGGGGAACTGGGCAGATCCATGCTCCCTAATCCACCTTGTGGGGGGGTCTCACTAACCCCACATATGTATACCAGACCAGTGAAACTAAATGGGGTAGGGACCACGGCCCTGGATGATTCGGGGAGTGCTATCACGCTTATCTCAGGGAAGCTCGTGAAGCGTAGTCAGCTGCTGCAGGCTAAATGTGTGGGGATAACATGTGTCCATGGGACAGTTAGTTACTACCCCACCATCCCAGTAAAAATCGAGATCCAAGGGAACACTACTGAGGTAGCAGCAGGTGTAGTCCCTAAACTTCCATACCCGGTGCTCATAGGGAGGGACTTCCCAGGGTTTGGAAACTTACTCCCAGTAGGGGGATTGGAGAAAGATGGGGACCCTAAAATTGGTGAGGCATCCACAGCAGACTGTCAACCCCCAATCTTCTCTGAAATATCCCCAGATTTGTTCTCTACTCCCAGACAGGGTAGAAAGACAAAAAGGGAAAGAAGGGCAGCTAAGGCCTTGGGAACCCGAATACTGACCCAAAGCCAGAGGGTCGCTCTTGTAGGTAGGCGGACCCGCGCAGCTGAAAAGGAGGCCACGCAGGAGGGAGAAGCACCTGAGTCTGACCCCCAACCTAATGCTTCTGAACCAGTAGAGGCAACAGAGACTGGGCCCCTAGATCTTGGGCAGATTAGCCCCAGGAGAGGAAATTTTGGACGGGACCAGGCAGAAGACCCAAGGTATGACAACATTAGGAAGGAGGTGACTGAAATAGATGGGGTCCCCGTGGAAGGGAAAACCCAGGGACCAAGACCCTACTTCATAATGAAGAAGGATCTCTTATACCGGGTTGCACCAGTACAGGGGCAGAAGGTACAGCAGATCCTAGTACCTCAAAAACACCAGAACGCTGTAGTAAGTCTTGCTCATAGTCATCTTTTTGGGGGGCATTTGGGGGTAGAGAAGACCCTGGCACGAGTTCTACGACGGTTCTTCTGGCCCGGAGTACATGAAGAAGTGCAGAGGTACTGTGCCTCCTGCCCGGAGTGTCAGCTGCACAGTCCCCGTCCCCACTTGAGGGCACCTTTAGTACCCCTTCCCATCATAGAGGTCCCCTTCGAGCGAATAGCCATGGACCTAGTGGGACCCCTGGAGAAGACGGCTTGGGGCCACCAATATATACTTCTTGTTTTGGACTATGCTACTCTCTACCCAGAAGCTGTCCCCCTGTGGAACACGGCCACTAAAACTATAGCCAAAGAGCTGGTGGGGATCTTTGCCCGAATGGGGCTACCGAAGGAGATATTAACCGACCAAGGAACCCCATTTATGTCGAAGCTAATGAAGGACCTCTGTACGCTGCTCCATATACATACCCTGAGAACTTCGGTCTACCATCCGCAGACTGATGGGTTGGTAGAAAGGTTTAACCGAACTCTCAAGGCTATGATAAGGAAGGTGGTAAGTCGGGACGGGAAGGATTGGGACACCCTACTACCCTACCTTATGTTCGCTATCCGGGAGGTACCTCAGGCCTCAACTGGGTTTTCTCCCTTCGCGTTATTATACGGGTGTCACCCCCGTGGCATACTAGATATCGCCAAAGAGATCTGGGAAGAGGAACCCAATGAGGGGAGAAATATAATAGAGCATGTAATGCAGATGCGAGACCGGATAGCCCGGGTTACCCCTATTGTACGGGAACATTTGGAGAAGGCACAGGAGGCCCAGCAAACCCATTACAATTGCCAGGCAAAAATGCGACAGTTCCAACCAGGGGATCGGGTTATAGTGTTGGTACCCACGGCAGAAAGCAAGCTTCTGGCCCAATGGCAGGGGCCCTACGAGGTGGTTGAACCCATGGGGGAAGTAACCTACAAGGTGCGGCAGCCAGGATGCAGAAAACAAGAACAGATTTATCACGTTAACCTTCTGAAACTCTGGCATGCACAAGAGGCATGCACAACAGTCCAGAAAGACCTAACCCAGGAAAACAAGCCTTCCAAACAGGTGAGAGCGTCTCCCGATTTAACACCAGAATGAGGTGTCTGAGATGATCTTCCAGAACCAAGATGTGTTCTCGACAAAACCGGGTCGAACGACCGAGACATATCACCACATCGTCACGAACCCTGGGGCCAGAGTAACAATGAGGCCCTATCGGGTGCCAGCGGCAAAAAGGGAGGAAATAAAAGCAGAAGTAAACAAAATGCTGGAGTTGGGGATCATCGAAGAATCCCACAGTCAGTGGTCCAGCCCAGTCGTGCTGGTGCCCAAACCTGATGGCACCACAAGATTTTGCAACGACTTCCGGCAACTAAACGAAGTATCCCAGTTCGACGCGTACCCCATACCTTGCATAGATGAGCTAGTGGACCGTCTGGGTAATGCCCGGTACTTGACTACCCTAGACTTGACAAAGGGGTACTGGCAGATTCCCCTTGCAGAAGACGCAAAGGAAAAGACTGCGTTCTCTACACCAGAGGGTCTCTTTCAATATACTGTCCTCCCTTTTGGACTACATGGGGGCCCAGCTACCTTCCAGTGCCTCATGGACAAGCTATTACGCCCGCATAACAGGTATGCTGCTGCCTACTTGGACGATGTGGTCATTCATACCCCAGACTGGGAAACCCACCTGGAGAAGGTGGAGGCAGTCCTCGATACCTTCAGGCGAGCTGGCCTTACAGCAAACCCTGCCAAGTGCACTGTAGGGTTTACGGAGGCCAAATACCTTGGCTACATTGTGGGAAAAGGTTTGGTAAAACCCCAAGTGAACAAGTTAGAGGCCATCCACAATTGGCCCCGACCAAGTCGCAAGAAACAAGTCCGGGCGTTCCTAGGTGTGGTGGGGTATTACCGACGATTTATCCCCCACTTTGCCACAAGGGCAAGCCCCCTGACAGACCTAGTGAAAGCCCGTGGACCTGATCTGGTGAGATGGTCTGACGCAGCAGAGGAAGCATTCACAGACCTACGGACTGCCCTCTGCAGTAACCCCGTACTGATAGCCCCTGATTTCACCAAGGAGTTTATCCTGCAGACGGATGCATCGGAAGTAGGGTTGGGGGCCGTTCTATCACAGATGGTCGGGGAGGAGGAACACCCAATTCTATACCTCAGTCGGAAACTCCTTCCAAGGGAACAAAAATATGCAATGGTGGAGAGAGAATGCCTCGCTGTAAAATGGGCCATGGAAACATTGCGCTACTACCTGCTCGGGCGCAGATTTGTCCTCGTGACTGACCATGCCCCTCTTCAATGGGTGCAGCGGAACAAGGAGAAGAACACAAGGGTGACCAGATGGTTCTTATCCCTCCAACCTTTCCAGTTCCGTTTGCAACACAGAGCAGGGAGCCGTCATGGCAACGCCGATGGCTTGTCACGTGTGCACTGTCTGGCGTCCCAAGCTGCCCAACTCCTTGGCGTTGAGCAGGGGGGAGGGATATGTGACAGACCCAGACCAGTGGGGTACAGGAGTCTGGTAGAGGGCAAATATACTGGTCACTGGATGAGTAGTTTTCTGTTCCCTGAGTGACCAGAGCAGGGGCTGCACTAGAGTAATCAGGAACCTGCTAGAACCAGTTAAGGCAGGCAGGTTAATTAGGACACCTGGAGCCAATTAAGAAGAAGCTGCTAGAATCAATTAAGGCAGGCTAATCAGGGCACCTGGGTTTTAAAAGGAGCTCACTTCAGTTTGTGGTGCGAGTGTGAGGGGCTGGGAGCAAGAGGCGCAAGGAGCTGAGAGGGAGAGGGTGTGCTGCTGGAGGACTGAGGAGCACATGCGTTATCAGACACCAGGAGGAAGGTCCTGTGGTGAGAATAAGGAAGGTGTTTGGAAGAGGCCATGGGGAAGTAGCCCAGGGAGTTGTAGCTGTCATGCAGCTGTTACAGGAGGCACTATAGACAGCTGCAGTCCACAGGGCCCTGGGCTGGAACCCGGAGTAGAGGGCGGGCCCGGGTTCCCCCCAAACCTCCCAATTGACCTGGACTGTGGGTTCTTCCAGAGGGGAAGGTCTCTGGGCTGTTCCCCAACCCACATGGTGAATCTCTGAGGCAAGAAAAATCCGCCAATAAGCGCAGGACCCACCAAGATAGAGAGGGAACTTTGTCACACACCATACAGTGGAATCTTATAACTTCACATACAATGTTGCCACACACATTTTATCAGGATGATCCTGATCAGCAAATGATGAGTTTTCAAATGATACCTTACAAGCCATACTTTGTACAAAGATTATTAAAATAATGTGTAGCATATGAATACAGGGTAAATTCTGTCACAATAGCACCCAGCAGAACGGTGCCCAAAACCTGACTGAGGCCTCTGGGTACTATTGTAATATACATAGCATAAGTATCTTGATAATATGCAGAAATGCAGACAATAGTTTTCCCTTCTTGCCTATAGTTTTGCTCATAAGCAGCAGTTGCATTAAGTTTGCAGGATATTTGGAAATACATACTAATTGTTTCTTTCTAAACATTGGCAGCTATTAAAACTCATATGCAAAAATCTTCATTTGAAGACAGTTAGGATAATTATGCATATAACATACCTGATGCAAATTAACAAAAGCAAGGAAATGAAAAGTTAAGCCACCTAACAGTATATATGCTTTACTTTTCCATTCACAAGCATACACCTTCCAGTTACCACTACTATATAACATAGACCATGGACTGCAACCTTAGCACTGCCCTCTTTCCCCCTGAGCGCTGCTGGGGCTTTGGGCACAAGTGCAGCAACCCGTCGGCACCCAGCCTGCACCTACTGCTCTGCGCCTGGCCCCTGTGGGCCCTGCAGCCCAGGTAGTCTGTGGCTCCTGCCTTGCTGCCACTGCTGCTTCAACCCCACTGTATCTGGGCTTTGGAGGTGCTGAGGAAGATAGAAAGGAGCATAAATTCTGGAAAGTCAAGTATAAAAATATAATTAGACAGGCCAAAAAAGAATTTGAAGAGCAACTCGCAAAGGACACATAACTAACAGTAATTTTTTAAAGTACATCAGATGCATTCCACCTGCCAAACAATCAGTGGGGTCACTGGATGGTCACAGTACTAAAGGAATACTCAAGGAACACAAGGCTATTGTGGAGAAGCTAATTAATTATTTGCCTCAGTCTTTGCTGCAGAGTGTGTGAGGGAGATTCCCACACCTGAGACATTCTTTGTAGGAGACAAGTCTGCGGAACTGTTCCAGATTGAGGTGTCAGTAGAGGAAGTTTTGGAACAAACTGATCAATTAAACAGTCATAAGTCACCAGGACTAGATGGTATTCACCCAAGTGTTCTGAATGAACTCAAATATGAAATCTCAGAACTACTAACTGTGGTATGTAACCTATCACTTAAATTAGCTTCTGTATCAGATGACTGGCAAATAGCTAACGTAAAGCCAAAGTTCTTCCAGTGATTGCTCATGTGCATTCCACAATAGGTGTGCGTGCTCGCCACATGCACTGGTGCCGGAAGTTTTTCCCTTAGCAGTACCCGTAGGGGAGCGCCCCAGCGACCCCTGGAGTGGCGCCACCATGGCGCGGTATAAGGGGCGCTGCACGCTCCCCGCACCCTCAGTTCCTTCTTGCCACCAGTGAAGGTGCTTCAGAACTGCTCTGCTCCAGCTCTGCTGTAGCTTTCCCTCTTTGGACACTGTTAGTTTGTAGTTAAAAAAACAAAAACAAAAAAAAGCACTTTTAGTTAAGTGCATGCTCTATGCCCCAGGCTTTAAGTCGTGCAACACTTGCAAACGGTCTGTGCCTGCGAGTGATGGGCACGCGGACTGTTTACGCTGTCTGGGGGAAACCCATCTTAGCGACTGCTGCAAGATTTGCAGATCCTTCAAACCTCACACCAAGAAGGAGCAGGACATTCGGCTCCGAGCCATTTTGATGGAGTCGGCCCTGACCCCAACACTGCTGCACCGCTCTGAGTCAGCACCAAGGACCGCGGCATCGGTGTGCAGCGACCCAACAGTGCCCTCCACCAGTTGGCACCGCTTCCTGTCCACGGGACACTCTAAAATGGCGAAGACGACCTCTTCTTTGCCAAGGCACCAGAGCAAGACTGGAGGAGAGACTAGACCTGTGATGGGCAGCTCTCGGTCCCCATCAGCCTCCGCGGCCTCTGACTCAAGTTGAGCGGAGTAGCCCAGCCCACTGCGAGCCGACCTCCCCGGACGCCAGTGGCCACATTCAGGTGCCCTCCATGCTGGAGGCCCTGCAGGCAGCTCGAGACGTCTTGTCTCTCCTGGTACCAATAGCACCACCATTGTCGGCTCCCTGGTCCAGAGGCAAGCCACCGCTCGGACCCCCAC
Organism: Terrapene triunguis; assembly: GCF_002925995.2. NCBI lineage: Eukaryota > Metazoa > Chordata > Testudines > Emydidae > Terrapene > Terrapene triunguis. The sequence goes on from NW_020664419.1 coordinate 72,313,431, forward strand.
AGTCGCCGCCTGGATGGTACCGCTCACGGTTGAAGGAAGGTTCCCAACGCCGTTTCCCGCTCAGTGACTGCAGTCCGCGCTGTTCCCCGTCAACCCCAACCAGGTTGTCTGGCTGAGTACCGACCGGCAGGGGTTCCAGGCACCGCTACGCTTTGAGGGAATGTAGACCTTGAGAAGAGAGAGTGCCCCACCGAGACTAGCACAGACGGAACAGGAGGTCGTTATCTCCGAGAAGCTACCATAGCCCCTCACGGTATGGACATCGATGCTGTTTCCGCTCTTCGTCTCGCTCGAGGTCCCTGCTGCAGCACCAACCCTGCAGTCCCAGGTTCGATCGCCAGCACCCTGCCGTCGCGGATCTGCCCATTGGAGCCATTCGTGGAGCAGCCACTACAGAAGGTACTCCCGCTCCTCCACGCCGGGATCACAGTCTCGCGTTCGGCACCACTCCCGATGTCACCACTCATCCCAGTCCCGGGATAGCGGTTGATCATATGCCAGCCCAGCCTCCCTTCGGAATCATCAGTCGATGGGCCAGGCTAGTCAGGCTGGACAGCCCGCTCCGCCAGTGCCACATCAGGTGCAGTGGCACCAGGCTCCCTGGCCAGCGCCATGGTACCAATGGGCCCCCACGCAGCCTCCGGTGGTGGCTTGCTTGGTGGCCGAAGCCTTGGAAAGACCATTGGCCTCCCTCTCTCAGCCTCCTAGAAAAGAGTCAGTGGAGCGCTCATTCCCAGTCCTGCACTCAGAAGGGCAAACAGGCAGGGAAGCACCAGTTTTGATGGGACACCCGGGGGCGACTTACCAGTTCAGACCTGGGATCCACCCGAAATAAAACTTCCCTTCTCCAACCGGTTGTGTGCTTTCCTTCCAGAGTGGTCACGGCTGACCTCGAACTGATGGGTCCTCAACACCGTCTCCTGAGGCTATGCTCTCCAGTTTATTTCTACCCCACCCACCCTCCCTCCATCCCCGTCCCTCTTCAGGGACCCCTCTCACGAGAGCCTACTCGAGCAGTGGAGGTGGTGCCAGAGGAGTTCAGATGCAAGGGGTACTAATACCTTCCGCTATTTCCTTATCACTGCAAGGCCTGAACCAGTACATGGTAAAGCTCAAGTTTTTCATGGTCTCTCTGTCCTCCATCATCCCCTCCCTGGATCCCGGGGACTGGTACACCGCCCTCGATCTACAGGACACGTACTTCCACATTCAGATATTCGAGGGACATAGGCGTTTCCTCCACTTCACGGTTGGGCAGGAGCACTACTAGCTCACTGTCCTCCTGTTTAGCCTATCCACGGCTCCCAGGGTCTTCACAAAGTGTATGTCTGTGGTAGCGGTCTACCTCAGATGTCAGGGTGTCCAGATTTTCCCCTACCTCGATGACTGGCTAGTCAAGGGGAGCTCCAGGTCACAAGTACAGGATCACGTAACACTCCTCCTGTCCACATGCACCACACTGGGGCTGTTGGTAAACGACACCAAGTCCACGTTAGTCCCAGTGCAGTGCATAGAGTTCACTGGGGGCAATTCTGGATGCAAAGTCGGACAGAGCCTCTCTCCCATCGAGCAGATTTTAAACCCTAAGGGAGCTCATCAGCACAGTCACGAGGTTCCCCGTGACGACAGCCAGAGCGTGCTTCCAACTCCTGGGTCATATGTCAGCGTGCACGTACGTGGTTCGTCACACCAGACTCAGGATGTGGCCCCTCCAGCTCTGGTTGGCCTTGGTATTCTCCCAGTCCAGAGACAGGATGGACAAAGTCCTCACTGTGCCTGAACCTGTGATAGCCTCTCTATGCTGGTGGTCCTCTCTGGGGAACATGCACCAAGGGGTCCTGTTCAGGGGCTAACCCCCGACTGTGGAATTAGTGTCCGATGCATCGGCCCTGGGGTGCAGAGCCCATGTGGGAAACCTCCAGACCCGAGATCTGTGGTCTGTGCAGCACCTTGCCCTGCATATAAATGTCAAGGAGCTCAGGGTGGTCCGGTTGGCATGTGTGGCCTTCCGCTCGCGCCTGGAGGGCAGAGTGGTCAGGGTTCTTACGGACAACAAGGCCCCGATGTTCTACATCAACAGGCAAGGCGGGGCCTGTTTCTCAGCCCTTTGCCAGGAAGCCCTCAGGGTGTGGGACTTCTGCATAGCTCACGATATTTACCTGGAAGCCCACCATTTACTGGATGTCTGGAACTCTCAGGCAGATCGGTTGAGCTGGGACTTCTCTTGAGATCATACTTTCTTCCATATTGCCTTTGAAACAGATATTAGACAAATATTGTCTATACCAGTGGTTCTCAAACTAGGGCCGTCGCTTGTTAAGGGAAAGCCCCTGGTGGGCTGGACCGGTTTGTTTACCTGCCGCGTCCGCAGGTTCGGCCAATCGCAGCTCCCAGTGGCCGCAGTTCGCCGCTCCAGGCCAATGGGAGCTGCAGGAAGCGGCGCGAGCCGAGGGACGTACTGGCCGCTGCTTCCCGCAGCCATGGCCCTGGAAAAATAATATTATACTTAATAAAAGTTGAGCAGCGTGCCTGTATCTTTTTACATAATCTATGTCTTCCACAAAAGAAAGTTTCTATAATAATAGGACAAAAGAGTAATAGGTAACAAATGTTGCCATAAACCAATTGGGAGTCATTTTCTCTCCTGAAACATCATTAGAGCAAAGCTCATGCCAAACATCAGTGAGTTAGTCCAGGACTCCAGGAAAATATATAGTCATTAAATCATTTCCAGTGTAATTACCTTTTTGAAGATACATCATGTTAGTATTTAAATGACATTTTAGTGTGCGTCTTAAGGGAAAACTTTTGGTCCCTGCATAGTCTTCTATATTCCTTTTGCTTAGCATTTTTAACTAATATCTTCCCAGGTCTTTAGTGTACTTATTTATCCTCCAAGATAGTGATCATAACTACCATGTAGCTCATTGTCAATGTTTTTGAGTAGTTCTGGAATGAAACTTTGTTCTAGTAATCAAGAATCTCAGAAGTTTAACTATACTCTTCTTCACAAGGACAGAATGGCAATTCAATTTATTGCTTTTGAATTTTGACAGATATGGTATCTTATTCATGATTTGCAGTATTGCCAGCTCTAGTGATTTTTTTTTCTTGACAGGCAAATTTCTAGTCTCCCAGTGTTGCATGAATTCTTAGTAGAGAAATCCAATCTAAAGCATCAAATATAGTAGACAACTGTGGACATATTTAGGACATGTTTTAAAGACATGACTCCAGGGGAAGTGATATTTTGAGCATCATCTGGAAAGAGAAAAAGAATGAAATCTAGAGAAACCTTATGCAGAACAATAGAGAAAGAAGCCAGATCCATCAACATGACACTCTGAAGCCTGAACAGAGAAGCACAAGATTGAAATAAATGGCGAAAACTGGTGGATGCCCTATGCACTTGAGGGTGTGGAAGGATAAAGAAAAGAATGATGCAAGCAGCTCTGGAATCTAGGCCTGTCCTATCCTGAATTGCAGTTCCACCTAGTGGAAACCCCCCTCTGGTTGTTTCCCCCACTTCCTCCTGAGGAAGAGGACCTAATTAGAGCTGCTGCAGAAAGCAGGCAGAGCATCCCCTTCCCCTTAGCAGTCAACACCTTTCTCACAGGAGAGGTGAGGGAAGGAGGGAATGGAAAGACCCTAGCGACTCAGGGCGGTTCTTCCATCCACCCCTTCTGTGAGCAATAGGATGGTTCCTCTACTCTTCTCCTCCCCTCCCTGCAACACCAGACCTGGAAAGGGGTCTGTATGAGGGAACAGCCACTAGACCTGCTCATCCTCACCCTGGAAGGCAGAAAAGAGAACCTACTGAAGCACCTAAGGCTTGAGAAAGGGGGATTAAAGAGCCCCAGGAACTGCTGAAGTGAAGCTGGGGGGACAGAACTGATGTGGTGGGTCTGCGGAAGTGGGGCAGAATGGATGGGAGGGATGGGCAGATGATGGGGAGTTTGGGGGGCAGAATTTATTAGTGAGAAGAATTAATTGCTGAAAAGGAGGACAGGCAGATATGGGGGTGAGAGCTCCTGCAATGGAGGTCAAAATCGCCTTACTCAGTAAATTTGGGAGCATTGACAATACTAATTTTGTCATACAAATACTGGTGTTAAACAGGGGGAGTTCAAAAATCAAAAGACTGACCAATAATACAGTATTTTAAAAAGACTCTCATGATTTTGAGGCCAGCCACATGAATTTTGAACCTTTGAGGATACAGGATACAAAACAAAACCGACACAAGTGATCACTCATGGGATCAGCAAAAATAATTTGCTTAATGGAGGTAGTCTTCTAATCAAAGTGGAGCACTATCTTTGAGGGTACTTTGAGGCAGTCTCAAGCCTGTTAAGAATCATTTTATGTAAGTTTCACTGTATTTAAACTTTTGCAACAATATCACTTGTCAGGCTAGTACTTCAAGTCAGTGTGTCATCATACAGCGTAATCAAAATTAATTCACTACATAAATAACCATGCACCAATTTATATAAGAGCTGATTCAGCAATGCACTCTGAGCAAATGCCTAATTTTAGGGATGGAAGTTGTCCTACTGAAGCCAATCGGATTACTCATTTGCTTAAGTATCTTGCCTAATCAACACTAAATTTTAAGGGTTTGATCCCCAGCTGCGCTGAGCTTAAGTAAGGAGCAAAGTGACTGTAAACCACCTTTTCATTTTCCCTCATCCTGGGACTGGCCTGAGGCTGAGCTAATCCCCAGAGTTGTCAGGCTGTCTGGAATAGCTCATGAACATGAGTGTCAACCTCAAGGCAGACTGTCGAGGAACAGGGCACAAACCCCAAACTGGTTGTACATTCTATAATTTGATTTCACCAACCAGGTAACAAGTGTGCGCTCCTAAAGCACTATAACAACCTTAACATGGAGTCACAGACAATCCCCTTGGGTACTCCGGTCCATCTTGCCACCCAGGCAAGCCTGCCTTCATCACAGATGGTCCTTTACACCAAAAATCACAATAATATTCAGGTTACTTCCGGTCCGAAAGGACCAGTCACTTACCCCAGGTCAATTGTACCTCAGATCTCAAACCAAAGACAATGCTTGTAGCCAATCCTATAATAAACTAACTAAAGATTTATTAACTTAGAGAAAGAAATGAGAGTTATTTACCAGGATAAAGTAGGTAAACATACACACAAATGAGTTACAGTTTTAGGTTCCAAAAGATGATAGTAGCTGCTGTATATGCAAGCTCTATATGTCCTTTAGGGCAAACCCAAACTAAGCAGCTTCAGGATCCCTTGTTTTTCCAAATTCCCAGCAGCATATTGATACAGTTCCTTCTGTGAGACATTTTTATTCTCTTCCCCCAGAGTTTAAACTGATGGAGCTTGTGTAGGTGTCTGTCTTATCTTCATGGGTTTGTGGAGAGGAGGGGCAATCAACAAAGTCTTTGTCCTTTGATGTTTCACAATGGCTCATTTGGATTCAATAGGCCTTCTTGTGTGCAGGACCAGCAACTTACACTAATTAATGTTTCTTTCCTGTTTGGTGAGTTACACACTTACAGAGGTTTATAATGCAAACACTCAATATAACTTTATACCCTGGGCTACAGATGTAAGTGAGATCAATGCATGCAGCATCCTACAACCATTTCATTAAGTCTAAACACATTCTTATAACTCTAATATCTATTATAACAATATTAACACGCAGGTGAGCCAGATTGGTTTCCAGCTATGCATTTGTCAGTGTTCAGAGGGGTCTCGGGGCCTTGGCATGAGCTGGCATCTGGGCTTGATCCTCAGTTGTGCTGAGCTCAGGCAAGGAGGCAAAGTGGTTTTTAGCCATCTTTTCATTTTCCCTCATCCTGGGACTGGCTGAGGCTGAACTAGCCCTCAGAGTACATTAGGGTTAGTCCTATAGGCATCTTACTGCTGGCCTAGGTTTGCCCACTTGAAGTACTAGTGAACTACATAGTGAACTACTGCCCTGGCCCCTCCCACCTGGCCCCCCACCCTCATGGTCTGCTTCATAATTCCTAGTAAACATAGGGGTTGGGAGTAGATGGTATAAACCAGGGGTCGGCAACCTTTGGCACACGGTCTACCAGGGTAAGCACCCTGGCGGGACGGGCTGATTTGTTTACCTGCCGCGTCCGCAGGTTCGGCCGATCGTGGCTCCAACTGGCCGCAGTTCGCCGCTCCAGGCCAATGGGGGCTGCGGGAAGCGGTGCAGGCCGAGGGATGTGCTGGCTGCTGCTTCGATTTCAGGGTAATCTGCTCTTCAGAATTCTGGTTTAACATTTTTGACCTCCATAACTATAATTACTGTGTGTCTACTTTCTATTCAACTACATTTCCAATGTTCTTCTTAGGACATAATTAAAGCCACTTTTAAGGAAAGTCTTAGTAAACAAATCCAAAATATTTAAAATAGAAAAGTTCACATAGATTCTTTGTCTAAGGCAAATTAGAAGCAGATTTTTAAAAAACTCCTGGGTAATCAGAATCAGTTTATGATATGGAAACAAAATCCTTTGGGTCAAACAAATTACTTTTTAGCTTTGGCAGAGGGTATCTTCAGTGAATAAAAATATTCTGTTTTCTCAGGGTGCGTCTTCCTGTTTTTCAGTTTGATATTTACCCGTCTTTAGCAAACAAGATACCGTATTTCCAATGATGGTTGCAGAGAGTTTACAATAATCTGGCCTTACTAGCTCTGGTAGTATAGATTCTGCAATGAAGGTACTAACTCAGAAATAAAATCTTTGTCACGATTGAAAGTTAGCAAATTCCTTTCCCACAGGAGGATTTTTTTAAACTTAGAACAATCTTTTTCTTCACTTTTGTTTAGGCATGTAAAGGGCTTGAGATATCTATTTTCCTGTATGTGAATATAGATCTAAATTCGACAAGCCCGATTACAGGTTCCATAGTAGGGATATGTGAAGTTTTGTTCTTAGGCAAGAAGCCTTCAGTTACAGTGATCTTTAAAAAAGAAAACTTACAAATCCTATAATTCTATCATTAGTGTGCTTCAGTATGTGGAAGTCCTGCTGTCAGTGGGAGGAATTCTTGCATCCATTATTTATTCTTGACAGAATCTCTGGGAGAAATACATATTTATTAGGAAAACTTCCACCAGAATTTTCACAGTCCAAGCTGCTTTATGCTAAAAGAAGTTCAACTTGATACTGAAAGACTACAAATTTTGGTAGTATAAAGTGATATAACGGGGGAAAAGCAATGATTTGTTTCGACGAAAATATAAGCAAATTCTGATAATGGGATTTACTCCGTACCATTCTAGTGACCTGGGAACTTGTGGGTCCTGAAAAAAATGGATTGCTGTTTTGTCAGGTAATCTTGATTGAATGAAAGGTTAAATTTGAGCTGTTTGGTTCTGGAATAAGCACAGCACATTATTGTACATACACAATTGCCTGGGACATGGGAGACATTCTGAAGAAATCTTCATGGTTGGTGTTGACTGCTGGGATCCTTTCAGTATGTTTATGAAACATTGCTAAGATTCTCATTTAGAGATTATATTTTAAGACTGGCTCTGCTCTGATGGGGACACTCTTCTTTAGGAGAGAAGGGAATCTTTCTCTCTCTAGGAGAGATCAAAGTATATTTTTCCCAAAGTATATCTTTCCCAAAATCAGCAGTAAGTTCTATCTTAATGTGTCATAAATAACTAAAACAGTTTATAGATGGGCAAAGGAATTTCATTTAAGCGTTGATTAATCCTGCGACCTTTAGATTCGCAACTAATTCCTCTGTTAGTCAGAATCAGTTCTAAAATGGCTGTCCCTTTGATTACTTCCTCCACTTTCTGAAACAAAAAGTAGTCACCAGTACATTCCAGGAACTTATTGGACATTTTGTGTTTTGCCATATTACTTTTCCAACGATATCTGGGTAGTTAAAGTCATGGGTGCTCTGGGGCTGGAGCATCCATGGAAAAAAATGGTGCTCAGCACCCACTGGCAGCCCCATGGATCAGCACCTTCCCCTCCCGCCCCAGTGCCGCTTGCCTGCTGGCAGCCCCACCAATCAGCTCCTCCCCCTCTCCCCAGCACCTCCTGGCCACCGTGGATCAGCTGTTCAGCGGCGTGCAGGAGGTGCTGGGGGAGGGGGAAGAGCAAGGGCAGGAAGAGGCAGGGGAGGGAAGAGGCAGGGCGGAGGTGGGAACTTGGAGTAAGGAGTGGAGTGGGGGTACGGCTTGGGGCCTGGGGCGGAGCAGGGGCCGAGCACCCCGCCCCTGGGATCTGAATAAGTCGGCACCTATGGTTAAAGTCCCCATTACTATCAGGTCTTGTGTCTGGATATTTCTGTTATTTGGTGTCTCATAAGGCAAGAACCCCATGCCTCTAAAATAGTGGTAGTCTACATCCCTGAATTGGCATTAAGGGAGAGAATTAAGATTCGGCTTACCATTTCTTGTTTGTCTAGATTATAAATTTTCCTAATTTTGGAGATAAAATTATTTGGTGTTTAAAATATCCCTTTCTACCCCAGTCTGATAACACTAACGTCTGTAAACACAGAGTCTATACAGTATATAATACACACATGACAGTTCCAAGACAGAACCTGGCTTTTATCGCATTCTTACAGGAAATGCACATTGCATGACAGGACTTGTTTTGATTCAGTTCCCAACAGATGTGGATTTCTAAGCTTTGTTGCTGAGATTTTGTTGTTGTTGGCAACATTTTTCCTTCTGCTTGAGTCACCACAGACATATTTGCCCTCTTCTGCTGGAAATTCAGAGATGATCGTATGTTAGGCTTATAGTTCAAAAAACTTCCCCACATAGGTTTCTAGTATATCTGTTCTCTCTCAGGGCTAGGTTCATGGATCCTCAGTTTGGGTTGTCACCAGCCTGTAGCTGTAGGGGGCAGAATCAAAGCTAATTGGATAGCTGATGAGGAACTAGCCCTCACATTCTGAAGTCCCCATCAGTTTAGTTTTGTGTAGAATCCAGCACCTTCTGGAAGAGAGAGAAAGAATTTTTGTTCTGTAGTGATTTGGATAAAATTTGATTTAATTTGGACATATTGGTCACACAAAAAACAAAATGTGTGGGGGCTGAAAGAGGCAGTTTGTCTCCTGCCTGAAGTTACCACAATACCCCCACTTCTGCCCCCTCTGCTCAGGCAATAGGCTAGAAGGATGAGAGAGAAGGGTCCAAAGAAGAGGAGACCCAGGTTGTGTTCCTCCTGCTCTAGTTTGTATCCCTACCATAGAGTGCTAAAGGACAAATTTGTGCCTTGTGCACTCCAGCCTCTTCATCCACTTGGACCAGGAAGGGTTTGCTTCATCCCCTTCTCCGACTCAAGAGCCCAATAATACTGTTCTCAACTATTCAGACTTATTTTTAAATATTTTATTTTCAGCAGTAAAAGGCGTTTGGAGCAGCAAAAGTACTAGAGCTGGACTTCGACTGCATTCCCTGTATCCAATTTTATTTTACATCATGTGTTGGCTAGTGCTTATCAGTGCTGATAAATCTCCAAATGTAATAGGAAGTGTATTTTGTAGAGATGTGATGAAATTTCTCCACAGATGATTCTATTCAAAGAAAAGAACAAATGTTTATGTAAATCATAACAGAAATATTTCTGTTAATTGTAGAGCACTTACAGATGTTCTGGCAGTCAAATCTCCCCATTGACTGACAAGTTGATTGTAAGGCTTATACTGAAAAGGAAGTCCAAAAATAATATGAAGTAGTAATACTTGGCAATTTGGTGTGCTAGGTATATAATATCATCCATATTTCATAAATCTGAAGCAGAAAGAAATTAAATGACTTGCTCAAGATCACCCAATGAATTAGTGGCAAAGCTGTGAACAGAATCCAAGTTCCTGTTCACCTTGTGCTCAAACCAGAATGGATGTTGATAAATTGGAAAGGGTTCAGAGAAGAGTCAGGAGAATAATTAAAGAATTAGGAAACATACCTTATAATGATAGGCTCAAGGAGCTCAATCTATTGAGCTTGAGCAACCCCCCCCCCCCCCAAGATTAAGGGATGACTTGATTACAGTCTATAAGCACCTACATGGGGAACAAGTATTTGATAATGGGCTCTTCTATCTGGTAGAGAAAGATATGACATAGTTTAATGGCTGGAAAGTGAAGCTAGTAGGGCTGTCGATTAATCGCAGTAAACTCATGTGATTAACTCAAAAAATAATCGCAATTTAAAAAATTAATCGCAATTAATCGCAGTTTTAATCGCACTGTTAAACAATAGAATACCAATTGAAATTTATTAAATATTTTGGATGTTTTTCTACATTTTCATATAGTATTCTGTGTTGTAATTGAAATCAAAATGTATATTATTTTTATTACAAATATTTTCACTGTAAAAATGATAAAAGGAATAGTATTTTTCAATTCCCTTCATACAAGTATTGTAATGCAATCTCTGTCATGAAAGTGCAATTTACAAATGTAGATTTTTTTTGTTACATAACTACATTCAAAAACAAAATAATTTAAAACTTCAGCGCCTACAAGTCCACTCAGTTCTACTCCTTGTTCAGCCAATCGCTAAGACAAATAAGTTTGTTTACATTTAAGGGAGATAATGCAGCCCATTTCTTATTTACAATGTCACCAGAAAGTGAGGACAGCCATTTGCATGGCACTTTTGTAGCCGGCATTGCAAGGTATTTACATGCCAGATATGCTAAATATTTGTAGGCCCCTTCATGCTTCAGCCACCATTCCAGAGCACATGCTTCCATGCTGATGACACTTGTTAAAAAAATAATGTGCTAATAAAATTTGTGACTGAACTCCTTTGGGGAGAACTGTATGTCCCCTGCTCTGTTTTACCCGCATTTTGCCATATATTTCATGTTATAGCACTCTCAGATGATGACCCAGCACATGTTGTTCATTTTAATAACACTTTCATTGTAGATATGACAACACGCAAAGAAGGTACCAATGTGAGATTTCTAAAGAAAGCTACAGCACTCGACCCAAGGTTTAAGAATCTGAAGTGCCTTCTAAAATCTGAGAGGGATGAGGTGTGGAGCATGCTTTCAGAAATCTTAAAAGAGCAACTCTCCGATGCAGAAACTACAGACCCCAAACCACCAAAAAATAAAATCAACCTTCTGCTGGTGGAATCTCACTCAGATAATGAAAATGAACGATGCGTTGGTCCTCACTGCTTTGGACTGTTATTGAGCAGAACCCATCATCAGCATGGACACATGTCCCCTGGAATGGTGGTTGAAGCATGAAGGAACATATGAATCTTTAGCGCATCTGGCACGTAAATATCTTGCAATGCCAGCTACAACAGCGCTCTGAGAATGACTTCTCACTTTCAGGTGACACTGCAAACAAGAAGCAGGCCACATTATCTTCTGCAAATGTAAACAAACTTGTTTGAGTGATTGGCTGAACAAGAAGTAGGACTGAGTGGACTTGCAGGCTCTTAAATTTTACATTGTTTTATTTTTCAATGCAGATTTTTTTGTACATAATTCTACATTTGTAAGTTCAACTTTAATGATAAAGAGATTGCACTACAGTACTTGTATTAGGTGAATTGAAAAATACTATTTCTTTTGTTTTTATGCAGCGCAAATACTTGTAATCAAAAATAAATATAAAGTGAGCATTGTACACTTTGTATTCTGTGTTTTAACTGAAATCAATATATTTGAAAATGTAGAAAACATCCACAAATATTTAAATAAATGGTATTCTATTATAGTTTAACAGTGTGATTAATCACGTGATTAATCATGATTAATTTTTTTAATCACTTGACAGCCCTAGAAGCAAGACAAGTTCAGACCGGAAATAAGGTGTAATTTTTTAACAATGAGGGTAATTAACCTAATTAACCATTAGAATAATTTACCAAGAGTTGTGGTGGATTCTCCATCACTGGCAATTTTTAAATCAAATGTGGATGTTTTTCTAAAAAATATATTCTAGGTATTTTTGGGGGGAAGTTTATGGACTGTGTTATACAGGAGGTCAGACCAGATGGTCACAATGGTCCCTTCTGGCACTGGAATCTATGAATTAAACTTTAAATTTCTCTAAACTTAGGTCTGTGCTGTATGCAGCTAGGCTGTGAGAAGCATTCCACACAAAAACAATTATTTTACTATAAAAAATAAAAGATTTCTCCTTTATGAATTGTTCACTGAAAATATTCCAGAAGACACTATTCTGTGATATCAATGAAATTGGATGCTTGGTTCCCCAAAGAATTCAGAGTTCTGCATTAGTAATGGATGGAAAAAGCCACATCTCCATATGTGGATTTAAATTTATTTTATAAATCTAAGAGTGAAAAAGAGACAGTAGGTATTAAAAGTGAAGTCTGCCAGTATATAGATGAAAAGTGGTGTTGGTTTTGTCAAATATGTATAGGTGGGTTTAAAAAAGAAAAAACAGGAAGAGTAGGGACAGAATATTATATACCAAAATTTGGAATTAGTCCATCTAAAAGCTTACTTGATTTTTTAGCTGTCATGACAGCTGAACTAGTAGCAATTGTGCAAGCACAAATTGGATCTGGGATGTAAACCCAGGAGCTCACGGTTATTTTTTCAGATTCAATCTTGGGCTTTATAGCAATAAAAAAGTGTCAGTATGTACAAGTGATTTAATCAATCAAATTATATTTCTAATAAAAAAGTTAATACAAAAGGGGATACATATAGCATTAGCTTGGATCCCAGGACATATGGAGATAACAGGGAACAAAATGGTGGACAAAGCAGCTAAAAACCCTGCAAGAAATGGAAAGATTGTCATAGAAATACCCTTGAGTAAATATGAATTCAAAAGCCTGATACTGAAAAATTTAAAAGAGTGGCAAAAAATTTAGACTAATGAAAAAAGAGGAAGAAGGTTTTTTGAAATCTGCCCTGAAGTTGAGGATAAGGACATACTTCAGGGCCTGGATAGAACTAATAAGTGCTTTTGTTTAGAGTACTGGCTGGCCATTGTGTCTTAAACAAAAATCTTTTTTGAATAAATAGACACAAAGATGGACTATGTGCGATCTCTAAGATGGAAGAAACAATTGGTGATCTTTTTTGGGTATGTAAGAGCTTTGATAAAGAAAGAGAAAAGCTTTCCGAAGAATTCAAATGTCATAAGATAACAAAAGTTACATCATGGTATTTAGTAGAAATATCAGGGAAATTGGATGGTGCCAGGAAGATGTTATTACATTACCTAAAGGACACAGGGCAGAGTGAGAAAATATAAACGGTTAAGTATTTAGGAATTATAGTTGGTGGCAGATATAGACTCTTCAGATAAGTCTGCTTCACCATTTAAAAAGAAAAAGAAAAAAACCAGGAGAGACACCAATAGGAACATCCCTTGCTGACCTCTCAGCCCAGGGAGGACAGGGACTGAACTATAAAGGGAGGCAGCTGGGGAAGAAGCTGGTTTTAATGTTACAGCTAGCTAACTGAACCAGCGCAGACTCCAAGAAAGAGGGCTGTGGAGCTCCTGAATGAAGGGGGATGGTGGGACCTGAAGGGTGAAGACTCTGTGTTTTGGAAAAGGACTAAATTATTAAGACCTCACAAAGGGAGAATTTTGTTTGTATCTAAGGCCTGGTCTACAGTATAGGGTTAGGTCGAATTTAGCCGCATTCGGTCGATTTAAAAATGATTGCGTCCACATAACCAATCCCATTCCGTCGACCTAAAGGGCTCTTAACATCGACTTCTGTACTCCTCCCTGGCGAGGGGAGTAGCACTAAAGTCGACCTTCCTGGGTCAATTTTGGGGTAGTGCGGACACAAATCGATGGTATTGGCCTCCAGAAGCTATCCCAGAGTGCTCCATTGTGACTGCTTTGGACAGCACTTTGAACTCCGATGCACTAGCCAGGTCCACAGGAAAAGCCCCAGGAACTTTTGAATTTAATTTCCTGTTTGGTCAGCGTGGCGAGCTCAGCAGCACAGGTGACCATGCAGTCCCCCTAGAATCGCAAACGAGCTCCAGCATGGATCGAAAGGGAGACACTGGATCTGATTGCTGTATGGGGAGAAGCATCTGTGCAGGCCGAACTCCGATCAAAAAGAAGAAATGCAAATATATTTGCCAAAATCTCAGAGGGCATGTTGGACAGAGGCTACAACAGGGACACACAGCAGTGCCGTGTGAAAGTTAAGGAGCTCAGGCAAGCCTACCAAAAGACAAAGGAGGCAAACAGTCGCTCCAGGTTAGAGCCCCATACATGCTACTTCTATGACCAGCTGCATGGTATTCTAGGTGGGGACCCTACCACTATCCCATCATTGTCCATGGACACCTGCAAGGGGGGAGTCTCACGCAACAGGGAAGAGGATTTTGTGGAGGAGGAGAAGGAGAATGCGCAGCCAGGAACTTTTCATCACCCTGGAGCCAATACCCTCCCAAGGCGGGATCCCCGACTCTGAAGCCAGAGAAGGCATCTCTGGTGAGTGCACGTTTGTAACAACAGTACAGGGTTTAAAAGCAATAGTGTTTAATGTTTGATTTGCCCTGAAGAACTGGGATGCATTCACGACCTGTACACATGGAAAGGTCTGTTCATATGTCTGGGGATGGAGTGGGAATCCTCCAGGGACATCTCCATGAAGCTCTCCTGGAGGTACTCTGAAAACCTTTGTAGAAAGTTTCTGGGGAGGGCAGCCTTATTCCGTCCTCCATGGTAGGACACTTTTCCATGCCAAGTCAGTAGCAAGTATTCTGGAATCATTGCAGAACAAAGCATGGCAGAGAATGGTCGTGGGTTTTGGTCGCATTCAAGCAACATTCGGTCTATATCTTTCTGTGTTAGCCTCAGTAGAGTGATATCATTCACAGTCACCTGGTTGAAATAGGGGAATTTTTGTAAGGGAACAGTAAAAGGACCCCGTTCACGCTGGGCTGTTTGCGCTTGGCTAAAAGTGATCATCCCAGAGAATAGCCACACGGCGGCGGGAGGGGTGAAGGGATCATCCCGGAGAATAGCCACGCGGTGGGGTGGGGGTAGGTGTATGCTGCATATCCACCTGAAAACCGCAGCTCCTCCTTTTAAATGTGAAACCCAACCCATTGCTTGCTCTGGGAAAGGAGGGTGCTGCAGTTTGAAAACATACCCACATGTTATGAAGGCGTTAGAAGCCAACCCCGTGTACCCTTTGGCTTACCATGGCTGCCTGGAAACCGAATTCTGTTGCCCAGCCATGTGTGTGTGATGTGTCACCAGACCGGCAGGCGCTCAATATAAAAGGCAAAATGCGACTTTGTACCTAAAGCATATGTGCTGTCTGCTGTGAATTGCTTGATTCACTGTGAAAGAGTCTCCCTTTTGTTCTCAGAAATGTATCATCTTAAATTTTACTCTCCCTTTTTATCTTCCCCCAGGTGCAAATGTTTCTACACTCCCCCTATCATCTCCATCCCTGAGGTTATTGCAGATTAGAAGGCGAAAAAAATGCACTTGTGATGACATGTTTGCTGAGCTCATGCAGTCCTCCTGCACTGATAGGGCACAGCTTAATGCATGGAGGCATTCAGTGGCAGAGGCCAGGAAAGAATTAAGTGAGCGCGAAGAGCGGAGGCAGGACACGATGCTGAGGCTAATGGGGGAGCAAATGGACATGATGAAACGTCTGTTGGGGGAGCAAACCGACATGATGAAGCATCTGTTGGAGCTGCAGGAAAGCCAACAAGAGCACAGACCCCCGCTGCATACACTGTATATCCACATGCCCTCCTCCCCAAGTTCCATATCCGCCTCACCCAGACGTCCAAAAACGTGGGGGGGCTCCGGGCACCCAGCCACTCCACTCCAGAGGATGGCCCAAGCAACAGAAGGCTATCATTCAAACAGTTTGATTGTTAGTGTGACTACAATAAACAATGTGGCCTTGTCCTTCCCTCCTCCCCCACCCCACCCGAGCTACCTTGTATGTTATCTCTCTTTTTTTTTTAATTAATAAAGAAAGAATGCATGGTTTCAAAACAATAGTTACTTTATTTCAAAGGGGGAAGAGTGGTTGGCTTACAGAGTATTAAAATCAACAAAGGGGCTGGCTTTGCATCAAGAAGAAACACATACAACTGTCACACCGAAGCCTGGCCAGTCATGAAACTGGTTTTCAAAGTCTCTCTGATGCGCAGCGCGCCTTGCTGTGCTCTTCTAATCACCCTGGTGCCTGGCTGCTCAAAATCGGATGCCAGGCAATTTGCCTCAACCTCCCACCCCGCCATAAACGTCTCCCCCTTACTCTCACAGATATTATGGAGCACACAGCAAGCAGCAATAACAATGGGAATGTTGGTTGCGCTGAGGATTGACCTACTCAGCAAACAGCGCCAGCGAGCTTTTAAACGGCCAAAGGCACATTCTACCACCATTCTGCACTTGCTCAGCCTATAGTTGAACTGCTCCTTACTACTGTCCAGGCTGCCTGTGTAAGGCTTCATGAGCCATGGGAGCAAGGGGTAGGCTGGGTCCCCAAGGCTAACTATTGGCATTTCAACATCCCCAATGTTAATTTTCTGGTCTGGGAAGTAAGTCCCTTCTAGCAGCTGCTCAAACAGCCCAGAGTTCCTAAAGATGTGAGCATCATGCATCTTTCCCGGCCATCCCACGTTGATGTCGGTGAAACGTCCCTTGTGATCCACCAGTGCTTGCAGCACCATTGAGAAGTGACCCTTGCGGTTTATGTACTGGCTGGCAAGGTGGTCCGGTGCCAAGATGGGGATATGCATTCCGTCTATCGCCCCACCACAGTTAGGGAACCCCATTGCAGCAAAGCCTTCCAGTATGACCTGCAGATTTCCCAGAGTCACTACCCTTGATAACAGAACGTCAATGTTTGCATTGGCTACTTGAATCACAGCAACCCCCTCAGTAGATTTGCCCACTCCAAATTGATTCCCGATTGACAGGTAGCAGTCAGGCATTGCAAGCTTCCACAGGGCTATCGCCACTCGCTTCTCAACTGTCAGGGCAGCTGTCATCTTGGTATTCCTGCGCTTCAGGGTGGGGGAAAGCAACTCACAGAGTTCCAGGAAAGTGGACTTACGCATGCGAAAGTTTCGCAGTCACTGTGAATCATCCCATACCCTGCAACACTATGCGGTCCCACCAGTCTGTGCTTGTTTGCCTGGCCCAGAATCGGCATTCCACTATATCAACCAGCCCTAGTGCCGCCATGATGTCTCAATTGCCACAGCCCGTGCTTTCAGGAACGTCTGTGTCCATGTCCTCATCAAAATCCTCCTTGTGCTGGTGTCTCTTAGCGTGGTTCTGCATATACTCCAGGATAATGTGTGAGGTGTTTACAATGCTTATAACAGCAGCGGTGAGGGTGAGCTGAGCGGGCTCCATGCTTGCTGTGGTATGGCGTCTGCACGGGTAACCCAGGAAAAAAGGCGCAAAACGATTGTCTGCTGTTGCTTTCACGGAGGGAGGGGTGACTGATGACATGTACCTGAATTTACCCGCGACAATGTTTTTGCCCCATCAGGCATTGGGAGCTTAGCCCAGAATTCCAATGGGCAACGGAGACTGCGGAAACTGTGGGATAGCTACCACAGTGCACCGCTCTGTAAGTCAGTGCTAGCCACGGTAGTGAGGACGCACTCTGCGGACTTAATGCACTTAGTGTGGACATACGCGATCGACTGTATACAATTGATTTCTAAAAATCGACTTCTATAAAATCGACGTAATTTCATAGCTTAGGCCATGAGGGGGTGGGGCGGGGATGCTCTAGGGTGACACATGTCCATACTGATTCGCGGGAAGCAGGGGAGGGGGAGGAGAAGAGGGTTGGAGCGTTCAGGGGAGGAGGCGGAAGTGAGCTGGGGCTGGGGGCAGGGCAGAGAGCTGCCGGAGCTTTACCGGTTGTTAAATTTAAAAGCCCTTGTAGAACCAGTTGTCCCGCGCGGGACATTTCTAAAAGGGCTTCTAAATTTAACAACTGGTTCCCGTGAACTGGTGCGAACCGGCTCCAGCTCACCACTGGCCGGCACCATGTGGCAGGCTCCGGGGTCTGGACAGCCAGCAGAGTCGGGGTCCAGGCAGCCAGTGGGCTGCCGCCCGGCACCACACAACAGGATCAGGATCCGGGCTCCGGCCTGCCATCCGGCCCCACACAGCAGGGTCAGGGTCTCAGCTGCCGCTCGGCCCTGCACAGCAGGGTCCAGGGTTGTGGCGGGGTTCAGGGTCTGGGTCCTGGCTCCCCCCCAGCCCCGCACTGCGGGGTCCAGGGTCAGAGGTCCCTTTGTCTTTTGGTAGGCTTGCCTGAGCTCCTTAACTTTCACACAGCACTGCTGTGTGTCCCTGTTGTAGCCTCTGTCCAACATGCCCTCTAAGATTTTGGCAAATATATTTGCATTTCTTCTTTTTGATCAGAGTTTGGCCTGCACAGATGCTTCTCCCCATAAAGCAACCAGATCCAGTGTCTCCCTTTCGGTCCGTGCTGGAGCTCGTTTGCGATTCTGGGGGGACTGCATGGTCACCTGTGCTGCTGAGCTCGCCACACTGACCAAACAGGAAATTAAATTCAAAAGTTCCTGGGGCTTTTCCTGTGGACCTGGCTAGTTCAACAGGCATCGGAAAAGGTCCTAAGTGCTTGAGAATGTAAAGTTTTTGGATTTGCCTGTTTAATATTTTTATGGAAAAGTTCTTTTGGAAGGCATCAATTTATTCTAATTACTGTGCTAAAGTAAGTTGGTATTAATACAGGTTAATGTGATGAATGCATCAATATAACTAATTATTTTTGCTTTAAATCAGAACTAACACCCATCATGGATGTTGGTTAGTTTAATATTCTACATTCTTATTACTAGTCTGAAAGTCTCCTAAGTGTACATAAAATCCGCCATACTTTTTGGAGCATTCCTGTGGGGTGGGGGGAAAACATTCAAATGTCGGCAACCATGCACTGAAGCTAAACCACTGACTTCACTTCTTCTGTGTCAGGGAGGACTTGTGTCAGTGCAAGAACTTCCCTTCCACATTTCTAAAAATTGATTTGTTAAATTTAAAAGGGACCTTGAAACATTTCATCTACCTGGTCCTCCCACATATCTTTAAATTAATCCTACGGATGTCTGAGAACTTGACTCTGATGCAGCAAACAAATTGCAAAAGCTATTCATGAGCAACACATTCTCCTGTTAAAGAAAAGAATTAGAGCTAATCTCTTTGCTATTTTACACTTACTTAGACATCTCATTGAGACTGATACCTTCATTATTAACTAGCATCAGCAGGGTATGCCCTGACAAAAAAACTCTCTTTGGGATCAATAGCAAACAATAGCTTGAGCTTAACTCCTGGCACCACTAACTAAACATGATGTAATTTGAATGTTTGACCCTATATGACTCCGTTGTTCAGAAAAAAACAAGTGGGTACATAGAGCTATAACTTGACTTCTCAGGAAAAATTAGTAAACCCAATCTTGCAAATACTTAGGCATGTACTTTATGCAAGTCAGTAATCCCATTGAAGTCAATGATGTTACTTGCCTAAGTAAAATTACTCACTTGCCTAAATGTTTGCAGGATTGGGTTTACAAATTTTTCCTGAGACGTGTGTATTACGAAGTATAGCCACGTATAGCAGTGCCTGACAACATGAATGTATTTGCTAATTCAAATGAATAATTCTCCCACATCAGAGGACTTTGGTGACCTCAGTGTTTTACTATATTGATCTATCTAAGTTCTTATGAGAGCCAGCAGCACAGTATGTGAGTGCCTCTTAGAGATAACCAGACTCACAACAGACCAGTAGTATACACGGGACATTATGCTTTTTATCTCAAAATATATTTTTAAAGTTATTGCAGGCATGTACAGTAAGGTAAACTTTGATTTTTCAAGCCTACAGTCACCACAGCATTTAAAAAAATAAATATGATTTACTAATTAAGTTCTTTTCCTAGGGAAGCCTCATTTGTGTCTCTTGGGTCTCTTTTTATTTCCCTTTAAATTTCCTTTTCCCCACCTTGCTACTTCTCATTGTTCCAAATGCTGCTGAATTGAGATGCCAAAGGGAAAAATAAGAACATTAAACAAAAGAGATTCCAGCAATAAGGGTGAACCTTTATTTTAAGGGATAGAAAGAAAGGGTGAAATGCACAAAAGGGACTTAGACACCTAGCTGCCACTTATAGGCACTTAAATCCAAAATTTAGATACTCAAATAACTCCTACTCAGCTGCCACCTAACTCTGTAGGTATCCAAATTCCCTAGGCACCTAATTTTCCTGTGGTAAAATCTCCTGGGAGCCTAAATTTCTGCTGTTGAACATACACACACTGCCTAAATCCTGACAGCACCAAGCAGCTCAGAGCCTAATTCACGCCTAAACCCCAGGGGATTCACAAGATAGTCATTCCCCCCACCTATCGCTCTGGCAGGGCCTGGTCTGTGCTCAGAGGCTGTCTTAGAGCCCATCTACTGTACAAGCCTTGCACAAAACACAGGAGATGGTGGTGGTACCAGTGCCCTTATAACAAACAACCCAAAGGTACAGCACTCTACCAGAATGTGGAGACTCAGGTACACATCCCCCATCTGTTTGATAGGGATTTGAGCCCAGGTCTCCTCTGAGGCAGGAGAGTGCCCTAACCACTGGACTAGGGGGTATCCTGAGGTAGGTCTTGCTCTGAATCTCTCCCATTGAAGCTGCTCTCCATTTTGTATAACATTTAAATCATCATGGGAGCAGGGATTGACCTCAGGTCTCCCAGGGTATGTCTACACGGCAATTAAAAACCTGCAGCTGGCCTCTGCCAGCTGACTCAGGCTCGCGGGGCTCAGGCTAACGGGCTGTTTAATTGTGGTGTAGATGTTCAGGCTCGGGCTGCAGCCCAGGCTGTAGGACCCTGGGAGGTTGGAGGATCCCGGAGCTTGAGCTGCAGCCTGAGCCTGAACATCTACACCTCGATTAAAGAGCCATGGGCGGCGGGTATAATAGGCCAGGGGAGGCTCTGCCTCTGCCTCCCCTAGCACAGCCGCTGTCATGGAACCCCAGCTGTGGGTTTGGCAGGAGGGACATTTTTGCTTTTTATTATGCCCCATGCAGGTTCTGTGGTGGCTGAGGAGGCAGTATGTGCTATTCAGCTTCCTGGGTTCATCAGTAATCTCCCTGGAGCCACTGAGTAAAACATACCGCCTCTTCAGCCACCCAGAACCTGTATGGGGCATAGCAAAAGCTCAGGTTCTTCTTCCAGAATAGAGAAGAAGAGAAGAGCTTTTAAATTTTCGCAAGTGGCTTGGAGTCTGCGGAGGGGAGGCGTGGCTCCAAGAGCTCTGGCCAGCCCAGGGCTACTCTGAGCAGGTGGCACAGGGGGAGGGGGCCTCAGGGCTCCAGATGGCCCAGGGCTTCTCTGGCTATGGGAGGAGGAAGGGGGTCTTGGGGCTCTAGCCGTGGAGGGCAGGGGTTCTTGGGACTCCGGCCACAGAGACGGGAGGGTGGCTTGGGCTGCGAGGGGGACAGGGGATCTCGGGGCTCAGGCCGTGGGGGAGGGAAGAAGGTCTCGGGGCTCGAGCTGCGAGAGGGGTGGGCAGTCTCAGGGCTCTGGCTGCAGAGGGAGGAGAGGGGCTTGGGCTGCAAGAGGAGCGGGGGGTCTCAGGGCTCCAGCCACAGGGGGGAAGTTGGGGGAGGCAGGGGGTCTCGGGGCTCTGGCCCTGGGGGGGGGGGGCAGTCAGGCAGAAGGGGTGGAGCTGGGGGCTAGCCTCCCCAAAGTGAGGCTCTACCTGCTGCCCATGTAAATAGCCCTTAGTCAAGCCAGAGTCATGGGTGTCTATCTGCAGTGTAGACCTACCCATACACCCCACGTGAGTGTTCTAACTACTGGGTTATAGAATCAGTCTGTCTCTGGCCAATGGTTATTTAAGTATTTTATACAAAATGGGACATCAACAGGAGAGGGGATCCTCTCCCACAACAAACCATCCTCTAGTGACTAAGGCACTCATTTAGGAGTGGGGAGACTTGGTTTCAAACCTGCTTCATATCAGGAAGAGTGGAGATTTGAACCTTGGTCTCCTGAATTCTGGGTAAATGTTCTAGCCACTTGGGCAGCAAGGGCACTTTCACCTCCCCCTTCTGGTTTTTCTTGAAAATGGACTGACCTGGCTTAGGCACCTAACTCCACAAGAGCGTTCATAGCTATGAATCCCAAGCAGAGGGAAGCACCTAATTCCCTCTTAAGGGTGGGACTTAGGTCATACCCTTCTGCATAGCATTTCCTCCTGGTTAGCTTAGGTGGTTTCCTGCTCAGCATTCTGGCATCTATGAATCCTGGTTTTAGGCACCTAACTTTCCCCATGCATTTTATAGGGAGCCTGGGTCTCTAACTCAGCATTGTGAATTCCAGTTGATGGTAGGCTGCCTGTGATAGAGTGCTGGGCAACAGCAGCTAATCCAGCACTCTGATCACTGCAACTTCAATTAGTTATCCTGAGCACACCTGAATATGGGAATTGTGCCAAATTAATAGATTGAGACTAGGCTGGAAAGAACATATTATCTCATTAATTCAGAAGGTACAAAGACACAAGAAAGAAGCGCAGAGAGGGAGAGAAAGTGAATGACCTGGTAGAGTCAAGGCCACAGGAGGTCTCTGCTGGGCTCAGCTTTCTTATATCCCCATGATACTGTTAAAGCTGTTGCACAATCTGTAAAGGTGGTGGGAACAAACTTTGCAAATAGATCACTGTGTGTTTTACCTAAAGAAGGTCTCCAAATAGCTTGTTTGTCTGGCAAGAGGCAGGAGTGGAGTGTGCCCCTGCCACAGTGCCTAAATGTTAGGTGCTGTAGTGCTCATCCTAAGTCCCTCATTTGTATTCCGTCCATAGAGGGAAAACTCCTAAGTAAGTCCCAGGACCTTAGGATTTAAAGATGCTAAGAAGTTGGTCAAAGCATATCTTTTTCTAGATATTTGAATATTATCCAAGAGGCTAGAAGGGCCCCTGTATTGTTAAGGTTCCTTTTCCTTGGATATGTTGAAATTTCCTGATTTCTAATGGTGTTCTGTGTGACCGCCTCCTACTCACCAGGAATGAGGTTGTTTGTTAGAGTAGGAGGGGGCATGGCCAGTTATCTTTCCCCACTTCCAGTTGAATACTGCACAAACCACAGCTCAGATGGTCCCAGAGAATTGGCTCATAATTGTTAACAGATGAACCAGACTTCCATGATGCTTTGTAAATTAATCAAAATGCTTTGTATCTGTAATCTTTTGTACTCAGGCTAAATCTTGATGTGTTGTTGAATGATGGATTGTGTGTGACCTCTTGCTCTAATCCATTGACCCTTAGAAAATGTGTCCAGGGAAACCAAGAAAGGGAATGCTTACTACAGATACCTTCTGGGACTGATGAGGTAAAGATATGTTGAACAGTGTCTTTAGCTTATCAATTATATAAATTGAGATACCATGAAAGGAACTCATGGGTTGAAAGATCACAAGAATGGAATATTATTTGTCTTTTTTGTAGGTCTGATATATAAAGGGGTGAGTTTCTGAAAGATAGTTTGGAATGGATATGGCTGCAGGACTGCTTCCCAGGATTGGTGACATATTTGCCTTTCTTTATTATGATGACTACACTTCAATTAAAAAAAATGATTGAGCCTGGTTATCTGCCCTCTGTTAATAACAGAATCGAACCTTTACCTAACATAATGTTACAATGACAAAACAGCACAATGCAAGAGTGTGGTATGGAAAATTACCAGGGATAGGGAGAATGTCTTTTTAGGCGTCTGTGCTATTAGTTACCAAAACCTAATCACGTTACAAAAGTATTTTTTTAAATAGTGATCTATTCTTTATGTGTGTTTAAAAGCAGAGGGTGAAATTATTTGCCAGATTTTGAGCTTTATTTAGATAAGTACAGAAAGATTCTTATTAGCTTGTGGCAATCATTAGTTTTATAATAAGCCTTTCTTTTGGCAAAACACTGATGTTTCTTTCAGTAAAAATTGAAGTTTCTCAGAGATTTGAAGTAGAGAACAAACAAACAAAGCTCTGTTTTAAAGAAACAGCTGGCTTCTGGAGCCAGCTGGCTTCTGAGTGTGCATTTGTTAAACTTTCTGCAAGTTGAAAATTAAAATAATACTCCAGTACTAGTAAAGACCAACGTCAATGTGATGATAGGACCAAAAAGAGTTCTTAGACTGAAAGACAATCTGTTCTCTAATTTAAGTATTAATTTGAGAGGTCATATGGAGGAAGGTATGACTGGATGTATACTTGTTACCTAACCAAAATTCAGCATTAGATTGCAAAACAAAATTTTCTTTGTTAATGTGTCCTTTAGATAACAACTTTCAGCTTTTTGCCAAAAGTACTTAATCTTCTACTGGTAAATTGTTAAGTATTACTTCTTCTGACAAAAGATTTGTTGTTAAGACTAAGTGTTTTAATTCTAAATTAGATTAATATTTACAGTGGCGATCTGTCTTCACTCAACATTGCCAAATCATAAAATGATATGTGATCTTGCACAAAATTTTGCTAGTGCCTTTTCCTTCATTCAAACACTCTTCCCAACTTAGCAGCATACTTTCTTCGTTTTAGAAAGTAATGGTAATTTGATAGTCCCTGAGCTGAGTGTTTAGGGGCCTCTGCTTCTGGAGCAGGCAGAACCTAGTGTAGCCCAGTGGGCTAGTTTGTCTTTATTATATTTACTGCTTTGCATTATATTCTGCTTTGCATTATATTCAGCAGTAATGCAAGAAACCTACAGGCCTGTTGTGACAGATTTATGTTACCAATCTGCCTGGGGCATCAGGTGATCAGGCTGAGGCTGCAGGATCTTTAGGGGAGGAGATGAAGAGCAAACCAAATGTCTGAATTTTAAAGCTTTATTAATAAAATAATAAAATAACAGCGGAGAGTGCTGGGGATCCCCCACATCACTCAGAGGAAGGAAAAAGCGTTAGTGCCCCAAGTCCTAACCCACTTTCATACTCATGCCCGCACTACCCAAGGCTGGCCAAGCCTGGGTGTAACATAAGTAGAAGAGCGGGAGGGATGGACGGGAGTTCTTGTCCCGTGCACGGGTCATCCAGGGTCCGCTGTTGATTTCCAACTTGCTCCGGCTCTCAGGAGAGTTTTTAAGTCCCGGGTTCTTTAAGGGGTGTTTCGTTCAGGGACCTCTGTTCCTGGTGCTCTTTGTACCAAACCGGCTTTCTGTGGCCTCCTCAGCATTCCCAAAATGGGACGCGAGAGTCTGTTTTTCCCCTCGCTGGCCTTCCCCTTCTTGCTCATTTTGGCTGCCTCTGCAAGTCTGTTCAGCTGAATATTCCTTTCTCACGGCTGGTCGGGGTGAAATCCAGGCCCCTGTCTTTCTTGGCAGGGAGCCAAGAGTCAGATATGTGCTGTGGCCTTATCTTCGGACTGAGCCAGCCGAAGTGTTGTTAACCCGTTCTCTGCTCTCTTCCTTCTCTTCCCCGCCCCCCCCCCCAGCTTCTCGTAACCTGCAAAGGAATCTGCCGCTCCACACTCACACCTTTGAGCCTCCCCAACATGCTTTGCGATGCTTGCAACAGCGTTAGCAACATGCAGTGCTGATCTGCCTTCCCAGGGGACCTGAGGGAGAGGGCCATTGGGTTGTGACACTGTATCCTGTAAGACATTAGCTTCAGCAAGTTAGCATAAGGTTTGAGATGTATGAACTTTGAACAGATAAACTTTGCACAGATAAACGGCCCAACGGAAAACCCCAAGTATTTGGGAAGCTGAAAATAGAGTTTAAGGGGAAGTTGTGGCCACAGTAAATAATTCAACCACACAAGTGTCCTGGCAACGAACTGATGTACATAACAGGTGCATGAGATACATTTAAGGCTAGCCTGCTTGCTTGCCTATATATATATATATATATATATATATATATATATATATATTTCTTATACGTTTCTTATTTTCTTATGGATTTGATTATTTGTTTTATTATAATAGGCCACATCTTGTGTGGTGAGCTAAGGCAAAGTTAGCATACATATGTTTGGGACCTTTCACCTAGATAGATGGTGATGAGCTAAAGCATAAGGTCCATGTATGACTGCGACCTTTACCATAGAGGATGTGTTAAAGCAGGTTGGCATAGGGGCTTTCCTAAATTCATACCCTTTTAAACTTAACAGGTCCACCACAACTTGGAACTTGGAAAGAACTGAAATAACCAGTTCAGACAGAAATACAAAAATGTGATACCTAACCACAAAAGGGCCATGGTAATGAATGGACGTATATGATAATAAGTTGAGATAATTGATATACTAACCTATAGGAAAAAGACACTCCAACATTAGTAAGGTGAGGAAATACAAATAAGGAGAAGGGAAAAATCCTCTACTGAATATGCATCAACCATAACAGCATCAGCGTAATATATTATAAAAGTGGCATCCCAGCCTAGGGACAGTAGGAGAGAGAGAGATGTAGTCCTTGGGAGGTGCCAGAATGATGGCCACTGGTGATGATGGGGAAGGTGATGGTAACGGGGAAGATGATGGCTAACATTTGAGGTTGTTCTACAAGGGATAGTGTGAGTATATGGGTGTGCAGATGTACATTCTGTAGTATCTCTATCTTACTAAGTCGGGGTGTTTGTGACTGTGCTAAATGTATTAATAAACTATATTTGTAAGTATAAAAGAGCTCCTATAGTGTGAGTGTTGCAACTGTGCACATCAGGGTTCCCAACTATATAATAATTTGAATAATACTGGGCCTGAGCTTGGGGCAACCATCAAAGTGATAACTGGGGATTCTTAAGTAATCAATATAATTAATACATAATCTAAAGATCAGGCAACACTAGTGACTCTGCTGACACCATTAGGGCTGTTTAAAAGCTTTTACACAATCTTTTCTCCTCCTCAAAAAAATAGCCTTTTCTTAAAAACAAAAACTGTCATCATCATCAACCAATCCATCATCATAATTTTTTGCCAATTTTCTAGATATTTTACTGAAATGTTTATGAAAATAGTTTTTGAAATCATTATTGAAAATAATAGATCAAATCCCATATTGTCTTACTGAAAATCATGTTTTCACTAAATGAGTAATTTAGACAACAATTTCAATACATTTCTGTAAGAAATACATCAGAAAATGTTATAAAATGGGTCTATTTTGAATCAGTTATGTTCAGAGCATAGAAACAGAAATTAGAAAAAATATTAAAAAATCTTGCTGGAAGGTTGCAGTGTAATGCTATTTTATTTCTTAAAATCCAGAAACTTAACACACAAGAACAACAACAAAAAACAGAGAGAAGCAGGCTCCTTCCAAAGGCAGAGAGGCACAAGTCATCCCACCTTGCTCTAGACTGATTCTTTGTAGACTGACTTAAGGCTGCTAGATCTCCATCACATGCCTCCCCATACAGAGCCCCCTTATGCTGCAGGCAGGTCCAGGAAAACCCCTGTCAATCTAAAGTGTTAAAATGGTAAGCTCTCAGTTTTCAATATACCACAGAACTTTGCAAAATAGGAACAACTTCAAAATTTTTCATAAAATTGTTTTCCTGTTTTTTGACCAATTCTAGTTATATGACATTTAAATAGCTCTGCTCTGCCGGGGCTCCTGGTTGGCTATGGATCAGTTAAAATTGTTATCACTATTATACAGATAGTGGGAGTGAGAAGGAATAAGGCTGAAAGAGATTCAATGAGTTCTCTAAGGAATTCAATTTCAGAACCAAGTTTTAAACTCCAGGCCATCTGTCATTCAGTCCACTGATTAAGCCAAAAGACCAGCTTTTGGAGGGTACTTGCAAGAGGAGGAACGCTAGTGCCTTAGGGCCTGATTTTGTGGAAAGATATCATGTACATAAGGGAAAGGATCTCAGCTTCCAACAAAGAACAAAGACAGCTAATTCTACAGCAGCATTCCCTTTTCCCTCAGACACTGGAGTTGGGTTCTCCATAGTTTGGGGATCCAAGTGGGTAAGCACATTGCAGTGCCACTGTGGCAGACAGTTAAAAAGGGATAAGGCAGTCAGGCTCTTTAAGGGGATTCTTTACTAAAGATACTGACTGTGGAAGCCCTGTCAGTATAGTTCTGTTAGTACCATGCTGCCAGAGCAGGCGTGTATAGAGTCATTACAGAGGTTCAGGGCTTTCTACTGAAGCTTTGGGATGCATTTTTAGAATGCAGATCCTTGAACTTTCAATTCTCTTTGGGCTGGAAATTATCGTGAGTGTGAGTACATGGAGAATCCAGCAATTGAAATGAGAGTACTGCTTTCATATGGAAAGCCAACCCAGATAATGTAGATGCTCAGGCTTAAATTTTTAGAGCATTTGTAAAAATGTCACATGGGAATTGCTCATGCAAAAAACCTGCAGGGATTTGTGCCTAGATATTCCTTTTTAACATATAAACAAATATTATGGTAATAAGTTGTGTAGAAATACCTATAGTAGATACAAGTTATGTTATTTGAAAGAATTCATTAACATCTTGGCAAGATTTATTGCTTTAAAGTTCAATACTTAATTATTTTTAAAAATAGGCTTCTACTGATGAACTTCCTAGAATTGTGTCCAACCTCTTTAAAGGCACAATTGATTTAGTCAGTACCTTGTCCTGTATTTTAAAAGTTAACAATGTCATTGTCATTATATTCAGAATGCATATCCTTGTTGCTGCTAGACTCTGGTTAAGCAGTGATGAAATTTAGAGTTTTTTGTAGGACCAGAATAAGTCCATAGGCCTTTCATGTCTGAATTTTTTGCAGTGTTCCACCATCTCTAGCCTATATTACACACAAAAAAACCTCCTATGTTAAAATAACATTGGGTATGTCTATACTAGAAAGCTACAGTGGTGCCATTGTAGTGTAGATACTTACTACAGTTATGGATAGACCCTGCTCCACACTTCCTGGGTGTGAGTATGGCGGTGGTGGGTGGCAAGTGGGTGTCACTGAGAGCACAGGAAAGACAGGCCCGTGTTTTAAGTTCCAGGGTGAGGCCACAACGTGGCCTGGTGCAGCCAATATGGAAAAGTCTGATTTTTGCCCCATTAAGCCCTGGGATAGAGGGAGCATGCTCAGTCCAGTCCAGACTTGAGCATACTCAGTGAAGACAGAATTTTTGGAGATTTTAGCCATTAAACCTAAAGAAATCTCTACTGCCCATGTGTGAAGTGCAATTTTTCAAAGGCTTATAATTTGGTCAGATTTGGGCAGTTGTTTAAAGGGACAACAAAAGGCACATCCTCTGCCAAATTTCAAGTCCCAGTTCCAAAGCCTGGGGATGTTGGAACTGTTCAATGAAAAGGTTGCCAGAATTTTTTAATGTGGGACAAATAATGTATTTTTCCTCAGCTTCATTCTCAGAAATCATTTAATTGTTTCAGCTGAAAATTTCTAGAAGAGCTCAGCCTGAGGCAGACCCTTGGCATGTACAATTTTAGGTCAAACAATTTGACAAAATAAGCAACTCAAAACAGGATCTTATAATGTGTTGGGAAACCTTAATAAGCAGTGCTACCAGCCCCATGTATAATAATTCTAAACTTAATATGGTAAATATTTAACTATGGGAATACTTCTTTCTTTGTCCTCTATTTATCATCCTAAGTAGCACAAAACACAAAAATACAAAAACAGGAAGAAGTCCTAATGCTTTTCAATGGGTCTGTACCAGACTGGGCATTTCTCAGGTAACTCTCAACAAAGTAGTGCATCATACAGCTCCAGTAGGTGGTTTAGTGGTACTGTGCACTTCTATAGAGAAGTCTGTCAGCTATGGAGCTTCTTATTTAGTCTCTGGTTTGTCTTGTAATAGTGGTATAATAGACTCCTACGCCATAAGGCATTTCTCATAGTATTGGATGTTTTTATCGGTCATTCCCATAAGCTAAAGATCACTTTGCAATGTATTTTACAAATACTAATTAAAACCTTCCAACACTATTAAGTCAGGTGTGTAAAGATGCAACTGGAATAGGCAGAACATAATTAATTGAGTTGGAATTTGGTCAGGACACCCAGATTAACACCCACAACTCTTATTAATTTAACAAGAGGAACTGTATTCCTCTGAAATTTCACTCCACCCCTAGTCAGTATAAGGCCCTCATTCCAGAAAACACAAACATATGTTTAATAGCTTGAAGCATGTGCCTTTGTCTCATTGAAGCTTGGTTTTAAAAATCTTTTTAAAACAGATCTAAGGATATTTTACAAAGTTTATCAAATATATCAGCTTTGTCAGTCTCCACAAATCATGGTAGGCCAAGGTCTAAGTTATGCCCTGATATCTAATATATACCTGTAGTCTTAGCCAGACAATTCATATGATCTGTGTGGTGGGGTGGGGTGGGGTGGGATGGAGTGGGGAGGAAGGGTTGGTGCAAGGCTTCTGATCAATCAATCTCCCACCCAAGCAATGGATGTTCAAGGCATTAGAATCTCTTCTCATCAGTCTTATTTTGTTGAATAAAAAAACTTCCCCATGGACTGCCCTAAAACTAAACTCAAGCTATCAAACTTTAATAGCATTTGTTCTATTATTTATCAATGGGATGATTTCCCTAACCATCCTTCCTGTATAAGTGCATGATCCATAATGTAAAGAAATTGTCTTAAGAATATAATGATTGCACAGTTTGAGCATACTTTGGTCTGTTAGTCATGTGTCACTTGGTAACTGAAGTTCAAGTAAGCAGTGTGGCATAACTAGTTGGAGACATAAGGCCTACTTTACACTGTGTTAAATCCATATATGCTATTTTTTCTTCCCTATGTTTAAATAATGTATGAACTTTATGCATGTCAGAAAAATTTAAAAACTGCTCAGACTGGATGCATCTCCAAATGTTACCCATCAGAGATTTCCATGGGAAAAAAAAATCCACTTATGCCTCACGCAATCAGCTGAGGAGGTTATACAACACTAACCAATATAGAGGAGAAAACTGTGGAACACAGGGACTGAAATATCTTTTATGTGAAGAAGAGGAGATCTGCAAATAGGAGAGCTTTTATGAAATGTTCATTTGCGACTTGGTTTTGTGCTGACATTACTCACCCAACCTCACACTACACAGAATCAGGAAATGCCTCCTGATGTGTTCATTTCAAGTGATAGTCAATGGATGGAAAGAACTGGTTTTTGGTAGGGGCTTATTTTGGGGAGTTCAGGCCGCAGCGTAGGACATAGAAATCTATTACATCCCATAAACATACTTACAACAACCTAATGTTGCTTTGGATCCAGTTTACAGCTTCCATACATTCCAGGCTGTCTTTGAATATTCATTTCTCAGCCCACTTTTTCTCAGCACTAACCATCCACCAGGAAAGGTTACAGGCCTGTAGGACTCTGAAACTGATGGACCTGCACCACCAGCTTCTGAATATATAGATGCTGGAGTGAATCTAACCAGCTGGCTACTTCAAATTACTGGATGCTGGAATTTAGACATCAAAGCTTGCTCTAAACCATCTCTTTTTGAATAGCTGGTAGAAAGTTTTCCCCACTGATGAAATACATTTTAATTCTGACAGTTGAAATGCCATCCAACAGACTTTGGCTTAAACTGAAAACTCCATAGGCTTTCCTTTGAAATCACTCAAATGTTTGTAGATCTTGCTGGCAGAATAACCATACTACACAGGACATCAAAGCAAGTGTGCACTATGGTCACAGTCTTCAGCTGTGCCAGTCTTTAGAAATTGAAGCTAATCATCATTGCATTGTCTAAACTGTACATAGACGCTCCAAAATTGAACATCTTTGGTAGAACAAGTTTGAATCTCACAAAGATTTCAGAAATTTTAATGGTGAGACCTTTAGCAACCCTTAACTACTAGCTTTACAAAACCATTACGCTCTCCATTGACAGTTATTTTGGATTTATTGTTTCAATCATTGGTTTTTGGCACCAAAGCAAGTAATATCTATTTACCTCTCACTTTGTGTCAATTTGTTTTGTTTTTGAGCATGAAAGTTTGCAGATTTGATGGTCTTTCAGCCAAAATGTCTACCTTCCTATAAGTCAAGAGAGCACCAGTGCAGGAGGGGCAAGTTATTTTCTTTTTCCTGACAGCACCTGAAGCAAAAGGCTGCCACAGCTATTGCAAAATTATATATTTAATAGAAATAAAAATGCTTACAATCCAAAAGATTACCTGCAAGTTGCATTCAATAAAATGTATTGTTACCTGCTTTGGGGCTAAAAATGAGTATACTGAACCAAAATAATTAGGTATGTGTCCTGAGCCACAAAGTTTAATGGGTTCTAATCCAGACTCCCTATCTTAAAGCTCAAAAAAGTGACTAGATAAAACATTTGGCCCCAATTATGAGATTGGGGTATAAAGTGGATGTTGTGTCTGCATTTCTGTGGATGATTCAAATGTGAGTCACTTCCACCTCTCAGATTCTCCAGCTATCCTAAACACTATGTCCACTGATGCAATCTGGAGTATACATTGAGAAGAGGTGGTAACAGGAACGGGCAGGAAGTATTACCATCATTCTGCCCTCTTGTAGAGTCCCAGACCTGGCTGTCATTTCAGCAATGCACTGATCTCTGAAAGAAAAATGGGGTCCTAAAGTTACAGAGGAAATGGATTTAACTGTCACAAAACCTGCCTATATCTGTGAGAACAAACACCAGCTTAATCACAAAATTCCTGATACCATGCCCATGTAAGGGCCCCTTTGATTCACAATGTAATGGTACATGAAACGTAACATTCCAGCCTGGGGTTTATACCTGGAACTTCAGCATACTTCCTTGGGTGTAAGTGGATGATTTCTTGGCAAGCTAAAAAGCCTGTAATAGTGAGTTCAGAGTGTCAGTATTTTCCATTGTGGTGTACAAAGTCAGGTGTTTCTGTAAATCTTTTACACACTAGAAATACTCTGTATTGTTACCGTTTACAAGCCACTAACTCAGATGTGCTGTAATGTCATTCATATCCAAACTCCTCTATTCATGTACCACAGAACTTGTGAAAAGAGATCCAGCCTGTGAGATCTTTTCCTTACTTTTAAAATCTGTCTTTTAGAGAACAAGTACATCTCATATTTTGTCCATAATTTTTGTAGTTTAATTAATTCAGTTTGAATTTTCCCTAAATCGTTACAACAGTATGAAAAGTAAAAGGAAAAACAATGGCTGTTTTAAATGCATTGGGATCAGTAATTGAGACCAGATTTTAATATGGCTCCGAATGAAACACTCTG
Source organism: Terrapene triunguis (assembly GCF_002925995.2). Taxonomy (NCBI): domain Eukaryota; kingdom Metazoa; phylum Chordata; order Testudines; family Emydidae; genus Terrapene; species Terrapene triunguis. The sequence goes on from NW_020664419.1 coordinate 72,346,654, forward strand.
GGTTGCATCCACAAAGGGATTTAGGCATTGCAATAGAGCATCATGGCTCCTAACTTTTAGACACCTAGGAAATGACAGGAACAACACAGCGATTCATGCACCTGAGTTAGGTGCCTAGGCTCCCTATACAATGAATGAGGAGAGATAATTGCCTAACAATGCGATCCACAAAAACCACCATGCTAGGTGGGAGCCGCCTAAGCTAGTAAATGGATATGCCAACCAGACAGGTGTGTGCTAAGCCCCACTTCTCTCTCAGAGATAAGTGCCTAAGTCTGGACTGCAGGAAGGTACCTGCAGGAAGGATTCCCTCAAAGGGGAATCAGCCACCTGCAGTCAGGCAGCCGAGAAGCCTAAGCCACTTCTTGAGGGAAGGAGTCAGGCACCTGCCTTGCTCCACACAAAACAGCTGGAGGATCCCACCTGATAACTTTAAGAGCACTTGCCTGGGATGTGGGTGACTCAAGTTCAATTCCCTTCCCCTCCATCCCCAACCAGAGAGGAAAAAAGGATTTGAAGTGGCAGAGGCGTAGCGAGCGCCTTCCGTACCCTCCGACCGGAGGGGGCCCCACAAGGAAGGGGGCCCCTAAAAGTGGCAAAATAAATACTGCATTCCAGTTTCTGCATTGTAAGGGGCCCCGCCCGGACATATGTTCGGAGGGGGCCACCGTTTGGAGGGGGCCACGTTCTTTGTTGCTACAGCCCTGTGAAGTGGGCTCTTCCACCTCTCTGGATATTGCTCTGACCACTGAGCTATGGGATATTGTGATGCAGAGCTCCCTCAGTCCTGCTGAAGCTGTTCCACTGTGAATAAAGATTGAGGGGAGCCAGGGTTTCCCACCTCCCAGGTCAGGGCTCTATTCACTGCACTATAGGATCATGTGTGTGGGTGCTCTCTCCTCTCTCTCTCCCTCTCTGGATCAATGACTGTTTAAGTTATTTATCTAAGTGAAACATCACAGGACCAGAGAAAGAGAGAGCAAGAGTATGAGAATGCCTCTGAGCATGCTCACCCAGAATAGGCCCCAGATGTGACCTTAGGCAGCTGAATGCCCAGCTTCCCCCAGTTCATGAATCACTCTGGGTCTCAGGTAGAAGTTAGGAGGCTGCTAGAGTTGCCCTTCTCTGAACCTTTTCTAATGCCAGTATATCTTTTTTGAAATGAGACCACATCTGTACCCAGTATTCAAGATGTGGGCAAACCACAGATTTATATAAGGGCAATAAGATATTCTCCGTCTTATTCTCTATCCTTTTTTGAATGATTACTAACATCCTGTTTGCTTTTTTGACCGCCTCTGCACACTGCATGGACGTCTTCAAAGAACTATCCACGATGACTCCAAGATCTCTTTCCTGATTAGTTGTAGATAAATTAGCCCCATCATATTACTTTACATTTATCCACATTAAATTTCATTTGCCATTTTGTTGCCCAATCACTTAGTTTTGTGAGATCTTTTTGAAGTTCTTCACAGTCTGCTTTGGTCTTAACTATCTTGAGCAGTTTAGTATCATCTGCAAACTTTGCCACCTCACTGTTTACCCCTTTCTCCAGATCATTTATTAATAAGTTGAATAGGATTGGTCCTAGGACTGACCCTTGGGGAACACCACTAGTTACCCCTCTCCATTCTGAAAATTTACCATATATTCCTACCCTTTGTTCCCTGTCTTTTAACCAGTTCTCAATCCATGAAAGGATCTTCCCTCTTATCCCATGACAATTTAATTTACGTAAGAGCCTTTGGTGAGGGATCTTGTCAAAGGCTTTCTGGAAATCTAAGTACACTATGTCCACTGGATCCCCCTTGTCCACGTGTTTGTTGACCCCTTCAAAGAACTCTAAGGGTATGTCTACACCCAGCCGCTAGTTCGGCGGCTGGCAAGTGAAGTTCTGGGTTCGACTTATCGCGTCTTGTCTGGACGCGATAAGTCGAACCAGGAAGTGCTTGCCGTCGACTGCGGTACTCCAGCTAGACGAGAGGAGTACCGCGGAGTCAACGGGGGAGCCTGCCTGCTGCGTGTGGACCGAGGTAAGTTCGAACTAAGGTACTTCGAACTTCAGCTACGTTATTCACCTTAGTTCGATTTGGGGGTTTAGTGTAGACCAAGCCTAATAGATTAATAAGACATGATTTCCCTTTACAGAAACCATGTTGACTTTTTCCCAACAAGTTATGTGCTTCTATCTGTCTGACAATTTTATTCTTTACTATTGTTTCAACTAACATGCCCGGTACTGACGTTAGACTTACCAATCTGTAATTGCCGGGATCACCTCTAGAGCCCTTTTAAAATATCAGCATTACATTAGCTATCTTCCAGTCATTGGGTATAGAAGCTGGTTTAAAGGACAGGTTACAAACCATAGTTAATAGTTCTGCAATATCATATTTGAGTTCTTTCAGAACTCTTGGGTGAATGCCATCTGGTCCCGGTGACTTGTTGTTGTTAAGTTTATCAATTAATTCCAAAACCTCCTCTAGTGACACTTCAATCTGTGACAATTCCTCAGATTTGTCACCTACAAAGGACGGATCAGGTTTGGGAATCTCCCTAATATCCTCAGCCGTGAAGATTGAAGCAAAGAATTCATTTAGTTTCTCCGCAATGACTTTATCGTCTTTAAGTGATTCTTTTGTATCTCGATCACCATGGGGCCCCACTGATTGTTTAGCAGGCTTCCTGCTTCTTATGTACTTTAAAAACATTTTGTTATTACTTTTTGAGTTTTTTGCTAGCTGTTCTTCAAACTCTTTTTTGGCTTTTCTTATTACATTTTTACACTTAATTTGGCAGTGTTTATGCTCCTTTTTATTTACCTCACTAGGATTTGACTTTCACTTTTTAAAAGATGCCTTTTTATCTCTCACTGCTTCTTTTACATGATTGTTAAGCCACAGTGGCTCTTTTTTAGTTCTTTTACTGTGATTTTTAATTTGGGGTATACATTTAAGTTGTACCTGTATTATGGTGTCTTTGAAAAGTGTTCATGCAGCTTGCGGGGATTTCACTCTAGTCACTGTACCTTTTAATTTCTGTTTGACTAACTTCCTCATTTTTGCATAGTTCCCCTTTCTGAAATTAAATGCCACAGCGTTGGGCTGTTGAGGTGTTCTTCCCACCACAGGAATGTTAAATGTTATTATATTATGGTCACTATTTCCAAGTGGTCCTGTTATAGTTACCTCTTGGACCAGATCCTGCGCTCCACTCAGAACTAAATCGAGAACTGCCTCTCCCCTTGTGGGTTCCTGTAGCAGCTGCTCCAAGAAGCAGTCATTTAAAGTATTGAGAAATTTTATCTCTGCATTTCGTCCTGAAGTGAAATGTTCCCAGTCAATATGAGGATAATTGAAATCCCCCACTATTATTGGGTTCTTAATTTTGATAGCCTCTCTAATTTCCCTTAGCATTTCATCATCACTATCACTGTCCTGGTCAGGTGGTCTATAATAGATCCCTAATGTTATATTCTTATTAGAGCATGACATTTCTATCCATAGAGATTCTATGGAACATGTGGATTCACTTAAGATTTTTACTTCATTTGATTCTACATTTTCTTTCACATATAGTGCCACTCTCCCTCCCCCCCCACACGACCTGTTCTGTTCTTCCGATATATTTTGTACCCCGGAATGATTGTGTCCCATTGATTGTTCCCACTCCAGCAGGTTTCCGTGATGCCTATTATATCAATATCCTCCTTTAACATGGGGCACTCTAGTTTACCCATCTTATTATTTAGACTTCTAGCATTTGTGTACAAGCACTTTAAAAACTTGTACTGTTTATTTGTCTGCCCTTTTCTGATGTGTCAGATTCTTTTTTATGTGAATGTTTATCATCTGATCTGGCCCTTACATTATCCTCCTCCGTCCTCTGCTCCTGACTATAACCTGGAGATTCTCTATCATTAGACTCTCCCCTAAGAGAAGTCTCTGTCCGATCCACATGCTCCTCTGCAGCAATCGGCTTTCCCCCATCTCTTAGTTTAAAAACTACTCTGCAACCTTTTTAATGTTAAGTGCCAGCAGTTTGGATCCACTTTGGTTTAGGTGGAGCCCACCCTTCCTGATAGGCTCCCCCATCCCAAAAGTTTCCCCAGTTCCTAATAAATCTAAACCCTTCCTCTCTACACCATCGTCCCATCCATGCATTGAGACTCTGAAGCTCTGCCTGCCTACCTGGCCCTGTGTGTGGAGCTGGAAGCATTTCTGAGAATGCTACCATAGAGGTCCTGGATTTCGGTCTCTTTCCTAGCAGCCTAAATTTGGCCTCCAGGATGTCTCTCTTACCCTTCCCTATGTCATTGGTACCTACAGGTACCACAACCACCGGCTCCTCCCCAGCACTACACATAAGTCTATCTAGATGCCTCGAGAGATCCGCAATCTTTGCACCAGACAGGCAAGTCACCATACGGTTCTCCCGGTCATCACAAACCCAGCAATCTACATTTCTAATGATCGACTCTCCCATTACTAACACCTGCTTTTTCCTCCTCACCCTAGAAGCCACTTTCCAAATTCTCTGATGAGACTATTACCACTTGTGGTGGAAGGTTGCAGACACCATCTCAGTGGTATGGGCACACATGGGGATGTCCCCACCTCTGCCTTATGCACCACCTTCTTGGCCATACTGAGACCATTGGGTAGTCTATTACCAACAATTTTCCAGGGCTTGAAGCACCACCTATTGCAGAAATAGGCAACCTTCATTGCATGCCCCCTCTAGGAGACTAGAACCTCAAGAAGAAAACTTATGAGGAACAGGAAGCTAAAGCCAATGAAAAGGTCTCTCCTCTAGCCAACATCTCCTCTTCATTTCTGGATGAAGCAGTCATGCCTCCTCCACCATCCTTGCTGGATGATTTTAAGCAGTTTCAGGATCTGGTGAAGGGAATTGCTGATTCCTTGCAAATCCCTCTCAAGAAGGTTAAAAAACCTCATCATAAGCTGCTTGATATCCTTCATCTGCCCTCATATGCCTGTATAGCTTTGCCCATCAATGAGATCCTTCTGGACCCCACAAAGATCATCTGGCATACCCCTGCTACTATTCCACCTACATGCAAGAGAGTGGAAGAGAAAATTACATTCCAGCAAAAGACAATTTTTATTTTCTTATTACTCTCCTAATTTTTTGGTGGTCGATGCAGTTAACGAATGTGGTAGGCAGCACTACGCTAACCCCACCCCCATGAAAAAGATCACGAGTGACTAGACCTATTTGGTAAAAAAATCTTATTTGTCCGCCTCCTTACAATTTAGAATCAACAACTACCAGGTGTTAATAGCAAAATATAATCCTGTAAATTACACCAAAATGAACTCTTTTGTTGACCACCTACTAGGGGAGCACAGAGAGCAATTCCAGGCAATTATTGCAGAGGGTCAGTTACTTGCCAGAACATCTCTACAAGCTTTCCTTGACACTGCTGATACTGCCGCCCATTCGATCTCGATAGCGATAGTTATGAGAAGAGCTTCCTAGCTCCAAGTCTCTGGATTTCCAAAAGAGGTCCAGAATACTGTGGAAGACCTTCCTTTTGATGGATCTAAACTGTTTTCAGACAGCACAGACATATCTCTGTGCACGTTAGGACTACTTTGCATTCACTTGGGATCTATACACCTACCTACCAGACGAGGTTTAGCAAGTCCTAGACAGCTCAGAGATCCCATCCTGCCTAGTGCCTGACCTTTCAGAGGCCATATGAACTGCATCAAAAGAGACAAATTCCATAGAAGGAAACCATCCACCTCTCAGCCTTCCACATCACATCCTTCTACCTCCAAGGAGCAATTTTGACGGGCTGGTCAAGGGCCTGATTTACCATTCTCAACCTTACCAGCTACACCAATTTACCTGCCTTCCTCCCTTCAGTGATTGCCTTTACCACTTCAGGCTGGCTTGGGAGTTGATCACTAGAGACAAGTGGGTTTTGGATATTATCTGCACTGGGTACACCATCAACTATACTGCTCTTCCACACACACCGCCTTCCATGTCCCTCTTCAGGGACCCCTTGTCATGAGAGCTTGCTGGTTAAGAGATAAACTCCTATGCTTGGGTCCTATAGAACCAGTTCCCATGCAGCGCAGAGGAAAGGGGTTTTATTCCAGATACCTCCTGGTACCAAAAAAGAATGGCAGTTGGAGACCCATCCTAGATTTGAGGCCTATGTGAAGGCACCAAAATTCAAAATGGTGACACTTGAAGTGATAATTCTGTCACTAGATCAAGGGGATTGGTTCTGGGCCCTTGACCTTCAGGATGCATATTCCACATTGGGATCCACCCATCTCACAAACTATTCCTACATTTCACCATCAGCCAGGACACTTTCAGTACTGGGTGCTCCCTTTTGGCCTGTCATGTGCCTGGAGGGTCTTTTTGAACGTCATGTCAGTAATAGCAGTGCAGCTACACAGGAAAGGTATTTTAGTGTTCCCTTACCTTGATGCTTGGCTGCTGAAAGGTCGCTTCCTAGAACTGAAGTCATGGGGAACTTCTGAAATCAAAGATCTTTTTCTCTAATTGGGTCTGCAACTGAACAGTCAAAAATCCATTTTGATCCCTGTGCAAAATTTAGAATTCATAGGAGCTCATATCGATTCAATAATGGCAAGAGCCTACCTTCCTTTGCACAGGTTGTGGCCATTTCCAAAATAGCCAATACAATCCAGTTCAACCTCTAAACTCCAGTCAAGAACTGTCTGCAGTTGTTGGGGCACATGGCACCCAGTACCTTCATCACAGACCATACAAGACTCTGAATGCACTGCCTTCAATGGTGGCTCAGGACTGTTTATTCACCAAACAGACACAGTTTAAATATGCTTCTTTCCATACCCACCTGCGTAAAACAATCCCTCAGTTGGTGGAAAGCCCATCACAACATGTGAGCAGGAGTCCCAAGGGTTGTCATAGCAACGGATGCAGCCTGCTAGGATGGGGAGCACAGCTGGATGCTCACACGGCCCAAGTGGATGTTGCAAGAGACCATGCTACATATTAAGCTCCTGGGACTCAAAGCAGTCAGATACACCTGTGTCCAGTTTTTATCACTACTCAGGGGCAAGCACATAAAGGTCATGATGGACAACAACATATCATGCAGCAAGGAGGAGCAAGATCCCCTTCCCTCTGCACCGAGGTTGTCAAGCTTTGGAATTGATGCATTGTAGCAGTGCCTGCTCCTGGCCCCTCCACAAACGCAGTCAGAGACCAACTGAAGTGCAGCACCCATGTCCTTTTATTGTTTGTGTCCGTTCCCACCACCTATTATTCACAGATATTTACAGGGACCAACACTCTGGTAGACTACTAGCTTCCCAGCCAGCTCCTAGAGCCCACGCTCCTCCCTTTCCTGTCTCCCCCTGCTTCCTGTCTCTTAGCCAGCTTTTTAGGGCAGGCTGGCTACCCAGGCCTGCAGGTGGATCCACTCTGGTAATTAGGGCGTGGCCCTTCAGCCAGCCCAACTAATACCCTTCTTCCTCTGGAACATGGCTAACAGGGGCCTGGTTTGTTTCTCCTAGCCAGCACCCTGTTACATGCATACACAATCAGATTGTCATCACAGCAGCCTATCTTCCAGGGGACCAGAATATGACTATGGATATACTTAGCAGGCATTTCTTCCAAGACATGATTGGAAGATAGACTCTAGCATATTACTCCACATATTCTGGCAATGGGGCACCCCCCCAGATAGACTTGCCACAATGACAAACAAGAAGTGTGTTCAGTTTTGTGTGAGAGACAGACTGGGTCACCGATCCCTGGAGGATGCCTTTCACCTTCATTGGTCATCAGATCTACTGTACGCATTCCTACAGACTCCTCTAATAGCCAAAGTTCTGCTCAAAATAAAAAAGGACAAAGCCATAGTCATCCTAATAGTTCTGACCTGGCCCAGACAAACATGGTTTCCATACCACATACAGCTGTGAACCATTTGCTCACTGATCATGCTCCATGTCACATCTCATCTCCTCTCCCAGGAAGGCGAGAAGATCCTTCACTCCAATCTTAGGCCAGGTCTACACTAACCCCCTAATTCGAACTAAGGTACGCAACTTCAGCTACGTGAATAACATAGCTGAAGTTCGAAGTACCTTAGTTCGAACTTACCTCGGTCCACACACGGCAGGCAGGCTCCCCCGTTGACTCCGTGGTACTCCTCTCGTCTAGCTGGAGTACCGCAGTCGACGGCGAGCACTTCCTGGTTCGACTTATCACGTCCAGACAAGACGCGATAAGTCGAACCCAGAAGTTCGATCGCTCACCGCCGAACTACCGGGTAAGTGTAGACCTACCCTTAGAGTGCTTTGTCTCAAAGCATGGTTGGTCAATGGTTCACAGGATTAGAGACAACCTGCTCAGAGGAGGTAAAAACAGTACTATTATACAGCAGAAAAGAGTCTCCTCGATACACATAATCTCAAACATGGACAAGATTCGTCTGTTGGTGTGACCTCAGACATATTCCACCTATGACCCCATTGCTGACAGACATACTAGACTATATCCTAACATTAAAAAGTTTTGGCCTATCACTGAGCTCCATTAGAGTCAACCTGTCAGCCATCACAGATTTCCATTCTCCAATAGAGGGTTATTACATTTTTGCCACCCAACAACAGCGAGATTCCACAGGGGGGTTGGAAATCTCTGTCTGCCAGCCAAACATCCTACTCCAGTTTGGGACCTCAATCTGGTTTTTAAATGCCTTACAAAATCACCATTTGAACTGATGGCTACCTACTCATTCCTCCATTTGTCAATGAAAACAGCATTCCTGATAGCCATCATGTCAGTACGATGGCTTGGGGAAACAGATCCCCTTATGGCATGGCCTTCTTTCACAGTATTTTTTAAGGACAAGGTCACATTGAGACCCCACCCCAAATTTTTGCCTAAAGTTTCCTCTGAGATTCATATAGAACAACTCATTCACCTGTCAATCTTCCACCCTAGATAAACAAGAGACACTGTTGCACACCCTTGAAGTCAGGAGAAATCTGGCCTTCTATCTGGATAGGACTAAACCCAAATTGTCTTGCTCATAGATAGATCGACAGGGTCTGCAATCTCTAATCAAAGACTTTCCAAATGGATATCCAACTGCATTAATTCTTCTACAAATCTTGTAATATTCAAGCACCTTTGGACATATGTACTCACTCTGTGAGGTCCATTTCCACCTCTACGGCATTTCTCAAAAATATGCCCATTATTGAAATATGTAAGGTCGCTACTTGGGCTTCTATACAAACATTCGCTGATTACTATGCAATAACTCACGACTCTGCTTCTGTTATTATATTCGGCTCAGCTGTACTTTCTTCATGCTGGACTCGACTCCGAAGCCCCCTCCTCCTTAGAGGGAACTGCTCGGTAGTCATGTAGAGTGGACCATCCATAGGAACACTACTCGAAGAAGAAGAAGAAGAAGAAATGCTTACTCACCCTGTGCAGTAACTTAATTCTTCAACATGTGTATCCCTATGGGTGCTCCACTACCCGCCCTCCTTTCCCTCTGCTTTGGAGTTCTCTGCTTTGTGATAGAGAAGGAATTGGAGGGCAGTTCACCCACGCAATGCTATGTAACAATGGCACAGGGCACGAAGCTGACTAACACACATGTGCAGGCTGAACAGGCACTGCTATGAGACCATCTCCGATCAAAGGCACAGGGGGCGCTAGCACACCTAGAATGGAGCACCCATAGGGGGACACATATTGAAGAACCACAGTTACTGCACAGGGTAACTTCTGACAATATGCAACAGTTCTTTTTTAGATCTAGATAATATGATGGGCCTTTTATTATCTTCTTTCTGGAATAATTATAGTAGTAGTACTTTGTATTGATTAATAATTGGTTGTAAACTGTATTAAAAGAAGCAGCTTTAAGTTACAGAATTTAGACCAGTGGTCGGCAGACTGTGTCCCGCAGGTTGCCCACCACTGATTTAGACCTTTTTCTTATGGCAGCTCTGGTGGGGAGGTGCATAAGATGAAATCCACATTTGCAGTGTGTATATTATCTCCCATGGCTTCTGAAGATTGTGTGTGCCAAATTAATTTCTGACATGTTGTATAGTTACTACCCATTGTAGATAGCTTATGTTAATTTGAACTAACTCAAACACTGTACACTGTGTGCTGTCCAGTACACACAGCGCCTTATTTCCTCCAACTTAAGATCAGCTCCACTGAAGTCAGAATTTTTCCACCGTCTCAATGGCTATTTGGGTTGTATTTCTGAGGAATGAGGTAAACTCCTGAGTCTATAAATATTGATATTTAAATCCAGCTGCAGTAGTCATAAGCCTACAATACTTGTCACTAGATCCAAGTTTCTTGTGGGGCAGGCTTATTTGCTGTTCACAAAGACATATACAATGACAGTGACTTCAAAGCACACCTTTACATAATACTTAAAGAAAGGGAAAGTTCATTCACAAAGAACGAAGATAAAACACTGAAAGATCAAAAAGATTTCAAATAAATGTGATCATGTATGGTATTTCTGATATAGCCACTCTGCAGGTGTAGCACACTCTGCAAGCGTGGGGTTTTCTTAAAAATAAATATATTTAACAAAGAAGCATGGCTTCTAAATATTATATATTTTGCACAATGAATGACAATACAAATTCATTTTTGCTGCTGAGAGGAAAAGTTTTGTTACCTGTGAAAAGATGATATAGAGATATAACCTGCTGGTTTCCAATGATCAGTATTAAATTAAAAATTACAGAAATAAATCAAATTAGACAAAAACTTACAGTGAGGTTGAATAAACACTGGAACAAGCAATGGGGAAAAGTGGTGTTTTCTAATCAAGACTGGATGCCTTTCTGGAAGATAAATTGTTTGACTAAAGCATATTAGGCTTCAAAAACAGACTCCAATGAGAAACTGCTGAACTTGAATTGATATGCAAACTAGATACAATCAATTTAGGCTTAAATAGAGACTGGGAATGGCTGAGCCATTACACACATTGAATCTATTTCCCCATGGTTCAGTATCCTCACAGCTTCTTGTCAAACTGTCTTAAATGAGCTATCTTGATTATCACTACAAAAGTTTTTTTTTCTCCTGCTGACAACAGTTCATCTTAATTAATTAGCCTCTTAGAGTTGGTTGGGCAACTCCCACCTTTTCATGTTCTCTGTATGTATATATATCTCCTCACTATATGTTCCATTCTATGCATCCGATGAAGTGGGCTGTAGCCCACGAAAGCTTATGCGCAAATAAATTTGTTAGTCTCTAAGGTGCCACAAGTACTCCTGGTTTTTTTTTTTTGTGGATACAGACTAACATGGCTGCTACTCTGAAACCTGTGAAATTAAATGGCCTGTGTATATGGGCCATTTAATGTGGTCAGACTAGATGATCAAGTGGTCCCTTCTGGCCTCACATTCTATGAATACATGACTATTGGGTGCTTTCATGATGATCAAGCTATAAATAGAATATGGGCCTTGGAGCTATGGCTCATCTCCTCCAGAATCATGCTTAAAGAAATTATGTTTAACAAATGAACTATCATCCCTTAAAGCCAAATTCTGGCAAACATTGCTCATGTGGACTAATACTTTGTTCTGGGAATAGTCCCGCTGAAATCAGCCTAAAGAAGACTCTGCCCAACAATACTCAAGTAATTCTAAGTCTGACAACACTATGCATCATTACAGTAGTTATCTGACAGTGACTGCTGCATTAAGATTGTACAACAGTGTATGTTATTCAGAGCTGAAACTTTTTGTTTATACCTTTCTGAAATACTTTGTGGTGAATCACCTGAGCAGAAGGGGATGAACAAACCGCAGTGTGGTGAATGTGTTGAGGGTGAATCTGCTGCTGCTTATTTCCAGTAGGTCACCAAGAGGGGAAGGTTCTGTGGGCGTTGAAGGACAGTTGGGGAATGAGTCCCAGAGGTTGCAGTGTTGCCGACTGTCATGATATTTGGCATTTTTTCTGAAAGCCTCAGATGCTGGAATCAGGAGACTGCAGGCGAATCTCAGCTTTCATTTCAAAACAAGTTTCTAGCACTCGTGATTTCAGAGAAAAGTTTGAAAGCATGAAGTAAATGTAACCTACAGGCTCGGGAGCTGGAAGGTAAATAAAAGGAACCCAACATTGACTATTTAAAAAAACCCTCATGATTTATTTTAAACATTTGGAGTTGGCAATACTGGGGCAGGGTTTCATGTTACTCTGGGAGGAGCATGGCATTTGGACTGCTGTTTGGGACACATCAGCTGCGGGAACCTTAGCAGCTGAAGTGCCTATAGCACTTTCCTGCTCGAGCATGCAACCAGGACCTATGTCAGAGCCGGTGTTGGTACTACAGCACTCAAGGGCCTCTTGCAGGTGTGATGTTTACAGTTCACCTTTTGCTTGAACTTTTCCATACTTCATCTGTCAAAGGGGAATACTTCTTAAAGCTTGATTAAAATATTTTCAGCTGTTTCCTAAGCCAGTGTGGTTAAATACACACAATAGCTGGGTGGCAGGACTCTTCTGATGACCTCATCCTTTGAGCAGGTGCTGGAAGCCTACATAAAGCTGCTTGCTCATTGTAATAGGTGCAGTTCATTAACTCTAAAATGGATGTAAGAGCTGCTCCTGTGCAAACACATGGACATACCTCAAGCCCACTAAGCCAGACACAGTTCCCCCGCCCATCCCTTACTACACTGGCATAATACATTTGTTGGGTACCCTAGTCCTCAAGATCACAGCCAAACCCTCCATCTCCCTATAGCAACAAACTATATCCAGGGCAAATCCATATTCATATGCCCCAGTTTCCTACATGAAAAACACATGATAGAAGGGGCTGATGGCTCCCTGTATATTATGAGTGAGCATCATTTCTGGATCCCTCATGGCAGCTCAGATTTTCCCTTCTGCGTCTTTCCCATGTTTCATTTCCCTCTTCCTAGAGAGACATTTCTACTTCCCTTATCCAAAGTGCAGTTGTGAGCCACACCTGCCACAATGATACAGTGGAAGTTGAACAACTTTGTGTTCTAACATTTGCTAACAGGGTATGGGAATAGAAGAACCTAGCCATTCTCTTACATTCCCTATTTAAAACAATAATTTGCTACACTTCCTCCCTTTTCCCTCCCTTCCTCCTCCCCACAAGGTACGTCAAAAATGGCCAAAAAAAATTCGTAAGAGTTGCTGTTTTAGGCCCCAATACTGCAATCATATCTGTGGGGAGGAGACCCATGCACGAAACCCTACTGACCTCAGTGGGACACCATGAAGGCACAAAAGTTTGTCCACATACCAGTCTGAGGCTTGAACTTGTAAAAAGTGACTAGCAAGTCTTAATCACCTTTGAACTTCAGTTTTTGGAATTAAAATTATACAGAAAATTCTCTAGGTTTTTTGACAGCCCACCAAGCTTACATAAAGTGCAGCTCTTTCACCAAGCCCCATGTTTTATATTAACATTAAAGTCTGATCTACACTACAAAATTAGGTTGATGTAAGCCACTTTTGACCTAGCAGTGCATATGTCTACACTTAAATTTGTCTCCCACTGATGTAAGCTCTCCATTATGCTGACATAGTAACACTACGTCTCTGAGCGGCGTTGAGCCGTAGTCTATGTACTGAGGTCCACACAGCATGAGTGCAGACACTGTTACCTATGTCAACCCTAACAGTTCTCCAGCAGCTGTCCCACAAAACCTGACACTGACTGCTGTGGTCACAATTGTTAACTCCACTGCTCAGGGGTCATGGACTCTGGAAGCCCCCCTCCCACGCACACTTTAAAACCCCACGAATTTTTGAAATGCCTTCTCCTGATTGTCCATCTCAGCAAACACACCTTGGAGCTCTCCATTGTTGAGTGCAGCTGACCCAGCCGGCTACACGCTTCAGATGTGCTCCATCCTGGAATATCCAGGAAATACTGGCTCTCCTGGGCTTGGGGGGACAGGAGGCTGTGCAAGCCACATGTATGTGTACCAGCTGTAGAATCGTGGACATCTATGACCAGATTACACGGGGGATGCAGGAGAAGGGGTATGACAGGGACCAACAGCATTGCCACATGAAAGCAAAGGATCTGCGTAAGGCATATCAGAAGGACAGGGAGGACATCAATCAATCCAGTGCCAAGCTGCAGACCTGCCAGTTTTACAAGAGCTGGATGCCATACTTGGTGGAGACCCCAGCACCACCCCACACACCCCAGTGGATATCTCTGAGGAGCATGAGTCACACATGCCCCTGCTGCGAACAGCGAGGGCAAGGAGGAGGTGGGGAAGGATGTGGGACATGCAACCAAGGTGAGTGAGGGGTTCAGCTATGCTGCAAACCAGGAAGTGTTTGAGTCTCCACTGCAGTCCAGTCAGCCTCAGCAGTCGAGCACAGGTGAGCCCCATGCAAGGGAAGGAACCTCGGGTAAGTGTGTAAATGTATTTCCCATTACAGTGATGGCTTCCCCAACTTAGCAGAACACAGCTATCAACTTTTCATTAATTTACTTGTAGCAGTACAACAAAGAGAGGTAGAGTTGTTGTCTGCTTGTCATTCCTCTGTAGAGTTAGGCAGGGGGTCATGCGGAGCAGTTCGTTCATGTACACAGGGATGTCCCTTGAATCCTCCTGAGAGATCTCAATTAAATGTTCATGGAGGTACTCTGCAATCCTCTCCTGAAAGTTTCGGGGGTTGTCAGCTTTATTTCTTCCTCTGTGGTAGGTCACTTCCCCATGCCAGTCAGCGATAACTTCAGCAGGCAGCATTGCAGTACACAGATTAGCAGCGTATGGGCCTGGGCAGCTTCAGGATGCCAACAGCAGCTGTGCTTTCTGTGCCTTTGTTACCCTCAGGAGCGGAAAATCAGCTGAAATCACCATTGCCTGTGGTATCAGTGATCAGTGCCATTGCTCTACACTCATAGTTTCATGAAACAGAGCAATTCCCTCTTCATTTCCCTCAGCCCTGGTGGGCCATACGCACCATGGCTGGTGCTGTGAGTGACACCATGCACAAGCACTCTGAAGCAGGTGTCAATAAGCATGACTTGGTTAAAATTTTAGAGGAGCAAGGGACAGGAGTTCTGAACCTTAATTTTCACTTTCAGTTGTGACTGCACTGACAATGGTACCTCTGTGTTTTATCTGTAGCTGCTGCCATTGCAACCTTGTGGGGTTTGCCCTCCACACACCCCAAATGCCTGAGCGAGATGAGGAGAAAGAAGAGGACTCGGGATGACATGTTCAGCGAGATCCTGCAAGCCAGTGCTGCATCAGACTATGAACAGAGGGCCCAGAGGATGAATATTGCACAATGTATGGAGAGGGAAGGAGTGGACAGGAGAAAGGCCCAGGAGTTCCAGCAGGAAAAGGAGAGGGAGAGGCACCAGGACATAATGGATCTTCTCTGGCAGCAAACACAGATGCTGCAGACTCTTGTGGACCTACAGGTCCAACAATCCCAATCTTGCCTCCCTTTGCATTCCATGGAGAACTCCAGTATAGCACCTCCCTACACCTTTCCCCCAACATTCCACATGGCACCAGGGGCCACCTCCGTATCCCTATGACTCCACACCAGGGGACGTTAAGGACAACCTCAGCTTCACATACACTGACCTATGAGAGCCACATGTATGTGTTGATGTATGTGTAGCTAAAATGTACATGAATGTTACTTTCCCTTCTTTAACCTCTGTTACAAAAATGTATTTAAGTTTTAATGAATTTGCTTTAAACTTGAACAGAATTTTTCTGAAATGTTTTTTATTAGTCAATGAAACTCTATTATTTGGAAAATAATGCATCTTTATTAGTTCCCAACATATGCTGCAGAACGCCTGGCAGGAATGAAAGCACCCACTTAGTTATTGTACACTGTGACACAACTCATAGGATCAGTGACAAACAGTGTAATCATAAATGTATAGCAAACACTACAAAATTAATAAGTGCATTGTCAGTGTTATATTCATTGATGTATACCACACAATCCCTAACAGGCTGCTGAACTGCAGGGCCAAGTAGAGTACAGTACACCACAATGTAACACTGTGGCTCACTGTTAAAGGGTTCTTTCAAAGCTTCCCTGAGCCATATAGCTCTGCATTGAGCTCTTCTGATAGCCCTTGTGTCTGGCTGTTCAAACTAAACAGACAGCTGCTCCACCTCCACCCTGACACAAACTTCTCCACCTTTGCTTCACAGATACTATGCAGGACACAGCAGGGAGCTCTAACCATTAGGATATCTTTCTTATTGAGATACAATCTTGTGAGTAAACAAAGCCCCTTCAATCTACTAAATTTACCAATCTATCAAAAGCACATTCAACTGTCCTTCTGCACCTGCTGAGACCGTAGTTAAATCTTTCCTGAGTGCTGTCGAGGTGGCCGGTATTCAGGAGGGTGTGGGACATAGCAAGAACCAATTCAAGCTTGTCAGAGATGGCAGACAGTGACAAGTCCCATGTTGGTTCATGGGATTTTCAAAATAGGTGCAAAAATTATGGGATAGAGGCATTATGGAGTGGAGGAAGTTCCATGATGGGAACTTGACCCCGCAGCCTCAGTCACCCCCGTGTGACTCATTTGTGCCCCACCATGCCAAACTTCCCAAAAAACAGTGTGCTGGATGGTAGTGAGTGAGTTGCATGCTGGGATAACCACTCATGGTGCACTGCACAGTCTATCATAATAAGCACTGCTGTTGAGTATGTGCAGCGCCAACGCAAGAAGCCAAGTATGTACATGCAAAAGCGATATACTAACTGCAGCGGCTTTATGCCGACATAACTTGCAGTGGTAAAAGTTTGTAATGTAGACATGCCCTAAGATGAGTAAACATAGGTAATAATTCATTCCTTTTATAAAAAAAAAAAACAAATGAATAATGGAGGAAGCTTCATTGAGGAACAGGTTTATTTAGTATGCTGTAATTTCACACACACTTCATCAGAAAAATGTAGAAGAGAAGTATTCTAATGTGGGGAAAGTTACCTAAATACAATAGCTGTCATGAAACCAGAAATAGAAACAAAAAGCTGTGTGCTACAGTGTGACTTTTTTCTTAGAAACAGATTTGTTTCTTCCTATCAATGGATCTGAAAACAACCATAAGGCAGCTAGTATCTCTCGGTGGCTTAAATAAATCAATATCTTAAATGTCACAGGCCACATTTAATGCTGAGAACAGTATTAAGAAAGAAAAGTCAAAGAAATCAGTTCTCTTTGATTTTGCTTTATGTAACATCCTTAGTACATAGCACTATCAGATTTCTCATGGAGAGTCAGTTATATAAATTATGAGGAAAAGGAAGATTTCATTAATATTTGTATTATGCTAGTGTCTAGGTGCCAGCAAAGAACAGGGCCCCATTGTACTAGGCACTGTACAAACAAAACAATAGACAGTCCCTTCCTGGAACGTGATTCTACAAAAAATGGATCTCAGTGGGAGTGAGGTATCAGGCTGATGTCTGTTAAGATGCTTTCTTTCAAAATACTTTCCATTGTTCCCAGTGGCTGTGAAGCCAAGCTGCCCGCAGGGAAGATGGTGGTGCTCTTTGCTATCAGAAGACAAAGAGGAACAGATCAATGGAGGCAGTGGCCATCTTAACTAAGGACAGTCAGTGGTATTGGTCTCATTGAGAACAATAGGAGATAGAAGCCATTCCCTCCCACAGAAGGGGAGCCAAGTAAGGTTGCACAGGTAACCTAATTCTGGCATTTCCTAACTTTTGAGAGCTTGATTCTTCAACCTTAGCATTCTTTTAACATAGTTTGTGTGTGTGTAATTTCCTATTGTTTAAAAAAAATGGAAAAAAGAGATATTCCTTCATGAGGCCTCACATTTACACCCATGTGGTTCATCAGAGGGATTGGATCCTTTAGGTCCACCACACAAACCTCGACCACTTGAGCTAATGGGGTGACATAGTAGTAGTAGATTGTCATCCTCTGTGGACTAGCCCTAGAGGGGGATGAGACACTTTGCCAGTGGGTTTCACAGCTGTTTATTGACAGCAGAAGAATGGTGAGAATATGGAATCTTGGGATCCATTCCAGGTTCTGGAGGAGTGAGTGTGCTCTAGTGGGCACAGACTCTTCTGTCTATTCCCCTCAGGCACGATCCCTTCTACCCATCCCCCTCCAACTTGACCCTGTTCCAATCCTGCCTCTTCCCTACCCCTGGCTTCTTGTCCCATTCTCACCTATCCAGTAATAGTCCCCACTCATCAGGCTTCTTATCCCTATTTCAGTCTCCTTGCCCAGCCAGTCCTTGTCTCCCCCTTGGGGTTCTCCATGTGCCTCCAAGTCTCCTTGCCCAGCCTTTCCCAGGTCCTCCAACCCTGAGTTCTTTGTCCCCAATCTCCTTGTGTAGTCAGTCCTAGATCCCCCTTCCAAGCTCCTTGTCCAATTTGTCTCTCTCCTCTTCTTCTCCCTGCCACCGGACCTAGTCCAGTTTCTCTCCCCAAGGTTCCCATCCAATCTCAATCTCCCACCCCATTGTGTCCTTGGGTCCTTGCACCACCCTCATTGCCAAGCCAATTCCAGTTCTCAACCTGTACCCCCAGCTCCTTGTCAGATCTGTCTCCCCTCACACCACATCCTGTTCCATAGTCCCTATACCATTCACTCTCAGTCTTGTCCTCTTTCCCCATCTTTTCATCCAATCTCAAAGAACGGGCGCACAGATTGAAAGATAGAAGGGAAGAATAGATGGACGCTACTGAAGCAAGCTTCACCCCCACTGTTTCCTGGCATTCCAGGCCTTTGTCATCCTAATGAGAGACATCCTGATCAGACTGGGCCAGAGAGAGGGACCCAGTTGACATCACCACCTCTATCAGCTACAGCTGAATCCCAAACACGATCTGAGGTGAAACAGGATTGGGCTTTAACAACAGCAGCTCCAGCTTTTCTCCATTCATTTCTTTTCTTTTCCCCAAAAGGATAATTTTGGACTTTAACAACAACTGCAACAACATCTCAATTAACTTCTCTTTTACCCCAAAGGAAAGTTATTGCCATCTTTGATACCATATAAGAGATTGCCAAACAAGAGATTTTTTCCTTCTAAAACCCGGTCAGGCTAAAAGGAAATGGATCAAGAAATGCTGTTAAAATGAAAGCCTTATTTAACACTCTACTCTTCAAATACTTTAGCTATTTTCCTTTCTTTTCTATATCTTTAATAAAAGACTAAAAGAATTTTTAACCATGTGTTTGCCTTGGTGCTAGACAGGCTGAGGTCTCTATATACCAAACCCTGAACATTTTTTAACACAGTCATTATCCAGTATTAAACAGTGTTATGTTAATACCTTGGGCCCATATATACTCCATCTAAATTAATACAACAGGTCCCATTGGTCTGACAGGTTTCACACTAGACCTGGGGTGAAGTAGGGATGTGCAATGGCCCAAGCCCTGTTTTGCAGCACAGTGGATTGGCTCCTTGAACATATCTCCACAAGTACTGGTATAACTGTCAGTTCAACCTCTTTTACCAACTTGGATTATGCAGGTGATGTCATCCTCTTTGGTCAGGATGCAACTGATCTCTAAGATGCACTAAAGGGATTACAGCACGAGGCAGATGCCTTTCAGCTAAGAATTTCATGGGCAAAAACAAAAATCCAGAGTGTTAGCGCAAAAGCTATGATACAAGACATCTGTGCTGCCAGACAAGCTGTGGAAGTAGTAGATGACTTTATCTACTTAGGCAGTAAACTGTCATCAAATGGACGCAGCCAGCCAGACATCCTAAACTAAAACCTAACCCTTTGTCTCTGAGTTCTGCATTATGATTGGTTATGGTAGCATTGCTATCCTGTTCTATCTCCACTCTGGACTCTAGGCAATCTGAGAAATGGAGTCTTGCACCTCTGCCACCATTGCTGCTGTAGTCCAGGGGTGAGTCTCCTAGCTGCTCAGTGTGGTATTTCAGGAGGACCCACTCCAAAGGCATTACACAAAATTAGGGATTACACATGATTTTCCTTTGTTGGGCTCTACTTTAATCCCACACAATTGCTTTTTTGGGCTAAGGGCTGCTCCGAGTGCCGGCGGGCTGGCTGGAGTTGTTCCAGGTGCCAGCGGATCAGCCGGGTTCGGGGCTGCTCTGGGCACTGTTGAGGTTCAGACTGTGCTGGCGGGCCAGCCAGTGAGAGCAGGGATCGGAAAAGGTGTAATGGGAGCGGCCCTCAGGCAGAAGGGGTGGGGCAGGGGACTAGCCTCCCCGAATAGGGGGTGCACGTGCCGCCCATGTCGGCCAGACAAAGACATCCCCTTTGTAACACCTCTTTTATACTTAGATATAAACAAGTTACATATAGCCCCTCTGACGTAGTTAGTTACCAGCCTTTATCTTGTACATGTTGGTTCAATCAAAACATCTCTATCCATCACCCTGTCATACTGACCTTATCTTTAAGAGGGGTCAGAGATGACTCTGGACTTCTCAGTCACTACAGAGAGTAGGGTTGCCAGATGAACCGCGGCCAATGGGAGCTGTGGGGGCAGTGCCTGTGGGTGCAGGCAGCATGCAACGCACAGAGCCGCCTGGCTGCCTCTGC